>NW_026706819.1:5825000-7025000 GCF_024137745.1 Phymastichus coffea | reverse complement strand
CGAATCACCCCGTCAGTCCCAATGAAAGGATTGAGATTGTCAAAAGGAGTTCCTAATTTGGAGCCTTTGGTTGATGTTTCTAAGCGATGAAATTCAAGTTTGAACCGTTCCCTTTGGATCAATTTTACTATCTCACATTCCGACCGTCGGATCTCAGACGGCTGTAATGGAGGAATCAGATTAATAATCTGATTTATGCGCTGTTCTTCATCTACGATTTCAGGACACAATCTCATTGGTTTCTGAACACAATGGGTTCGAGATTTCCAACGGAACAAATAAGTAAAGACTCTAAGGAACCTTTCGAAAGAGGAAAATCTAGAGTATATGTCTTCAAAGGATGCTGCACTGGTAGTGACTAAACAAGTCGCTGGAGCTAAATCGGGGATTTCCCTGTTAGAGGGATCGAAAGATGGAGGCCAGTCCCTTTCTGGTGAAGAAAGCCAAGCGGGACCAGCTATCCATTTAGAATTTTCTTCCAACTCACTCGGTAGCTGACCTCTCGAAAGAGCGTCCGCAGGATTATCTTCAGACCGAACATGTCTCCAAGTCGCTAGATCTCCTAAAGACTGGATCTCTGCGACTCTGTTGGATTCAAAAGTTCGGAGCAAGTGTGGAGCCTTTCTTAACCAACATAGAACGATAGTCGAATCCGACCACAGAACAATTCGATGAATTGGGAAGTCGAATTGAGGTTTGGATTGAACTAGGAGTTTCTTGACGAGAGTAGCTGCGCACAGCTCTAATCGCGGGATCGTGACTCCACCCAAGGGAGCGACCTTGGACTTACTACAAATAAGTCTGACCAATACCGCTCCATGGGCATCTGTCGATCTCGCGAAGAGACAAGCACCGTAACCCTGTTGTGAGGCATCGCAGAAACCGTGGATTTCGACGCTTGTAGGATTCGGAAGCAAGAATTGACGAGGAATTGAAAAGTTCTTTAAGAGAGGAAGTTGATTCGCCAATAATTTCCACTTAGTATGGATGTGTTGAGGCAGAGGATCGTCCCAGTTAATCTTCGCCTTCCAACAGTCTTGAATTAAGACTTTGGCGTATAAGATTACCGGTCCGACTAACCCAAGGGGATCAAATATTTTGGCCAACTCAGAGACGAGTTTTCGTTTAGTCGAGAGAACCTGAGCATCGACCTGGTCGAGAGAGTAACCAAAGAGATCGGCTTGGGAATGCCAAACGATTCCCAGCGTCTTCTGCAGGACATCTCCCTTAACCAGACAATCCAAATTAAAGGTCGACTGATCGAAGGCATTGAAAGCTTCAGGATGGTTCGAAGACCATTTTCGGATGAGAAATCCCCCTACCTTGAGCAAGGAGATCATCTCGTCCCGAATTGAGATGAGATTTTCAAGGGAGTTAGCACCGGAAATGAAGTCGTCAACATAGAAGTCTCTGAAGAGAAGTTCACTAGCTCGAGGAAAGTTTTGAGCCTCGTCACGAGCTAGCTGATGAATCGTCCTAATCGCTAAAAAAGGGGCGCAGGCTACACCGAAGGTTACCGTGTTCAAATGAAACACTGCCAATTTACCTTCGTGATACCAGAAAACCTTCTGGAATCGACGATCGTCAGGATGAACGAGGATTTGTCGGTACATTTTTTCAATGTCCCCGGTAAGAACATATTGATGAGTCCGAAATCGAAGGAGTTGTTCGAAAATAGTGTTCTGAATAGTGGGACCAACCATGAGAACATCATTCAAAGACAAATTGGTGGAGGTTTTCGCCGAAGCGTCAAAGACGACACGAAGTTTGGTGGTTTCACTGGACTCCTTTACCACTGCATGGTGAGGAAGAAAGTACTCATCTCCAGTGGATTGTTCAGTGCACAAGGTCATGTGACCCAACGAGATATATTCGTCCATGACCTTGGAATATTCGGCCTTCAGAGTGGGGTCCGACGAAAATCGCCTTTCCAAACTATAAAATCTCCGCAACGCTCGTTGTTTCGACTCTCCGAGACTGAACTTATTATCTCGGAAGGGTAATCGCACAACATATCGTCCGGTGGAGGGATCACGAGTGGTGTTGTCAACGTAGTGTTGTTCGCAAGCCTTCTCGTCACGAGATTTACATGGCTCATGATCGAAGTCTTCAATGATCCAGAATCTCTCGATGAGCTTGTCGAGCTTCACCACGTTGCAAACTCCCTGATTGGAGGAAGACGTCAACCCAGAGCCGCCCGCCACTACCCATCCTAGAGAAGTTTTCTGGAGGATAATGGAGGACGATCGATGGTTTCGATGGATTTGACCGACGCATAACACCGAAAATGTGGTATTAGAGGCCAACAAAAGGTCGACAGGCTTTGGTAGATGAAACTGAGGATCAGCTAGCGAAACGTCTTTGGGAATGTCAAAGAGCTCGCGAGGAAAGGTATCGCTGGGCACGGTATCGGCAATGTTAGGTACTATTAGGAAATTTAGATTACATTGAAAGTTACTACAATTTGAATGGCAGGTTGCCTGAACTTGGAACGTCGAAGCAGTGCTCAAACCGTCAACTGCTCCGATATTCACTGAACAGGATTTGATGGGTAGATTTAAAGAGTTAGCAAAGGAGTTGGTGATTAAGTTAACGGTGGAACAGGAATCAAGTAATGCCCGAGCCGAAACGAACCTCCCCGCGGCGTTCCTGACCTTTACGATAGCTGTTGGCATCAATTGAGAATCTGGTAAGAAAGCAACCGAACAAAATGAAGGATGAACTAGTCAGCTTGAGGAAGCTGGTTTCCCAGATACCTTGGGCTGAGGATTGTCCCTCTCAAAATGAAGGAGAGTGTGATGACTTTTAGAACACTTCTTACACCGACCAGAGTTAGGACATGGAGGCGAATGTTTTGCAAGACAGTTACGGCATAAATTGTTTGACTTCGCAACCTCAAACCGTTTTTGCGGCTCAAGTGATAGAAAGTCGCGACATCTAAAAATCCGATGATCTCCTGCACATTTGGGACAACGGCGGACATCCGAAGCTGGGGGCGATGAAGACGAAGTGGAAGAAGTAGTGGTTAAAGTTCGAGCATGGGTTTTGCTAAACTTGTTTGACGATGTCGCGGCAAACTCGCCCGCGCGCTTTCGTGGATTATTCTTAGAAGAAGAGCCAGTGTTGGAAGAGGCTTCTAAAGCTTGGAGTTTAAAAATACTACTCTGGAGGAATTTAAAAAGTTCCTCCAAAGTAGGAAGTTTATCCATATCCAACCTGTCATTCCATCGACTCTTAGAGGCGGCCGGCAAACACCGTTCGATGATGGTGACCATCCCCGGACTTGCAACCTAAACGTTCAAGAATGTGAAGATGCTGTCTAGCTCCGTCCAACAATTTAGCGAGCTGTTCAGCAGATGCTTGTGAACATTTGGGAAGATCCAGAAGAGCGTTCAAGTGATGACTGGCGGTGATACGCTTATGGTCATAGAAATCGAGCAGAGTTTTCCACGCACGAGGATAATCCTCATCGCTTGGATCAAAATGGTTAACCTTCTCTAACGCATTTCCCGTTAACGCTGTAAGCAGTTGACTGCATTTTACGGCGTCGCTAATGTCGTCTCGGGAGTGAACTAAAGCAATGAATTTGTTTTTGAAATACGCCCAATGTGTATGATCGCCATCAAACGAAGGGACAGGGATTTCCTTTAATTTAGGCAACATCTGCCTCTCGGAAACGTTGAAACTTCCGAAGTTTGCAGTGGAATTGGTTGGAAGACTGCGGCGGTCTGCGGGCGCTTGAAGCTCGGTGACCTTTGTTGCCGCTTCATAATAACTAGATTCTATAGTCGCAAATTCAAGGAGTAACGGGTGTTCGGGATTTAAATCGGCCAATTCTTCGTGAAATTCACCGTAATCCTGATAAATACCCGCTAAATTCGTCAATCGCAAATTCGCATTAACGCGGTTTATCGACGGACCTGACACGTATTCGGTTAAACTCCGAATGGACGATTTCAAAGTCTTAATCCTTTGTTCCAAATATTTAACGCGTTCCAGTCTTTCGTCGTTTGCGGAAGCCATACTGAAAGTCAAACTTAAACTTGAATAAACGCGTAAGAAATGTCCAAGCTCTATTCTTATAGAATGTGGTAAGCGAGGACCGTAAATTTAAATGACGCTATCTTACTCTAAATTTAATAAAATAAACAAAATGAACAAATAATTAAAAGTATGATAATAAATTTACGTTTAAATCAACAAACTCGCATAAGTAACTATCATGGAATGAAGAGACTATAAGTAAAGAACTAAAAATTTAATGTAAATCGACCGCAAACTATTCATAAGCTGGCGCGCGAATAAGTGGAAACCCGTTTGATTCACCTCCCAATGTTGGGTTGAGGAACGTACAAAAAATTATGAATAGAGGTTATAAATGGGAAATTAAAGCAAACAGATGTTTGAACATACGCAATGGAATCAATGTGTTTTCAAATGACCTTCGAAGGTACTTATCTTAAACTTAATCCTACGAAGCGGCGACCAACTGGGTGTGGAGGCTTCCTGGGAGATGACGTATGGCGTGAAGAAGAAGTCTGTTGAAGATGAAGTCCATCCAGTGTCGAACGGCAACAGAGTCTTTAGAGTATCACACGCTCGCACTAGTGTCTATATACGCGCAATCACTCACGAAAAGTTTTACAAAGAAGCGTGAAACTTAATCACACCTCACAGGAGGCACCATGAATTGTCGTTAGAGAATTGCTATACCTTAGGTGGTATGCCTAGTAATATTTAAACGCAGTAAAAATTATTAAGATACTATATGAAAAGGTTCTATATATTAATTAAGGAGAAGGGAAGAAATGAACAACACTTGTATAAAGGGAAAAGCTCAGTACGCACAAAAACCCTTTTTATTGAATAAATGAAATTGATGAGATGATCAAAAGAAATAAGAATGAGTAATAAATAATGACAGATGTAGGAAACAATAATAAGGTGAAGTGTAGTCGCAAGTTTATACGCACGCACTTTATTTCCGACGCTCGCTAGACATCGATTTATCCATCGGACGCAGACGGTAATTATTATTTAACAAAAAGAAGTAGTAAAGGAAAGGTAAAATTGTTTGAACACGGTCGGTATTGCAGGATGCGACCTACGTGTTAAAAGAGAGTGTGTCGGTACTGCAGTGAGCAGATTTTCCGGTCACACGTGCATTGAGCACAAAAAAAAGAGATAAATAAGCTATTAAGAAGCTTGCACTATCTCACATAATGAATGTAAAATAGTGTAATGTTATTTAGGTTCAAGAGGATTTACATCAAGCACCAAGAAAGAAAAGATATAAATAAGCTATCAAGAAGCTTGTACTATTTCATATAATGAATGTGAAATAGTTTAATATTGTTTAATTTAATATTATTTAGTTTTAATGATTTACGTCACTAGAATTGTTTAATTGTCCGATTACTCTTTGGTTTTGTATGCACGTGGTGCAATTTAAAATGGCGGAACAACGAACTTTGTAATTATTTAACGATCGGCAAGGGGGGCAAATTTATGATTTTATTATTATGCCTTCGATGGCTTCACTTTGACACTCACCTTTAAAATAGGGTGCGCAATTCGTTTATTTGCGTCTTTATATTCACTCGCGATACCGTGATTCTAAGATAAGACTAGAAAGCCGAACTTAGTTGTGCCCGTATCTCAAGCAGGAAGTAGACTGTCAGTTTTTGGCGGTTGCATGCACGTGCTTCGCTTATCGCCGAGATAGCCGGAAGCCCTACGTGTCGCCATCTAACGTGCGCATAACCACTTATCGTTAGGATAGAAAAAACGCCACTAGTATAAGTTACGCCGTAACAACGATGTTTAGTCGTCAATTAGATAATAACCGCGACCGCGAGATTAAGCTGGCCAGCTTACCTTATATTTGCAGGCGATCGGAGAAAACGAAGAGCAGTCGCACTGCACGAAACTGTTTATTATTGTCTCTGTTGTTGGTCGCGAACGCGCGCACGCGGTTGTGGCTTAGCCCTCGATGGCGAAACCTCACACACACTTTTGATAGCTCGTACTCTCCTTCCTCTGCAATCAAGCGGCTCCTCGTGAACGACGGTCACAGCTAGCTGACACTTGTCGTTCTCGTTAACTTTCGAGGTTTTGCGGTACGTAAATCGGTAGTTCAAAATGAAGACGGGCGGACACTATGATGGTCTAAGCTTCACTGGTTCGAATTCAATCGCGCGCGTTCCGTCTGCTCGCGTGCCGAATTCCTTAGTTACGAATTTCGTCCCCCCCGGCAGATGCTGCCCTCACAGGCAGCAATTAAGCTAAATAATCAGCGCTAATTTGACGTTTACCGTCACAATATATATATATATATTGTAACGGGGTTGCTACCGTTTAATTAATTTTATCCGCGTAATCGTATTGAAAAGCGCACGTAATTACCTATGTTCAATACGGAAGTCGGAGAGCACGAGGGAACGGCTGTCAGTCAACCAATTAACTACGAATACGAAATAAACACGTCAAAAGTACTGGTTAATATCACAGACGAAAACTCTTTATTAATTCTGAATGTTACATTACATTCGGCCCGCGTATTTATGTTTACATACCGCGCTCGTACGGCAACGACATACGGTGTCGGATCGCTCGCAGCTCTTTGTTAGCAGAGCTATTACATGCATGCTTCGCTTCGAGTACGGAAAATTGATTATCAGGCATGCAATCGCGGTCGCGAGATTAAGCTGGCCAGCTTATCTTAATGATGAGTGTTCGGCAGCGAACGAAACTTAGCACACACACGTTCGGATAAAGTCTTTTGTTCTCCCTTTCTTTTGGGTCGCGAACTTGCGCGCGCACGGTTTCGCCCTCGATGGCGAAACACTTCACACACACTCGTGGTGGCAGGGGAGGACACCGTGTTTGCAGGCTCTGGTCAGCACTCCTTGAATAACTCGGCGACAATAATCACTCGATTTCTGCCGTGCATTCAGGCGATCAGGTTACGAGCCTCGATTTTTGCGGTCGCTGTATCGGTAGCTAATCCCATACTGGTTCGTTTTTAATTGCCCGCGTTCCGTCTCCTCGCTTGCCGAATTCCCTCGTTACATTTTTCGGCTACCGGTAGGTGCTGCCCTCGCGAGCAGCCGCATGCATGGGCCGTTAGCGCTAATATGACGTTTACCGTCACAATATATATATATATATATATATATATATATATATATAGGTAAGTTTTGGCTATTTCGATATGTATTCAGAGACATCAAATCACGGACATTTTCTAACTTTACACAATTGTTGTATCTATAGAAGTAAGATTTTTCCCAAATTTCCAACTCGAAATATTAATTATAACAAAAGTTATTAGCAATTAAACAAAAATAATATAAAATATTCAATCGACTATATTTCAAATCTAATAAAGATATCGACGTGAAACTTTTTATAATACGGGTAAAACCATAAACTTTTGAAATAATTATTTTTTGAAAAAGTTAACAATGTGATGTTAATATTAATTAATTTATTAATATTATTATTGATATTATCAATTTATTATTTTGTTCGTATTTTCGTGATCTGCCGCGTTAATGAGTAAAAATTCGTTTAGCTTTGAAAAATATATATGAATATTGAATATGAAATAAAATTATAAATGAAATATCTATCATTGGTAGAATTGGACTTAAAGAAAGATAGACTTTACCCTAGTTTCTTATAGTGCGAAATGTCCCATAAGCAGAGCTTAAGTCTCTCTTGAAAAAAAGATGTAATTCAGCCCAAGTTTCTTATAACGCAAAATGTTCTATGAGTCGAGCGTAAATCACAACAGGAAAGGAAAGAATTGCTTAGTTAATCAGTAGAGAGAAATAACTCAAGTAAAAGCTTATTCAATCTCGAGCGCTCATTTTGCAAAGCTAGAAGAGAATCCCAGCCCGTACAAAAGTGAGCGTATTTATATACAGATTTTCCCGCCTATTTTCGCAGGACAGCTCTCTTCGAGGTGTTTACGCAATTGTGCGAAATCATTTTTTCTAATTTACAAGAGAATGGACAATAATAACGAAATTTTAAAACGTAAAATTTACAGAAGTAGATATAGATCATTTAAGTATAATTTACAATTATCGCAAAAAGCGGAGTTCAAAGTTATTAACTAATGAAGTTAGTTAATATAATAGTGCAATATTAACATTAAGGTAATAAAAAAATTTTACATATAGCAGTAGTTTATTGCTTGTAGAAATAATTCCAAAAAAAAATTACTAAAATTAGTTAATAACATTTGAATAATAATCAATTTTCGTATTTTTGCAAAATCTTATAATGTAAATATTAAATCGGTTAATTAAGATTAATAAATTATAACAATGTTGTTATTGTTATGTCTAGGCGAGGAGTTGTTATGGCTAGACGTAATAATGTTTAAAATACTGTCGCGTTGGTAAAAGTAGGATCTTAGTAAGGAGTTAAGTGGAGGTTGGTTAAAGGGATAGCGCCTTTATTATATGTAGCGTGTTTAGGTAGATAACTTAGTTTCTTACCTTGTTAGGACTGGGTTTCAGAAGAGGTTTTTATAAACAGTTTCAGGTGTTTGCATTTGATTTAAGATTTATTTTTTCAAGACAAGTTTATAATGCTTAGAAGAGTGTAATTCCGGTTCTGAGTAGCCGGGTAGTGGAACTTATAAATAACTAAATCAGTATAAGTACGAGTACTAGAGTATGAGTGTTAATCTGAGCTCGAATACGAACTATAATATGAACTTAATCTGAGCTGCTAATATGAGTGCTACCGCGGGTCCCGATCCAGCCTTTTTATACTATAGGCTGATGTGCCCCTTCCCTTGTTTTTGCCGAATTAATATGCGGTGAGTAATATTCGCGAAAATATTATGGAGAACGTGCTTAGACTAATCTATCCCGCTAGATAGATTTACAAATGTTCCCGGGAGGATTGATACGATAGGAAGTTAAATTACCGATGCCCGGTTAGTTACCATAGCCCGTTATGTGTGACATTTACTTATCATAGTTCGTCACGTATGTTTTCTTAGTAAATACGTGACATTATTATGTACAAAATTAACGCTTTCGATTCATATACAATTATTTATTTAAATAAATTCTTAATTGTTTATTTATTGATAACAGTAGATTAACGCTCTAGCTGAAGTTTGAAATTGTTATTGCAAATATCTTGCAAATCATCAATTTCGTATAAAAATCATGATAATATTTTTTGTAAAGGTCAACAAAGAAAATAACTTTTGTTTAAAACTAATTGTTTCATTACCAATAATTTTCGAGATATTACTATTCATTTGTTTAAATTATTAATATAAATAATTATTTTAGTGCAAAAACATGAAATAAAATTTTTTTAATTACGCTAAAATAAAAGTGTACTAAAAAAGATTTTTACAGAAATTGTACATACCGTGATATCATACTTGTTCACTTATGTTACAACAATTATAATAAATCTGTGGCGTTTTGATTTTAGAAAATATTAAAAACTATTCCCGACTATTTTTAAGGAAAAATGTTCATAATCAATCAAAAAATACAATTCTTAGGTGGTGTCTGTGCCGTTTGCGCGTCTACCGAGTTTGAGCATGCTTTTGAACACCTTTGTTTAAAATATGAAAATTTATCAGCTGCACAGGTCATCCCGAAGGTTGCTTAGCTCGTGCTCACCAAAGGAGAAAGCGACACTTAAAAGAATTGTTCAGCAGGCTTTCAACACATGAACGGAGTAATAAATATCTTGTATACGAGGGTCGTTTGAAAAGTCCGTGCAAAAATAAAAACTGATTGATTTTTTTAATAAATCTTTTTTATTTTTCAACATAGTCTCTTTTTAGGCTTATACACTCCATCCAACGCTGCTCTAGTATGCTAATCCCTTCCAAATAATAGGATTTGTCCAAGTCTGTAGAATAGGCATTCGTTTCTGCAATCATCTCCTCGTTTGAATAAAATCTTTTCCCCACCAGCCATTTTTTCATATTAGGGAACAAATAATAGTCCGACGGAGCCAAGTCTGGAGAATAGAGGGGATGTGAAACGAGTTGGAACCCTATCTCCATCAGTTTTGCGGCCACAACTGCTGAGGCGTGAGCTGGCGCATTGTCGTGGTGGAAGAGGACTTTTTTGTGGGCCAATCGTGGACGTTTCTCTAGCAACTCGGTTTTCAAACGATCCAATAACGATGAATAATATTCACCTGTAATGGTTTCACCCTTTTCCAGATACTCGATGAAGATTATTCCTTGCGAATCCCAAAAGACAGTCGCCATAACCTTCCCGGCCGAAGGAATTGTCTTCGCCTTTTTCGGAGCAGATTCCTTTTTGGTAACCTATGGTTTAGACTATTCTTTGGTCTCAGGAATGTAGTGATGTATCCATGTTTCATCTGCAATGATGAAATGAAGCTCAAAGTCTTGCGGATTTTGCTGGAACAACTGCAAACCATTCTTGCGACACTTCACACGATCTCGTTTTTGGTCAATCGTGAGTAATCGCTGCACCCATCTAGCGGATAGCTTTTTCATGTCCAAATGTTGGTGCAAAATATTATGTACCCGTTCGCTCGAGATGTCTACAGTACTAGCAATCTCACGCACCTTCACTCTTCTGTCAGCCGTCACCATATCATGGATTTTATCAATGATTTCTGAAGTAGTAATCTCAACAGGGCGTCTAGAACGTTCAGCGTCTTTTGTGCTCATATGGCCACTCCGAAAATTTTGAAACCACTTATAAACCATTCTAATCGAAGGTGCCCAATCGCTATAATGTTTATCAAGCTTCTGTTTAATCTCCTGAGGCGTTTTGCTTTTGAAAAAGTAATGTTTAATCAATACACGAAATTCTTTTTCGTCCATTTTTTTTATAACCACTCGATTTCTTTAATTGAAACGAATGTAATACGTTAACTAATTGGCCGGTCTGGCTGAAACTTGGTGTGTGCTCTTCCAAGATATGCCACTAACTAAAAATAACCTTGATATGTACTAGTAGCGTCATCTCTCTGACTTTGCACGGACTTTTCAAACGACCCTCGTATGTTGCGCGTCTGTTGGAAATCCTACGTGCTCGCCGCTCGTTAAACCATAAAAAAAGGGTTAGATGACCCGAGAGAGAGAGAGAGAGGCGCATGGGCGATACGTAGATCCAGCAATACTGCGCCCTCCTGACTCACTGATTGGGCCTTATTGAATAGCTAGAAAAGTAGGGAAAAAGGGAGGAGAGACAATTGTGTTTTCCACGTCGCTGAAGAGCATGAGACGCTGCCAGTTCCTTCCGGAAGTACATCGAGGTAGATTCTCTCTCTCAAAAAGTGACGCCTTGTGTTGCTATTCATCTCTGTTATCCGTGCGATCAATCTTATTAGTGTTTGTGCTTGCGAAACTATTGCGTGGGTGTGTGTGCAGACATGCACCTTTATTATTCACCTGAGACCATCAGCGACGTCATATCGGCGGCTAAGTATAGGAGTACCTGTTGCCTTAGCAGAGGAACTTCCTTTGGAGCGTCTTCACCCTTGCGGCAGTTTGCCCATTAGATCCATCACCAGTAGAAACATTAGCGAGGGCACCACCCGTATGAGCTACATTTAAGCTAGCAATGAAGACGTTTCCCTACATCGATTCCTTGTTGTGTAGGCATCAAGCTGGTAAGCGAGCGAGCGAATTTTCATTGAGTGACCATTCAATTTATTACTGCGACATCCCAACTATGTAAGCGTGTTTATACGATTACTTCACACTGTTTATTATTTCTAATCTTATTTAAATAATCTTCGTGACATTTGTTACATTTAATTTTAAGCAATATTGTTGTTTTATTGTAAGTTTTATTTTCGTATTTGTTTTATTCAAATGGCTTTTTCCTCACCTACAATTTGGGTTTTTTTATACCGGCTGAATCTTAGAGTAATTCATATTGATAAATTAGAGTGCATATTGATTGTTTAAATTCTGACTTTTTATTCCTTGCCATCACGAATTCAATTTCGAGTTAAGACTTATAACATTGAGGACATTTACATTCTGCCTAATAATCTAGCTAAAATTAAACAGTTTCTAAAAAAACGTGAGAAATGTTCTACTGTTCGCCATCAGGAATACATATATGCCGAGGCGTCTTATTTTATTTGGTGCCATATCTTTCGACTTTTTGATATATAACTTTCGAAATATTTTTATCGTTATTCTTTAATAGTTAATAATTCTTGATATAATTTATATTTTGAGATAAAAATTGAGAAAAACGCTTGTTTCTATGAGCACAACAGTTATGTAAAGTTTGAAAAAGATCCGTGACTAGATCTCTCTGAATCCATATCGAAATAGCCAAGACTTACCTATATATATAGAAATTGTAATTTAAATAATTATCTCATGAAATGTCGTGAAGAAAATTTGTAATAAAATAACAAACATCTGAGTTTTAAAAAGAGTATTTTTCATATATATTGTAATTTGTGACGGAGAATCTCGGCTAGGCCGATCTCGTCCGTTTAGCTCTCGCAAATGTCCGTGCGCCGCGCCAGGCTGAGAGTGTGTACGTTTGGCACACACGCTCATGCTTGGACCTTTTGTTTGCGAGGTGCTGAACACGGGCTGAGCTGACTGCTGGAGCGACGCAGATGGCGCAGAAGAAGAGAGAAAGAGAGAGAAAGAGAGAGAGTGAGAGAGCGCTCGAATTGCCGATTCGCCGCGGAAAATTCGAGAGTCTCTGCTAGGCAATGAGCGGAGAAAGTCGCGCGCGCGGATAAACCGAAAGGTCGCGGTTTTTCCGAGTTGACCTCGCGACCTCGCCGACGTTTTGTTAATTCCAGAGACACGCCCGGTGCGCGGACGAGTGATAGAGCGTGAGGCTGGGTCGCGCCCAGCCGTGTCCCACAAGATACCCGGCACCGGTGCGTGCGGGTGACCGGCGAGGTACGCGGGCGAGCGCGCGAGCAATTTGGACGTGCTACAGCACCGAGCAACAGGGAGGAGGCGGAGACAACAACAGCAGCAATTAACGAGCGAGTTCCGGATTGAGAGAGCAGCATCGTAGAGCAAGCGAGAGAACGAGCGAGGAGATAGATAGCGACGACAACAAACATCAGTGAGACGGTCAGCGAGGAGCGCACCAGTGACGTCGCGCGCAGAGCGCTCCAGCCGTCGAAGAGGCTGAAGGTCGAGGTCGGTGCCGTATTTTTCTCTTGCCTCTCTCTCTTGCATGTTTGGGCGTCGGTCTATGGTTGGTAGCACAGCAGACCTGCTGGCTACCCGTTAATGGCCTATCACCGAAAAGTATTTTGTCGGGCATTATTGTAGCGATTTAATTTATAAGGAGAATCGGCAGGCTGATCAGCCACCGATTCACCTTTCGCGTTCGGATTCGTTGTTGTACCGCTCGTAGTGTATAAGCGCGAGATCGCTGTATTGTAGCTCATTGTTGACGATTAAAGGATTAGTGTTAATCCGCTGTTGTGTTTATTCGCCGCTGTATCACTCCTCATCCCGACTTCGAATCTGTGCGTTTAACGTGTTTATGCTCGACGCGTTATTCAGTCGTGGGAACGTCTTTTGCTTCCCGAATCCCCGAATAAATAATTTGTGCGGACGGCCGCGAGCAACCCAGACGGGTACGGCCGGAATTCTCCGTTACAAATTGTGTTATATAAAAGAATTTTGTTCATTGGAAATATTTATTTTCTAGTTCAATGACATTTGCTAAGAAATTGAATCTAGCCAAAAATATTTGATCTAGTTTAATGGATTGATAAATAATTAGTTAAAATTAATATTGTTAATATATATTTCCCAAATTTTGTCCACTTTGAAATTAACATGATTCATTTTTCTTTTTTTTTTGACAAAAAAATAAAGAAAGATGACAAAATCTTTTTCATATTAATATTATTGTTCAGGCCTCAGTCTATATTTTTTAGTTTTCCCCTCAACATATGGGTTGTGAATCTTCTTTTTCACTCAAATCAAGGAATTCTTGGTAAACAGTTGTGACGTCATGGTTTTATAAACATTGAAGGTAAATGTTTGGCTTGTCTCCTATCTCACTCATGTATAATTAAGACAGGTCGAATCTTGCTTCTTGTTAATTTACAACACGATTGTTGATTATACTTGTTTGATATTTTGGATTACAAGTAGCAACCGGAATCGAATCTTCTCTGACGTCACAAATTCACCCAGAACTGATCTCATAACTCACCAGAGGGAAACTCCTTATGGATCATTTTGTCCCTTCTTCTAAAAAATGACATAATGGGAGAGAGCACTCTGAACAAGGATATAAAGATCAGTGCATTTAAGCCATTATTTCAAGCGGATAAACCAGCTTAAGATCTCACTGAAGCCTTCCAGTATTTTATTAGAGATAGAAGTACAAATACCAGTACCGGCTGCCAAACTAAGAGAGTTTTTAGAGGCATTTCCAGAGGCTTCTCCAGTGGTCTACCTTCTATCAGGGATAGAAGTTCACCTTCAACTACTGGTACCTGCTGCCAAACTAAGAGAGTTTTCAGAGGCATTTCTAGCGGCCTTTTTAGAGAACTTTCCAGAGGCTTTTCCGAAAGATTTTCCGGGGAAATTGCTTGTGACTACCAGGACCTGCTATTAAGGCGGGATCGTTTCCAGTAGCTTTTCCTGAAATTTTTTCAAGTGGATTTTCCAAAGACTTTTCCAGTGAAATAATTAAGTGATCAGTGGCAGTATTCACACTCCTGTCTTTAAGTCTGCGATTTCTCAACCATTCAAGACCTGTTTTGTTGTTTTCTCTTATTTTCACCAATATTAAATCTGATAATAACAACGTTATATCAGACAGTCTTGATCGTGAACAATTATTGATATATATAAATATTAACTATTAATAAATATTAATATATTATTAAAAAATATTAATTTTTTAAATATAGTAAATCACAAAAGATTAGCGCTTGCTCTCCTCGCGATACTTTATGACATAGCGAAAGAAGAAAAACGAGACCCTTAATTAGTACATAAAGTTGAAAAAGATGTTGAAAACACTATAAATTATATTGTGTAATGGAGAAATAGCCGTTCCCGTCTGGGTAGCTCGCGGCCGTCCGCACAAATTATTTATTTCGGGAATTCGGGAAGCAAAAGACGTTCCCACGACTGAATAACGCGTCGAGCATAATCACGCTAAACGTATGGATTAGGATTCGGGATAAGGATTGACGCGACGACAAACGAAACGACAACAGCGGATTAATACACTAATCCTTTAATCAACCAAAACAGATTTATAAGACGGCAACCTCACGCCGATAGACTCTACGAGCGGCACAACAAATCACAACCGCGAAAGCGAATTGGTGGCTGGTCAGCCTGCCGATTCCCTTTTAAACCTACTTATTTCAATAATACCGACAACAATTCCGCCGTTAATTTGGCCGACGAAGTAGCTGGCAGATCTGCCGCACTACCCACCTATCGGTTGGCGCCCAAACATGCAACAAAGAGAGAAAAGAGAGAATACGGCACCGACCTCGACCGTCAGCCTCTCTGACGGTTAGAACACGTCGTTGGATGACACTCGTTCTTGATAAGCGCCTCGCTCATGTTGTTGCTGCTATTCATTCTTTCGCTCGACCTCTTGCATGCTCCACAAATATTGCTGTCCCAAAACCGTTGTTGCTCGTTGTTGTTACTACCACTGCAATTCCTATTCCTACCATCGTTCGCTCGCTCGGTGGTTATAGCAGCAACGATGACCGCTCATGCGCGTACCCGCACGCCTCGCCGATCACCCGCACGCACCGGTGCCGGGTATCCTTCGGGACATGGCTGGGTGCGACCCAGTCACAACACCCTGCTTCTCGTTCGCGCACCGAGCGTGTCCAAAAACAAAACGTCGTTGGCGAGGTCGCGGGGATGACTTGGGAAAACCGTTCCAAAACTCGGTTCAATCCGCGCGCGAGATGATCTCTGCTAATACCCAGCAGATACTATCTCAAAATTGGCGCGGGGATCCGCAGCTGGAACACACTCTCTCTCTCTCTCTCCGTTCTTTCTTCCATGCCATCTCGATCGCTACGTCCATCAACTCAGCCCGTACGCCGTACCTCGAAAACAAAAGCCAAGTATGAGTGTGCGTGCCACACATACACACTGTCAGCTTGGCGCGGCGCGCGGACATTGGCGAGAGCCAAACGGACGAAATCAGCCTAGCCAAAATTCTTCGTTACATATTTATCCTTCATATGCAAGATATGAGAGCAAAATATTCAGACCAGCTGGAAAGTTAACCTTGCTATTTAAAGAAGAATTTTCAGCGAATGGTTTTTGAAACATTTTTAAAACATTTTGGTGATATTCAGGATTGGCATCTTAATTTGTAGCCATTTTGTTTTTCCTTGGTCTTATTTTTCTTCTCGTCTCTCCCTCCATTTTTAATGACTTTCTCTATTGTTTTCTGCTTCAGTTTCAAATTCCACAAATAATTTCTCTTTATTTTTCTCAGCAAAATTAATTAGCCAGTTTTGAACACTATTTTTGCCATATTTGTCTCCATACACTAACTTTTCATTAAACCTTATATTCCTTCTTTCATAGAATTTTCCATCTTCTGGTTTTAGAAAAATGTATTCCGTCTCTTTGTATCCAATTAGTACTACTCGTCTATCTTCAGGATTCCACTTGGATCCAGTCTTTCGATGAACTTTGATTTAGGCCAATAATCCAAAACATTTTATTCGTTCGAAATCTATTCTATATTTTGGAGCAAATATTTTCAACGGTGGTACTCTGTCGTTCGTAGGCGTATGTGGCTGCACTTAGTGCTAAATCCCATATATTTTCAGACAATTTCGTGTCATACATCTACGACTGCACTTTCTTCTAAATCGTTTGATTGAATTTTTCGGCGATATCGTTGTGTTGTGGAGTGTCAGGACAGGATAATTGTGGTAATTCTCACAAACTCTTTAAAACATGTGCCCGTCTTATTTCTGGTTTTCATTGGATAATAATCGTCATTAAATACTGAAATATATTTATAACCCTTTGGATAAGATAGTTGACTTATCCTATCGTGTCTGCATGGATAATTTCTAAGGGTTACGTTGCTCTTTGTCTCGTCATTTTAAAGGGTAATTTATTCATTTTAGCAATCATGCAAATTTCACAATCTAATATTTTTTTATAAAAAGTTACTTCTCCTAGTTCTTTAATGTGTCGAAAATTGTTTTGAATCGCCTTTAAGTATTGTAGAGATGCATGACCTAACCGAGTATGCCACAGCATGGCTATAAAGCACGTATTGACCTTTTGTTGTGTATTAAGATTATTTTCTATTTCAATTACGTCTAAAATTTCTGCTACTCAAATTTATATTCATTTCAAATTTATATTCTATTTTCTTTTGCCTGATTGCTGGAGGAGATAAGGATTTTGGTAGATGATTGAATTTATTTAAATTGATGTAGCAAGAAATTTTTTATTTAATAAAAGATTTTTTGTTGTATTACCCTCGTCTCTTTCAATACTTTCCGAATTCATCACTTGCAGCGCTGCCTCATCATTATTTTAGGAATTGCCTGTCTCACTGAACTCATTTTTTTCCATCTCGTTTCTTTGCGTATCCTTTCTTTTCACATCACTTGCCTCATTGCTCTCATCATATTTCTCGTCGTTACCGTATAAATCTTCTAAGTTCACTTTAAATTTGCCGTCCATCTCATTCTCAGCATGGTCAACACATTTCTTCAGAACTGCGAATTCCCCTGGTAAGTATATCAGATTTCTGTATAATCACAAATAATCATTAATTATTTGTTTATCTCTACCATGGCCTCCATTTAATCTCATGAACTACAGGTTTATCAAATAAAAAACTGAACAAACATTCGATTTCCGGACAACAGGCTTACCGAACATTCACTCCTGTTGTCACATGAATGAAGTGAACAACAACTTCAAACATACGACAACAATAGTAAAATGTTCCGCGCTGCGCAGCTTATTATTTTGATATTTATTAAACGGAACATTACCACAATTAATTTCGTAATTTATGGCTGGTTTTATGAGTATAGAATTTTTATTTTATTATATATGTCTTTCGAAATTGTATGTTTGTATATATTTGTACATGGCTGATAGTAATTGTAAATAGTAAACGCATCTTCTCAAGTAACTTTGAAATTTAGGATAATGAATATTATACTTGTTTCATCTAGTCTGATGACTATAGACTTATATTCCTTCTTTGTTAACTGGTGCTTCACATCAATTGTGCGCATGATCGCCAGAAATGTCATCTGCTCGTCTTTATAAACATTTCTAATTAGATTTAATACTTATTTTGTCTTATTAATATATACATATTTATACGCGTGTAATTTCTCATCAGTCAAACTCATCACATTAAAAATAGAAGTTTTGTGCTCGTGCAAATAGCAACGTCTTGCTTGCATGATAATGTCTGCGCACGTCCGCGCGACACATAGTAGAAAATATGCATGCCGGCAGCTCGCGCTTTCTCTTTCTCTCTCCTTCGACCGGGTTTGACTCGATTCGGCTCAGCTCGACTACGCACCATCATGGTTGTGCATTCTCTCCACCGCATTAATCCCCTTCACGTGAGAGCGATCATGGCAGTAGCGCGCCCTCTCCATCTCTTTCTCGTCGCCTTTCTCTCTTTTCTTTGGTGCCTACGTGCCACTGAAATCCGTTCACTGGTCGGTCACGTGTTCTCTCAACATATTCGCGCACGCAATACTTGCCCGCTTCTGTCAATTCTTAGAATCACAAAAGACGTTTGAAAATTTTTCGTAGCATGGATAGCACTGTCATTCACGAAACTCTCATCCATTCGATCGATCGACCCTCGTTTTCATTTTTCCCGTCGCGGCTCAGCAAATTTATCAGCGTAAATCACTCTTCTTTTGACATTTCTTGCTTAATTAGGATAGTTAGACAAGCTGCCATGACTGCTGCACTAATTGCATACGCAGTTGTTTTTCTCGTCTTTCTTTCGTCACCTGCTTTCTCTCTTCCCAAAGCTCGTCAATCAGCAACAACTAACTGTGTACACTTTTTTTTTCACGACACTGCTCACCAAAACTCTTCATTCTCACTCATACTTTTCGGCTCACCAAAACATCAGAGAGATTTCCCACGCGCGGCAGAAACATTCTAAGCCCATATCCTTTTGAGATAATAGGTTTGGTGAAGTATTTAATAAAAGAATGGACTTTGACGAAGCAAACTTTATTTAGATGTAACAAGGCACTGAACACGAGGCACATACGAGAGCTGTCTGTAACGGAATGAATAGCGACACGACAAGTGGCTCACTATGGACCATTTTTTTTTGAAGTGTGAAAAAATCAAATATCTCGGTTCAGAGTAAAGCCAAAAATATGAGCAGGGAAGCAAATGAAACCGAGACTAATATACAGACCGAGAAAAATACTATAGAGACGATAGTTCTATTATATTTGGCAAATAACCCAATAACCCATCTATTTGGAAAGAACATACAATAAAATTAGATTGTTGTTTTTGACATATATATTAATAATTTTGAAAAAGTAAGAGGGGTGCAATTAAAACGACATAGGGTTCAATTTTTGTATCTTGTTTCTTTGCAAAAATAGTAAGTATTGTAACGAGTGTCGCTCGTTAAAAGTTGAGCCTAAGCGCTTCCATCGCGTGAGGCAACTCAAAAGTCGGCCCGCGAGAATAAAGTAGAGAAGGGGAAGGGGAAAGCGCGTGTGAAACGAAAGAACGAAAGAGAGTGGGAGAGAGGAGAGAGATTAGGGCATCGGTCAGCGCGTGTCAAACGCGCGTAACATGGGACAGTAGGAAAAAGGGAAAGGGAAATGAGAGCGATTGGGTCGCCGGCTGGCGTACGCGAGGCGTGAAGAGAGAAGAGGAGCACGTGGCGGCATTCCAGTCCGGACCTGCGAATAGGAAAGCACGAGAGACAAGTGACCGTGACAAGAAACGAAAGAACTCCTCGACCGACATCGTGCAGAGGGCCGATAATTCCGAGGGAGCAGAAAATCGTGGCGAAGAAAAAGACCTTTCAATGCCCATCATAACCAGTTGCCCAGAGCGATCTGAGGCAACGGTCGAGGATCGCGGGTAACTGTGAATCCGGGCAGGGAAAACCTCGGCTGAGAAAAGTGCCGCAAGGAAGGACCGGAAGCCAACGAGACCCGTGAGCATCGTCAGGAACACCGTTGTCTGCAGCAACTTGTTCCCGTGACGTAAGTCCTCGATATCGATTGTAAATGCGCGCGGCCGAACACCAAAATTAGAAAGTGCGCGTCTTTCTCTCTCTCATCGCGAACGCGACATATCTAGCGAAATCTCTCGGCCATAACTTTCTCTTTGTACAATTGAACGCGGCAAAGAGAAATAAATTTGTAGATCTTGTGACAATTGGTTAAAATTTTTTGAAATTCCCTTTGGGTTTCCTCTTCTATCGTCCATAACAGAACCTGCCCGACCTTGAGTCACTCGGCAACCCAGATCGCCACACGTGTTCTGCACGTGTGGGTTTTCAGAGGCTCTGGGGCGAATGGTCAGAAGATTGAGGCTGTCCGAACGAGCTGATCGAAGCGGCGGTTAGTCTCGCAACGTAAGGAATATCCTTTTCTATAACGGGTAAGATTTTTATTTCCGCCCCGAATAAAACCCCCCGTCACAGTGGCGCCCAACTAGTGGTAAGGGTAAGGAGTGGAAACATCTATTAAACATTCGCGTTTCTTTTACAACCCGAGAGAGAAAGACAAAGATAGGTCGAATAAGTGAATTGTAAGAGCGCATGTGTAGGGCTCAAGAACGCGCGACTCAAAAATATAGGTTCGCCTATATTTTTGAGCCTATATTTTCGAAAATTCCAGCCTGATCGGAAACAAAAATCGCGTGACTCTTGTGAGGCCGAGAGTACATAACAACAACACCGAGCAGGCAGGACAAAAGGCGGTCACGAGTGAAACAAAGGCGCGAGGCAAAAGCATTAAATTACAAGAATTTGAAAGAGCTAGACTTGGGCCGTGGTCGAACTCACAATAACATCACACGCGAAGGCACGATTCTAAGAATCTCACGCGAGTATTTCCTTTTTTGTTTTTTTTTGTTTTTTTTTCTTGTCACTCAACCGCCCAGTGACGAACTTGTACAGAACGGCGCGCCCAGAAAACTAACAATAATTTTGCCAGCAAACAGTTGGCAAAACTAATAGGCAGGACAATTGTTAGCAAAAGGCGTAGCAGGGCGCGCCCACGAGTCGCGCGCGTACAAATCGACCAGTCAACAAAATAGTTTGTGTTGTCGAAGTAATCCCGACAAATAGAAAACGACTCGCCGTCTATTATTAAAGAAAGCAAATACACGTGCGCACAATAAGCGAAACCCAAAGACAGAGAAACAAACACGCATTTTTGTCTCTCTTTTGATAATAAGTTTCGCAACAAAAATGTCTGATTTCGACGACATGATCTCGGAAATCGAGGCTTTTGTCGAGGGTATGTCCAAGCCAGAGCTCGAGCGAACGCTCGCTCAACTAGAGCTCAAACAGGCGGGAGAGCGTACCGCCCAGGAACAAAGATTAAAAAATTGGCTGATGGGGGACTACATAGCAGCCGATTTTGATCAAACGAGAGCAACAGAGAAGACATTGGACCCGGCGAGAAGGATAGCCCTCCGGACTAGATATATAGAACAAGAGTGCATAGCACTAGAAAAAACGCAAGCAGCAGAAGCAAGTAGTCACCCTCTATACAGGCTCATGACCGACGACGAAATAAACACGAAGCTAAGCTTCACAACGGGAGCGGCAATGCAAAACGCAGTAGCAAAAAATGCGCGGGGCGAGGAAGACGAAGAGTCGATTCGCCCAAATGCGCAAACATCAGAGCCTACTGACGTCGAAAAGCGGCTAGCGCAAACACCACCCGAGTTACTGAGTTTATTTGGCAAATATAAAGCGCGAATAGAATATTTGGAAAGAGCGCTAACGCGAGCGATGGAAAATACGTCGTCAATGGCAACAATGTGCCAATCAATATGTGCTCTACCCAAGCAATAGAAACGGATTGATTAAATAAAGCCTTGCACCGGATAGGTATATTAGAAAATGACCTAGACGAAATGGTGGAAACAAGCAAGGAAAATAGTCGAAGTCCACAACCTCCGGCAAAATCGATAAATTTCGCGGAAACCTTCACGCTCTATTACGATCCCGCTCTGCCGGGCAGTACTCCCCTCCGGGCGAACCCAACGCCGGGCGCTCGGTGGTCCAACGAGCGCCCCCCGGTTCCGCCCTCAGGAGGGAGTGGAAGCAGAGGACTAATGACTCCTCAGCTGATCGCGTCGCCAGACAAACAAACAATTTCCCGTACAACGCGACGGCTAGTTTTGCGTCCACAAAAGACGTCGGCAGAATAGTGCGAGGCTGGCGGAATAAATTCTCAGGTGAGGATCAGTAGAGCATCGACGTATTTTTAGAGAAACTCGAGGCACAAAGAATATCAGCGGGGCTGACAGAAGACGAAACGCTAAACGAACTAGCGGATTTATTCACATGAGCAGCGCAAACGTGGTATTTAAATAATAATAAAGATTTGATTTTGTACGGAGATTTAATTCGCGATGCGCAAGAGTGGTTCGGCACGAGTATACAGCAACACATTATAATAAGTTGCATACTATAGAAAGGAAAATAGACAGCCATACATAGTTGTTTTAGATTTTCACCATAAACATAAAACAGTAACTTTCAAACTTTCACCATTATAAGCTTTCAATGATGTAGAATAAATTGGGATTACAATTTACTGTATAAGTATTTGAAATTACACGATTAAGAAATTTAAATTTATAATTGACACAGAGCTTAAATATTGAAATCTATTATTTAAAAAAAAAATGATGAAGTCAGGATAAAAAGACATAATGAAGTTAAATGTGTTAAGTGAATTCTACGAGAGAGAGAGGTTTGTGGGTTTGGAGTATTGGGTTTGGGGTTTTGGGTTTGTGGATTTGTGGGTTTGAGGATTTGGGTTTGAGGGTTTGGGTTTGTGAGTTTGGGTTTGTGGGTTTGTGGGTTTGGGGTTTGGTGTTTGTGGGTTTGGGGTTTTGGGTTTGTAGGTTTGGGGTTTGGTGTTTGTGGGTTTTGGGTTTGTGGGTTTGGGTTTGTGGGTTTGTGGGTTTGAGATTTGGTGCTTGTGGGTTTGGGGTTTTGGGTTTGTGAGTTTGGGGTTTGTGGGTTTGGGGGTTTTATTGGGTTTGTGGGTTTGGGGGTTTTATTGGGTTTGTGGGTTTGGGGTTCAGTGTCTGTGGGTTTGGGGTTCGGTGTCTGTGGGTTTGGAGTTTTGGGTTTGTGAGTTTGGAGAATGGGCTTCGTAGCTCTCTTCCATATAGTATAAAAAAGATCCTCACCAAAAATTATTTTAAATTAAATTGGAGCAGCGCCCCCTTACGGACATATGGGGCGTCGCTCGAAAGGTCGCCCTTGGCAAATCGTGGCGGATGATATATCCGGGCCGCTGCCAAGAACAGCACGCGGATATTCATATATGCTTGTTTTCGTGGATCTTTTTACGCGTTGGGTAGGATGTATACCGATTCGAAAAGCTAATGCCAGGACAATAGTGAAAGAGTTCCATGAGAAAATATTGACGCGTTTCAGTACGCCAGAAACGTTCCTGTCGGACAACGAAACAGAATTCAAAAACCGATACTTTGACTAATATTTATCGGAGCAAGGTATCCTTCATGAATTGAAGCCCATTTACTGTCCAAGGGCGAACCCAACGGAGGGTTATAATCGCACTCTCAAGACGATAATTAAATCATATCACGAAGGACGACACAGGGACTGAGACGTAAAACTCAGTGACTTAGTATTCACATTGAATACAGCAAAACATAGTATGACGAAAGTAAGTCCAGCGATGTTGAATTACGGGCGGCAGCCGATCCCGCCCCATACGTTGCGCCGTGCTCAGGACTCTCTCGTTGGCGAAAAGGAAGACGAGAGAGAGCGGCAAAACTGGGCGGATCACATGGGAGGCTTGCCCGCGCTATGTGAGAAAGCGGTGACCAGATCAGGAATAGAGCAAGAGCGGCAAGCGAGCGCTTTTTCAATCGGAAGCGCCACCCCACTCCTTTTAAAGTTGGGAATTAGGTTTGGCGAGTCAACCGCATCTTATCTTCAGCGGATAGCGGAGTCGCGGCAAAATTGGCACTGACGTTTGCAGGGCCTTATATAGTGAAAGAAAAACTTGGCTCTAATACATATCGCCTGGCGAATCATCAAGAAGACCTCGACGGAGCAATTCATGCCGAAGACTTAAAGCGCTTCTATCAAGAGGAGGAAGAAGAAGAAGATAAGTGTACCCAACCACCGGAGGGAAGCGAGGTGAAGCTTGACCCGCCCCAGGAATGTAATCAACTATCTAAAGTCGAAAATGCGAGTTTGGATAGCGAAGCACCGCCTGAAAACGAGGGCGATGACGTCTTAGGCGAAGACCCTGGAGGTCAAAACCCCGTCGAACCGGTTAAGAGGGGGCGAGGTCGCCCTCGGAAAATCCTCCAACTGGACTCTGGCGAAGCTCCGTAGATCTTCCATTAACTGCGTCACATCAGGGCCCAGCTGCAGATCTAACAACATCTGCGTGACCACCTCGAAGGTCTCTTCCTCCACGACGATTCTCCGGTCCATCTGTAACATCCAAAACAAAATAATTTCGGATAAAACTCCCTGAGTGAAGAAAAATCCTATCAAATACCGCATCCCACCGAGTTATGAGTTTCCTCGCTATTCCTTGCGGAAACGCCCTGGTCCTCGTCGGTTACCGTTCGGGTTTATCGGCCCAACCGTCCTTTGCACGACGGGCACGGTCTTTCGTAAATCCCCCTCGGATCTTCACGCGTTCGCGGATTCGTTCGCCTCTAACGGCTGTTTCTCTTGCGGCTCGCGAGGATTGATGACTTCCTCGCTTTCCTTTTCATCCTCCGGACCGTAGTACGGCTTAAGGTCTATGGAATGGAAGACCTCGGATAGGATCTCCAGCTGATTGCCCGGTCTGTACGTGTTGGAGCCGCAAACCTCTTCAATCACGTACGGACCAGCGTATTTCGGCGTCAATTTGGCTGAAATGCCTTGGACAGCCGAAGATAGAATCCTATTCTTCTTCCGAACACAATCTCCGACCTTAAACTCGGGTTGCCGTCGCTTTCGGTAGTAATAAGCCGCCTGACGAGCAGCTTCCTTCTTTAACTTGGATTTGATCCTCTCCCATAAATTAGGGAGCTTCTCCATATGCTCAGCCCAATCGACCACAGCTTGACCCTCCGAACACTCAAGGGCCTGCAGATCATGGGTTTTTCTGAACGTCAAAGGAGGCACCGGCTGACGCCCAAACATGAGCATCACAGGACTATATTCGGTGGCACTATGAGTTGCCGAGTTTAACGCGAAGTTGAACTTTGACAGGTGTTCGTCCCAGGTCTTATGATCACGGCTCACGTAAGACGTGATCATGGTTTTGAGAATCCTGTTTACACGTTTTGTGGTATTCGCTTGGAGATGATACACGGGAGTCAAGGTGCGCTGAATGCCGTTCATCTGGAGGTATGAATCGACTTCCTGATTCTTCAATTCTGTTCCATTATCCGACAAGAATATCTCTGGCGCGCCAAACTTAGTGACAAACCTCTCGTGTAATTCCCTTGCGATTGTCCTCCCATTGCCTTTTCGTATCGCAATGCACTCTAACCAGCCAGTAAAAAAGTCTACTAAGACTAAGACGTATTCAAAACCTCGAGAGCTTTTCGGAAATGGACCAGTGATATCATCGGCCATCACCTTCCAGGATTGTGACACTTGTTTACGACCCATCAACCCGCAAGGTGCCCTTTGTTCCACCTTGCACTGCTGACATATCGGGCAACTCTTTACGTACCCTGACCTGATCGTACATCTTAGGCCAGTAGTACAAGCGCCTAGCCGTATGCTCTCGTCCCTGATATCCTGCCGTAGGAGCATCATGGACCTCCTGGAGCACCTGGTGCCTTTTCTCCCTAGGCACCGCAAGCTTGCCACATTTCATCGTTGTCACGGACCATTCACCGTCCTCATCAGGCTGATACTGATACAGCCCCCCCAATACCTTCCAAGTGGAATGAGAGTGTGGGTTTTGGAATACTTCATGGTATTATTGCAAATACCAGGCGTCAATGGTCTCCGGCCGACTATTTATGGCACTCACTTCAATCCCCTCCTTCTCATAGGTCCTAGACAATGCATCTGGCATCACATTGAAATCCCCCTTCGATATTCAATATCCAAGACATTGCCTTGCAATGATAGTGCCCATCGCGCTAGTCTTCCCGTGGGATTTCTCATATAGTGGAGCCATTTCAGGCAACTATGATCAGTGATGACCCGCAAATGAAGCCCTTCAATGTACGGCCGGAACTTTCCAATAGCCCATACCACTGCCAAGCACTCTTTCTTGGAGACCGTAAAATTCCTCTGAGCGTTATTGAATAATCGGCTGGCGTATTCTATCACACGCTCCTCTCCATCGACATCCTGCGTGAGGACTGCCCCGATCCCACTGCCACTGGCGTTAGTTTGTAGTACAAACTGACCGCTAGGATCGGGCGATTGCACTATTGGGGCGGAAGTCATCGCCTCTTGCAATCTCGTGAAAGCTCGCTCTTGCTCCTCATCCCAAGAGAAACATACATTCTTCTTTGTCAGGCGGTTTATATGTTCAGCTATCATGGTAAAGTCGGGTATAAAATTTCTATACCACAGAGTCATTCCCATGAATCGCTTCACCTATTTGACAGTCCGAGGTGTTGGATATTCTAATATCGGTCGTATCTTCTCGGGATCTGGTCTTACTCCGTCCTGGTTCACAAGAACTCCCAAGTACCTGACTTCCATCTTGCAGAAGTGGTATTTGGCTTTATTGATGGTTAGGCCCGCACCTAGAATTCTCTTTAATACCATTTGTAGATATCGATTATGCTCCTCAAAAGACGACGAAACCACAATTACGTCGTCGAGGTAAGCAAAAGCGAATTGAAACATATCCGGGCCTATCACTTTGTCCAGCAACCTGTGGAAGGTCGCTCCTGCATATGACAGTCCGAAGGACATTCTCTTGAATTGACAGTGCCCTAATCCAGGTACTGTAAACTCTAATATCGGACGCGATTCTTCCTTTAGGAGAATCTGATGGAACGCACTGCTCAAGTCCAACGTAGATATGAACTTTGCATCCCTAATCCGCCTTAGCATGTCGTTCATATATAGGTAATTCTAGGCTATTTCGATTGACTTGTAACCCTTAGGTTACGGATTTTTTTTTAATTTGGCATAATTTTTGTACACATAAAACTGAGATTTTTCCCAAATTTTGGAGACGATACATTAATTATATCAAAAGTTATTAACAATTAAAGAAAAATGATAAAAAATTTTCAAACAGCTATATTTTAAAAACTAATAAAGATATCGAAGTCGGATTTTTTTCAAAATACTTATAATGCCTTAAAATTTCGAAATAATTACAACAATAAACAATAAAAATTTTTTTTCGAAAGTTATTAACTTTTTGTTTAAACAATTGCTAATATCTCAAAAAGTATATTTTTTTTTGAAAAATTCTTCCTCCTACGTATTCCTGAGGATTTTTGCTATCGAAATCAATCATAAAATTCAAGGGCCCGACATATCGGAAAGCATAGCCCTAATCAAAAGAAGACGCCTCGGCGTAAGGCTGCGGTAGCGCTCCAGCGGACTCACGGTCGAAAGGTACTTTAGCTTTAATCTAAAAAACTAATAAAGATACCGAATCGGAGTTTTCCCAAATTACTTATAATACCTTGAACTTTCGAAATAATTACAACAATAAACAATAAAAATTTTTTTTCGAAAGTTATTAACTTTTTGTTTAAACAATTGCTAATATCTCAAAAAGTATATTTTTTTTTTGATGGAAGCGACCGGACACCGAGGCGTCTTCTTTTGATTAGGGCTACGCTTTCCGGTATGTCGGGCCCTTGAATTTTATGATTGATTTCGATAGCAAAAATCCTCAGAAATACGTAGGAGCAAAAATTTTTCAAAAAAAAAATATACTTTTTGAGATATTAGCAATTGTTTAAACAAAAAGTTAATAACTTTCGAAAAAAAATTTTTATTGTTTATTGTTGTAATTATTTCGAAAGTTCAAGGTATTATAAGTAATTTGGGAAAACTCCGATTCGGTATCTTTATTAGTTTTTTAGATTAAAGCTAAAGTACCTTTCGACCGTGAGTCCGCTGGAGCGCTACCGCAGCCTTACGCCGAGGCGTCTTCTTTTGATTAGGGCTATGCTTTCCGATATGTCGGGCCCTTGAATTTTATGATTGATTTCGATAGCAAAAATCCTCAGAAATACGTAGGAGCAAGAATTTTTCAAAAAAAAAATATACTTTTTGAGATATTAGCAATTGTTTAAACAAAAAGTTAATAACTTTCGAAAAAAAATTTTTATTGTTTATTGTTGTAATTATTTTGAAAGTTCAAGGTATTATAAGTAATTTGGGAAAACTCCGATTCGGTATCTTTATTAGTTTTTTAGATTAAAGCTAAAGTACCTTTCGACCGTGAGTCCGCTGGAGCCCTACCGCAGCCTTACGCCGAGGCGTCTTCTTTTGATTAGGGCTACGCTTTCCGATATGTCGGGCCCTTGAATTTTATGATTGATTTCGATAGCAAAAATCCTCAGAAATACGTAGGAGCAAGAATTTTTCAAAAAAAAAATATAATTTTTGAGATATTAGCAATTGTTTAAACAAAAAGTTAATAACTTTCGAAAAAAAATTTTTATTGTTTATTGTTGTAATTATTTCGAAAGTTCAAGGTATTATAAGTAATTTGGGAAAACTCCGATTCGGTATCTTTATTAGTTTTTTAGATTAAAGCTAAAGTACCTTTCGACCGTGAGTCCGCTGGAGCCCTACCGCAGCCTTACGCCGAGGCGTCTTCTTTTGATTAGGGCTACGCTTTCCGATATGTCGGGCCCTTGAATTTTATGATTGATTTCGATAGCAAAAATCCTCAGAAATACGTAGGAGCAAGAATTTTTCAAAAAAAAAATATACTTTTTGAGATATTAGCAATTGTTTAAACAAAAAGTTAATAACTTTCGAAAAAAAATTTTTATTGTTTATTGTTGTAATTATTTCGAAAGTTCAAGGTATTATAAGTAATTTGGGAAAACTCCGATTCGGTATCTTTATTAGTTTTTTAGATTAAAGCTAAAGTACCTTTCGACCGTGAGTCCGCTGGAGCGCTACCGCAGCCTTACGCCGAGGCGTCTTCTTTTGATTAGGGCTACGCTTTCCGATATGTCGGGCCCTTGAATTTTATGATTGATTTCGATAGCAAAAATCCTCAGAAATACGTAGGAGCAAGAATTTTTCAAAAAAAAAATATACTTTTTGAGATATTAGCAATTGTTTAAACAAAAAGTTAATAACTTTCGAAAAAAAATTTTTATTGTTTATTGTTGTAATTATTTCGAAAGTTCAAGGTTTTATAAGTAATTTGGGAAAACTCCGATTCGGTATCTTTATTAGTTTTTTAGATTAAAGCTAAAGTACCTTTCGACCGTGAGTCCGCTGGAGCGCTACCGCAGCCTTACGCCGAGGCGTCTTCTTTTGATTAGGGCTACGCTTTCCGATATGTCGGGCCCTTGAATTTTATGATTGATTTCGATAGCAAAAATCCTCAGAAATACGTAGGAGCAAGAATTTTTCAAAAAAAAAATATACTTTTTGAGATATTAGCAATTGTTTAAACAAAAAGTTAATAACTTTCGAAAAAAAATTTTTATTGTTTATTGTTGTAATTATTTCGAAAGTTCAAGGTATTATAAGTAATTTGGGAAAACTCCGATTCGGTATCTTTATTAGTTTTTTAGATTAAAGCTAAAGTACCTTTCGACCGTGAGTCCGCTGGAGCGCTACCGCAGCCTTACGCCGAGGCGTCTTCTTTTGATTAGGGCTATGCTTTCCGATATGTCGGGCCCTTGAATTTTATGATTGATTTCGATAGCAAAAATCCTCAGGAATACGTAGGAGGAAGAATTTTTCAAAAAAAAATATACTTTTTGAGATATTAGCAATTGTTTAAACAAAAAGTTAATAACTTTCGAAAAAAAATTTTTATTGTTTATTGTTGTAATTATTTTGAAAGTTCAAGGTATTATAAGTAATTTGGGAAAACTCCGATTCGGTATCTTTATTAGTTTTTTAGATTAAAGCTAAAGTACCTTTCGACCGTGAGTCCGCTGGAGCGCTACCGCAGCCTTACGCCGAGGCGTCTTCTTTTGATTAGGGCTACGCTTTCCGATATGTCGGGCCCTTGAATTTTATGATTGATTTCGATAGCAAAAATCCTCAGAAATACGTAGGAGCAAGAATTTTTCAAAAAAAAAATATACTTTTTGAGATATTAGCAATTGTTTAAACAAAAAGTTAATAACTTTCGAAAAAAAATTTTTATTGTTTATTGTTGTAATTATTTCGAAAGTTCAAGGTATTATAAGTAATTTAGGGAAACTCCGATTCGGTATCTTTATTAGTTTTTTAGATTAAAGCTAAAGTACCTTTCGACCGTGAGTCCGCTGGAGCGCTACCGCAGCCTTACGCCGAGGCGTCTTCTTTTGATTAGGGCTACGCTTTTCGATATGTCAGGCCCTTGAATTTTATGATTGATTTCGATAGCAAAAATCCTCAGAAATACGTAGGAGCAAGAATTTTTCAAAAAAAAAATATACTTTTTGAGATATTAGCAATTGTTTAAACAAAAAGTTAATAACTTTCGAAAAAAAATTTTTATTGTTTATTGTTGTAATTATTTTGAAAGTTCAAGGTATTATAAGTAATTTGGGAAAACTCCGATTCGGTATCTTTATTAGTTTTTTAGATTAAAGCTAAAGTACCTTTCGACCGTGAGTCCGCTGGAGCGCTACCGCAGCCTTACGCCGAGGCGTCTTCTTTTGATTAGGGCTACGCTTTCCGATATGTCGGGCCCTTGAATTTTATGATTGATTTCGATAGCAAAAATCCTCAGAAATACGTAGGATCAAGAATTTTTCAAAAAAAAAATATACTTTTTGAGATATTAGCAATTGTTTAAACAAAAAGTTAATAACTTTCGAAAAAAAATTTTTATTGTTTATTGTTGTAATTATTTCGAAAGTTCAAGGTATTATAAGTAATTTGGGAAAACTCCGATTCGGTATCTTTATTAGTTTTTTAGATTAAAGCTAAAGTACCTTTCGACCGTGAGTCCGCTGGAGCGCTACCGCAGCCTTACGCCGAGGCGTCTTCTTTTGATTAGGGCTATGCTTTCCGATATGTCGGGCCCTTGAATTTTATGATTGATTTCGATAGCAAAAATCCTCAGGAATACGTAGGAGGAAGAATTTTTCAAAAAAAAAATATACTTTTTGAGATATTAGCAATTGTTTAAACAAAAAGTTAATAACTTTCGAAAAAAAATTTTTATTGTTTATTGTTATAATTATTTCGAAATTTTAAGGCATTATAAGTATTTTGAAAAAAATCCGACTTCGATATCTTTATTAGTTTTTAAAATATAGCTGTTTGAAAATTTTTTATCATTTTTCTTTAATTGTTAATAACTTTTGATATAATTAATGTATCGTCTCCAAAATTTGGGAAAAATCTCAGTTTTATGTGTACAACAATTGTGCCAAATTAAAAAAAAATCCGTAACCTAAGGGTTACAAGTCAATCGAAATAGCCTAGAATTACCCATATGGTAAAAGATAGGCATTAGGTTTGGTAATTGCATTTAACTTTTGGTAATTCACGCAAAATCTATATTTTCCATCAGCCTTCTTTACTATTACTACTGGACTTGACCATACGCTGGGCGTGGTTCGATTACATCTTTTCCCAGCATATCTTTGACCAGCGCGTGCATTTCCACTCGCACTCTATCAGAAACTGGGTAGTACTTCTGTTGATGGGTCGAGCACCACCAATCTATTTCGTGTTCAACCCCCACGGTACAGCCTAATACCTGACCTCCGTCAGGAATCAATCCTCTAGCGAGGTCTTCTATTTCCTCCAGCTATGTCTCCGTGGCCTCCCACAGTCCTACCGGTGCGTGAAATGCCGTACCATCAATTCCAGCCACTTCCATTGGTACTTTCACTTGGGCGTCCTTAAGCCATAACTCATCCTCGTCGGGATCGAAAACTGCGCGGAACTCTCTTATAAAGTTCGCGCCTACGTAGTAGTCGTCTGTGAGCAGTGGTGTAATGGCGACTCTGATTTCCTTCGTGATTCCTCCTACTTTAAAGGGGAACATCACGTTACCAATTATAGGGCATGGGCGCCCATCAGCGAGCCTTGCATCGCCAGCTCTGGTTACATTCAATCCGAGTCCCATCTCCGATGCCAATCTCAGACCTAATTAACCCATGACCGTGGATGAGGCGCCGGTATCATAGAGTGCTCTATTTTTAAAGTCACCTATGTCTACCCGCAACCACCACCTGGTGTCATCCTCAGGGTCATATCCACGAGTCGGATCTTTGCCTCCCTTCGTCGTGCTTTTCAGCGGCTTTTTCCCTTCCGCTGCTGCGACGACGGTAGGTTTATTTCCACTCGTGGATTCCTTCGATAGGGGAACTTATTGTGTGAAGGGATCCAAACCTTTCAGGTCTCCTGGTTGCTCGATCCTTACATCCATCAAATCTTCCTCCTCCTCCACAACTTGTATGTGGCCACCTGGTCCTTCCAATATGACCACTCCCCTATTCTGTCTAGGGCTGGCATCGGGCTCGATCGCCTTCTACCGCTAGGTCCTGCACTCCCTTGATGCCTTACCAGGACCTGTTTGGATTCCTGGGTCACCGACAACTTGCTGTTTCCCATCGACGACTCGCGGCGAGAGGTCTACAGGAGGCGCAAAGATGACCTCTTCTCTTCGCTCTCCTTGCTGTTTCCCTTGTTGCAGTCTAGGCAGAATTTACGACTAAATCCCAGTTTGCCACAAGCGGAACACAGGAGAGGCTTAGTGAAGTCGATCTTTCGCCTCTGTCCTTCTCGCCGCTTACCGAGAGACCTGGGAGAAGGAGAATTTTTCCTTCCCTCACGCTATCGGCTTTTACGCTATTCTGGAGAGCTGTCTTGCCTTTCTCTGGTCAATTTGCGTAAAATCGGCTCAATGCCCTCTAGACGCTCCTCCATCTTTTTATCAGAAGTGGAAGTTTGCGTAGCCGATTCCGTCGCTTGTTCGGTAGGCCTCCTGGCCGGGTTCTCCACGCCCTGTTCGCACTGCGGATCTCCCTCCTTCTTCGCACGCGCCTTCCCTTCGGTGGCCACTGCAACGGTTTGGGATTTACTACCAGCCGTGGACGACGACCGTAAGATGAGGTGTTTTGTACTTCGGTCGCCCTCCTGTTAAACTCGCGTATCGACGTCAACTCGCTCCGACGCATCTGAATTTGGATGTTTGGAAGGATGTTTGCATGGAGTAGGTCTAATAACCTCTCCAAAGGCATTGGTGGTTCCAGTCTATTGACAAGAGCCACCAGGTTGGACACGTAGTCTCGCACTAATTTGTCTTTACCTTGGAATCGGTTCTATGCTTTCTGCAACAGGCTTTGTTGCTGTTGTGTACTTGTGCCGAACCATTCTCGGGCGTCAGTGACGAATTCGGTATAACTGAGCCACTAGTACTTATTGTTATCGTACCAAGTCCTCCCGTTACCTTCGAGGATCTCTGATACGGAACAAAGTACTTCGTCATCAGTCAGCCCTGCGCCCACGCGCAGATCTTCCAACCTCGACAGAAACGTATCCACTCTCTGTGCCCTACTGATCGCAAATCTCAATTTCTATCCGCGGACGATTTTCCCAACATCTCTGGTTGTGGAGAGCCCTGAGGATAATTGAGGACTGGTGCTAGACGATCCGTTTCGACTCCTCTGTCGAACAGGTGCGGATATCCCGTACTCCTCCGGATCCTCTTCACCTCCTTTTCTTTATAGGGCTTCCGGTGGGGTGACATCCTTTCTCTTGGGTACTGGTCTTAGAGGAGTCGATGTGCTTCCCTGGATCCCAGAATCGTAGTGACAGGTGAATGTGTCCTGAAAGTCTACATTACGTCTGGAGCGTGGTTGAACCGAGTCACGCTGTGAAGAACGTGTCGCATTAGCCATTTCATGAATTCCGTCTTCCAGATCTCGTATTCTTTGGCGCATGTCTCGCCGTTCATGAAAGCGGCGAAACACAGTACAAAACAACTTGGCGGTATTCTCGCGAAAACAGCTGAAGCTTAACTGCCTACTTTCAAACTCTCGCGCACTTTCTTTCTCTCTTAATCGTTCAAACTAACACGTGAGTAATAAAATCGCGAACGGTTCGATTAATTGAATCGACTACCGTTGCAATTAATATGTCTAATTAAATTTTAGAGTGTGAAATTACAATAAAACTATTTTCAGTTGGTAAAATTTAAGGAAAAGCTAGAAATATATTTTTTTCTTAAGAAATAAAAGATTTTCCTGTAAAATTTATCAGTATTACAATTGCACAAAAACATTGTATTATTTAAATTCTACAGGGGTACAAATTAGTTTTATGTTTTTTTAGATGGTACAAATTAAGAAAAAGACATTTATATATTTTATTTTTCTTCCCAATCGCATATTTTTCTGCTGGAAGATAGATTTTCCGCCGCGCATGCGCAGTAATACGTTAATTTGAGAGATTGCGAAAAACGTGTACGTTGGCCACGAGTCATCAAATCTTTTTATTTCATTTGACTACATTGATTTAATCAAAAATCTATTGGTAAGATAAATGTGACAGTGTACTACTAACAAAAATTTTCTTCTCAACTAACATCTTAAAAACAATTCTATACTTTCTAAATAAACTATAATTTAAATATCTCTGAGCTAACCTATAATCTGAGTTGTTCAAGAGGCTCGCCCTCCGGGACTTGCCCTAACGCAATCCCACCATGAACGACCCTAACGATATGAAACCCCCTGATATAAATTTGTACTCCCCTTCGAATTAACATACTCAACCAATAAATTAATGAGATCAAAATGTCACTCACACAACCGTTCTCCCCCTCAAACACAACAGAAGAATAAAAACACAAAAAAAGACCCCGCACACGTACCTACCGACTCCCAGATAACATAAACAGACACAAACTCCCACACATAGATAATTCGCCCAATAGCCCTCCCTCCCAACTCAATTTATCTCACAGAATAGAATTACCGAAAATCTCTGAATACACTAGCGACATTCCTCCCCATATATAATCATCCTCAAATCACCACAACACAGTGACACTACCATAAAATCTGTCCAATTAGCCAGTAAACTCATCCCCCTTGTACGATATCGAGTGGTTTTAATGTTATTATATTGGACAATTTCGTAGACTCTAAATTTAATTTACTTGAACTCACGTTATTTGCATATAATTATATTTCATTTATATTGTTTACCGACATTGATTTATGATTCACTCATTGTATTCAATTTAAGTAATTCTACGAAAGGCGGTGTCTCGCTGAGTTGTTGAGATGGTGTCGATTTCTCTCTTTGTACCATACAGTCCACTCTACTAGTTTACGCGTAACTCGTCGTCTCCTCATGGTTAACATTTGTTACCCCGACGGCGCATAAGCGACACAACTGAGCCACGACCATGTTATCGTAACTATCGCTTATGTTTTGGTTCGACACTCGTCTCATTTTTCCGCTTTTCTTTTTTTTTATTGTTTTTAAGATTAAGAGTGACGACTATGGCAGAAGTCGGCAGTCAGTTAACTGAGAGCCTTCGACGAACTTGTACGCTCTCAGTTGCATCCTCCGTCAATTCATGTAATAAAACTTGATCATTCTGTCTTTCAATTCATCAAATTTTCCTATCAAATCACCTTTCGTACTGAATTAATTTTCATACGAAAAGCACAGACATTGTGCCAAAGAAACATTGGTCCTTCGATCCGAATTGCGAAAGAAGTTTGGTTTTGTGAAGTGACGCGCTCACGTCAGTGAAGTGAATTGCCAAGTTCGAAGTGATCGTACATCCCCCTTGTTGGCGCAACGCTTTACGCGTTGAAATATTGCTGATTAACTGATTGTTTGAATCAGTTTTAATCACGTATGATATTGCAATTACGTGTGTTGGTTTGAAGCACACTCTATGAAATTTTGGTTTTGGACGTGCACACATATACGAGTACAGACGTGTGACTACTGAATCACAATCAATTCCACTAACTCGTGTTCATTGAGAACGCACTCGGCACCTCGTGCTGTTGTTTGGACATTACGCTCATTTGGATTACACAAATTGGACAGGCTAAGGTATGTGCGTTGATGAGTTTATAGCTTTAGCTGTCAAGGTAATAAAGGCAAATATCAGTTCACAATGGAGGGTACATAGTTGAGTAAATTTTTACGTAAATAGGAAACCGTTCCAGAGCATATAGATTCCTTTTCTACATTCGTTAAAGGCTATGATAACGATAATTCAGAACATTATATCCAAATTCAAATACGCCTACAGACTTTGGTTTCTAACTTTTCCTGTCTTGATAAGCTGTATGATGAAATTAGTTTGCTTGACGATGAAAATGATTACTCGAAGAGGAAGCGGAAAATCGTGAACGATTATTATGCCATTGTAGCAACGACTCAAAATCTTATTGTCAATCCGCTTTCGCCAACAAACTCTAGCATTATACAAGCGTCTAGTTCAAAAACTGATGCAACCAACTCATTAATTTCTACACATACAACCGATTCAGTAGCATCTACAAATGTCGCGAGAATTAAATTACCTCAAATTATGCTACCTAGCTTCACTGGTGAAATCAAAGATTGGCTAGCCTTCAAAGAAAATTTCGCAGCCGTTATAGGTCGACGCGAAGACCTTTGAACGGACAAAAATTGTCTTACATGAAGTCATCTTTAGAATCATGCAAAAAGGCGTTAAATAAATTTGTCAAACTTCCCAATACCGATGAAAATCTAGCGAAGGCTTGGATCATATTTGAACGGTCATATGAAGATAGGCGAGATACTATTTCAAGTCACGTAACGGCACTCTTACGTTTGCCCGTGCAAGACGGAAAAGACGGAATGAAAGTTACGAAGGCCTAATCAAGCTCGCTGATGAAACGCCTCTACATATTCAAGATTTGGCTTCTTTTAATGTCAAAATTCCGGAAGAAGTAGTAGTTACTATCATAGAGGAAAAACTGAATAAATTTACGCTCGAGAAATGGGAAGCAACTCTGAAACGAAACGTCTATCCTACTCTTGAGGAAATGACTGGTTTTCTATACATGAGAGTAGCCCGTTTGTCAAAGCGTAAATCTGATAGCTCAAACAAGTCTTCCGAAAGGGCTGATATTAATGCACCTCCAACAAAAAAGAGAAAGCTAGATGGTCAATCGTTCCTCATTACGGCGAAAGAGCTATGCGTAATTTGCTCCGAAGAACATCCAATTTATAAATGCGAAAAATTCGGCAAAATGACTAAGAACGGACGCTTTCGGACAGCCAAAAATGCTCATTTGTGCTTTAATTGTTTGAGAAAACATTCGGGTGTCGCTAGAGATTGCAAATCGGGAGTATGTAAGACATGCCGTTGAAAACATCATTCGCTGTTACATGATCCGGAAAAGGAGAAAAGGGAAAAAGGAGAGAAAAAAGAAGCATGACTATCAAGCTCTGATTTTTGCTTCAATTCAGTGACTTCTCTACCGAGTTTCCAATTAATGACGACCGCGTTAGTAGGCTCCCTTGATGTTGATAATAAATTAATTCAAACTCGTACTCTACTTGACACGTGCGCAACTGCCAATTTCATTACAGCCCGTTTTGCTAAAAAATTGCGATTGCCAAAAATCAAATGTTGTATTTCTATAGGAGTGGTCAATAATCTTTCTACTACTGTTAATAGCATGATTACAATTACTTTCAGATCCTTACATAATGATTTCAAACGTACATTGAGCTTTTTAGTAGTGCCAAATATTTCAGATTCAGTACCGAACGATTCGATACCGAGAGAAAGACTTAAAATCCCTTCCTACATTCGCCTCGCCGACCCCGAGTTTCACAAACCTACACATGTCGATATGCTTATTGCATCGGGCACGACACTGTCACTCTTTTGTATTGGCACGATTAATCTATCTCAAGGCAACAATGTTCTTATTTTACAAAAAACCATGTTGGGATGGGTGCTAGGCGGAGGCTTGAATTTTCCTAAAAATTCCGCTCGCGGCGTCGCGAATAATTGTATGTTAACAGACTTAGATAGTAGTATAGAAAGATTCTGGCTTATTGAAGAGATACCGGAGAAAGTACAATTTTCAGCAGAGGAACGCGAGTGTGAGGAGCATTTCAAAAAATATGTCACTCGAAATGAAGATGGTCGATATGTCGTAGCACTACCCTTTAAAAAATCTCCGGAGTTACTAGGTCAATCAAGGTCTATTGCAACGAAACGATTACAATATTTAATGTCTAAATTCTCAAGGAATGCGAATTATAAAGAACAATATAATGCGGCAATTCAAACCTACATAGACTTGGGCTACATGTCAACAGCAGAGTCATCGGATGACTCTGGTTACTACTAACCGCATCATGCCATAATCAAGTCGTCGAGCTCTACCACAAGGTGCGAGTAGTTTTCGATGCGTCGGCAAAAAGTATTAGCGATTATTCATTAAATGATTTATTGATGACCGGTCCCACTGTACAAGACAGTCTTTTCTCTTTAGTTTTGCGCTTCCGAACTTATACATATGCATTAATGGCTGACATTGAAAAAATGTTTCTACAGTTTCTTGTACGAAATGAAGATCGAAAATCTTTAAAGGTTTTATGGCCGATAAATGAACAAATAACTACACAAACTTTAAATACTGTCACTTTTGGTTTGAAATCCGCTCCGTTTTTAGCCATAAGATGTTTACATCAGTTGATTGAAGACGATGGACATCATTACCCTTTAGCAGCAAAAATCTTAAGACGAGACGTTTACGTAGACAATTTGATTACTGGCACTGATTCGAAACGAGAAGCGCGCGAGATTTATGAACAGATGACCAAACTCTTAAATCGCGCACAGCTTAATATGCGTCAATGGGTTGGGTTTCCAACGATGAAACGATTCTCGAAGGAGTCAATCAAAAAAGCCTAGACGATATATTCATCTTAAACAAAGATTCTGTTTTGAAGGCACTTGGAATTTATTGGAGGGTAAAACAAGATTCCTTTGTTTATACTATCAAGCTTAGAGAACCACCTAAATCGGTAACAAAAAGAATGGTTTTATCGGAGATCGCAAAATTATTTGATCCACTCGAATAGGTCTAATAGGTCCTGTCATTTTATATGCGAAGAAAATTATGCAAGAACTTTGGAAACTCAAATTGTCATGGGATGAATCGGTTCCATTATCTCTGTTTTCCGATTGGCAAACTTATTGTAGACAGCTGAAAGCATTGAATAATATTTCATTCCCGTGTAAAACTATAATTGACAATGCAAAGGTTATTCAATTACATGGATACAGCGACGCGAGTAATGACGGTTACGGTGCTTGTATTTACTTAGTGTCTAATGATAGAAACGAAAACTATCAATCCGTTTTGTTGTGCGCAAAGTCATGTGTTGCTCCGCTAAAATTACTCACGACGCCTAGACTAGAATTAAGTGGTACACTCTTGCTGGCAGAATTATACCATTCGGTAATTAATTCAATCAACATCAATGTAGATTCAACAGTATTTTGGACTGACTCGGAGATTGTTTTGCATTGGTTAAATACAGATCCTAGTTTATTGAAAACTTACGTAGCAAATAGGGTAATTCAAATATTAGACAAGACTGAGATTAATCAATGGCGACATGTACGTACTTTCTTCAATCCAGCAGATAAATTACCTCACAAATTTGCACAAAATAATGAAATATGGTTTCACGGCTCCCCTTGGTTCAGACAAGACGAGGCACATTGGCCTAAATCAAATTATAAGTTGAAGGAAATTGTCTTACCGGAAACGAGAAAGGCTACATGTTTGAAATTATCAATTAATATTGACTATTTGAAAGCAACAAATGATTTTTCTAAGCTCAAACATATTCTAGCTAGATAGGTTCGCGTATTTGCAAAGTTTGGACATAGCAAGGTACAGAAATTAAAAATCGATGACTTTATACCGTTATGCAAAAAATTGACATCGAAAGAATTAGATTACGCTGAATTAGTAGTGATTAAATTCGTACAAAAAAACGCCTTTCATAATGATATTAAGTCCTTGAACAAAGGTCAGTTAGTTGATAAAGAGAGTCGGATATATACTTTGGACCCTTTCGTAGACGCGAATGGCTTGCTTCGAGTAGGTGGTCGTTTAGAAAATGCAAACTTATCATACAATAGAAAACATCCGATTCTTCTGCCTAAATCTCATTTTATTACAGAATCAATCATAAACCATTATCACAATATCTATTGTCATACCTGTATACAAACGACTCTTTACATTTTACGTTAAAAATTTTGGATTATTGATGGAAGAAATGAAGTGCGAAAAATGATTAAACGTTGCGTGAAATGTTTCCGAGTTAGACCAAAATTAGCTGAGCATAAAATGGGTAATTTACCGGAGATACGCACGAATTTAACACGTGCTTTTTTGAATATAGGCATCGATTATTGCGGACCCCTTTATATAAAGGAAAAGAAACATCGAAATCGCAAAAGGATAAAAGCGTACGTCGCTGTGTTTATATATATGTCATCAAAGGCTATGCACATTGAAGTAGTTAGCGATTTGACCACTGATGCCTTCTTAGGAGCTTTGAGACGTTTTATTCCCCGACGTGGAAAGCCACAAAATATATATGCTGATAATGCTACGAATTTTCAAGACGCAAAAAACGAATTATATGAATTGTATGCTCTCGCGAATTCGGACGGTTTCAAAACGGTGGTAAACAATTATGCTAGCAATAATGGCATCAAATTTCATTTCATTCCACCTTCCTCGCCATATACTTCGGTGGACTGTGGGAGGCTGGAGTGAAATCATACAAGCATCATTTTAAAAGAGTTGCATACAATCATGTTCTAACATTTGAAGAGTTCTACACTCTTTCTTTGGAAATTGAATCGATACTCAACTCGAGACCTCTTACGCCCATTCCCACTGATACAAATGATTTGTCCGCCTTGACACCAGATCATTTCTTGATTGGAGACTCATTAATCGCACTACCCGAACCTGATTACACACCCTTACCTTCAAACCGATTATCTGCTTGGCAATTAATAACAAAGATACGACAAGATTTTTGGAAAAGATGGAGCACAGAATATTTGAACGAGTTGAATATAAGGCGGAAGTGGACCAGGAAAACTAAGAATCCTGAAGAAGGTACAATCGTCGTTATCAAAGATGATAATAAATCCAACAATGCAGTAGCCCTTAGCTAGAATAACTCAACTTCACAAGGGCAAGGACGGCATAGTACGAGCAGTGACTCTGAAAACAGCAAACGGTGTTGTGAAGAGGACCGTAAAAAAATTGCAATTTTACCGATTGTAGGCAATTGATATGATTGTTGTTCGTTTATACTCTCAACGGGGGGAGTATGTGCGATATCGATTGGTTTTAATGTTATTATATTGGACAATTTCGTAGACTCTAAATTTAATTTACTTGAACTCACGTTATTTGCATATAATTATATTTCATTTATATTGTTTACCGACATTGATTTATGATTCACTCATTGTATTCAATTTAAGTAATTCTACGAAAGGCGGTGCCTCGCTGAGTCGTTGAGATGGTGTCGATTTCTGTCTTTGTACCTACAGACCACTCTACTAGTTTATGCGTTTCTCGTGGTCTCCTCATGGTTAACATGTGTTACCCCGACGGCGCATAAGCGACACAACTAAGCCACGACCACGACACTTTTCTTTTTTTTTTTATTGCTTTTAAGATTAAGAGTGACGACTATGGCAGGAGTCGGCAATCAGTTAGCTGAGAGCCTTCGACGAGCTTGTACGCTCTCAGTTGTATCCTCCGTAAATTCATGAAATAAAACCTGATCATTCTGTCTTTAAACTCATAAAATTTTCCTATCAAATCGCCTTTCGTACTGAATTAATTTTCATACGAAAAGCACAGACATTATGCCAAAGAAACACCCCTCTTTCCAGACAATGCCTTCGATGAAATTAAATCTTTAGGCAAAAATAGATTTATGATTATTACCCATCCAAGTAAAATTGCAAATAAACTCCTAAAAAATGATATTGAAATCTTACAAAAAAATAATTTAGATGTAATAGTCCCCCATTCCTTCGTTTAAAAAAATGGCATAATCAAAGGAATCCCCACAAATTTATCCGAAGAAGAGATTCTTCAAAACATAGATATCCCTACTTATTTTAAAGGCACTTACCCCATAAAAATACGTAGTTTCAACAAAAAAACATTAGATGAAAAAAATCCCCATATACCTTCCTACCAAAACCGTCCAAATTACCTTCAAAGGACGTATACTTCCACACTTCATCTATTTATTCAGAGTTAAACTTAATATTGAAACATATATTCCTAACATAAGGCTCTGCACGAATTGCTATAGATATGGTCACACTAAAGCTACCTGCAAATCAAATAATCCTAGATGCCTATATTGTGGAAACATACATCCCTCCGATAGCGCAACGCTTGTTCTCGTCACACTGTCATCAAAATCATCTTCCCACCGATAAAAAATGTCCCACCAGATCTTTTGAACAAAAAATACTTTCTATCTCCATAAGAAAAACCAAATCTATACAAGAAATTAAAACAGAATACAAAGAAATAGAAAAATCAAAATCTCATTTTTCTAATTATCCTGATTTATACAAGTTTCTCACTTACGAAGAAATATTTCAAATAAATCATAATAACTCCCAATCAACTCTTTTAAATCATCCTCTTCACTTCCCCTCACCTTCATCTTCTCACAATATAAATAAATACACACTCTCATACTCTCAAATAACCTCAAAAAACCCCACAAAGCACTCCTCTCAACCTACACAACGAAACCTTCTTCTCCTTACCCGAAAAATCATCTAAAAATACTAATAAATCCTAGTGGTAACTAGAACTTAAATCCTAAAATAACAAGTATCTCTCATGACTTCTCACAACAAGTTAAACCAACCGAAATAGACGAACACAACATTGGTTAACTACATATCATTCAACATGATAACGGATACTTATTTAACAACATACTAATCTCACACGAAGAATGTACCAACATTCTTACCAATCTCTTGATAGACCCCAAAGTCATGCAATTTACAAATCTAACACAGAATCTTCTCTTAACTCACCCCAACTTTCACCATAAAATTTTCTCAACCTTACCCCCTCAAACACTATAATCACATGTACAAAACAACAAAATCATTCTCAATAACAATAGTAATGGATCTCAATCATATAAAAATCCTATAAAGGAACATTCACTCACTACGATTCAAACTTGACTCATTACGAGGGGGGGTCAATAAGTCTTTACAAAAAGAAGGAAAAAAAAGTTTTGCTTATGTAATTTTTTTTTATTTTTCAACATAATCTCCTTGAAGGTCGATACATTTTATTAAACGGCCTTCCAATTTTTTTAAGTCATTAGAAAAATATGATTTCTGAAAACCCTCAAAATAGGCATTTGTTTCGGCGATGACTTCTTCATTCGACGTGAATCGTTGTCCGGCAAGCCATTTTTTGAGGTTAGGAAATAAGAAAAAGTCACTGGGAGCCAAATAAGGCGAATATGATGAATGATCAATTAATTCGAATTTTAAATCGTTAATTTTTACCATCGAAACTACGATGGTAAAAACGATGTAAAAATCGAACTCGAGCATTGTCTTGAAGAAAGAGTCATTTTTTTTTGTTCAAGTGAGGACATTTTTCTCTGATTTTTTCTTTCAGCTAACCTAATAATGACGCATAATATTGTCCAGTAATCGTCTGGCCCTTTTCCAAGTAGTCAATGTAGTTGATTCCATACGTATCCCAGAAAACCGTGGCCATAATCTTGCCAGCTGACTTTACTGTCTTTGCCTTCGTTGGGGCTGGTTCTCCTGCTGTAATCCATTGTTTGGACTGTTCTTTGGTTTCAGGAGTGTAGTGGTGTACTCATTTTTCGTCTACAGTTACGAGTCGACGCCAAGTCTTCCGGATTATGACGTATGCGTGCCAAAAGAGCCTCAGAGGTGACCACGCGGGTTCGTTTGTTTTCAACAGTGAGCAAACGCGGCACCCATCTTGCTGATATTTTTTTCATCCCCAATTTTTCATGCAAAATAAAAATGATTGTACCCTCTGATACCCCTGTGGCGACAACTACCGTCCTCCGAACAACAATAATGTCACCACTTTAAGCGAATGGAGACACTTCTTCAATTCTACCTCACAGTTCCATTATAAACTCTTCGCTGGAGACTTCAACGCTCACCACCCTATATGGGGCTCCAACAAATTATGCAAAACAGGAGAAAATCTAAATAATGCTGTTCTTGAATTTAATCTTTTATCTTTAAACGATGGAATTCACACCTACTATCGCTCTCCTGAACATGAACATGACCCAAACACCAACCAAAATCTTCCTCTTTCCACTCACTCCAACATGATCTCATCACCCCTTGACCTAACTATTGTTTCTCATAAATATACACTTCCTGTACTTGGGAAGTATATCAAGACAGAATGAATAGTGATCACTTCCCCATCCAGACTCACATATTCCTACAAATACAAACAGTTCCCACCACATTCACTCATAAAATAAACCAAAAAGGTATAAATTGGCAAAATTATAAAGCACAAATCTCTAAACATCTAGAAACATATAAAAAAGAAATAGATAACTCAGACTTTCAACAGAAATACAATTTCCTTATTAACCTATGCATCTACACTACCAATCAACTCTCCAAAAAACGCTCATCAACTAATAGTTCTACATACTTGCACTCTCGCCCCCCCCCCCCCCCCCACCCCCCGATATCACAGAATTTTATAAACCTCACGAACCTAACATCCACAAAAACTTCAAAGTTAGACCCCTTAAAGCTCACTGATGGGATGATAATTACTCTCAATTAACAAAAATACGACGACAAGCAGGTAATGAATTACTTAAAAATCCCTCGTACTCTAATATAAAAAAACTTAAAATCACCGAAAAAAACGTATAACATTTTTTAAGAAAAATTAAAAATAACAAATTCCATCAACACATTGAAGAAAACTTTTCAACATCATCAAACATTAAAAAAATGTGGGATACCTATAATTGCTTTAAAAACGTTAAAATAAAACAAACAAAATTTTACTCCAATAACATGACTTTAACCGATAACTCAAAGAAATTTGCACAAGAACACTGTGATGATCTAAACCTATATCCTCCCTTCCATGAACAAAACAACTTTCTTCAGACCTCTGACAAACAAAACTCAAATAACTCAGAAAACCTAGATGACCCATTTACCATGAACGAACTCTTAATAGCCGTAGAATCTACAAAAGATAAATCTTCACCAGGTCTTGATCAAATTGACTACCAAATGTTAAAAATACTCCCAACATGTTCAAATCACTCCTACTAGACTCACTCAACCGATTCTTTCAAAACGGCGTAATGCACTCCAACTGGAAACAATACTTATACCAAAACACTCTAATAATAAATTCAGATCGATTGCTTTAGCTTCATGTATTTTAAAATTAATCGAAAAAATAATCAACATACGACTAAACATTACATAGAACAAAATAACTTAATCCCAAAATCCCAATGCGGATTTAGAAAATCCAAATCCTGCCAGCATGCCCTAGCATTCTTCATCACTGAATTACACATCAATAAACAGCTAGGTCTTGAAACCTGCTGTACACTAATCGATAATAAATCGGCTTTTGATAAAGTAAATCCAATTATCCTAAACCATATCTTAAAAGAAATAAACATCCCCTTCAAAACCAGAAAATTCATCTACCTCTTCACTAACAGGCAAATACTTTTCAAAATCTAAAACGACTTATACGGCCCACTTTATAAAAATACAAGTGTTCCTCAAGGATGCATCTTGAGCCCTTTTCTACAAAATATATGTTTCTGGTCTTCATAAAGTTGTTTGTCCCTTAGGTTCTACACTCATTCAATATGCAGATGACACTATTATTTACACCGCCAACAACAACATTCAAAACTTCATACAAATCCTTCAACAAACCATAAATTCAATTAATAACTACTTTAATTCCATTAATTTATCAATCTCTCTGGAAAAAACTCAATTTATCATACTTAACCTTGGTAATTTCATCAACGTAAAAAATTATTTTCTCTACTTCAACTCTCATCAGTTATTCCTTTTTAAACAAGTAAAATATCTCGGTACCCTCCTTGATCATAGTATCTCCTGGAACGAACATGCCAAATACATTATTGGCAAAGTTAGTAAACACTTATTAAAAATTCTACGAAGTACCTGGTGGAGCGGTCACCCTCAGATCCTCCTAAAAATCTATACTGCTGTGATAAGAAGCACCCTAGAATATAGTCTATTTCTACTACACGTTACTAACTCTTCCCTAAAATCTAAAATAGAAAAAATTCAAAATCAATCTATTCATCTTGCTCTAGGCTACAGAATCTCTACTTTTCTAAACGTCATGTACAATGAATCGAAAATTACTACTGTCAATCACAGAATCAAACTTCTCAGACAAATTTATCATAAAACTTATACAATATAATCACTACCCCATAATGATGAGTTTAAGGAATAATTATAAATGTACACAAAAAACCAATTTTAAAATAATAAACTATTTTAAACTAAAAAATAAAGCCAAAAGAACTGTTTGGACTGACATACAAATTATAAAAGACCCTAATCTAGCTACGAACAAATTAATAGAAAACATTCAAACATGTATTACGGCATCATTTAAAAACAATAAACACAATAAGAATAAAATGAACCCAAGGAGTAATTGGATAACTAAAGCAATAATGATATCATGTGCACACAAAGAAAAACTTTATAATAATTGGAAAAAAGATCCCAATAATGCAACAAAAAGAGAAAAATATAAAAACTATGTAGAAACTTTAAAAAAGACCATAGATCTAGCTAAAGAAAAATATGAAAAAAATAAAATCAAAACAAATCAACACAATCCACGAAAACTATGGAAAATAATCAACAACAAAATTGGGAAGAAAACCAAAAAAAACAATAACATAAATCATCTATTAATAGGTAATAATAAAATTACAAACTCAAACGACATTGCAGAACAAATGAATACATTTTTCAGTACAGTAGGTAAACAGATATGTGATAATATTAGACAACCAATAAATAGTAACATTACTCTACCATCTATGAACAACAACAGTATTTTTCTACATTTAACAAATAGAATAGAAGTTCAACAGACAATAAGGAAAATGGACAACAAAAACGGAGGACCTGACGGCATCAACACTCAGGTACTAAAGATGATAATAAACCATATAAGTGATCCGTTGACCTATATCTTTAATTTATGCTTACAAAAAGAAATATGGCCTGACGAATTAAAAAGTGCTGAAATTATTCCTATCCACAAAACTAAAGAGAAGTATCTACCAACAAACTATAGACCTATATCTTTAATATCAAATATCGCCAAAATTTTTGAAAAATTAATACAAATCAGGATTACAAGTTTTTTCAACAAACATAATTTATTTTCTAATAAATAATTTGGTTTTAGACAAAGGTCTTAGCACAAAAAATGCCCTATACTACCTAACTAACTCAATATACAATCAACTAGATAAAAGTAAATCAATAGCAGCAACTTTCTTGGATCTAGCGAAAGCTTTTGACACTGTGGACCACAAAATTCTACTCAAAAAACTCTATAGATATGGAATTAGAGGTAGTGCGTATGAACTTATAAAAAGCTATCTAAGTAATAGAAAACAAAGAGTTAAAATTAATGGTGAATATAGTCAATATCAACACGTCAACATTGGCGTACCACAAGGTACAATATTGGGACCTTTATTTTTCATAATCTACATTAATGATATGTTACAATTGCTACCAAATGATAATGTGTTGGCTTTTGCTGATGACACGGTAATTATCGTGAAAGGCGAAACATGGCATGAAGTCGAAAAAAATATGAACTTCTACTTAAACAAACTATCCATTTGGCTAGCATTGAATAAACTGTCATTAAATATTGACAAAACAGTATACATGGCATTTGGAAATAACTGCAATAGCAACTCAACATATCTACATATAAATATAAAAGGTACATCCATTCGAAAAGTTGATAACACTAAATACCTTGGAGTGCATTTCGATAGCCATATGAGATGGGACATGCATACAAACATGCTATACAATAGACTAAAATATTTAACTTATATTTTCTACAAATTATCTAGGATAATGAGCACAGATAATCTACGTATGATTTACTATGCACTTTTCCATAGCATAATAACATACGGTATTATAGCATGGGGTGGAGCATACATTGGAAGACTCAAATATATACAAACTCTACAAACACGACTATTACAAATAATAAATAAAAACAAGTTTATAAATGAAAAAAATCCACTAAACATAGATCAAACATTCACCATGGAATCTCTAGTGTATCACTATGTCAACCTGCAAGATATGTTCCTGAAGAAAAATTCCGTAACAAGGAAAAAAACTATACAGCCCCTTAAAAGAAAATTAGCAATCAGCATTAAAGATAGCTATACAAGAGCTTTAGCCACCTTCAATCAACTACCTTCTCACCTCAAAACTTTAAATGGCAATACTAAAACAATAAAGGACAAAATAAAAAAATGGATAAAAGGCCATCCATTCTAGATACAGAAATACAATGAACCACAAAATACATTGCAACAATTTACAACAAATATATTACAAACTAAAGCAACAAGGGAACTTTGATAATAGTCTACATTCAGCATTGGAAGTCCATGTGGATGTGGATAGGGATAAGTTTCTCTTGGATGTAAGGACATATTTGTGTTCACAAGGCACTTGTACACTTCATTACAATCGTTCTCATCGTCGAATGTCTGAATATAACATGAAAAAAATTAATGTATCAGATAACTACAGAAAAATAATAGAAATAATTGCTAATGTGATTAACATAGCTTGGAACTCACAACGGATAACTATTAATACCAAAACAAAAAACGGACTCAAAGAGGGAAAAAGAAACGAAACTTACATTCAAACAAAAACAGATAAAACCAACATAAATTTCATTAATAAATGTGTGTATTGCACATACAAACAATTAATTGGTAAAAAACATATACATTTCATAAAAGAAGAAAACAAAGAAGATCACAAAGAACCAAATACAGATAAAGTAAGATATAAACCCATAGAAACAGTATTTAAACAAATAGATGACATTGCAGACAATAATAGTATGCAAATAGAAACAAATAAACCAAAAAATAAACCAGGAAAACCGATTCTACAAACAAATAATATTCGAATGACCTATGGAGACATCAATTATCTTGGAAAAAATAAAGCATTATTATACTTTTATAGAGGTATCAGAGGATATCAAACTTTCACTAATTCATTGTACTCACTTGAACAACAACCTAAATATAAAGATTTAATAGTCTTAGATGACATAGTATTCACAGCAACATGTAAATGTGATTCATATAGACAACATACTGAAATGTTCCCTCACTATAGAGTCACGTGTGCTACAGGACTTACTTGTCCTGTTAGACTAAATACATACGAAAGAATATCATATGCAAGAAAAATGAAAGCATCAATGATGACAATCGTAACGGCCAGACAAATGTTAATCAGATATTGGAGATAGCAGAACAAAATCGAAGATAATTGGTGAAGTAAGCTTTTATAGGAAGCATTCTTGCTACCAATATTAAGCCATACTTCATCTGTGAAATATTATAATCTATTACAAACCGACTCTTAGTTTTAAGTTTTTTGTTTTTTTTTTTCTTAATTTTCTTTGTTTTTTTTTTTTTCTTAATTTTCTTTAAGTGTTTAGTAGTTTTAAAATACCAGACCAGCGAACAGGTTTATCCTCTGCCGGGTTACAAATTTGTAATTGTAAAATTGTATAATTATTACTACTTGTTGTAATATTTTGTACTATACTCTGGTTAATAATAATAATAATAATAATAATAATAATAAAATAATAATAATAATAAAACTTCCCTATAATCGACAAATTCAACCACTTAGATCTCTTTACATCTACCCCTAACCATCCTCTTAAACACAAATACACCATCCTAAATTCATAAAATAACTTATTCCTAAAAATCTCTCCCTTCATTCAACCTCTCAAAATTCCTCTCCCCTTCCCCTACAATAATATATTCACCATGCACAAACCTAATATTAACACTCTCATTGGATCCAAAATTAAATCTTCACAATCTCCCCACACTATATTCAACAAACTTTTTAAAGAAAAATTACAAACCACTCTTGCTATCTTCACAGATACATCTAAACAAAAAAATAATTCTCACGTTGGCTTCGCGTATCTCATACCTCACTTAAACACTCATGAAATGTATAAAATCACCTCCCTCTCCTTCATATTCACAGCTGAAGCCCTTGCTATCTACATGGCTCTAATTTTCATCTCTAACAACTCCCACAACAACAATAACTTCACCATCTTTTCTGACTCTTTGAGTGTTTTAAAAGCCATACATCACTTCTCTCCTTTAAAAAGTAAAAATACATCCCACTTCATACTAGACATTAAAATAATCCTTTTTTAATTGCAAAAATAAAACAAACTGTTGAACTTATTATATACTCTCACTCTCAAATAGCACATAATGAAACAGTAGATCAACTAGCTAAATCAGCTATCACAAAATGCGTTAATACATTAATTCTGCTCCCATACTCTGATTTTCTTGAAGATATTCAACACTCTCACAGAGAGCATCTTTTCAATTCATAGTACTAGATCAAACCTCCTACAAAGGTTCTCACTAATTTCATAATTACTATTTATCCACACCATCTAAACCATGGTTCCACAAAACTTACCTTCATAGAAAATATATCACCTCTATTAATAGACTCAGAAGCAACTACTATTCTCTAGCAACTAGTCTATACAGAAAGAACTTTAGGCCCCGGTTACATATGTACATACGGATGCGGACGGATACGGACGCAAATCGCAACTCTAGTAATATCTTTAAAAATATCTAGTTCGATTATTTAGTACCAACACTACCGGTAGTAAGCAAAAGTGACTGTTGTTTAAAACTGTAGCGCCGAACGTACCACATTTAATGTTTAAATGTCAGGTCTACAATTTACTTTTCAAAGTTTTATGAATATTGCTTATTGATGAGTATGCTAATGTAAAAAAAGTTTTTGGGATGATTAATAAATATCATTTATATATATTTTCTTCTTCTTCTCATATATTCAAGTACTTTCATTATTAGGCCTAATTCCACTAATTATAGTTAAAAGACTATCAATTCTCTATCATTTGCCATCTTATAGACTGCAATAATGTAAAGGTTAGATAGGAGTTCATTAAATGTGGTACGTTCGGCGCTACAGTTTTAAACAACAGTCATTTTTGCTCACTACCGGTAGTGTTGGTACTAAATAATCAAACTAGGTAATTTTAGTGATGTTACTAGATTTGCGATTCGCGTCTGTATCCGTCCACATCCGTATATGTACCTATGTGACCGGGTCCTTAGTTAAGACTGTTTACAGAAGGAATCTGACACAACGAAAATACACTAATTTTGACATGACAAATATACATAAAAGGATATTTTAGCTTGAGAAACCTCCGAAATGTTTAAATAATTATCTCAGTAGCATTCTTAAGGATCAATTATGATAATAAAATATCTTAATAATTTTTGTGTGAGCGCAGATTTCAAATTACACAGAATGACATGGATAACCGCTTTATTCATGGCATACGTATATATGATTTAAAGACTAACATTTTGCGGAAAGTTGTTATATGTATTCTATTGCTATTATTGTGTTTATAAAACGCTAATTTAAACATCTCGAGTATTTTTTAGCTTAAAAACAACGTATTACGTACATTCCATATGTTCGAATTCATGTAATTTTTTAAGTGTCAGAATCGGTCTGTGAATACCCTAAGAGACCCACCGCCATCGAGTGAATTGAACTTAACTGAACGTTAATTTGAATTCCTAATCTACCCTACGAAAATCTTTTCTTTCTCTACTTTGAGAGTGGGTACAAATTCCAGAAAGCAGTTTTCTGATGGAACAAATTAAAATAAAACTAGTGGTATTTTTATTTTTTAAGATATCAATTATTTTTCTGCCAGTAGAATGAGTTTTCCGAAATATCGTTTTTTTCGCTTTTTTTTTAATTGGGGGGGGGGGGGGGGGGTTACAAATTCTAAAATGCAATTTTCGGGTGGTACAAATTAAGACAAATCTAATGGTATTTTTTTTTGAAAAAATCAATTATTTTTCTGCCAGGGTCGTCTCGATGCGAAAATTGCAAGGTCTGAAGTCAACTGCAGGAAGCTTTTTGACAGAATCGCCCAACCCTGAATTACTAGATCAGCAATTATTTGGATTTGTAAATATATTGTTCAATGTAATATAAATTTTTATTAATTGAAAATATTATCTAAAAAGAATACTGGCTGAAGTTAAATTTGTCAACTACATATTGATAAATTTCAGTTGATAATTTTTCTTGTCAATGTAAGTACTTAAAAGAAAATTTACTTGCATATGCGAATGAAAGTAGCTTACTGTAGAGCGAGGTTAGGAAGAAAACAAAAATTATAATTTTCGAATAATAAATAGATAATGGTAGTATAGTAAAAAATAATTTCATCCCCTTTTCAAACTGCTATTATTTGACTTCCTGATCTCGCTTTGAGTAGTCATGATCTTGCAACATAAATACGAGATGTTTTGACAAATTAGTTTTATATAATTTTAATGGTTCAGTTATAGCTTATTTGATAAATATGATTTTTTAGAAAATTAATAATAAATTATTAAAAAATAAGTAAGTTTTCAAATATTTTCTGTATCAAAACAATTAAGTAGCTTGAATAAGTTAAAACTAAGAGAATATGATTCTCTCAGCATACTATTAAATGTTTGTACATTTAGAAAGGCAGTGGAATCTGGTTAAAATAAATCGATGTTTATATATAGGTCCATCTATACATTTATATATGTTTATAAAATTAGGTTGTTCAAGAGATCCAGAATTCCTCTCCTCAGGATGGATGTAGAATAAAGGCTCAGTTATTACACAATGACAATCATAACAAGAAATATTTATTTATGTTTTTTCAACAATGTATATATAAGATTATAAAATGATAGCATGGTCAAATAACTTGAATTTAGAATATAAATTACAGTTATTTTTTGATAGCATGATATAGACATTGTGGAAACATAAATGAAAATTTATTATGAGAATTGTAATTGGTTACTTTGTAAATTACTAAGACTTTATTCCACATGCATCTTGATGAGAGAGGTTTTAGGTATCTCCTAGATGTTAACCAAATTTTATGAATAAAGATTATTACTAAGATGGATCCACGTAAGAAAGATTTTTTTTCAACCAGATGTCATTATCTTCTTATATGAATCTAGAACTAAATAAATGAAAATAATTTATTCAATGAAATTTTAATCATTTGGTTATACTAATTAGGGAAATTAACTTATTTATTTCCTTCTTACGTTTTAATTTTATGTCAAATGTTTTTCAAGAAGAACCAAAATGTCAATAACAAATTAAAGTAATTCGTAATACTAATACAGACAAAATTATGAAATTTTATTTATACATCTAAATGACAGTAAAACAAGTTTAGTGATATTATATGATACCAAATTTACTATTCTTATAATGTGATATATAATATTACATTATACGAATTATAAGATTGTGTAATATTGACTTTTAATAAATATATTATAGTCTTGATGTGATCAGTAAAATAAAAAATGAAATGGTATTACATATGCTACTAATTATACATTTCGTTAAAATGGTCTCAATACTTTTTTGTTGTACACAATAAGTGTATACTTTGTTTTTAGATAAATATAGTTTGGATTTCTAGATCTTGATTGTAATCTTGATAGTGAAATAAAAAATAAATTAGTTTTTTTTATTCGAAAATTTGTTTATTAAACAAAATAAATTACGTAAATGTTTAAAAAACATAAATATTTTTAAATTATCTATAGAACAGTTAAATTTTATTAGAATCATTTGATACAATTTTTGTTTTTTCCAAAAAATCATGGAATGAAAATTTTTAAAAACAGCTTGAAAAAATTTAGAAGTATTCTCTGACAATTCCTAAAATATTTTCATTCTTGATAAATTTTCAGTAGAACCTATAGTTAATAAACAACATTTTTAATGTTCATTCTTTTAATTTAACAAATCTTTTTCCTTGATAATTATAGATTTTATTGAAAATAATATCGTAAGAATAAAAGCATTTTATAATTTGTCATGAAATATTTCTAATTTTTTTAGACTTATTTAAAGATGATTATCAATATTTCGACTCTGTAATTTTTCCAGGAATCAAGTTTTGTATTAAATGGTTCTAAAAAAATGAGCAGGTTTTATTGTTAAATCTATGCCATTTTTGTTATTTTGAAGTTTCCACAAAAGTTTTCGTTATATAAAATCATCAAGTGGAAAAATAACTTCATTATAGTTTTGACCGTCATTTTATTTAAGATAGATCCACATAATATACATATTATCAACGCTTATCGACATGGCTTGAATATTACGTTATTCTCATTCAGTTTGGAACTTAATATAAATAGTTTACCTTACCATTTGTTAAGTAAATCTGAATGGCGAATGACTGAAATATGTACTAAAAGTTCAAAACTGAAAGAGAATAATGTAATATTCAGAGATATGTTACATTACAATATAATGCCGTTAATACATCACCTTAATAAATGCAACTTGTTTCTTTTTTTTAGCTATCAAGGCCATGACCTAGATAGTTTTAGGCATATAGAAAAAACTTAAATAGAACGAAAAGATTTTGAAAATGTACAACTTCAGAATTTTTTTTTTTTGAAGTTTGTATAATAATTGCTAAAAATGTCCATTAATTTCAATCACAAAGAATTAGTTTGAACAATACTTATCATAAAAATCAATTCAAGAGTATTTTATTAAATTGTATTGTATATATTTTAAAAAGATTTTTTAAAAAATTTCTCAATAGTATTGACCAGTATATGGTGAATGAGAACTATAGCTAATCGATGCTGTAATCGTATTATATGATTTCTAATGATTGTTTCAAGAATAATTTTCCAATAGTATTTAATTCAACAGCTCTTGTTTTATCATTTAATGAATAGAGATTTTATGAAATATTCGATCGTAACGAATTAATGATATTTTAGAAATCACAATGGATACTTATACACACACACACACACACACGCGCGATATTAAGATAAATATAATTTTTCACCTCGTGTTTTCAACCTATCGCCTTATATATAATGCTTTTTTTCTACAAGATCAAAAATATTAATCTAATATATATGATACATCGATATTCGTCCTAAAGATTGCAATATTTTAATATTAGAATGAAGCAGTTGAAAATTAAAAAAAAAAATTAGTTTTACTAATAGTATGGAAAAGAGTATTTTCATATCTAATTATACTATGTTTGAAATTGAATTGAACGTTATATTCTAAACGAAGTGTCAATTAATAGGTTTTGAAGTATTGAATGAATTTGAACGATTTCTAATCATTTTCAAGTATTTCTAATATAATTATCAAATATTCAATCTTTTTCAAAAGTAACACAAGCCGACATCCAAAATAAATTCAAAAATGCGATAGTCTGAAGGTATTCGATGCGCTGAATCCGAATGTGGTTTAAGAATTGATCCAACTTGAGGTTCTTAAAATATAAGTAATTTTCAATTAGTTCGGAATTTTGTGTGACGCTATATTTTCTGTGCACAATACCTTTTACTCGTTTCTCATCCAAGAACTAAATTAAATACATTGTTTACAACATGTAAACACAAATAAAAGTATTCTAGTATATATTTTGAAGACAAAAATACATACGATACATAAACAAAATAGAAAAATTGGCAGAAACCGACCTTGAAAACTTCAACAAATTTTCTTTTCTGTAGAATTTGGCGTGTCTTTCGACAATGTTTAAATAAGTAATGAATTTTAAGCATTTGGTAAGCGTAACCGAATATGACATATTAGAAATGTAAGCTCTTAATAGGGGAAAAGTTATGAAGTACAAAAGTGGCATGACTACTTTTTAGCATTTTTAATGTTTATTGCTATTATGCTGCATCGCAATTGGAGCGTAAACAAATTTATAAACGGTGGAATCGTGTACTCATAATTATGAAATAAACACGAAATGTATACTTAAGAAGGAAAAACGTATACGATAGCAAAAATGCATATTTTTTATTAGCACATCATCTATTTTTAAAAATTTTTGACTAAATACATTTGTGTTCCATTATTTACAACGTTATTAAACTAAAATTCACTCGCCCCATTTTTACATCGTTATTTAAAAAGTTACAGAGCGAAAAAAAATATGGAAAATTCAGGGAAATATGTTTAAATTTATTACGCTTGCCATTCCTATTTAAATACATTTTGAACGAATAAATCGATAAAGTCTTGCATTAATAACTTTCCGAACATACTTTGGAATGCAGTAAGTGTTAATTGCAGCATTCAATGTAAGTGAACTCGAAGTGACGTCAAATTCATTGTATGGTCTTTTGAATGTACATTAACATCGATCGAATACTTTGAGCTCTAAGAACCTGCAACAGCATATGACGAAATCCACTAAAAAATCGGTGCACAGTTATAGACAAATTTTTTATTTAAAAAATACTTAAATATTTATTTATTTTTAAAATTAACTATTTGTACTTATTTGATTAGAATTTTGGTTTTATTGTTTAATTATTGTTAAATAGAAAATAAGGTCGCAGCTCATTTTTCGACTTTGTCTCGATTTTGTTGATCCTTGTGTAATATATAAAATAAGAAAAAGTTTGTTTGAAAGTACTAGATTAAAAAAAAACATTTTCGATTTTCGGTGTTTACAAAATGTATATTTTGGTGGATTTCGTCGCATAACCTTCACGTGCAATAAATATTTTATTGTAATTTGACTTCACTGATTTTTTATTTATTATCTTTCATGATTTACTAACTTATTCTTCAAAAATAAGTTAAAAATCACGAAAAAATTTAAAAAACCTGTAAGAAACGTTAATAACGTTTAGTTCGTTACTTTAAAATGTTGCACCCCGTTGGATTTTCTATTCTAACAATTGAAGGAACGTATATTAAAAATTTCAGACACGTGCTCAAAATATAAAAAAAATTTTTTTATAATATAATCCAAAGTTTGTGAGAATTGTCCATATTTAAACCTAAAAGTACAAAAATTACGATTATTTACTATTTTTAAGATTATGTACCGCTGTAAATAAATTTTTTTTTTCAAAAAACTAGTAAAATCATTTTTAAGTATCACTTTTTGGGTTAGAGATATCTTTTATTTTCATTACGACATCATGGATTGATATTAAGTATTTTACCAGTTTCGCAATAACATTAAAAACACAGGTTACACGGGTCGAGGATTAATATGGCCACAGGTTACAGAAGTCGGAAGTTATTTATTTGACGATTAATTTGTTTTAATGTTACTGTGAAACTGCTAAAGTACTTAACCTCAATCAATATCTCGATAGAAGAAAAAGATCCAAAAAATGGTTTTTAATGGACAAGAGCGCTGCATTGTCACGATTCTACTTATTTTTGAAGAAAAATTGTATCGCGGATTTATATAACGTCGAATATAGCAAAATATTGTTATTTTCGCATTTTTAGGTCAGGATATTTCGAAAACCTTAGGTGGTGGATCAATTCTGAAACCAGATTTGGATTCAGCGCTTTGAAAACCTACAGAAATATGTTATCGCGTTCTAGGTTTTTTCATTTTGAGTTTAGTCGGCCTGTGTGATCAATATTAACATAAATGAGAGAAAAGAATATCAAATTCTACACATGTATTAGAATCTATAATTACTGAAAATAAGTTTTTATTTAATATATATGAATTAGGCACAAGATAAGTTCATTTATAACTATCTTTACAAAAATATCTAGTTTGTTTAAGACGTTAAATTAAAAAAAAATTACATAATCATAAAATACTTTACATTATTAATTGTTCATTATATTCTTGTGCTTCAATCATATTTATAAAATTTATAAAATACGATTAGGTATAATTTATTTAAGATTACTTGAAATAAATAAACAAACATTCAAAGAAATACGATTATATATTCCTTTTCTCAAGAAAGATTAAAATTCATAAAAAATCATTTAGTAACATTCGCATTTTCTCAAAAAATATTTAAGGTAGTCATCCCCTAAATACATTTAATTCGAGAATGTTTCGATACTTCGAGAAAAATTAATTGAAGTTGTAGTGAATGCATGTTCCAAATCTGAAATTTATTCACCGTTTTGATTCGGAGATATACGTACTCAAAGCTTACTTCTTTAGTTGCTCTTATACATGGGAGTAATAGGCAAAGCTGTGGAAACGTACGCGAAAATGGCTCATACTTTACGAACCCCATTCAAGAAACCGTTGCAGAACAAGGAAAACAAGTTGATATAGTAACAAATAACATACTTTTGTATAAAAAGGATCGACCGTTCCCTAAAAAAGTTATAGTTGTCCAAAGACCATTTTGACATTAGAAATACAACACGAGTTAACGATTTGACAACGTCGCATTTCATCATGGAGAGTGCAAGTTATTTCTATAGAATGAAGTACGGTTTGCAAAATTGTTTATTCAAGTACAAATATATACTATCCAGTCTGTTATTTATTACATGCAGTTAACATCATTATAATTATATATATAATAACAAGTACAGAGCTTGATAAAGCTGCATTTTGATTTCGAAAAATCACAGATATCTACTTTTCAGCATCATTTTTTAAATGATCAACAATTAAACTAATAATTTTTTTATCTTTCGTATCATGAGCTTTTTATTTTCCTGCTCACTTAAAAACGATACGATTGCATTTTCTCTGTCTTTTTTGAAGAACCGAACGGTTTGGTCGACTAGTAAATACAAAGCACTGTGCAGCGTTGTCAAATCTCTAGCAACTACAACAGTCAAATGCGAGTCGAACGCGATGACTAGTGTAGTAGGGGGATAACTACCTTAAAATTCTAATTCTGACATGAAATAGTGCTCATGGCTCAACGCTTGGCTGGCAATCTCAGGGTCGTAGGTTTTAATCCCGATAGGTGCAAAATATTTGTAAGTTGACTTTCACTAATTAACGATATTAATATAAAACATGGTGAATTAGCTAAGGAAAAGCTAAATATAAAAAATGTAAATATATAAAAAAGGGAAAGGTCGACAAATTATTTTTATTGTTAATAAAAGTCCTTATCATTTTTGACATGGATATTATTGAAATATATTAATAATAACTAGTTTCAATAATTATTTTATTATTGAAGCACACACACACATGCACGCACGCACACATATATGAGCGCGATTGGGAAATTGATTATGATTTGCTCAGACACACATGCGATTCTTCTTACATTTTACTGTTTCAATTGACTAATTAAATTGGGTTTTTATTGGTAAGATTTTTCCATTAACTACTCTTTAACTATCCTTCAACACCTTATTTATTTCTCATTATCTCCTTCTCTTTCTATTATTTAAATTTCCCTTTATCTATATTTTTGGATAAGGACTCAACCTCAATCACTCATCTCGTGAGGCGGCCAGCTCTGGCCTCCCAGCCCCCCGATATCGAGATGAATACGTATTAACAACGAAAAGAATCACTCAAACTACAACTATCCATCAGATGTTGAAATGTCAACTCTATCAAACCAAACAAGGTGTAACACGTACGTTAATGATTTAAGCCCGAACAACGTTGCGTCACAAATTATTTAAGGGGGAAAGGCTCGGAAGGCACATTCGCTTCGTCGCGAAAATTTAACGAGGGCTATGTCGTCCGGCAATATCGGTAATCGCAATTTAATCAATTAGAGAGAGACAGGTTTAACAGAATGAACTCATCAATTCTAATACTTTTCTCTTTATTATAACAATTTTATACATTCGGCCTTGACGTGTGCGTCGGCCGAGCCCGGGCTAAGTTCGCTCCGTGCGAGTAAACGCACAGGAAACAGAACGTCACCTTACAATTCGTCCCGCGAATTCCGCGAGGGCGATGCGAATTTACGCATCTAACCACTCGTCCGCGTCCGGCCTATATGATGCTCGGAGAGAGAGAAATCGAGGCGCGCACCGATAAACTAAAAAGGGTACCTGACCTTGAGAGGGAGCGCTGTTGTGGAAGTCCACGTCCTCTGGGCGAGCGATGTAGTCTTCGCAAGGCAGGACTCTCGATGTAGCTGATCTTCCCTCTTGCTGATGGTCTCCAAAACAGTATTTAACCGCACAAAACACACGTTTTCGTCACGAAGTTCTACTAGCTGGCAATTAATTGCCGGTCAGAACTATACTGCCCGCGATCTCGCGGCCTCCGCGCTTTCTTACGCGCCCCCTCCCTACAGGTACTCAACGGCCGAGCGCCGCCGGCTACGCACACATGTGCGGCTCATGCCGGCGACACTATTTCTCTCTCTCCTCCTCTGCTCTTCGCCTATGCCTATCCCTCCAGCGCCAGGCATCTCCGCCGATCAGGAATCAGACCTGTAACAAAGCCACATCGTGCGTCGATACTCGGTTTTACTCAACCAAGACCGATGTGGCAGCGGCTCAGGGGAAGGCACGCGGAAGAGAGAGAGAGGCGAACAGGGCGATCGAATCTAATGATCGATTCGCCCGTCACACCCCCTCCCAAGTCCAACGATACCCCCGATCATCGGTGGACGACCACCTCGACCTCCCTAGCACCGCCGCCACCGGCCTCGGAAACTCAGAGGGACAAAAACGGAAATAATATAAGGGCAACACTCGCACACGCCAACAATCATACTCAACATTCATTCCAATTAAATAACCTTCACCACTACTCACCCATTTGCCTTAATCGGCACTCCGGGCATCAGGTGTGCTGGCTTGCAACGCGAAGCGTCGCAGCCGCACCATCCTGATGTATTCGGCCGTGGTGGGGTGGCTAGGATTAACCGCCCCAGCCAATCTACCTAACTCCTGGGCCTGTTCGTCCGTCCATGGCTCTTCAGGCGTCGACCCCACCATCTCCGCTCGGGGCTGAAGAGGCTCCCCAGAGGGACCAGGGGCAGGATCAGCCCTCTCTGCGTCGTCGCCGGATCCTGGCGGAGGGCGCCGCAAGGCAACCTCGGCGTCTCGCTGAAGAGAACTTGCAGCCTGGTGTTCCAGCCGCGCGTCCTCTCGCAGCCTTAAAACTGCCTCGTCTGGACCGGCCCGCTCAGCTTCGAGAGCTCGTCTCCTCTCCATTCTTTCTCTTCGGAGACGGCCACCACGCCGCTGCTTCTTCTTACGCGGCTCGGCTGCTATTTCCTCCCCGGCCTCCTCGCTACGAGCCCCCCCACTCCTTTCACTCGGTGGTTGAGGTCCGTCCACCTCCTTGTGCTGTTGCTCCTCCGGCGTCCTGGCTACAGCGTCGGCCCCCGCTCGAGTCCGCAAATATTTCGCGTAAGCGGCCGCGCATCGCACGCAATGAGCAACCGTCGCGTCCAGGCGCCCACAATTCCTGCAGCATTCCCGCGGGTTCGGCGGCTCCGGGCATCTCGAGCGGCGATGTTCTCCAGTCCGGCAATTAAAACAGATAAACGGCCGCACGTCCAACTCCCGGTCGAACGGCACCGAGTTCAGGCCGGCCAGAAAGGTGCCCGTCAATCGGCCCATCATGACGCCCTCCTCCCTGGCTCCTACTACTGGAGTCTCGGCGGGAATGGCGTCCTGCAACGGGGGCCGCGAGCCCTCACTTGAGGCAATCGGCCCGTCCTCTTCACCTCGTCGCGGCTCGGGTCGGACCACAGTCGACAAGCGCGGGGTCTCCGGCGGAGGCGGCCTCCCGTCAGGAATCTCCCACTCCAGTTGGCGGTGATGGGGAAAGAAGCCCAAAACCGGCCGGGCCCCGTCCGTCTCCCGGATCCACCGCCCAGCCCGGAGCACCAGACGCGGCGGCTCGGCCTCCGACACCTGACCGGCCGAGTCGCGAGGCTTCAGGGCAGGCCTCGCGGAGACTCCCCCATCACGGTCATCAGGGCCACCCGCCATCGGCGTCTCACCGGAACGCGGAGGCGAAACACGCGGCTCCCTGGAGCGACGGGGGCAGTGCAGCCCACGGGCTCGTCCTATCTCTAGCCTCCGCGGACGCCTCCCCAATGCTATTGCCTCCGCGGACGCCTCGCCATGGAAACGGTGCGAATTTACGCACTCATTTCCCGGCCCAGCGTCCTCGGTGCGGCGGTGGCTCCTGGACGGCTGCTCCGGTTCCTCCGCTCTGGCCTCGGTCAGGGGCGAGACCCAGTTGCTCGCCGAGAAATCCGGGCCCTTGTTCTTCTTCTTCTTCTTCTTGCCGCCGCCCCGCTGCTCCTCCGCGGTCCTCCTCCGCTCGTCCTCTAGGTACCCGGCAGGCGGGATGCTCGACGGCGGTCCCTGTCGGCGGAAACTGTATCTTGGGTCCAGTTGCTGCTGGTGCATAGGCACCCACTCCATTGGCTCGTGGATGTGCCTCTCCGGCCGCACCACCGCCGTCGTCGCCGCCGAGCCCGCCGCAATTCCCGGAACCGGCTCCCCCTCTAACTGCAGCCTCCCGTTGGTAAAGCCCAACTCCTGGGGTCGGTCCGCTGCCGCTGATGATGGTAGGCCGGGCAGGTCCGCAGAGCCCTCAGGGTTCGACGGACGTGCGAATTCACGCACAGGCGTCTCGCCCCTTAGCTCCTGCGGCTGCGCCGGAGGACTCCTTAGCAAGAGCTCCTCCAGCTCCATTTCTGCGGCGTTGCTGTCCACTATCAGGCCAGCCGCTTCTCCTCCCTCGGCGCCCGGTTTCTCTTCAGGAAACCCCGGGCCGACGCTCAGGACGCGATAGGCCGAAAGCTCCGCGACCATAGCCACGGCTCGCCTCAGCACTCGCGTACCCCGGGTTTCAAGAGTCCCGGGAGCCGCCTCTTCGGTCGTACCTTCCAGGCCGCACGGATCCGGGAGCTCTTCTTCTCCATTACCCTCCGTGGAGCCGGCAAGCGACTGCTCGGGCCGAGCCAAAGATGACGAGGGCTCGGCCACGCTTGCCTCCGTTTTCTCGGGTTCTGGGTCCACCGTCCGGTCTCGTCCTGGGGAAGGCTCGCTCCTGACGCCTATTTCGGCTGTCAGAGCGGCCAACGTCGTAATCTCATCTTCCATCTATAAATTTAAGGCGTATTAGTCATTTGGTCTTTCTTCGGTCAAAATCAGTAAAAAAAAACAATTAAAAGAAGAAAAAAAAAAAAAAAAAAAAAAAACGAAAACACGATCCAACCCGTCTACTTCGTTACCCGACGGCGGTCGGTCGCCGTCCGTTGCCCACACCGCGCGGCGGAACGTAACGCTTCAAGTCCTTCACGTGGACCATCGGGATCCGATAGTTATTGTCAGTCTCCAACTCGTATATTAGGTTCGAGACTTTCTTCACTATTTTATACGGTCCGGTGTATTCGGGGTCCAGTTTCGCGTTCCTGCCCGTCGCGGCACACGACAACGAGTAGTTCCTCCGCCAAACTAAATCGCCTACGCTAAAGACTACGTCCCTTCGCCTCTTGTCATACTCTCTCTTCTGTCTCTCCTGCGCCTTCTCGATATGACGTCCCACCAAGTCTCGCAAAGCATTAAGTCTTTCTAATCGGTCCTGCCAAATTTCGGGTTTGATCCTGATCACGGGAGAACGCCGCTCCATTTCCCTCCTTAAACTTTTCACCGGCCGAGGATTCCGACCGAAGTTCAGGAACGCCGGCGTAACCCTCGTAGAAGACTGAGTCGCGGTGTTAATCGCGTGCCTGAATTCGTGCAGGTAGCGGTCCCAAGTCCGATGATCGTTGTCCACGAACATTGCTATCATCGTCTTCAGCGTCCGGTTAACTCTCTCTACTGGGTCACCCTGCTGATGGTACGGGGGACAGAACACATGCTCAACGCCGTATTCTCGGAGCGTATCCTGAAACGCCTTGCTCTGATAAGCTTTCGCGTTGTCACTAACCAAATACTCGGGTGTTTCCCATCGGAACAGGATCATTTCCTCAAACGCGTGCGAGAGCGACTTTCCGTCCGCGGAGCTCAACGGTTTGAGCTCGACCCATTTAGTAAAGAGATCCTGGAATACTACCATGTACCGAAATCGATTTTTGCTTCGCGGCAACTCTATCACGTCCGTCGCAACCACCACCCACGGGCGCTCTATCATCCGCCTTCCCATTAACCCTTTCGGTACTTTCTGCTCGACTTTATATTTTTGGCAAACCTGACACTGATTTACGAACGTCCGTACGTCATATCGCACCCCTGGCCAATAATATTCCCTTATGACCCGATCGCACGTCTTGTCCTGTCCAAAATGTCCGGCCGAAGGCGCACAATGGGCGTCCTGCAAAACCCTCTCCCGATACTCGAGCGGAACAACCATTCGCCAGCACTCCTCACGATTGGTAACTGGATCAAGCAGATAGTCTGTCATGTAGCGATACAACAGGCCGTCCTCTACCTTCCAATTTTTATATTTCTCCGGCCGCTCCTGGACTTCTTGGCGCCTTCGCTGGTACCAAGAGTCCTTGATTGCCGTAAATTCGCCGACCTCTGCCTCGTCCTCAAACTCGCGCGAGAGTGCATCCGGGACATGATGCAAGGCACCCTTCCTATGCACTATCTCGCAATCGAGCTGTTGAAAATCCAGCACCCACCGCTCGAGTCGGCCGGTCAAATCTCGCTTGCTTAAAAGCCTCGTCAACGCGCTATGATCCGTCACTACTACGAAGTGAAATCCCTCGATATACGGCCTAAACTTCTGAACTGCGAATCGAACCGCCAAAAATTCAATCTCACTCACCGTATATCGTTTCTCATGCGCGTTTAACATACGACTCGCATAGCAAATCGGGTGTTCCCCATCCTCAAAAATCTGCACTAAACACGCTCCCACCGCGTATGACGAACCATCGCAATGCAGATAAAACGTCCGCTCGAAGTCCGGCCTCGCCAGCACAGGAGCCTCAGTGAGCGCCCTTTTCAGTCGCTCAAAGGCTTCCTGTTGCTCCTCGCCCCAAACCCACGACTGATCTTTCCTCAATAACTTCGTGAGCGGTACCTTTATATCGCTCTCGTTTTCGATAAATCGCGCGTACCAACCCACCATACCCAGGAATCTACGAAGCTGCTCTATCGAACGAGGCGCCGGGTAGTCCATAATCGGCTGAACCCGATCCGGGTCCGGGCGCAGGCCCTCGCCGTCTAACCTATAGCCAAGATAGGTCACCTGCGTACAAAAGAAGTCCGACTTTTCGAGGTTGATCTCCAACCCTACCTCAACTAAACGCCGCAGTACTCTTTCTAACCACTGCATGTGGTCCTCGAAATTCGCGCTCACCACCAATAAGTCATCCATATACCAGAAAACGTTATGCGCGAACTCCGGTCCGAATAGAGCGTCCATGAAGCGCATGAACGTCGCGGGCGCGTTTACCAGGCCGAAGGGCATTCTTTCGAACTCCCACAGCCCCAACCCGGGAACCGCAAATGCCGTAAATTGTTTACTGTTTTCGTCCAAAGGGATCTGCCAAAACGCCGACCTAAGATCAACCTTTGACAAAAATACGGCGCCACGCAATCGATCCAGAATCGAGTCGAGACTGGGCATCGGGTACGCATCGATCTTTGTCACTTTGTTTACCGGACGGAAGTCCAGACAAAATCGATACGTCCCGTCTGCCTTTTTCACCACGACCGGCGCGCTACTCCACTGACTATCCGACGGCCGGATTACCCCTGCATGCCACATTCTTGTCGTCTCCTCCTGGGTAAACTTTAAGATCGGCGGCGACATCCGGCGTATAGGCGTTTTGACCGGTCTCGCATCCCCCACATCTATTACGTGCCTAATCAAATTCGTCACAGCCGGAGCAATTCCGGGTTCCGGTACGATGCGGTGCACCAACGCCAACACTCGCTCACGTTGCGCGCTCACGTAACTCACGAGTCCCGCACACTCAGCGAATACGTGCGCCGTCCCGTCCTCATTATTCACGAAAGGAATCCATTCTCGCGAGCCCCTCGGTCGCCATTCCCGTCTCTCGATGCTGATATCCTGCATCCACGCATTCCAAAAATCCGCGCCCAAGATTAGGTCGTGCGCGCACTGCGCCACGGCACACGCGATCAGCGTCCCGCTCTTTCCCCCTATCTCGAGGTACAATTTCAGATCGCCCAACGGGTCCGGTTCCTCACCCGACACTCCTCTTACAAATATCGTTGGCGGCCCCAACCGTGACCTAAACCTATTTGCCAATCCTGGGCCCACCACCGTAACCTGCGCACCTGAATCCAACAACGCGAGATAATTTTTCCCATTTATTTTGATAGCTAGAAAAAATCTGTTCTCTACTACGGCCACCTGGGCCACGTCATCATCCTCGCGCGGGCTCGCTAACCGATCATCCGAGCCTGGCTCGGCTCTTCCCTCCGTTACTACGGAAGGCGTCTCCGCCACCCTCGCACGGCTCGCCGGATCCTCGCCCACCGATCCCTGTCGCATCACTCTACTGTACCGCTCACCGGTGTCCGAGAGCCTTGGCGAGGCTCGCGGTGGTTCCGCTTCTCCGCGCCCCCCTCGCGCTCCATCGGACCCCTCTCCTACCTGAGGCGCACCCGAGGGCTCCAGGGAGCGTCGCGGCGGCTCGTCGGCCACGCGCTCAACCTGCGCTCGCTCGGATCGCTCACTCCACTTTAGCGCATCCGAGAGCAGCGGGGAGCGTCGTGGTGACTCCTCAGCCACGGGCTCAACCTGCGCTCGATCGGATCGCTCACTCATTTTGCGCGCGTCCGAGAGCAGCGGGGAGCGTCGTGGTGACTCTTCAGCCACGCGCTCATCCTGCGCTCGATCGGATCGCTCTCTCACTACTCCTAACTTCCCTTTCCCGACGGTGCAATCTTCCTTTCTTTCGCTTCCTATCGCTTTCCCGAACTGGACATCTTCGAGATCCGACACGTTCAACCGCTTTAAACGGCGCGACAGACTATCCCAAAATTTCTCTGAGCTACTCTTAGCCATTTTCGGATATGCGCCTCCAACTCCGCGCGCCGTTCCCTCAATTGCGGCACTCTTATTCTGGTCCGGCGCCTCGGCCGCGAATAACAACGCAGCCTCCCCAGGCCCGACCTTCTCGCCCCCATTGATTTCCCCGTTACCGGTTCTCGTTGCGCGAGCCACCCTGTTCCGGTGCAGCTCAAGCGCCAACCGCGCTCGCCCGAGCAGACTCAAGCAGGGGTCGACGAGCGAGTTTCGGCCCCCGCCTGCGAGTTTCCCTGTTGCGCCAGACCAGCCGCGCATGTGGGGCAGTTCTGGAAGACCGCTCCCGCGGTCCCGCAAACCTGGCAACTAACCACGGCCCCCGGACACGCATTAGCAAAATGTCCGGCCTGCCTACACCGATAACAAGTGGGGGGCGGCCTACCTCCGTCGCGATTAACGCGATTCGGACACTGCGAACTCCTATGTCCCTTACCTCCACACGTAAAACAATTACCTCCGAACGCGCGCGAACTCGCGCCAGCGCCATCACCGCCTCGCTGCGCGCCCCTCTGCTGGGGAACTAAACTTGGCGGAACCGGGGTCTGTGTCCGCGCCGCACCTGGATCCGCCGGAACGGCCGAGGCTGCGGAATTATTCGCACTGATTCCCCCGCCGGTTCCGGAACCCGAGGTCGGCCCCCCGCCCCCGCCGGGCTGCGCGGCAGCCGTGAGTACCTCGCTCTTGGACGCGTCGCCACTCTTTCCCTTTGACCGCCTCTTAGAACGTCGCGTGCCCGATCCGTCCTCTGGTGTCACCTCGGTGCCCTTTTCCGCCTCTAACACCGCGGTCCTTGCCACCTTTCTCGCTGGTCCCGCCGAGCTCCGATACGCCGCGTCCTGAACCAGCATGCTGTCGGCCGCCGGAGGTGGCCGCCACCTCTTTTCCCTTGCCCGCTGACGCTCGAATTCGCAGCCTACCCTCTTCAGTTCCTTGAGCGTAGCAAACGACTTCCCGTACAAGTACCTCGCGAAGGTGGGATGCAAACCTTCTTTGCAAATCGCCACCTGCCTTCTCTCCGAAGGAGGCCCATCAAAACGGCGAACGATACATTGGAAGGCGGTTAGGTAGTCACCCAGCGTCTCTCCCTCTGCCTGCGTCCTTAATCGTAACTCCTGATATAAATCCTCCCGCTTATAATGCCTTCCGAATTCCTCCTTTAAATCGGTAAGAAACTCCCCGAGGGTTCGCCAAGTATTTTCATTGTTACGGTACCAGAGCGCCGCCTTCCCTGTTAATATTATGCCTACCGCCCGGAGTACTTCCTCATTTCTTAACCTGTAAAAATCCTGGCATTTCCTAATATCACTTACGAAACCGTCCACATCCGCTCCCCCGTCACCCGAAAACTTCAGCGACCAAGAACGAAAGGCCTTCACCGCGTCCACCGGTTTATAACGTCGGGGCTGACGCAGACCTGAGCGCCTGCAAGTACTCCGGCGCTTCGGTCTGCGACTGACCAACCCCGCCCCATCCGGCCCGTCCTCGTCCGAACTCGGGGACTCGCTCCAACTATCTTCCCATTCGCTTGCCGATGGGCACCTCGGCCTATACCTCTCCCTAAATTCCCCTGGGTTGGCAAACCGTGGCTTGGCCCGCGGCGACGTTCCCTCGGTTTTCACAGCGTAATTTTCTCGCGCGCCGTCCTTCAACAGTTTCCTAACTAAATCCTCCCAATTCTTCATGGCCTCTCCAACCTCGCGTGGCAGTGCCGGGGTACTCGTTCTCCGGTCGAACGACCCCAATACTCTCTCCTCGGTGGCGTCGCTTTCCACTTCGGAGAAAAATTCGTCTTCCGAAACCGGCTCCCGCGAGCTACTTTCCCTCCGCCGGCGCGACGCCGAGCGAGATCGTCGCTCCTCTCGCGCCCGTCTATGTGGTGTCCGAGTCGTCGTTACGTCCTCGGCGCGCGGCGCATCCCGCCTACCCGCCTGCATCTCCAACGCGGCCTCTTCTACGCGATATAAGTTATTCGCGCTTTCCGATAATGCTGCACGTACTTCCCTCCGCATAACCAAGCCAGGCAGGCTTGCGACGATGTTCCACGCCTGTCCAAAAACGTTCGGCCCTCCCGCGGCATCCTGGAACGCCACTTCTCCGCGAGACGCCAACTCTCTCCTGGCATCGGCGAGCGCCGTCGCCCCCTCATGTGATGCAACCCGGGCGTTATCCTGCCCGTCCTCGCTCCTATGCTCTGGCCCGCTTCTCTGCGCTGCTACCGGCGGCGGCCGCTCGTCTGAGGATGCCAAGCTTTCTCGCCTGCGAATTAACGCAGGCTCGATCTGGCCCTCCAGACGTCCGCGGCTCACCTCGCCTCTATCAGGCTGCAGGTCCATGTTGACCTCGCGCGACTCCTCCCGCAGAATAGCCTCCGGCGGGCCCGGCACAACGCCCGACTCAAAGTCACCCGGACTCAGGGGCGGATTAAGCTCCGGCCTTTCACGCGAAATCATGTAGCGCAGCATGCGCTCCTGAAGTACCCCAAAGCTACCCGTCACGCTAAGGCCATAGCTCTTAAGAAGACTCAGCAACTCCGCGGGCGGCGTTTCGTTGATTCGCCGCTTAAGAGCCCGTACCGACCTATCTTTTAATATTTCGCGCATAATCGTGCCTGCCGTCCCGCTTGGCGGCATCCTTACAAGCCCCTCTGCTTCTCACACCGCCCGAACGCTCGATCCAATATCACGCTCGCGATGTGGGCACAACCGACGACCGCGTCGCGCAACTGTCCAAATAATAAAATGAAATTAAAAAAAAAACACCAGCGACCAACACTAACTTGCCCTTAATTATCGTCCGGCCAATTTCATCAACGGCGGATGCGACTTCTACGCATTCGCTTTCTTTCGTTCGGCCGTTATTCAATCAACAATATAAAATCAACTTTCAGGCAGTGCGAATTATACGCACTGCTCTGCGTCCTTAATTTCAAAATAAAACTCAAAATCAAAACACAAATACTAACTACTCTCACTCTCGTCGCGGCTCCCAGGCAAGGGCGCACCTTTCTAATCCGCTGATCTAAACAGATTAGTACCCAATGGCCATCTCGCATACGTATCTAACTACGCTAACAACACCCGCTTCTTAAATGGACTTGTCTATCCGTCCTTTTACTGGCCGTATACCGTGGGTATGATGAGTAGTGGCCTTCGACACGTTAGGTCGATGACTCACTCGCCCGTGCCTGAGTATAGCAACGGCAACACAACTATGCTACAATTTTCGGCCTCGTATCTCTCTCTCGATCGGCGCTCTCTGTGAACCCGAGATGAGGAATGTAAACAAACACCGCTCGAGCCGCGGCTCAACGCAGCTCGGCCGATCGTTCGATCACCTCCCCTCTCGGCGTCAACCGACCTTTTCAAATTCTTTTGTCTACGCGAATTACTTTTCTGTTTTAGAATTTCGCGTCCTGTCTCTCTTTCTCGCGATCATCTCAAACCCGATTTCCGCGATTTCCCCACAAGGGATGCCATGTAACACGTACGTTAATGATTTAAGCCCGAACAACGTTGCGTCACAAATTATTTAAGGGGGAAAGGCTCGGAAGGCACATTCGCTTCGTCGCGAAAATTTAACGAGGGCTATGTCGTCCGGCAATATCGGTAATCGCAATTTAATCAATTAGAGAGAGACAGGTTTAACAGAATGAACTCATCAATTCTAATACTTTTCTCTTTATTATAACAATTTTATACATTCGGCCTTGACGTGTGCGTCGGCCGAGCCCGGGCTAAGTTCGCTCCGTGCGAGTAAACGCACAGGAAACAGAACGTCACCTTACAATTCGTCCCGCGAATTCCGCGAGGGCGATGCGAATTTACGCATCTAACCACTCGTCCGCGTCCGGCCTATATGATGCTCGGAGAGAGAGAAATCGAGGCGCGCACCGATAAACTAAAAAGGGTACCTGACCTTGAGAGGGAGCGCTGTTGTGGAAGTCCACGTCCTCTGGGCGAGCGATGTAGTCTTCGCAAGGCAGGACTCTCGATGTAGCTGATCTTCCCTCTTGCTGATGGTCTCCAAAACAGTATTTAACCGCACAAAACACACGTTTTCGTCACGAAGTTCTACTAGCTGGCAATTAATTGCCGGTCAGAACTATACTGCCCGCGATCTCGCGGCCTCCGCGCTTTCTTACGCGCCCCCTCCCTACAGGTACTCAACGGCCGAGCGCCGCCGGCTACGCACACATGTGCGGCTCATGCCGGCGACACTATTTCTCTCTCTCCTCCTCTGCTCTTCGCCTATGCCTATCCCTCCAGCGCCAGGCATCTCCGCCGATCAGGAATCAGACCTGTAACAAAGCCACATCGTGCGTCGATACTCGGTTTTACTCAACCAAGACCGATGTGGCAGCGGCTCAGGGGAAGGCACGCGGAAGAGAGAGAGAGGCGAACAGGGCGATCGAATCTAATGATCGATTCGCCCGTCACAAAGGAATAAAAGACATTTAAACGAAGTCAATACATCATTGCCGGAAAAACTCCCTAAAAGAAAAAAAAAATTATTCGCAATATCCCTAAGAAGCTCCCAAGAAGCTCTAAACCAATAGAGTCACAATTCCCACAGACACAAAGAATAGAATTGCCAAAAATAAAAAAATATCCATATAACATACCTCCCCCGTATAAAATAATTATACAACCTACAAAAGTAAATAAACAAAGACGAACTAAACCAAACAATCATAACCCCAATTCAAATTACTAGACATATTACCCCATTATACACTAATAACTCAATCAATGAATTCATCCGATCAAGTAGAAATAAAATCGCGATAATTACACATAACCACAAAGTTGCCAACTCAATTCTCAAACTAGAATATTTCAAAAAGAACAACCCAAATGCCCTTATACCGAGCTCATGTATCTTCAAAAAATAGGTAATTAAACAAATTCCGACAAATATCATAGAACAGGAGATCATTAATAACCTAGAATTAGTATCGCCAATATCTACTTATTGATAGTCAATGTAAGAAGATTCAACAGAAAAATGATCGAAAATGACACAGTAAAATATTTACCAACCTATTACTATCCCAGTTTCATATAAGGGTAACCATCCAACATGCCTTTCTTTACCAATCTAAACTATATACGAGGTCTGTCCGGAAAGTATCGGGCCTACCTTTATATTTTTGTACTAACGTTATTCTTTATCATCTGGTGGGTAGCATCCTTCAAAGTAATCCCCACTTATTGAATAACACGGTTCCATCGATGTTTCCACTTTTCAAAACAGTCCTGGAACTCACTTTTAGGGATAGCCTTAAGTACACTTGTCGCATTGTTTTCAACCGTTGTTTCGTCATCGAATCGATGTCCTTTGAGTGGTTTTTTTAGTTTTGGAAACAGTCAAAAGTTACAAGGGACTATATCGGAACTGTATGGAAGTTGTTGAAGCAATGCGATATTGTGTTTGCTTAAAAACTGTTGCACAAGATTGGATGAATGCGCTGGCGCATTATCGTGATGAAGAAGCCAGTCACCACTTTCCCAAAAGTGCGGCCGTTTTCTTCTTACTGCATCACGCAAACGTTTCAAAATTTGAACGTAGTATTCTTTATTGATTGTCTGACCTGTTGGTGCATATTCGTGATGTATAACACCTTCACAATCGAAAAAAACAATCAACATTGATTTAACATTGCTCCGACTTTGACGTGCTTTTTTTGGTCTTGGCGATTCAGAATGCTTCCACTGTGAAGATTGTTGTTTTGTTTCAGGATCATAACCATAAACCTATAATTCATCACCTGTAATAACTTTTCTAAGCACATTATCATCATTATTGACCATTTCCAGATTGTCCAGAGCGATTTCTAAGCGAATGTTCTTCTGCTCTGCTGTGAGCAATTTTGGGATAAATTTCGCACACACGCATTTCATTCCTAAATTTTCGATTAAAATTTCTGAAATGATAGTTTTTGGTATCCCAAGGTCTTCTAGTTCTCGCACAGTCATACGACGATCTTGTTCGATTGCAAATCGCACCCGCTCAATATTATCTGCGGTTTTTGTCGTCGAAGGTCGGCCGGAACGAGAATCACTATCGACAGAAGTGCGACCATCCTTGAACCGTTTATACCACTCTTTTATTCGTGTTTTGCTCATACACTCGCTTCCGAAGGCCTTTTGCATCATTTCAATAGTTTCCGAACTCGTTTTTCCGAGTTGAAAGCAAAATTTGATGCAAATTCGTTGATCTTGTTTTTCAATCATTTTTGACAATATCAAAATCCGACGAACGCGAGAAAGGCACTGTAAACAAATACAAAAAAAAATAACATAAGCCCGAAAAAAACTGTAGCACATTCCCAGAAAAGAACTTACGATAATATCCTACAAACCAAAAACAAATACAAACTAAAAATAAATGTGGTCTTATCCTTGATGAAGCACACTTAGGCTTTGTGTTAATAGTTTGTTCTTTACTACTACAAGACATAAACTAGGCTAGGTATATGCATACTGATTTCGAAAGAAAATGGTATGTGTAATGCCGTTCGCAAATAAATAAAATTAGCTTTAAACTTTTTTGAAGATTCATATGTTAACTTTAAAAAATTACTCGACTCATCTCAAAGTTTAGATCCTAACCAACAAACTGAGATCCTCAAAAAAAATTTTTATCACTCTGCCACTCAGAATTGTGCAGGATGCTATATCTTTTCAATAAAGTAATATATTAGCTGTACTTCTGGTGCGTATTTGATTGACATTTGCAAAAAGAAAATCAAAGCCTATTATGAATACTTTAAAATTAAATAACTTTCATAACAATAGCTTCTTTAGAACATTTCTATAAACTAACCAAGAACTTCTTTAATTTTAGCTATGACTGATTCTTTTAAGTGTAGCTTTGTACGAAACAGTTATGAATAATAGTGATATTTTAAACCTTGAAAATAGTGCATGGAAAGAAGCCACCTTTAAAAATGCCAAAGTTGAGGAGTTTCGTTTTTTGCGTCCTCGGACAATATCGCCTGATAGGTATCATCGCATTTTCCATCGTCTAAGGGGTAAAACTACAACTATCATGGCTAAAATATGTACTATAGTGTATGAAATGCGAAATACTTTTTTAGCTTAGTAGGAATGCAACCCTTGTTTATATGACAGGCGGACCTACTTTGCTATCATATAGCGTAATGTACTATTTTTAATAGTAAACGCATTATGACAGAATCTGTCCGTAAAAGTGTATTAATAAATCCGATAGATAGATCAAGTAGAAATTAGTCGGATTTTAGCTGGCATTGTAGTTATTTGTATGTTTTTCTGTTTACATCTGCCCCGTAATGTAAACTAAAAAAAATTATTAGCCATTTATTCAAAAAGCTATTAAGAATCCTGTATTTTGCAAATTGAGATGGTTACATCGGTTTAGACTGATTTCTCAGTTTGTATTAATCCAAATGAAATTGCAAGCAAGTTCAGAAAGAAGCAGTACTCTAAGATTCATATATATATATATTAATTAAATGTGCTGTATTGTGGTACAAGGGATCTTATATAACTATTATTTATGCGAGTATTATTTATAGGGAAATTCTTTTATAATGATATTAACAACATTGATTTTTATTTCTTTTTGAAAACAAAAAATATATATATTTTAAATTAACAGACAAAATTTTAAAGGTTGAAATAATAATTCAAATTTTTATAAAACTAAGATAAATTAAATGCTTATTTAATAAATATAATAAGTTAAAAGTACAACTAAACTACAATTCTTTAATTTTGCTGCACACTGCCTAATAATGTTAACGTCGACTTGCGACCTTCTTTTTCTACGTTCAAAATTCAACTTACTCTCATTTTCTCTAGAAGATCAGCGCTACCACCTAACTTAAAATTAACGCCATCTAGTTTTTATTACAAATACTAATCTTGATTAAACATAACATATGTGTGTGTGTGTATGTGCATATATATATATATATATATATAATATTGTCTGTATTTAAAAAAATTATTGATAAATTACAGATGATTTCAAAAAGTTTCCCTCGTGGTGATAAGAAATTGGATAAATCATCTAATACTGTAAGTTGTATTTGTAGTAACATTCAATAACAAAATATTTACTGTATCATCAAAAGTACATTATCTTTTGTTTTAGTCATTTACTAAAAATAAATTACAAAAGAAAAAAACAAACTGGCAAACAAAATTTTTAAATAAGAGTAAAGAAACAGATGAAACTGTTTTGTTGAATGTTGCCCACAATTTAAAATATTCAACTTTATGTGAAGGAATGATCATACTGGGACGTATATTCAAAATAACAGATTACTATGCTATTGTTTCACTACCTGGACAAATAAGTGGAAAGCTTAAAGCAACCGATTTATGTAAAAGCTATACTAACTTGCTAAAAGATATTGCAGATAATAACATGATTTCAGATGATTTTAAAACTATGTCGCATATTTATAAGCAAGGAGATTATATAATTTGTTATGTTAAAGGAATAAATTTCCAAACTAGAAAAGTATTTTTGTCTGTAGAGCCTCAGTTGATTAATGAAAAAATAAATCTTAGTTTTTTGACAGAACATTCAAAACTGGTTTTTACTATAAGCAGCGTTGAAGATCATGGATACGTTTTAGAAACAGGTTTGAAAAATGTTAGAGCTTTTTTATCCGCCGGAGATGTTGAAGATAATAAACTAAAACTTAACATCGGAAAACAAGTGTTAGGTTCAATAAAAGACATAAGAAAAGACGACCAAATATTTAATGCTCTGGTATCTTTAAGACATTCAAATCATATTGAATCAAATGGTTTACCATTTGACAATTTTGTTCCAGGAACACGATTAACTTTAATAGTTAAAAAAGTTTTAAAGAATGGATTACAAGTATGCTTTGGTACAAATGAAATAGGTTATGTTAATCAATTTTATATAGAACAAGCTTTATCACATTTTGAAAAAGGACAAAAGCTTATTGGTACATTAATTTACACTATTCCTATGATAAAATTAGCATATTTTTCTTTATTATCTCAAGAGAAAGAAAATAAACTAGTATTACTTGGAGATGTAATAGAAGCACAGACATTAACACGTGATTCGAAAGGAATCATTGTACAATTAAAGAAAGGAATTCGCGGATATATCCCTTTAAAACGAACAGAGATTGACTTCAAAAAACTTCAATCAGTGTTTGCTTTCAATTCTGTTCACAAATGTAAAGTAATAGGTTACGATTCTATAGCAAAGCTATATATATGTTCCATGGAAAAAAAAATATTGAAAACTAATTTGAGTGATTTACGGACTGGAAACGTAGTAAATGTATTTATCACTCATATTGATAAAGAAAATGGATATCTAACTGTTTCTTCTTCTGGTGAGGATATTAAATTTCTATCTTAAGATTACAAATCATTTTATCAAGATGAAGTACTTAAAGACCTTTAATTTTACTGCGACTTTCGGGTAAAACTGTTTTATAGAAATACAGAAATAATTTTGATAATATTTTATATTTTTTTATTAAAAAAATAATAATAGTTCTATCAAGACTATTTTTAATACTCATTTTTTGAATTCAGACAATGCAAATAATGTAATAAGATTTAATTTTTATTTTTATTATCTACATATCATTTTTAAATTTAATACAAAAATGATTAAAAGGGCTGAAATTTTTATTATAATTTTTGTATAAATTAAGTTATGCTTAATTTTATGAAATAGCTGCATAAGTATATAATATTTTGTCCTTTATCTGACAATCTGAAATATAAATAATTTTGAAAACTTTCAACAAAGTTCTCTAAAAATAGCCTGATTATTTTAGAAGTATTTTTAATTTTATTTTTTTCATTGTCAAGAAAGTTGCAAATAATAACAGATCAAAAATTCATAAATATTACATATTGTTATACAAATATATTGTCATATTCATTTATTGCACTTGTAATCAATTAAGTAAACTATGAATATCAGTTACAGGAAAAATACTTGGAACAGTACCACCAGATCAAATTTTTGATTCAGGATCAGGAAATGATCTGAAAATTGGAGATAATATTAAAGCAAGAGTTTTAGACTCATCAGAAAACATTGTATTTACTCTCAAAAAATCATTAGTACATAGCAAGTTGCCAATTTTATGTAAGTTTGAAGATGCTAAAGTTAATGAAATTCATCATGGATCTATTATAAAAATCAGTAATCAAGGTGTTCTTGTTCGTTTTTTTGATAATGTAAAAGGTTGGATACCTAAACGTTTTTTGAATACCAGAAATACATTAAAAAATTGGAACCTGGTATTGGGAGAAACTGTCACCACTGTTATTAAAAATGTAAATACTATTGAAAATAAAATAATATTGGCACTTTCAAACAATGATATCAAAATAAATATCGAAATTGGAGATGTAGTTAAAGGTGTTGTAACAGATTCTTCAGTTGATGGTGTTCATCTTCGAATTGAAAAGTATAATAGTAATGTTATGGCTTATCTTCCTGCAGGTCATATGTCCCCTTGTTTAGAAGTTGGTAGGTTACTTGCTGCCAAAACAGTTGCTGGTGATAAATTATCTGTTATTGTATTTTCAATGAAACCAAATTTAATTGTGAGTACAACTTTTACACCTGAAAAAACTTACAACAATATTAGTGACCTTTCTTCAGGAGATAATGTTTTATGTTCAGTCACTAACATATATAAAGAATCCATACAAGTACTGTTGCCAATCAAAAACTTAAATAAATATGAAGCCGTTTACATTAATAATGTAGAAAACATTGAAGCAATGTATAAAAATCAAATGATATTTTCTAAAGTCGTACAAGCAGTTGGAGAAACCCAAACAATCAATCTAACAACTAATTTTAGCAAAATATGGAAAGATTTAAGTCCTGAAGTTCAAACGATGGGTGCTGTTGATGTCTTATGTTCATATCTTAACAAAACATTGGAGTTGTCAAAAAATATTTTCTACACCAGTAAACCTATATGTAAGATGAACATTGGTCAGAGAATCAAAGGTACGATAGTAGGAGTGATGAGTGATGGACTTGTTTTAAAGTTAGAAGGAAATATGAAAGGTATTGTTCGGAAAGATAATTTTTTAGAAACTTATAAAAATGGTGAACAAGTAGAAGGATCAGTACTGTGGATAAATTATCCTCATGAATACATAGAGTTATCATTGCTTCCTACTGTTATGAAGAGTATTAGTATTAAGCAAAATAAATTAGCAAAGATACCCATAGGTGTTATATTGAGAGGAGAAATAGTTTTAGTAACAAATTGGTTTGTGCTAGTTATTTTAAAAGGTCATAGTAAAGGCACTTTAGTAACTTTACCTGTTAGAAGACATTTAAATGATATTGTTCCAGATTTGTCACCTTATCAAATTGGCTGTAAGATTAGGTGTTACGGGATTTTAAATAAGGATGATGCAGACATCTTATTACCAATATGCATATTGAAATCGGTTTTTGAAGTACATAATTGCATGATAGAAATGTCCTTCAAGCCTTCACTCGAATCTAGAAAACGTAAAGCACAAGAAAATGTAGATCATGAAAGATGTCCAATATTAAAAAAAAAAAAGAAAATTGATATAGAAGATAATGTTAAAAACAAAAAAATTGCAAGTGAAGTTCAACAAATACATGTTAAACAAGAAGAATGGAATAAAAAATATATAGGAGAACAAAGTAAAGATGAAATTATTTCCATAGATTATAAAAAAAAGACAGAAAAGAAGATTCAAAAACAGCGAGATTCATTAGAAGAAAATAAAACTTTAGATTTCTCAAATTTATCTATTTCAGAATGTGGATTTGACTGGAATAATTTGAAAAGTGAACAAACAATCGACAGAACAAGTGATACTGATATTGAAGCTCCAAATAAAAATGAAAAGAAAAAATTAACCACCACTAGAAGGCAGGATATTGAAATAATAAAAAAAAGAGAAGTTCATGAATATGAGTTTGCAAGTTGTAACAGTTCTCAAACAGTTCATCAATTTGATAAACTTGTTTTATCAAATCCAAATAATTCATTAGTTTACGTGCAGTATATGACATACTATTTGCAAGTAACAGAAATAGAAAAGGCAAGATCAATAGCTAGACGTGCTTTGAAAACAATTTGTTTACGTGAAGAAAATGAAAAATTAAACATTTGGAAAGCTTGGTTGAATTTAGAACTAAAATTTGGTACATTGGAATCAATAAAAATGGTATTTCAAGAAGCTTTAAAAACAACCAATGCTGAAAGGATATGTTTGCACATGATAACTTTATATCTCAATGCTGGCAATCATGCTGAAATAGAAAAAATTGTTAATATGATGGTTGCAAAATTCAAGCAAAATTCAGATATCTGGATTAATTGTGGTGAAGCTATGTTGAAAATAGGATTAAAAGATAAATCAAGACTTATAATGCAAAGGGCTCTGCAATCACTACCTAAACATGAACGTAAGTGTTTCAATTTCTCTTTTACAATTCCTAATTTAATTTTTTAATAATAACTTGTAAAAATACTTGGTATTTTGCAGACATAGGTTTAATAGTCAAATTTGCTACTTTAGAAAGTAAATTTGGTGACAGAGAACATTCCAAAACTTTATTTGAATCACTATTGGAAAAGTATAAAAATAGAATTGACATATGGTCTTCTTATGTAGATTCGTTAGTCAAGTTTGGTGAGATTGAACTTGCAAGGTAAAAATATAAAGTAAATATTTAGCTAACAGTTTTAAAAACAAATCTAAAAGCTATTTTTCTTACAGAAAAATATTAGAGCGAGCTATCAATGAAATAATATCCATTAGAAAAATAAAAGTACTTTTTAAAAAATATGTAAGTTTTGAGAAAAAATATGGATGTGAGAACAGTGTTTTGCATGTTCAACAGCTTGCTGCAAAATATATAGAGGATCAATATAATAAAGTTTCACACAGTTGAACCCATTTATCTAAGCATAACTCACTGTAATGTACTTCTACTTCAATAAATTTTACAATTATGTGTTAACAACAAATAAGTGAAATTAACTTACTATTTCCCAAAAAAAATTAAAACTAGAAGGATTGTTTCATTGTAGAATTAGGAAAAGATTTATCAAAAACATGGCATCAAACGGATTCGTTTATAAGTTCCAATGTAATAGTTTGTCCATGTTTATATGTTGGTTAAACTAGATGCTTATATACTTAAAGAAGGTATGGTCACAATGAAAAAAAAAGACGTCTAAAAGACGTCTTAGATTTCTTGAAAGATTTAAGATGTCTTGTCAGACGTCAGAAATTATATCTTTTAGACATCTTGTAGATCGAATATCCACCTACCCTGCTAAAACATTCAACCGGATTGAAAATCCAATTCGATTTGAGTTTATTTCTGAATCCTACAAATAACAGCTAAAAAGTAGAATGAATTTCAAACCAGTTTAATGTTTTTTTATCCCTAAATCAATTTTACATATAATAACTAATTTCAGGATAGAAAAATATTAAAGAAGATTCAAATCGATTCCACTTTAATAAATATAAATTATCATTTGTAGTATTCAGAAAGAAACTCGAAGCGGATTGAATTTTCAATCTGATTAAAAGTCATTGTTTTAGCAGGGTATTTTGATGTCCGAGCAACGTCTGTCAAAGCATCCTTAAGATATTTTGAAGATGTTCAGTAAAGTCAACAGTAAGACCTCTTTTATTATATTTTAAAAATAAATTATAAAATATATTTTACTTTACAAGATCTTTATTTAAATAAATACAAATAAGATAAGAAAAAAATTAGGCGCGATATAAATGATACAGTACAACCTTTGGCCCTTACCCCACACACCTTTCCAGAAAGGTAAAAAACCGGCAGGCGAGTAGGTATTGGCATCTCATTAACATCTAGTGTCTAGTAACAATATTTATTCTAATGAATATTTATATCGCTATTATTTCCTCACTATGTCCAATATGGATGTCAATCCCATGATTCAAGAGCATTCTTGCTGCATGCATTTATGAAACTGAAATTGTTTTCAAGCTAAAATGTATGTGAACGAAATACGATCCTAATAATCCACTCAAGAAAGGTGAATCTGCATTAATCTTAAACTAGAGAAAATTGTGAAATCAATTTTATACAGGCAAGTAGATTTTTTCTCGCACTTGATTTCAAATAGATTAGTGCCCTAAAGTAGAGAACGTTCTGAAATCAATTTTGTACAGGCAAGTAAATAATTAAAACTCAAATTACTAAGCTTTGAATAAATGCCATAAAACTACTCGTCGGGCCCGTGGCTGAGAAAATCAACAACGAACTTATAACTTATTAGGTTATTATATAGTTAGAAATTGTAGTGAGTTAGTTCAAAAAATTAGCGTGTGGTTAAAAATCGAATGTTTCTTTTCAACTGCATTTATTGAAATCTATAGTGTATTGATTACGTACATTTATTTTACGAGAATACAATCCATTCTTCTTCCGAATTTATTTTGAGTAGCGATCTTTGATTACATCATCAGTTTGATTTGGTTTCACAGATTGGTGTTATGCTATAATGATAGAGACTACTTACAAGTTCCTTACCATCAACAAGTTACAAAGTTTTAAGAAATTTATAGTTATAATAAGTTTAGAAATATTGATACGATCTAGTTGGAATTGACAATAATAAACTAATCATTCTAAATATATGCTAAAAGAATGAGATATAAGATATTGTTTCGATTGTCACAACTAAAAATAGCCTAGTTGTAAGAACGTTTACTTATTCTGAAACAAAGTTCGAATAAACTTCGTAAGACTACTCGTCGGGCCCGTCGTTATGGAAATCAAGACGATTGACACGGCATGTATGATTGTCCTAACATTGCAAAGAAAAATATTTAATTTCTTCTATAAATACAGACTAACATAAAAAGGTACGTACAACAATATATTTACCATTTTTTCAATGAAAAAATTGATGAAATATTGTGACGGTAAACGTCAAATTAGCGCTGATTATTTAACTTAATTGCTGCCTGTGAGGGCAGCACCTGCCGGGGGGACAAAATACGTAACGAAGGAATTCGGCACGCGATCAGACGGAACGCGCGCGATTGAAATCGAACTAGTGAAGCCTAGATCATCCTAGCGTCCGCCCGCTTTCGTTACCGCTATCGACAATTCACGTGCCCTTGACATCCACCCGCTTCAAAACAGCAGTAATTGGTGATCCCAGATTGCAGCCGCCAAGGAGCTACCCAGCTACGAGTCAGAGGCCAGATCGAGAGAGAGAGAGTGTGTGAGGTTTCGCCATCGAGGGCGAAACCAGTGTGTGCGCGCTTTCGCGTCCCGCGAACAAAACATTAAGCGATTGTTCTGTGCTGTGCGATTTGCTGTGATTTTCTCCGATCGCCCGCAATTATAAGGTAAGCTGGCCAGCTTAATTTCGCGATCGCGAGCATAAAATAATAACTTGATACTAACTCTCGATGCGTGCATGTAACGGCTCTAATAACAAAGAGCAGCGAGCGTACCGGCAAAGCGTGTTGTCGACGAGCGAGCGTATACGTAAACAAACGCGCGGGCCGACCTTTTGTGAATTTTGGAGGGACAATAAAAGATCCGATCTACATTACTAACAAGTGTTTTCATTGATTCTCTCATTTCACATAGCTTCCACTCAATTTAGTATAGGTTATCAATGATTATCGGTTGACTGAGGCCTGCTTTCTCGTGCTCTCCCGGAATAGTAGTGAGCATTGACAATTTCGCGTGTCTTTTCAAGGTAATCGCGCGATATAATTTATTAACCGGTTTTACCCCGTTACAATATATATATATATATATATTTTAAGCCAATATGTAGTTGAATTTAATAAACAAATATCATTTGGTATTAATAAGTAAATACTTTTTTTTAACCACCAGTATAATATAATTACATTCTATATATAGAATCAGTTGGGTTTAAAATGTTGAAAATGTAAATCATTATACTTGGCATGGTAATTGTCTTGTAAACAAAAAAATATTGCATTAGACCATATGAATTGATGATTAAACTTTATTTTCAGATTATGACTTTTAGTGCAATGAAATTCATTGTATATGTATATAAGTTACATATAAGTTAAATATGTAAATTTATCATCAGACACAGTATAATTTTTGAATCCGGAATAGTCATAGCTAAGTAAGATTTAGTTTCGTTATTGATTTCCATAACGACGGGCCCGACGAGTAGTCTTACGAAGTTTATTCGAACTTTGTTTCAGAATAAGTAAACGTTCTTACAACTAGGCTATTTTTAGTTGTGACAATCGAAACAATATCTTATATCTCATTCTTTTAGCATATATTTAGAATGATTAGTTTATTATTGTCAATTCCAACTAGATCGTATCAATATTTCTAAACTTATTATAACTATAAATTTCTTAAAACTTTGTAACTTGTTGATGGTAAGGAACTTGTAAGTAGTCTCTATCATTATAGCATAACACCAATCTGTGAAACCAAATCAAACTGATGATGTAATCAAAGATCGCTACTCAAAATAAATTCGGAAGAAGAATGGATTGTATTCTCGTAAAATAAATGTACGTAATCAATACACTATAGATTTCAATAAATGCAGTTGAAAAGAAACATTCGATTTTTAACCACACGCTAATTTTTTGAACTAACTCACTACAATTTCTAACTATATAATAACCTAATAAGTTATAAGTTCGTTGTTGATTTTCTCAGCCACGGGCCCGACGAGTAGTTTTATGGCATTTATTCAAAGCTTAGTAATTTGAGTTTTAATTATTTACTTGCCTGTACAAAATTGATTTCAGAACGTTCTCTACTTTAGGGCACTAATCTATTTGAAATCAAGTTCGAGAAAAAATCTACTTGCCTGTATAAAATTGATTTCACAATTTTCTCTAGTTTAAGATTAATGCAGATTCACCTTTCTTGAGTGGATTATTAGGATCGTATTTCGTTCACATACATTGTAGCTTGAAAACAATTTCAGTTTCATAAATGCATGCAGCAAGAATGCTCTTGAATCATGGAATCGACATCCATATTGGACATAGTGAAGAAATAATAGCGATATAAATATTCATTAGAATAAATATTGTTACTAGACACTAGATGTTAATGAGATGCCAATACCTACTCGCCTGCCGGTTTTTTACCTTTCTGGAAAGGTGTGTGGGGTAAGGGCCAAAGGTTGCAATAATAAAATATCTAATTATGATAAATATTGCACAGTGTTCAGTTTTTTTATTTTGTATTTGGCGCTTAAAGCAGCCTGGATTTAGCGCATTAGGCAGCTTTTTATTTGGCGCTATTAGCAGCCTCATATTCGGCGCTTTTAGCAGCCTTATTTTATTACCAAACTCACCAATATCGGTTTCTACTGTTCTATACAAGGTACCTGTAATTTCACAAGAATATAAATAATCAGAGAGGAAATATTTTAAAGAAGAAAGTAAAATATTCATATTTTATTAACGTCATAGTAGCGAATAATAAAAAGTAATTCAATGCATATAGTATTAAAAACAGATATACTTGAAAATTTGAAAAATGAAGTATTATTGATGAAGTGGTATCCTGCGGTACGTGGAAACTGTGATTTTCAAAGATACCAAATCAATAATGAAAATTTATTATGAAATCAACAATGAAAAGTTGTTATGAAATTATTGTTGAAAAACAAATTTCATGGTAACTATATATAAAAACATTATACTCACTTCTGTACCTTCGAAGTACTCCTTTTTCTTTTGTAATTACTTGTCTCAAAATCTGAAAAAAAGATGCAGGTATATAGAATTTGGAAATTGGTTAGTAATCATTTTGAAGCATTGCATTACTTTTATGCAAAAGTTTTACATATTCAATTTCAACACCAAAAAATGTTAGCTCCTAAATGAGTTGCCGTTACTTTTTTGAAAATTTTGTCAATGAACCATTGAAACCTACTCTATTGTCCCATTGGCTTTGAGATTAATATTTCATTAAAAAGCTTTCAGGGACCCTGACACTCTTTATTGTTGGTAAGTTATGAAAAAAATAATCATGTTGACGTATCTTTATTTGGCCATTCATTGCAAATAAGGTGATGATGTGATCGATTGTAGAATTAAGGTATGCTTTTATCAGTGGTACATTTCATATTTGCCATGAATTGCCAAGCCAAATTTTGTCAACTTAATCATTTTTGTATGACTTACCAAAAATAAACAATGTCAGTGTCCGTGAAGGATTTTTAATCAACAATTGATCCTGAAGTGAGTGAGACATTGAGTTGCTGTAACTTTTTTTGACAATTTTATCAATGAACCATTGAAATCTACTGTATGTATTGTCCCATTGGCTTCAGTATTAATTATTCATTATAAATCCTTCACGGACCCTGACATTGTCCATTGATATGGTCAATCATAAAAAAATCATTAAACTGTCGTATCTTGATTTGATGATAATTTATGGCAATTGAGACAATGATGTGATTAATTGTGAAATAAAGGTATGCTTTTGTTAATAGTACATTCATATACGTAACTTTGTTTGGTTATTCATGCTGAATAATATATAATTTACATTTTCAATTTAGATGTGTTATTTTTAATGTAAGTATAAAATATTCTTCTATTGATCAAGGAAAATATATTTATTAATTGATAAAAATATCGTTCATGCATGTATTTATAAATAGATATCCAATTACTATTTTCAGCTGGGATTGCTTATAAAATTGGCTATTTATATTTTGCTTTACTCACTGAACTATTGACAAGACCAGAAGGCCAACAAACAGATTTATCTGAATTGAATGATGGATGGATGAACAGCTTTCTCAAGACCACAAATCTGCAAATCATAGATATATTTGTCATTATTTCACCGAACTTGCAAAAATTATTATTCTACTATATAATCGAAAAATACATACTCGAATACTCAGAGCACACTGATTGTCGCCAAAATAACGGCTACGTATTTTCAAGAATGTTAAAAGTAAGAAGACGGATTGCTGTTTGTTTTGCTCCTTAATTTTGATTTGACACATGTGTATGCCACCGCCATGGAATATACACTATATACAGTAAGTAGATGCTGGAGAGAGCGAGCGGTCTGAAGTGAGGAACTTGCCGAAGTGTGATATGCACTTTATCAAACCTTATGTCGTTGATTGTTTGTTGAATTTTTGATTGATTAATGTAAAATTTTATTCTGAATGCCGTTGCTTCGCTGGATGAGCTAACGATTAAATTATCGACGAAATTTCTTTGGCAACTTTTTTGGTAATTTTTTAAACTCGATTCACATCACTAACACGCATGTGTTGTGATTTGTTTTATTAGGTTAGGCAATGTACATGTATGTGTACGTATACATAAAATTTTATTTGCCACTCAGCAGAATAAAATTTTTGAAGAGTTATAAAATATTCTAATTTTTAGTAGTAGTAAGTATAAATAGATCACACGAATTTTAGTACCAAGTAAAACATGTTTATAAAATATATTTATAATCAGTTGTGATTATTTACTTAATGCTCTCAGATCTGTCATGATTGCAGTGACATTCTTATATTTCAATCATGGATATTTGTGCATTATTTGTTTTAAAAAATTGAAATTAATTGTTTGTTTGCAATATATTTCTTTAAAATTAATCAAGTCAAGTTATCAGTATTTATTGTTTTAATATGACTTGCTCATTATATTGCAAAAAAATTGAAAAAACTTATGTAGTTTTCATGGTCATATTTATTTGCAGCTAAATATGCAACGTCAAGACAAAAAAACACGAGGAACTAGAGGAGGTAAACATGCCAAACAGAAAACGTAGTTTAGAAGGATGGAAAGTTTTCTTTTGGCATTGGCACGAGAGTGCACTAATACAACAACTCTGAAGACTAATGTTGAATCCACAAATTCTTCTGGAGAGAATGCTCCAACACCAAGCACCAATCTATCTCAGATTCCATCAAAAGATATTTCTTTGGTACAGTCTAGCCATCTAGATACTAATTTAGAATCAAAAACTTATTCTAATGAAGGGAATGCTCCAATATCAAGCTCCAATCTGTTTGATCAGAATCCATCAACGAGATCTACTTCTTTGATACAGATTAGTCAATCATCAAGTAATTTATCTTCAACTAATTCATATAATAACCGTAAGTTTATATAATACTATAGATGGATAAATTTATCTAACTTGTGACTTTCTAACTATTGAATGTCTTTTGTTAGTATAATATTTAAAAAAATATGTTAATTAAGTTGAAAATGAACTCTTTTGTTTCAGGTAAATCCTTTAGAGGAACTCGAGCTGGCAAAATTACTAAAGAATATCACCACGCCAAAAGCTTCTCTATCTTCTTGTGGAGTTTGTTGAATGAATGTCATTCCAGACATAATACATGAAATATTAAACTAATAAAAACAATCATGTGAGTTGAAAAAATGAGTCAAGCATAGCCATTCATTAAAATAGTATGTAATTGATAATAACAGTATGTTTTTTATTTTTCCAGGTTTTTTATTATTTTGTAAAAAAACAGTAGTATTGAGATAAAAAAAATTTCAGAATGGTGTGTTTTCTAAATCTTTATAAAAAAATGTTTGTAAACAATAATGTGAAAAAAATTCTAAATATGAGGAAAAATTGAAATTATACTGTAAAAGTAACTTATCAGCAGTAATAAAAAAATCTAAATACAAATCATTAATAAAGACACTGTATGTAAGTAGAAAAAAACTAATTTTGTTTTAATTATCGAGCTAAATTTGAAGGAAATCGATATAGATAAAAATAATACAAAAAAATACCCACTTTAAGTTTTCATAGCAAATTAAAAAAAAATCACGTGTATAAGCGGTATATTCAAAAGGTGATGTGAACATTCCTAGCGGATTTATTTAGAGCTATACGTCAATTGTTCTCGATCGTGCTTGTACACGTTGTTTTGACAAGCGAAGGTTACCTGCAAATTTCGGTTTGACGCTAAAATATGGTAAAAAAATCTTGCGAGAGTCAACTTGTTTAAAGATAAATGTGATCAAGACTAGGGCTAATTTATATAAGTTAGAATCGCCAATTCGTGAAGCAAAAAGGCAATTAGTATTAATATTAAATACTGGAAACCGCTTAAATCTTTAATTTTATCAGTGAATTAGAAAGCTTTTTATAAACTTAACAAACAACAAAAAATGGATGAAGTTGCTCGAATAAATGCCTTATTAGGTGAAGACAATCAAAACAACAATCTAGCAGGTTATTGTTATTCAATTTTGTAATAGTTTAGTTTTTAGTTTAATATGCTACATATGAAAAAGTTGAATTCATTTACAATACTTTTTGATTTGAATAATATAAGTAAATATAGTAATCTAGAAATAATTTTATCTGACGTTTCCATTTTATTCATTGTTTATTGCTATCAATACTATTTTTTGCAGATCAATACTATTTTTTGCAGATAATTTTCAACAAATGGATATTGATAACCATAATGAAGAATTGGAAAGACTTGCCAGAGCTGGTAATGGACAGCAAAACCGAGTTCAAATTCGTCCACCGAACTTACAAGAAAATGCTCAAGTACCTGGTATGCGTATTTAATTTTTTTCCCTTAAACCAATAGATTTTTCATATATGTTTTATTTATATGACCAAGCTTAAAACTTATTCTCATCTAAACTGTGCACAAATAAATTAGTTCTGTTTTCTATAAATTTTAGTGCAGCAGATTCAGGATCATCCTGTGATTTTTGGAGTTGACAATGAGCATTTACATGTACATCAAAATGATGGTATTGGTCATCATGTTCATCATCCTGAACAACTCAATGAAATTGGACATGCAAATCAAGGAATTCCAAACGATCCGGCAATACCAAATGTGCAAGCTCAAGTCAATGACCAAGTTCAAGGTATATAAGTAATAATACATTTTTGTACGGCTGCTCTTTTATAATAATTTGTAACAATAGAATCTGCAAAACTTTTTTTACAATTTTTTATTCTATTTAATACAGCTAACAGAAATGCTGTCCCAAATAATGCTGGTCGTGCTGTTGAGAATGCTGGTTTTGCTGGACAACAATTAGGTAAGCAACGAATTCATGTCCTCATTTAGTGGCTCAAACTTATACTAAAGAAATTTCTTTCAAATAATTTTGCAGGGCCTTTGCAAAACATCCCTGTAAACCAGCAAAATAATGTGCCCATGCAAGGTTCAGTTATGAGACTAAACAGAAACCGCAATAATAACAGACGTAAGTTTTGATATTATTTTATATGACATCCTCCTATATAATTTAATTGTAATATATATATTATATTATATTTTATACAATAAAATTTGACCTATAACAAATTGTTCATCGTTATAGGTACTACTCCCTATGCAGCTGTGAACTCTCAGATGAGGCGTAATGCCAGTCGCATGGCTACATTTCTATGGAATATGGCAAAGGAGTGCACTTACGTGCCTAACAGAAATGACGATGACCCAGACAATCAAGAGAATAATAATAATAATAATAATAATTGATTCGTATTAATCTGTAAATAAAGGAATTCATAAATATATATAAATATAAATATAATATAATATAATAATACAAAAATCAACACAAAAATGAATAACTACGATATCTTTCATTATGCTCTCTTTTATTATGATCTTTGATTATGCTGACAATATTTTTCATGATGCTCCGTTCAAAATACTAACAATTCCATTTTTTTCAATCATTTTTTGAAATTCACTTTATGATACATTAGTCAAAGGTCAATCCGAAGGGAGGTATACATTTGTTTACTGGTACTGGAAAGTTTTGCATTCGAGTAGTATTGTTTTGAAGTATTTATTATAAAATAAAATCACACAAACAAAAAAATCACACAAACAAATCAAACAAAAAAACACAAACACATATACATATACATACATAAACGTATGTACATGAGACATGAGATAGATGGGACACTGAATATGCGTATAACATAGTATTACGCGTACGTATAATACTCATGGGATATGCGTATAATACGCGTGAGACAAAAAAATTGGTAGGACAAAAAGCTGCTCAGACAGTGAACTATCAAAAAATCTTGTTTTACGAATAACTTTGTGAAAATTGTATCAATCGAACTAAAACATTTTTTAAATGAAAGATGGTAATCTCAATGATCGATTCTACCATATAATACATGCCCATATCGCTCGTGAAAATAATGAAACGATGAAAAATGCTTTTGGCCACGCCCTCTTTTAGCCAATGTATTGTATATAGTGTAAGGTGCGCCCGCAGTTCGCAGTTATTTCATAACCTACTCGCCTGCGTGTTGCTACCGCGACACTTGATCACATTATGTACAATATAAGCAATATAACTATACCCTAAATATTTTTATCGCATTGCTTATATGGGATATTCTAATGAAAACCTACATTATGATTGACATTTTTTGAAACCAAAAAAATTCGTATAATTAATTGTCGATTTTTTCGCACAAATAGCTTCTAATACACCTAACGTAAAATAATCTCAGTTGCGCAAAATTATAAATTCTTATTTCATTTATTATAGTCAATAATGCAATATTGTTAAGTGCTATCCCCGAAGCCTTTGTTAAAAATCATACAAAATTAATTTGAATTACTTACAGTTGAATTACTACGTAAAGAATAACATTTGCTTTCATGGTATTTTTTGTCATATTTTTTACATTCTCATATTTTTCTACAATGTAACATAAGAATTAAAGTTGAGTATGTTATTGATTTCTCATGTTAATATAAAAATAAGAATTAAAGTTAAGAATATTATTAATTTCTCTTATTATAAATTTTATAACGTGTGATAAACCACTCGTTATATCTCTCTCTCTCTCTCTCAAACAACCACTCTTATATATATACACTTATATACTTATATTTATATTAATTTATGTAATTTTACGTACAAAGCCTAGAAGTGGCTGCCGCAGCAGACAATGGAGTACGAGGTAAGAGAGAGAGAGAGAGTACAGTCGGACCTCTGCTACTGCACGTTTTCGGGAGTTGGTGCCCTCCGCCACTGCCCGCTACGGGCTCTCTGGCGTTAGCCAATAAGAGCGCTCCGTCAGGTACGGGTATTGAGTGGCGTGCCGCGCTGGTCTCGAGGGGGGCCCGGAGAAAATGTTACAAATTTAGGTACATATCCCCCCCCCCCCCCACAAATTACAAGAGTCATAAATTACAAGGAGTGTAAATCATAAGTCACAAATTACAAGGAGTCATCTTATACTTGAAGATATGCAAGATATAAGAGCGACGCGTCGGCGTCAGACCCATAAAAGTGCGCCGCCGGCAGGTGCCAGGTAAGCGACCGAGAGCGTACGACACTGCGCTCGAGTCATAAATCGGGCAGTTAGAGAGGCTAGGTAACGGGCAGTGGCAGAGGTCGGGCAGTTGCGGAGGGTGCAGTAGCAGAGGTTTGACTGTACTTAATTTGCAACGCGAACTAGCGAGAGGAAGGATAAGCTCGTGCCGATCCAAACCGAAGGCGCGCTAACGTGCGAGGGAGAGACGACCGCGCGACAGGAACCGACTTAGGCTCGATAGAGTAGGGGAGAGAGAGTGGGGAACGCTCCCGCGACATTAGCTTGAGGATCGCGGCCAAAAACACACGTGCTCCTGCCGGCCGGCTTTCAAAAAGAAGTCAAGATATTGCTTATCTTCATTGAGACGTTTTAGTTTGGCCCAGCGGCAGTAGAAAGGAGAGACTTCCCACCGTAAATAGTGCACAGTGTTGCAAGTTAGTGTGTGGGACTATTCCGGTGCAAGCTAGCCGATCGTCCCCCTGTATTCAAGCATTTGATAAGGCTCATCCGTGGTCTCGTGCGCATTTGTAAGTACCTACTTGTGTACCTTGTCTCTCTCTCGCTAGCCAGTTATTCTCTCTCTCTCTTTATCGCCGTGCTGCTTTCTATGTAAACCTACGAGCTGTATAAATGTCATTTATTTTATGCAACCTATTTTCTCATTTACACCTGACTCTACCACTTTCCACGCTTTTCCCGTCGGTGAATTAACTTGAAGACCAGCTACTGAACCCACGACGCTCCCGCGGGCCTTAAGGCGTAACTAAGTATCCGGGCATAGTTTCGTGCGTTTGTCGTACGCCCGCATCGAGCTGTATAAAATATTTATTGATCTCTCGCGAAATAACGCGGGCAAATATCTACCCCGTTATAATTTATAATCATTAACTTATGAAAAAACAACAAGAAATAATACTAAAAGTAGTTTGATAAAAAGGGCTTCGGAGATGACGTGATGTGTTTTTTTCAAAATTGATTCTTAAATCAGAAATGGAGTTTTAACAGCACTAAAAATCTTCAATAAATACGATGAAATATTTTTCAAAACCCTTGTAGTTTTTTAGATAATAATATGACGGAGATGGCGTCGAATTTTGACTTGAAAAAAAGATTTTATATGTATTGTTATATGTAATACAAGGAAAAAATCGTTAGAAAAGTTTTCTAAAAGCAGTAATCGATAGATTTTGGCCAAATGAAAATAGTAATATACATAAATGGATGAGTTATATGGCCAAAAGTCGTAATTAGTAATTTTTGGCGAAAATTGAAGACAAAATTAAAGACGATTTAATGAATACAAATCATGCATTAAAATTGTCAGTATATGCCCTTTGAGGTATTTCATTATGTATATTTCAAAGCTCATTTATTTCAATACCGTGTAACGGTCCAATCTGATTTGCCTTTTCTTTCGTTTATCACCACAAAACAGCAACCCGTCATACATAAGAGAACTGAAAAAGAGCGGTCTCAGAACTAAGGTGCTACTTTACATGTACACGTAAATTAGTCCGGGCGGTGGTGACCCTAGAGTGTTTTTGGAAAGTGCCCTCGGTACCTTAGGCTTACTTTATGTTTTTTGGGTCGCTGAATCTGTATTTCGAGGGTATCGGGCTGAATTTCTGGTAAATTTTTTGTTATAATGGATCATGATATGAATTTACATATGAGAAATAATATAATTAAACTTCAATTATTGGTTCACAATCAACTGTCTTCACCGAGATACATAGTTTTGTTTAAATATTGCTGGTATAAAAGTGGTTATGTCAATGAAAAACCAGATAAATTTGATAATCCTATAGATTTCAGTTTTGGAAAGGCTTGTGCAACACATTGTGAAATAGAAAGGTGCACAAATATTGCAATTGTACGATGTGGTTGGTGCAAAAAAGCATTGTGCTTTAAACACTTTTATGAGGACTACCATTATTGTAAAAACTTCATAAAATAATATATTTTATGCTCAATACAAAAAATTTACTGTGGCAAAAGATAAAAGATTGTAGATTATTATTATTATACTCTAATATTATAAACAATACATTATAAGTTAAATAAATACATTATAAGTTAAATTTACAATAAAGGAATTTCAATAACATTCTAATAACAATTTCTACGGAAATTATAAGACTGCTTCACACTCAGAATTTTCTTGTTTACAAATTTAGGAATTTGAGGTGGTTTGGTTAAAAAGCACAGGCATCTAGCCTATTTGTTGTTTAGGGGTTTAGGGTTTAAGGCTCTTTAGTTCACATATATAGGCTACAAAGATCACACATTTGTAAACAAGTTAAAATTTTTTTTCGACATTTTCGGCCGCCATATTGGTTCCGCCATTTTAAATTTTCAAAATCTGATAACAGATTTGTAATCAGCGACCTCGAAAACCTCTATATACAAAATTTTTACGAAATATTATGTATTGAATTATATATTTACAGTTATTTTGTGTTAGGGGTGGTTTATCCCCCTTAGGGGTAATATTTATTAAAACACCGAAAGACGTCAACTAAATTTTGTTATTATGGATGTTTAAACATTTTTTCCAATTTTTTTTAGTCGGCTTAAACTTTTTTATTATAAAATTATGCCAAAAAATATTTTATAAAAATATTTTTTCAAAATATTTTCAACCCCTAAAAAATAGGGGATGCTACCCTTACTCTTCAAATCACCATGAAATACTTGCTCCTTTTGTAAGAAATAATCTCTAATTTATTTCACTGAAAAATATTAATTTTAAGCCGAGATATTAAAAAAACGCTTTTTGGAGGTTAACTTTAGGGGAAGTTTTTACTCCTTAAAAGTGAAAATTAGCTGATAAAAAAAATACATGTCTCTTATTTTTTTATGTTCCACAATATGTATCAAAATCATCAAAATCGGTGAGTTCGAGTTGGGTACCTTTCCTTGTAAGACCCCGGTCCCATAGCTACGTATGAATGCGGACGGGTACAGACGCGAATCGCAACTCTAGTAACATCACTAAAAATATCTAGTTCGATTATTTAGTACCAACACTACCGGTAGTGAGCAAAAATGATTGTTGTTTAAAACTGTAACGCCGAACGTACCACATTTAATGAACGTCTATCTAACCTATACATTATTGCAGTCTATAAGATGGCAAATAATAGAGAATTGATAGACTTGCAACTGCAATTAGTGGAATTAGGCCTTAATTTTACGGAAGTACTTTAATATATTAGAAGAAGAAGAAAACTATTCCGACGATGGTGGAGTAAACCTCATATCAGGCGTAATTATTTGACAGGATATAATGGTTACCAAAAGGTGTTTAAGGGAGTATGGTGGCTAAGACTATTAAAAATGAGAATTGCTTGTAATTTGGACACAATGTGTATTATGGTTCACTTAAGCTATGGTTCAAGTTTGGTGACCCTTCAGAGCTTCAAACCTGAGAAATTAATGTTTAAAATTAACATGTGATCTTATAGGAAAACGCTGTTTTTTTATTATAAAGATATTCAAAAATGAGAAAATTATGAAAAAATTCTGAGGGACGTAGAAAAAAATACTGAATCCATTGGTGCTTTCAAAACTATCAATCAGAGCCTGTAACAAAAGATATTGACTAATTCATATCGTAAATTTACGATTTTCGTCAGTGAATTGACGACGTGGCAACGTCGCATGTACTCCATGTGCCTCGGTATAGGTGCGGATTTCGGAATGACGCTACGAATTTCTGAACAGCGAAGCTCACTTTTTTATTAAAAATTATTCTGTTCATGTTAATAAAAAATTTTTTATATCATATTAATAAAAAACTCCACATTTATTAATTTAATAAACATTTTATATTAAATATTATAACGGGGTTTTAGCTAACTCGTCGTTATAATCGAGAGGATAAATTAATTGACAGCTCGGCTTAACCAGTTACTGATGCCACGAGGCGGGTGCGTTGTAGCACGTGTGGCCAGGCCCTTCAATTAGCCACAATATCAGGCAGCCTCGTGGCCCGCGTAGAGTGTCGCAGGATAAGGAGTGAGAGTTGGACGCAAAATTAGAGGAACACGGAGAATAAGGATAAAAATAATTTATATAAAGCATCCAAGGGAAAGCGTACAGAGTGGTAAATCGGCAGAGAGAGAGAAGCGGCAAGCCAGCAAGAGAGAGCTAAACGAGTCGGTACTTACAATGCGACGGCAACGGCCAGGCCCTCGGTACAACGGGTATCCGCTCGCCGGACGGCGTTCCCGGACGCAGGTTGCAGTGGTGAAGAAGCGCGGGACCGTCTAACGCTAGGTCCCAGCGCGCGCACACCACTCTGTCAAGTCGCCACACCACGGCACGCACTCGCAAAACAATTCCAGGCAATGCCAGGCCGAAAGTCCAAACACTCCAGTAAAGAGGACGAAGTCGAGGGACGCTAAATTGCGGCGATTGCCCAAGCAAAAAAAAGGACGGAAAAGCCCTTGCCTCGATGCGCGTCCAGACACATGTCGTCCGCGTTACGTCTGCCAGTCAATTGCCGCGAGAGGCGTCCCCACTCTTTTATCGCACTTTTCGGCAGCGCGACCACACGCATACACGCATACATGCGAGCGCGACTCTCTCTGCTTGTACGCACGTGAGTAGACATGCCGGGCTCTCTCTCTTACCTTACACTTCGACGTTGTCGGCTGCTGCAGGCTGCTGTACAATATAATGTGAATTCAAATATAGTACAAGTATATAAGTTGTGTACATGCATGCGTGGGAAGAGAGAGACATAACGAATGAATTAAATTCGTTATAATATTATATTAAATAAATAATAATTATTATGAAATAACAGTAGTTATTTTTCTCACTCATTTTTTCAGTCTGTATAACATCAGGTTACCTTTTATAGGTTAGCCCACAAGCATAATAAATACACGCGGTAGCAGACGTACGTTGAGCGTTTAGAGCAGAGTATATGCGCGACGTTGCCAAACTTATGATTGGTACTAAGCGAGTCAATTTAAAGTCGAGGCGTTCTCTCAACTGACTAACTACGTACCCACCATACTCCCTTAAATATTTCAAACTCAATGATGAAGAAGAATTTATTAATTTCACAAGAATACCTGTACACATTTTTGAGTACTTATATCAACTGCTTCGTGTTAGTTTGATTAAAAGGAGTAGGAGGCCACCTTTACCAAGTGAATTAAGATTGAGTTTAACATTAAAGTAAGTATGAATATTAATGTATTAACATTTAAAATTAAAATACTCACATACGAGGTGTGATCAAAAAGTAAGGTGAATTTTGAAATTTAGCGGGCTACGTCCGTTCGATCTTCGACTTTTTTATTTGGTTATGTCGGTACACTCGTCTAGAACATACGTTCCAAATTTCAGCTTTGTAGTATGTTTGGTTTGTTTGTGAGAGGCATCAAGGTTAGAAGTGTTTTGCGTGCTCCACGATTTGCTGCTGTCTAAAAACATGGATCAAAGAGTTTGCATTAAATTTTGTGTGAAAAATGGAATCAAATGTTCCAAAACACTTGAAATGCTGAAAGTGGCATACGGTGAGTCTACTTTAAGCCAAAAAAATGTTTACACGTGGTATAAACTCTTCCAAGAAGGCCGAGAAGACACCGACGACGAACCTCGTTCTGGACGCCCCAGCACATCAACAACTGGTGAGAATGTTGAAGAAGTGAAGAAAATAGTGTTGGGAAATCGTCGAATTACCATTAGAGAAATTGCTGATGATATTGGCATCTCATTTGGTTCGTGCCAATCAATTTTGACGAGTGTTTTAGACATGAGACGTGTGTCAGCAAAGTTTGTTCCGAAATTGCTCAATTTCGACCAAAAGAAACGTCGCATGAGCATCGCCCAAGAGCTACTGAATGACGTCAACGATGATCCAGATTTACTCAACAGGGTTATAACAGGTGACGAAACATGGGTATACGGTTATGACGTCGAGACTAAGACTCAATCGTCCCAGTGGAGGCATTCTGGATCACCAAGACCAAAAAAAGCACGCCAAGTTCGATCAAATGTAAAGGTTTTGCTTACAGTTTTCTTTGACTGCAGGGGCGTGGTGCATCATGAGTTCTTGCCACAGGGTAGAACAGTAAATAAGGAATATTACCTGCAAGTTATGCGCCATTTGCGCGAAGCAATCCGCCAGAAACGTCCGAATTTGTGGAAAAATAAAAATTGGCTTTTGCACCGTGATAACGCCCCTGCTCACACATCGTTGCTTGTGCGCAAATTTTTGGCTAAAACCAACACAGTAATGATGCCACAGGCACCATATTTCCCAGATCTGGCCCCCTGTGACTTCTTCTTGTTCCCAAAACTGAAGAGGCCCATGAAAGGACGGCGTTTTGCCACGATTGAGGAGATAAAGACGGCATCGAAGGATGAACTAAACAAGATCACAAAAAATGATTTTTTGAAATGCTTTGAGGATTGGAAAAAGCGTTGGCACAAGTGCATTATATCCGAGGAGGATTACTTTGAAGGAGATAAAATAAAAATTAATGAATAAATAAATATTTTTTGAGAAAAATAAAAATTCACCTTACTTTTTGATCACACCTCGTACTTATGAATAGCCAAAATATATAGTTCCTTTTATAAATGCGTATATGAAATGTGATCATTTTTGTTTCAGTTATTTAGCACATGCTGATAGTATTAAGAAAAATAAGTGGTTTTATAATATTGGAGAAACTACTATAAAAAAAGTGATACCTGAAGTATGTACTGTTATATGTGAAACTTTAGCACCAATATTTCTCAAATTTCCTTCACTTCAACAATTCCATGTAATAGCAAATGAGTTTATGTCAGATCTTTTTTATCCCAATTGTATTGGAGCTTTGGATGGTAAACATTGTAAGATAAAAAAGCCACCCAATAGTGGAAGTCTATTTTACAATTACAAAAAATTCTTTAGCATAGTGTTGATGGCTTGCTGTGATTCAAAAAAACGCTTCATATGGGCTAATATTGGAGATTATGGTATGATGATGATCAAAATATACCTAAATAATGAAAAAAAGAATATTAAGTTTTCATTGTAAGAATTATATCTTAGCAATTTTACAGGTTCTTTGAACAATGCCAGTATTTTTGCCCATAGTGATCTTGGACATGCCCTTCTACAAAATGAAATTCAATTACCACGTTCTACACAGTTACCAAATTCACAAATAGTCTTTCCTTTTCATTTCATTGGAGATGGGATATTTCCATTAAAAACATATTTCATGAAACCATTCGTTAGAAATGACCATTTAACCATGTTAGAAAGGGTCTTTAATTACAAGATGAGTTTTGCTCGGAGAATAATTGAAAGCGCTTTTGGTGAATTGGCATCGGTTTGGTTAATTCACCAATCATCTTTGGATTGGAAACTTTCAACGACAGAAAAAATTATTATGAGTACAGTATGCCTGCTGCAACGATTTCCGAAAATCGTTAGACTCGCGCGAGGTGAACGAGCGGCTAAGCGAGAGGAGCCGCGTTCGGTTCGCGAGAGAGAGAGAGCGCGTAGGGGCAATGACCGGGAGGGGAGGCTCCGACCGGCAGTATGACTGTGTTACTCAGTCTGTCAGCGTCGCGCTAACCTCCATTTTCGTGAGTTTCTCGTTTTTCCTGGTGACTTTGCGAACTTGAGTGAGTGGGTGCAGTAGCAGCAGCAATAGCAGCCGAAGTAGCAGCGACAGCAGCAACAACAATCGAGGCGGTGCAGCAAGCTGCGGATCAGTTTATTAACAGCGTGTTAGTCGGATACGGTTGGCCACCGTATCCTCATCGTTCTTGCGGTAGGTGCACCTTTCCCCCTTTTGTTATAATTTGCGTGCGATACCGCGCAGCGAGCGCGAAGAATTTGTTTGTTGCGCGCGAGCGGTTAGTTCGCGGCATCCTTGGTTTTCTCTCTCTCTCATTTTTAGCGTGTACTGTCATTCACGCGAGCGTGCGCAAGACTCTCGGCAGATTCCCCGTGTCATTGATTTAATTGAATAAATCGATCATTATTTTTATTTAAACGAGTTTCGGTTATTGTGTCTTTCCTTTGTCCGGAGGTCGCGTCAGTGTTTATTTACAGTGGATTCGAATTCGCCGGTTGCGTAGCACGAATCGTGCGAATACCGATAGACGCGAATCGACAACTTAGGTTCCAGCGGCGGCCGCACGAGCGCTACTAGCAAGGGGCGACAGCGCCGCCAAGCGGTGAGTTGGGGGAACCCAACTCGGAATAGTAAAGAGACTCTGCGCAGGCGCACTCCGAGGCAAGGTAGGTTACTGTGCTTTGAGCACAGAGATAACAAGGCTTCGTCTAGTCGTAATAAAGGCACTTTCAAGGGATTATCGACTAGGCGGCAGCCTGTTACACTGCATAATATGTTACTGGATTTCAAATATAACGAAGTAGGCAATAGATGGAATAATATCAACAATCAACAAGTGCTGCCAAACAAACCTCAAGATGTAGAAAATATAATACAACATTTTAGGCTACGTGAACAATTGTGTATATATTTCGTTTCACCTCAAGGTTCTGTCCCATAGCAGTGGGAAAAAATGTAAATTTTCTGATCACATATAAAGATGAAAAATATATTTTATTATCAACGAGAAACTAATCATTATATTTTTTTTACCATATTAAATAAAAAAACATAGAATATTAGGCTATTTTTGAATAACATTGTTAAAAATAAGATTTATAGCCTATTACAATTAGAAATAGTTGATTCTTTATAAAAAAAGTCAAGTACATGGCAGTGGGAAAAAATATAAATTTTATGATTACATTACATTATAAAGATGAAAATGAATTTATCAACGAGAAAACAATTATTGTATTCTTTTTACCAAAAATTCATATTTATTGAGCAGTTCGGTAGCATACAAAAATTGTTACAATAATTTAATAACTTAAATAATTTAATCAATTTTCTTTTATTTCTTTGTCAAATTTTTCTAGTTCCTCAATTATGATCTCCAAAACCTCGTTTTCGCACCCAGCTGGAATTTTATTAACAGCATCAAGTAAAATCATTTTATAATCTAATTATGGTGACTCGTTTGAATCCACTTGGTTAGGTATCATCTCTTCATTTTTTTCATTTTCTGCTACTTTTTTGTTTATATTGTCTAAAGTTTGCATAATTTTTTGCCCTATAATCTTCATATTTTCATCATCTTCAGTAATACTTTTCATTTTTTTCTTAGCAAATCCATCAGATTCAGGTACGTTTAATAACCTGCGTTTGTTGGATGGAGATGAATCCTTATCAACTGTAGAATCGGAATTGAAAAATGCATTGTTTAAATTTTTTGACAATCCTAAGGAATGACCTAAAAATAAAGGGGTTGTTTATAGTTAAAATTTATTAAATTGTATGAATTAAATTGTATTAATATTGGGAAAATCTGCCATAACCTAACACTTACTATACTCTCCAGGTGTTCTTGAAGCTAGTTCCATAGACGATAATGATTTCTTATTTTTTACGCCTGATAGTAAAAAGGATAAGCTTTCAAAATATGGAAAAGTGTTTGTACTATGTGCTGCAAAACCAGACTTGGCAGAATTTTCAAAAGCTAATTGTTGCTTAAACTTTTTTACCAAATCTTTCCATGATCTAACGATGTCAGCAACTGTAAAAATACAAATTAATTGATTATAAAAATATAATTAACATAAAAATCACTAAACTTAATGTAAATACTGTATATAAAAAATAAAATTATAACCTGTTTTGTGAATATTTAATTCTTTCAAATAGTTGGACAAAATAGACAGTTTGTCTAATTTTTCTACTGTAATGGAATATCCATCTTCCATTTTTTCATATAAAGCAGGATTATTCATATAAAAATTAATAAGTATGTCATAAAATGTATTTTCTTGTAAATTTGATTGTTCCATTGAATCTGCCATCTCCAATTATTTTAAAATGTAATTCTTTTTTGCGCTATGTTTCGATGGATCCACTAAAAAATTCAAATTTAAATAGTTAAATAATTGTAAGATGTTAATTAAAATAGGCGGATAATAGTACACTACAGTTTTCAGTGTTTGAACATCAATACGCATAAGGCTGTGTGCGTTTTTTTGTCTTTGTTAGACATATTCTCACACACACACACATACATACACACACAAGCCAATAAATTAGAAATTTTCGTGACAGTCACGATTATTCTACTTTGTTTAATCTTGGATATTCAAGTACTTATTCAATCCGTAAAATCAATTTTAATAATAATGAATCGCCGAGAAAAATTTATTATTAAAAAAGTTATTGAAGATGATCATAATGCATTTTTATATTCTAAATCTAATGTTAGACATGGTGATAAGGTGCAGACTGAAAACTTTTTTCATTATGTGAAAAATGCTATGGAAGACGAATTACATGAAGTCGTAGAAGGTATTTATTTTTCGACACTCCATGCGGAAAGTGCGTTTTTCCCGCATGCTCGGTAGGTGTGTTGAAAATCGCACTTTCCACACATCATATCAAAAAATACTGTTATAAATGTAACATATATGTTACATTTAATATGTAACGTAAATTTAGTTGTAAAACATAATTTTTTTTTACACCAGCATCAGAAATTCAAAATACATGGTACAAAATGAGGCAGAAATTTGTTAAATTAAATTTAAAAAAAACACGCAAGGAAATGCTGTCAGATAATGCAGAAAGTTTTTACAGGATGTTAATTATGTTGGAAAACTTTATCTCGCACAATAAGGATCCTGTTTATAAAACACATAATCAACAAGATATTATGCAAGAAGTCTACGATGAGTTAATGGGAAACACAGAAGAAGACTCTCTCAATTATTCTGATTCTGAGACAGCAGAGTTAGAAATTCTTGATGGTTATGAAGATTTTGTACTTACGAACATCCAAAAACAGCATGTTAACCCATTTTGTTTAAATGCCGAGGTTAGACCTTCCTCTAGGCAACTCTCTTCTACATTGAACGCTTGGGAGCTAACACCAGTCACAAAGCTTGATTCTTTTAAAAATGCTGAGGCTGGACCTTCCTCTAGGCAGCTCTCTTCTACATTGAACGCTTGGCAGCCAACACCAGTCACGCAACTTGGTTCTTTTAAAAATAATGAGGCTGGACCTTCCTCTCAGCAACTTCCATCGATATGAAATGCTCCAGAACCAAAAGCACTTATGCAGGTTGCTGCTATGAGAGCTAGGAACGACAAATGTCAATTAGAAATTGAAATAAAAATAAAAAATAATGTGGTGGAGATTTTGTACCAGGCACTTAGGGAATCACAAGATAAAAAAATAAAGAAAATGCGTTTTTATGTAATCCAACAAACAATAGAAAAAGCTTTGAAAAAATATAATCAATAAACCACTTTTTATAACTAAAGTTTAGAATATAAATTAATTTCTCATTCAAATGCCTCAATATACCTTCTTAAATTATATTATAAATTGTAACGGTTGTTGATTTCTTCGTAATCGCAAATCGCCGTCCGTTATCAAGATATCTATATCGCCGTTGTTTCCTTCTTTTCGGCTAGCTCGGTGTCGAAAGCGCAACCTGAAAACGAGCGCGAAAGCACGGAACAACGAAGAAGAGCGACGGTTGCAGGTTCTCGGAAAACGTTGCGGAGGAGAAGGGAACTTAGAGAAAATCTGGTGTCGTCGAATAAATTCGCCGTCTTGCTCGGTATATTCACAGCGGGTTTTATTCGGTTATTGTTTTACAATCTAGCGCGTGTTCCACATTGACCGAGAGATTCGCGACGCATGGTCCGCTTACACATACGCGTGAGAGAGAGACGGAAGATACGACTTCGGTCGGCGCGCAGCCCGCACAGTATTTCGCACGCAAAAATTACAATTTCTGGATGGACTTACGCGAGCGAACGCTGCTGCAGACAGCTTCGCCTTACGATCCAAGTCTGTTCTCGCGAAGGTCGTCGCCCAAAGTCGTTGAAGTCGAGCTAGCCGTCGTTCAGCCCTTGTTTATTGTGGGCGACGATTCGCGGCGAGCCAGATTTCTTCGCTCGGATGGTGTCTCCCAATCTATTCACTTTGGCGCGATCGCCGGCACTGGACGCCAATCCTATTCACCACACTGCCACTTCGTAATAGTGGCCACACCTTTTTTTTGATTGCTACGCGCACGCGATGATGATCAAGCAAAAGGAAACGAAAAACGAAAACAATCTTGGACGTGTGCTCTCCGCTCGCCGGTTGCACGTGTACTCTCTCGAGCCCGCGTGTCGTAGTTATCTCTCTCTCTCTCTCTCTCGCTGCGCGGGTCTTTTGCGCATGGCGCGCTATTTCAAATTCCACTTATCTGCCCCTTAACGAGCCCACTCGTTACAAAATATATTAAATAATTTTACCACATCATTTGGATAACTGTTCTTTCAACAAATGTTTTAATTTTATTCGGTGACAAAACATTCTAAATCTTGGTGATATATACACTAATCATTCTAAAATTCTGAAATAAAAATAAAAATCTCATTATTTGTAACTACACAAAAATTTTAGGTTAGAGATGGTTACATTTGAATAAAGTTTACTCACTCCGCTTGCTTTATTAGTTTAAGTAATCGTAAATATTGTAGAATGGAATTGTGATAATGTCGTAATCTCTCCATGTGTTTCTTAGTCTCAATTATTTTGAAGCAGATACAAAATATATCTGCTTCAAAATAATTGAGACTAAGAAAGAAAATGTCGGCTGTTGCCAAGCCGAAACTGCTGGAACTATTATAATATGGAGGAAGGAACGCAGAAGACCAAAGAAGGGATGCGCGCGTGTTTGTGTTTACTTGGCAATGACCTTATTTATCTTGTGTATAGGTACACATATTTGCATCATATTATGAAGATGAAAAATAAATTTTATCAACTAAAAACAATTATTAAATTCATTTTATAAAAAATTCATATTTATTAGGCAGCTTGGTAGCATACAAAAATTGTTACAGTGAATCGTCTTAAATAACTAAATAAATTTTATCTTTTATCTTTTGGAAAAATTTTTCTATTAATTTGATTGTTCCATTGATTCTGCCAAATTCAGGTTATTATAAAAACACGGGTGGTACAAGATTAGGCAGAAATTTGTTAAATTGAATTTGAAAAAAACACGCAAGTTAATGCTATCAGATGATACAAAATTTAAAAGGGTTTAGGAGAATTAATAATATAAGAGCAAAATATGATTAAATTTATGAAACTATATGAGATTGAGTACCTATAACGTTACGTTTCATGTTATTTTTCTTTACAATTATTATTATAATCACTGATTATTCTAAGTATTTTCCAAAGCACAAGTCTCTGGGTTCGAGAATCTTTATAGTTTTTAATTTTCTCATTCAAAATAATTATCAACTCATTCAGAGTATTTCTTTTTGTATTCTCAAGAAAGTTCTTTACCTCATTGGTAAAAGCAATAGACGCAGTTTCTTTACTTTTAATGCTTGACATAATTTGATATTTTCCAGCTTTGCTTTTGTGATCTTTTTTCTTAATAAAAGGTTTCAAATAAAACATCCTTTGATAAATACTTTTCTGCAAAAAGGTTAAATTCTTCTTGGCTTCAACCAAATTATCTGCTTTTACAAAAATATCTCTGAGATATCTGTTTAGTCGAAACCGACTAAATTTCAATTCATTTGTAAAAGTATCGTTATTCCTTAATAACACTATCATGCCAATCAACACTATGAGCTGGCGCGCCACGTCATTTCAAAACAAACTCTTATCTAATCTTTGATCTCTCCTATGACTCTATCTCTCTCTCTCTCTCTCTCTATTTCTCGCTCTCTTTTCTCTGCTTTTCTCACAAGAGGTCGCGTGTCGAAGAAGAAAAAGGTTTAGTTCAGATTCAGCATTGAACGTTTTCGGACGTACTAATCGCTCGCGAGAGAATTAAAAATTTCAAACAGTAGTCATTCAATATTATCGCATAAAGAGTTTCTGTTCGCGAGTCCTCCGTGTGCGCGGTCGCGACACGCATCCTTTCATCTTACAATTTTAATCCTTTTTTTTCAATTCTATTTCTCTATCATCATTCCCCGCATTCCAATTATTTCTATTCTCGATTTCTGACGTGACGTGCACTCATAATATTCACGCATTCAACCGCTGCTTCGCAGTCCATTCAACAAAAATCAATTGATAAACCGCTGCTTCGCAGCTTATACGAATAAACAATAAATTCATCAACCGCTGCTTCGCAGCCTACTCAAATAGACGGACAACCAACAACTTACACACACACACATACACACAACAATATCGCACATCATTATCTGTAACTTTCATTTAATTTCCGTTCGAGGGAGTTTTGCCTGGCAACAGGCTTTCTTCCTTGGAGCCAAAATTATACATCATTTGGCTCCTAAGTGTTTTCTTTTAATTTGACACCTTTCCCATACCACAATTTCTTCTCAAGTCCAAAATACGAATGAGATATTAATTTCAAAAAAAAAAGAGGGAAGTAAAGAGTTTTTTTTTCTTCGCGTTGAAGTAAAGGAACAACGGCTAGAGCTTTACGTTTTAAGCATACAATATCTATATTTAAATTTAATCTGTTCCACTAAAGAAAACAATATAAATAATATGTATTAATCATCCCAAAAACTTTTTTTACATTAGCATACTCATCGATAATCAATATTCATGCGAATTTGAAAAGTAAATTGTATACCTGACATTTGAACAGCTTGTTCTGTTTTTATACGTTTCTGAATTTTCTCCAAAACAGCACGTTTCTGATCTTCTAAATAGTACTTCTCGTCTTCAGGGTCAAACATAAATGTATTTCCAGCGTACGTTTCCATAATGATCTTTTCAATAGGATTCATTTCTCACAATTATATCAACTGCAAATATTATAGCATTTATTTATTTCACTTTCAAATATTTGTCATCATCAAATAATTTCACAACTAAGGATTAAATATTAACATGACTTTTGCATTACTTACTCAAAGGTGTACAAGTTTAGCCTGTGGCACGGTTCATTGACGGAATATAAACAAACGTTATAGGTTAGATAAGCGTTCATTAAATGTGGTACGTTCGGCGCTACAGTTTTAAACAACAGTTACTTTTGCTCACTACCGGTAGTGTTGGTACTAAATAATCGAACTAGATATTTTTAGTGATTTTACTAGAGTTGTGATTCGCGTCCAAATCCGTCCGCATTCATACGTAGCTATGGGACCGGGGCCTAAGTCGTACCTACATATACCTTCAACGATATCATGTATCGGGTCGACGGATACATTTAAAATTGCGTGAAAATGTGGAATCTTATCTTATTAAAAGTACATGGTTCTGAAATGCCAAATGTTTTAGATTTACAATGTACGTCGTAATTTTCAACAGTTCTTAAACGTTTTTCGCTTGGTAATTTTTTTCGTATAACTTTGTCTACGTAACAAATTCTGCAACAATATTGTGCATTAAAACTTTTATTAAATTCTAAAATGTCATTTAAACCAGCGTTGTCACCAGCAATAAACGCCAATACAAAATGTACTTGATACGTTTTTCCTTCAACATTAATTGTAATACCATTGGAAAAAAGGTTTATTAAAATATTGATAAGCTTGTAAAATATCCGTTCATTTCCTAATATTTTATGATCAATACTACGATGAAGTTGGCATAAAAATATATTTTCCAATTGGCTCGAAAATTCTGAAGGAATTCCAAGAATAGTACAGTATACTGCACTAATTTTATTTTTTGTTTTTCTAGACCTAAGAGGGCTATTAACTTCAACATCATCGAAATGCAATACTAATGGAAGTACAATTTTCTTGCCAAATTTAGTTTTAATATTTTTCCAATAATCTGAATTAAAAAAATGTTAAAAACGAATTGTTTGTTTCACAACTTTCAAAAACATCAATAATAGTTTTAAAGACTTTAGATAATTCTAAAAATTTTTTAAAAATAAGTTCCAATGGAATAACACTTAATGTACAGTTTTTTTATATCTCTTTCCAATTCTTAAAAATGACTTCATAATTATTTTTACGGGCAAAAATAGACAATCAATCTCTTTTAGATATTTTAACGTCAAATATTTGGTTTTAAAAACAGCAAATCCATTTTGCAAAACAGATAACAATTTCAAAATTTCGTTATCGCAACATTTACTTTTTAAATGATCGATACATTTACTAATATAAAAGCTGCATATTTCGTTTATGATTTTAGGAATCAATTTTCTATTTAAAGTTCCTTCAGTATATAATTAAGTAATCAAAATCAAAGCGTTATTAAAAACCATGTCTTGATACACTTGAATATCAAACTTATTGCTTTCAGTTAAACGTATGTCTTCAGCGCTGATTTGTTTATCATTATATTCACTTAACATAATAATACCGCTATTACAATTTTTTTCGTCAAATACTTTAACTCTTGTAAATTCTGTTTCGCAATGAGTATTTTGTATATGTCGCATTAGAGAATAAACATTTTGAAACTTACTTTTACAATTTTCAAAATTGCATTCACATTCTGAATATATCTTATATTCATGTTTCAATTGCACATGAAATTTTAAATTTTTTATAGAATTAAAATGTTCCGTACAAAAAAAAAAGTATACCATTTTTACTATAATATTTTTACTAAATAAAAAATTATAATTGAATACGTATTAAACAATTAGAATTATTACTATTCTATTTAATGTGCTTTATTTTAAAGCACAGTATATCGATTATCGAAAATAAATACTAAGATTAAACGTTGCTTAGAAATAGTCTGAATATTAAAACGTAGAAAAAAAATTTATAAAAGTTTAAGATAGTAAATAAATTTTAAAAAAGGCCAGAAATATAATGCTGATGAAAATTAACAAACGGGATTATTGCATCTCGATTGACTCTTCGTCAGATTTATCTTCGTCGTCTTCTATTACAGTTGAAGCCGGCCTTTTTTAGATAATACTTCCTTTTTTTCTCTGAAGTTTGTTAATAACATCAGCTATATAGGATATGGGTTTGTCGTACTTCGTTGACACAAAATAAAGTCCTTTTTGTACGAGCATCCAAATATGCTCAGTTTCGGTAGGATATTTGATGTTGAAAACGTGGAACGTTTGAAAACAAATATCAAACGCTTGCAATACATTTGACACCTTGTATAATATGTTGTCAATGGAAACAAATATTTCGACAATATTTGTCGCATCAATTCCTATGATGATTATATGCGGTTGAATTGTCGAGTTTGTTTTTCTAGCTTCATTTACAGCTTTCTCTCGAATTGTTGTTACATCTGCAATAACCTAGAAAATTAAAAAAAGATGTTATTATTACAATTTATCCAAACTTTTTATAACAATAATTAATTTTACTACAGTTACATGTTTTACAATACTGTCTTTAGCATCACCTATAGAAGCCTTGTAAACTTTGTCTTTTGTTTTTATCAATACTTTAGGTGGTAATAAATGACATATTAGCATTAAGTCAATTGTAACATATGAATCTAAAATAAAATTAAAAAAGTATTAGAAAACTACTATTTAAAAATTATAAGAGTATTATATTGTTAATATATATTTACCATTATTAATACTAAACTTTTTCAATTCTTTTTGTAAATTTAAGACAGTTTTGTCTTTTGGCTGAACCTTTCTCCAATCGAAAATTGCATTCGCAAAGTCTTTAAAAATCTTTGTTTATTTCTGCATCCAAAGACAGCATATGTTTTCCATCCAAAAGAAGCAATTCATATCCTAGCGGATTTTTATATAATTTCTATTTTTCAATGATATTATTAATACTTTTTTCTTAATCAAGATTAAGATCCTTATGACGAACGCTGAAGGTTTGTTTCCATTTGTCAACAACAATAATCCATGGCTGTTTGTTGTTTTGCAGCCAATCAACGGCTACTTCAATTTCTTCGTTTACAGGAGCATCTAAAACGTAGTAAATCATTAAAAACGTTTACAAAAATATATAGAATATGTAAAATAATTATTAGTTTACAAGAGAAAATATGCTATTGAACCGACTTCAAAAACCAACATCTTATTACCGTTGTCTGAGTTCACTGTTGGTTTATCTTTTCCAGTCTCACTTTTTAAGACATGCTCGATCCTGTTCTTTTTATTTTTTCGGTTTCGCCATTGAACCAGCAATTTACCTTTAGCTTGTTCTGACTTCTTTTTCAAGGAATTTTGTTTTTTGACCGCAAAAATAAACCACGTGTCAAGAGTCTCAGACGGAAATTTAGTAACAATCAATGTTGCTAATCTATGTGCTAAGTGATTGTTAAGCCTGTAAATAGTTTCTAATATAATAAGGCAGATATTATAGTCTCTGACAAGTGATGAGACATCAAATATAATTTTTTCATTGTTTTATGAAGTATTTTTGTATTAACCCATTAATACCCAAGCCGAATCTCGTAGAGATAGCCTTGAAATAACTATTCAGTTCATGTTATAGCTACAAAATAATTTACAGGTGTTTTTTCTTTTTGCATTTCCAATTGTTTAAAAAAAGTTATTTAAAGAAATTGACAAAAGTTTTAGTTTTTTGAAAAACTATTTACGGCAATCGGTTCTATGGGAAAAGCCAAGGCGAAAACCTCTCTAGCGTTTTTTTGTCAGACTCGATTTTGTTGGTGTATATTCGTTATAATCAATTTGAAACTGAGAAATGATGCTGACCTCGTTGTATCCCAAGCCGAATCTGGTAGAGATAGCCTTGAAATAACTATTCAGTTCATGTTATAGCTACAAAATAATTTATAGGTGTTTTAATATACTTATAATAATTTACAAAAGTTTTAGTTTTTTAAAAAACTATTTACGGTAGTAGATTCTACGGGAAAAACCAAGGCGAAAACCTCTGTAGCGTTTTTTTGTCTGACTCGATTTTGTTGGTGTATATTCGTTATAAACAATTTGAAACTGAGAAGTGATGCTGACCTCGTTGTATGCCAAGCCGAATCTGGTAGAGATAGCCTTGAAATAACTATTGGGTTCAAGTTATAACTCAAAAATAATTTACACGTGTTTTTTCTTTTTGCATTTCCAATGGTTTATAAAAAGTTATTTAAACAAATTGATAAAAGTTTTAGTTTTTTGAAAAACTATTTGCGGCAATCGATTCTACGGGAAAAACCAAGACGAAAACCTCTTTAACCTTTTATCATACAATTGTAATTAGAAATCATAAAGCAGTTTCCATCATTTGAATTTTACGAACCGAATGTGAACTAAAAATAACTTGAAAAAGATTTTCTACGGTTATACTGAAATAATCACACCATCAGTAGAAATTCCTCATAATTTTAGAATTCTTTCTAATTTTCATTCCTATCTTCATTTCAAATGTAAATCGACTAAATAGTTCGGTGTCATATACTATTTCGACGATAGCTTGTCACTCAGTCAAATAGAAGACCATTCTATTATATTGAAAAAATTACTGATTTTGTTCTTTTTATATACTTAAATATAAAACTATAATACCATGACGAGGCGAAGAATTGCTGATTTGAATGAGATGGTCGACGGTGATGATATAGATGGTGACCATCATGTTGACATTGCATTTCTTCCAACAGAGCATGAGAGCTCAGATGAAGGTTCAAGTAATGAAGTAGAAGAATATACTTCATTTCGGCCGCTTCCTACAGGATCGTATGAACATATAAAGAGTTCTTATACTAGTGACCAGAAGTTACTAGAACCGAATCATAAGTATAATTGGCGTGATAATGCTTTGAATTATGACGATCTTCCAGATGATGACTATGATCTTTCATCTATTTCATCATTTTACTCAAAAAGTTCTTTGGAATTGTTTGAACTCTTTTTTACTCAATCAATGAAAAACTTTATTATAGAAGCTACTTCCGAAAACCACTTTGAATTAACCAATGATGATTTAGACCGATTCATCGTGATCATTATGATTACTATAGTTAATTCTGGGATAAAGCAGTCTGACTATTGGTCCAACAAACGACTTTTGCAGTGTCCAATAATAAAAGAACTTATGCCAAGGGAAAAATTTGTAAAAATAAAAAAAAACATTAGATTTTATAAATTTCAAGACAAAGATGAAAAAGATAAAGTCTGGAAAGTCAGATATTTATTTGAATTATTTAGGGAAAATTGTATGAGATATGGATTTTTTGATTATAATTTGTCAATTGACGAAGTTATGGTCAAATATTTTGGAAGATTCAGCATATATATGATTTAGATATATATATGGGCGAGTTTGGTACTGAATCTGAAAATCCTTTAGCTTCTGTTTGTTTGGGATCGAGAGTGGTTATCAAATTACTTCAAAGGTTCCTGGAGACCGTTAAAAATGAAAATCTGGCAAAATATCATTTGTTGTTTGATAACTTCTTTACATCTCCGGATCTCATGATTCACTTAAGAAATATTGGATTATCGGCTACAGGAACTGTTCGTCAAAATCGCGTCAAAGCAAAAATCGATATGTCAAAGAAAGCTGATAGAGGAACCACTATCTCAGTTCACGAAGCCAATTCAAAACTGAATTACATAACGGTGATGGACTCAAAACCCGTATCAGTTCTCTCAATTAAATACGGAGATGAACCGAAAGTTGAAATGAAAAGATGGCATAATAAAACTAAACAAAAAATTCTCTGTCCTCAAGCTTTCTCAATGTATAATAAGCACATGGGTGGAGTAGACTTACACGACCAGCATTGTAATGCACTTATGCCTACAATCCGAAGCAAAAAATGGACGTGGTTTCTCTTCATGAGACTTATTCAAGCTTCATTAGCTAATGCTACTGTTATTTACAATAAACTCCATCCAGATGAGAAGAAAGGTTCAAAAGATATTGTGGAGGAAGTTTGTGAATATTATATTCAAAAACTCGAAAATACTTATCGACCCAAACGACAGAAAAAAGTTAAAACTCCGACAGAGGAACATCAGATAAAGGTTAGGAAACGTAGAAAGTGTGACAACGAAAATTGTTCAGTATTGACTGAATATTGTTGTTCAAAATGTGATATTTATTTTTGCAAAACTCACAGAGAAAATCATTCGTAATTGTTTTTAAGGATCTGTTTTGAAGAAAGTAGTTCTTTTACCCATAATGATTAACAAAAACAGTTGGGTCGAAAAAAATAATGTTAGAGAGGTTTTTGTCAGCATCACTTCTCAGTTTCAAATTGTTTATAACGAAATTAGACCAACAAAATCGAGTCTGACAAAAAAACGCTACAGACGTTTTCGCCTTGGCTTTTCCCGTAGAACCGATTGCCGTAAATAGTTTTTCAAAAAACTAAAACTTTTGTCAATTAGTTTAAATAACTTTTTATAAACAATTGGAAATGCAAAAAGAAAAAACACGTGTAAATTATTTTGTAGCTATAACATGAACTCAATAGTTATTTCAAGGCTATCTCTACCAGATTCGGCTTGGGTATTAATGGGTTAATCGAGTCGTATATTATATAATAACTTAATAACATTCAATAAATACTAAACCAAATTCATAAAAATATTTAAATTTGTGATATCATACGTAAATATAACAAAAATTGACAAATGCAAATATAGTTTCAGCGAAAAGAAAATCTATTATAAACTATTACTTTATTAATTGTATCACAGACGAAAAAATTGCAAGCTATAGAAGCATTAGAATAAAATTTGACAAAACGTTTGTACTTTATCTTTCGCGTCCAATGTAGAATACAATAAGATATCGAATAACCCGTAAGAGTTTTATTGTATTAGAAAAAATCAGTTGTCGTCACATGAGTTTGCGCTATAATATACAAAATTGACCAGGATAGCATGAGAAGAGATAAGATTTTTGTTTTAAAAAATTCATGTACGGCATATACATATATCACATATAATATTTAGTTTCGAAAAAAATGGATACAACAGTTCCGATCGATATCGACAGTTGATAATTCACGATCAATCGAACACGAGCGAATTTATAAAAAAAATCATACATAAAGTTTTTATTGTTAAATTAACATTATGAAAAAGTTATAAATTCAATACGTAATTATATATTTTAATAAAAAGGAGTGGGTTTCGACTCGTGGAAGGGAGTAGACGTGTCTTGACTGTGAGTGCGAGTTTTGGTGAGAAAGTTTGAGAGGAAAAGTGTTTAAGGAGAGAGATAGAGGCGTAAGAGAAGTGGAGTAGAGAGAGAGAGGGGATTGGAGAAGAGCAGGAAAAAGCAGAGAGAGGAATAAAAAAAAAGAAAAGTTGAGGTTAAGAGAGAAAATTAGGAAGCGGGAAAGGTAAATAGAGAGGAGGGGCGGTAAGAAGTAAAGGCGGAGACAGAAAAGGTAAAACAGGGAATATAGATGAGATCACGAGTAGAATTAGAGAGACAAATTAAGGCGTATGGGATAACGATGGAAAGATTTGTGACAACAGAAAAATTAAGAGATAAAGGTAGAAGGATGGATAAGAAAGGTGTCCAAAGGAGGAAAAGAAGGAAAGAGTAAAGGCGGTGAGGGAGAGAGAGAGCGGAGAGGGGCTGAGGGAGAATATTAGAGGAGAAATGAGAGAGGCAAAAAGATGCAAGAGTGAAAGTGAGGGGAGCGATATGGAAGGGGAGGGGGGAGTAGAATTGGACAACACGATAAGAGAAGTGGGAAAAAGTAGTGGTGCGGAAGATATAATTGAAATGATACGGGCAGATATAAGGGATTTAAGAGAGGTACGGAAGGAAGAAAGGAGAGAATGGATAGAAATATTTAAAGAAATGATGGAAAAAATGGAAAAATTGGAGACAGAGGGGAAAAGAAGAGAAGAAAGATAAGAGAAAGAAATAGAAAAAGTTAGGAGAGAACAAGAGAGAGAAAGAGAAGAAAGAAGGAGAGAGACGAAAGAAGAAAGGGAAAAAGCAGAACTTAGAGAGATGAAACTGCAGGAAAAATAGGAAGAGAGGATGAACCAGTTGGAAGAAGCGTGCGTGAAATTAAAAGAAAGTATAGGAGGAAACGAGAAGCAAAGTGGAACATAAGTAGGCAATATGGAAGAAATAGATTATATGAGACAAAAAATGGATGGAGAAAGTAGGTTAAACAATATAATAGTGACAGACTTAGAGGGAGGGTTTAGATGGGAAAAGAAGGGTAAGACAGAGGACTGGTTAATAGAGGAACTACAAATGGAAGGGGAGATAGTGAATCTGAGAAGAATAGGAGGGACAGCGGGGAGGGATGATCGGAGAGAAAGAGGAAAAAAGATGTGGCAAATTAGATGCGCTTCATGGGAACAAAAAGAAGGAATTATGAAGAAGAAAAAGAAGCTGGGTCAGAAGAAGATCTTTTTAGATCAGGACTGGACGTGGAAGCAGAGGAAGATAAGAGAGAAAATAAGAAGGAAAGCGAGAGAAATAAAAAGTAAAGATAAAGAGGTAAAAATGTGGTATAACGGGTTGAAGTAAGAGGAAGAAGAATGGTGGCGGAGCGAGAAAGAGGAAAAAATGGTAGACAAAAGGGCGGAAGGGTTTCGAAAACAATAGGGAAAAAAGAGAGAGAGAGAGGGGAAGGGAGAGAGAGGGAAGAGAGGCAGTAAAGTTACTATTCTGGAACGTAGCGGGGATTAGGAGCATGGAGGAAGACGACTGGGAATATGTTAGGGAATTTGATATAATAGGGTTAACCGAAAGCTGAGTGAAGAGGCAAGGGACAAAAACTGGGGTGGAGAAGCAACTGAAAGGGTATAACATAGAGTGGAGAGACTCAAGAAGGGAAGGAAGAAGGGGGAGAGAAATAGGAGGAGGAATAATGTCGGTAAGAGAAAGGAAAGGGATGAGTAAGGTTGAATGGAAGAAAGAAAGGACAAGTGAGGTAATAGCAGGAGAATTAAAGATCGGAGGGAGGAAATACATGATAGCAACGGTGTATGTAATATATGATATGCAACATGAGAAAAAGGAAAACTATGAATACCTAAGCGAAGAGATAGAGGAGAACAGAGGGAAAACAATAATTATAGGAGGAGACTTCAACGTAAGAACAGGAAATGAAGGGAGAGAATGGGAGACAGAAGAAAACCTAGAAGAAATAAAGGCCAAGGATAAAGTGTTGTAACGAGAGCAAGCGTGCACTTGTTCTCGTCGGAATTTTCCCAAGTTCCCCTCTCTCTCGGCAAGGCACGGTGACCGGCGTTAGGCGTATTTAAGAATGCGTCTAATGCATGGTCTCTGTTTCAGCTGACGGAGATTGCCGAGCGGGACCAAGCAAGCCCGAAGCGGCTGCACTGGCGACAGAGAGAGTATAGAGATGTTAGAGAGAGAGAGAGAGAGAGAGAGAGGGAGAGAGAAATAGTCGGGGGCGTGCATGCCCTACGCAATATTAGGCAGGCGCGCGTTTAGTACCAATTAGCGCGTTGGTCGCGCACCGCCTAATAAGTAGGTCAAGTGGGGAGAGAAAAGATCGGCGAAGAAGCTGTAGGTCGCGAGAAAAAAAAAACGAGCGACACAGACGCTAGTAAGTCGAGGAGAGACTCAGAAGGTTTTCGGAGTCGACCAGAGCAGGACAGTGGACGGCTAGCGGCGAAGAAGTTCAGCTGAGGACAGAGGGCCGAGAGGAAGCCGACAGGAGTTGCCCAGCGATGACCTGCAACATCGTACGCAGGGCGCAGCCGGAGTTGCCCAGCGACGACCTGTAACACCGTGCGCAGGGCGCAGCCAGGACTCCTGCTCCAGAACCAAGGTCTAGTTTTCAATTTAATCTCTCTCTCTTTCTCTCACTCTTCATCGACGGCACTGTCCGCGAATATTAACATTAGGTGGGTAGCAAGGCGTGCACATGCCGGCTACCTGACCTAATGACGGTAGAGCAGTAAATCGCGCAAAGAGAAATCGTCCAGGCGATTCTTCGCCGGACGACTTTCTCTTTTAGCCAACTAGCTTAAGTCGGTTCGTCGTCACGGCGGTCATCTGACGGGCGACGCGCGTTGTGTTTTCTATAGATTTGTAGGCGCGATAAGTTAGTTAATTTGTTCTTTTTTGTAATAGTTGTTAAGGACGTCGTTGTGTTTATTCGATTAAAGTGTGTGTAATCACTATGCGGTTTGTTAATGTGCGGTATTTGCGAAGTTTAAGTGTAATTTAACTTTTGTTTGATTTAATTATATTTGTTTAAATGCGAATGTGTTTGTGTGTATAAAGTTATTAACCATTTTCATTGATTTGCCTCTTCCCCCTTCCCGCCTCAATATTGCTATAAGCGAGTGCGCCTCACTTGCCCACCGCTAAATAATAGTTAACGAAAGAGCTTTCGTTACAGTGTTCAACGCAGAGGGAGAAGAAATAATAAAATGGGTAGGAGAAATGGGCTTAGTGATAACGAATGGGAGAAAAGAAGGAGATGAAGAGGTAGAAATAACATATATAGGAGCGAGAGGAATGTCAACGATAGACTATGTAGTAGATAACGAGGAAGGTGATGAGGCAATAAAAAGGTTTCAAATAAAAGAGAGAGTAAAGTCGGACCACTTACCTGTAGAAGTGGAACTTGGAGATAAAATAGCAGAAGAAAGAAAAGAAGAGGAAGAAAGAATGATAGACGACTGGAGCAAAGAAGGTATAAGAGAGTATCAAAGATCGATAGACGCAAAAGAGGGAACAGAAAAATGGAAAGAGATAAAAAATAGTGTGAGGAATGCAGTCGTAAAAAAGAAGATAAGGGAAAAAAAAGGATCAACAAAAAGCTGGCGGAGAGAAGAATGTAGGATAAAAAGGGCTAGGGTGATGGTAGTGTTAAATAAGGTAAGAAAAGAGAAAGGAGACAGAGGCAAATACCTAGAAGAAAAGAGAGAATACAGAGAGGAAATAAGAAAAGCGAAAGAACCTGAGGGGAAAAGAGTGGTAGAAGAAATAAGACAAGAAGAAAATTCTGGGATAAAGTGAATAGCAATAGGAAGAAAAGAATTGGATTAGATAAAAATATAGGAAAAGAAGAATGGTTAAAGCACTTCAAGGGACAGCTAGGAGAGAAAGAAAAGGAAGAAAGCAAAGGGGAAGAAACCGAAGACAGCGAAGGAGAGGATGGTGAAGAGATTAAAGTAAGAGAAGTAAAAGAGGTAATAAGAAAAATGAAAATGAAAAAGGCGACAGGAGAAGATGGTATAGCCAATGAAGCGTGGATGGAAGGCGCGGAAGGCTTATTAAAAGATATGACAAAATGCTTAAACGGAATATGAAACGGAGAAGAATATCCGGAAGAATGGAAGAAGGGAACCAATGTATAAAAAGGGGAGAAAAGAACAAGTAAAAAACTATAGAGGAATAACGCTGATGGACACGGAATATAAAATATATGCGGAAATACTGAGGAAAAAGCTGGAAAGAGAACTAGATACGAGGTGTGTTCAAAAAGTAAGGTGACTTTGTATTTTTAAGAAAAAATATTTATTTATTTATCTGTTGATTTTGAAGTAATTGTGTATGCTGTATATTGTATACAAGCGAGTATGAGTATGAGGATGCGCACGCAGTGACGTATGTAAATGTAAATAGAGCGCGAGCAGTTGAGTTAGTCTGCCACGTTGCCCTAGAGCGAGCGCATCTCGTAATGGCTCTTATATATATATATATATATATACATTACGTAATGAAACGTAACATAACTAAAATATATAAAACTTTGTAGTTATATAATAAAGAAATAAATTGTTTATTACTTAAAGATAAAACATTTAATTAAAGAAGATTTATTTATCGATCCTGCATAACAATATTTAATATGGTAGCAGAGCGTGGTTACGATAAAAGTGCTGTTAAGATAACACGTGTTCTTGAACTAAGTGAAAAACTTTTGAAGTGAAAAAAAATAAATTTATGAACAATTGAAAATTGAAAAATATTAACGATAAACGAAAGTAAAAACAACGAAGATAAATTACTCAAAAGAATTTTTTTGATTTAAACAAAAATTGAACGAGACGCGCTCGGATTAAAAATTCCAAAATGAACTTATAAAAGAACACGTGTTACGATAACAAAATAAAAATGATTAAATCAGAAGATGTTAAAGTACCGGTGTTTGACGGTCAAGACTACGCCTTATGGAAAAAACGAATTTTATTATATTTAGAGTGGAAAAAATGTAAGGACCAAGCGACGCGTGAGAAAACAGAGAAAGACACTGATGCAGTAGCGTGGAATGAATCGAACATTAAAGCGATGAACTATATATATTCGAGTATATCTAACAACCAATTGGAGTTCGTGGGTGATGAAACCAGTGCGTTTAAAATCATGCAAAAATTTGATAATATGTATTTAAAAACATCAACTGCTTTACAAATTATTGTGAGAAACAAACTTGATAAACTTAAATTGAAAAACTTTGAAAATTCAGAAACCTTTTTCCTAGAGTTTGAAAAATTAATAAATGAACTAAAAGGTGCCGGTGCAACTTTAAATGAACCTGAAAAACTTGATTATTTGCTAAAAACTCTTCCTGACTCTTTAAGTTATCTTGGTGATTTAATTGATACTTTAAAGGATAGAGATAAAACATGTGAATATGTGAAAAACAAAATATTTACTAGTGAAACTAAATATAAAAATTCAAATGACAATAATATAAAATCAAGTGCGTTTAAAACGTAAGCTCGTAACGTAGAGTGCAACAAATGTCACAAGAGAGGACACTATGCAAGAGAGTGTCGTAGTCGAGGAGGTGCAAGAGCACAATGGCCAGGAGGTGGCCAGTACAATCAACAACAACAATATAGTCAACAACAACAACAGTCTTCTCAGCATCAACAACAACAACAATTCCAACGGCGTCAGTACGACGGCAATTACCAAGCGAGAGGTTTTTTCAATAACGTCGGCCGAGGATACGACAACAATCAACAAAATCAACAAAATTTCAACAGAGGAAGAAGCTATGGTTTTAGAGGAAATGGGTCCAGAGGACGTGGTCGAGGTTGATATCAACTCAACGCAAGGTATACATACAACGATCAAGAAGACAATCTATCAAGTGAGACTTTCTTTACGCGAATAGAAATGAATAGAGAGAATGAGTTTGAATGTGTGAGTAAAGATAAGAATTGCAATAATGTTTGTGTGAATGGTTTTCAAAAGGTAAATTGGATAATTGGATACTTGACAGTGGCTGTTCAGACCACATTATTAATGATAAATCATATTTTACTGAATGCTCAAAATTAGATAAACCTGTATATGTTAAAGTAGGTGATGGCAGACTCTTAAAGGTTACAGAGATTGGAAAAGTTTTAATGTACTTAAATGTATATGGTATAGAACATGAAGTAAAAGTATCCAATGTATTTTTAGTTAAAGAAATGGACAAAAATTTACTCAGTTACGCGAGAATAACAGATAATTATAAAATTGTATCAATTCGAGAACAGTCATTAATTTACAATAAAACGAATAACATTATTGGTATAGCAAAAAAGGCAAATGGTCTATATACTCGTATACTTGAGAGTCAAATAGAAATTCAAAATTCATTTTCTTATAATACAAACAAAATGACTGAAAAAGAAAAATTTCATAGAATGCTTGGCCATATAAATTTTAATTATTTAAATAAAATGTGTAAAGACAATTTAGTTGATGGATTACCGAAAAATTTAGAAAATATTCACCTAAAATGTGGAACATGTTTACAGAATAAAATGCATAATTTGCCATTTAACAATAATCGTAGTAGAGCAGGTAGAATTCTAGAGATAGCACATACAGATTTAAATGGGCCACATAGAACTACTGGTTATGATGGCTCAAGTTATTTTTTGACATTTCTCGATGATTACAGCAAATTTTCTATTGTCTATACGATAAAAATAAAGAATAAAGTTTATACCTGTTTTCTAGATTACATAAATAAAGTTAAAAATCATACAGGTAATAAAATAAAATATCTAAGATGTGATAATGTAAAAGAGTATTTAAATAAAGATATTTTTAACTTGATTAGAGAAAAAGGAATCATAATGGACAATTGTCCACCTTATGTACATGAGTTAAACGCTACGGCGGAACGCTTTAATAGAACGATTATGGATTCGGCTCGCTGTTTAATGTCAGAAGCAAATTTAAATAAACGATATTGGCCTGAAGTAGTTTTAACAGCTAGCTATCTTAAAAATAGAACAATTGCGAACACTATTGAGAATAAAAGTCCTTACGAAATATTTCGTGGTAAAATGCCAAATATTGAAAATTTAAAATTGTATTGAAGTAAAGTTTTTATAAGAACGCCCGAAATTAAAAGAGATTTAAAATGGAATCGGAAATCAGATTTTGGTATACTTGTTGGTTACAAGAAAGTTGGTTATAGAGTATTAATAGGTAATAGAATAACAGTTGAAAGACATGTAGATTTTGTAAAAGACGATGAAGTTTTAGTTGGTTTTAAAGGAGATAATGAGAGCGAAAATGAAACAGACAACAATGAAGTATTCAAAAGTCCAAGTAAAAATAAAAATTTGAAAGAAAGTCTAAGTCCAAAAGTTGAAAAAGATAAAAGTATTGATAATGAATCCGATGATTATGTTGAGTGTGATGAGCAAATTACACCTCGTAGGTCAACAAGAGTAAAACAAAAATCCGACAGATACGGCGAAAGCCAAACCTACTATATTTACGTAAATTATGTTTGTAACGGTCCTATTTATGAGCTATTTATTAAATCACTGAATTACTGCAACTAGTCTAACGTATCTATCTGTTTATTCAAATCAATACATTAAGCGGCGCTACCTCACTGTTTACGCGATTGTATACAAATAAGAGTCGAATCAAAATAAACAGCGTGACGTCACAAAGTAATAGATATAGATATAATGATTTTGGATATTAAGAAAAATATGTTAATTAAAGATAATTTTAATATAACAAAGTATTGATTATATAGATTTTAGCATGTAGATTCATAATATAATAACAAAAATTACATTCAATTATGAAATAATAATGAATATAAATATGCAAAGTTGATTTATTTATTACGTTAACATATGAAATATTAGAAAAATGTAAATAATTCATATGCAAAGTGAATAAGCATAGAACATGAGTAAGAATTAGTTTCATTAATAACAGCTGAATAATAACTGTTATTGGTAAATAAACAATTAATAATTTATTTAAACAATAAGCTATATATAGAACGAAAATATTAAGTTTATACTTCATAATGATAACTTTATGATTTAGAAATCTTAGATAATTAATCTAATAATTGCATAATAAGATTAGAAAAAACCATTACAAATATGAAAAATTAGTCATAATTCAAATGTTATTAATTAATTTAAATATTTATTTTTAGAGAATACTTCCAAAAAATCAACTATAAAGTTATATGAAAATAATTTTCTATTGTAAATATTGTAATATCACGTTAATTAACTTTATTAGTTAATAACTTTTGACGACACTATTGACGATAATTGTATATTGTATAAAATCAACAAATAACAAATTCTGTAAAGTTTACATGTGTTAAAAGCTTAATATTAATGGTTATTTACTTGTAAATTAAGACAACTCATTTCTCAAAATTCGCGAATGTCTCTCGAATTTTCGATGACATCTCTCCTGCAAAAATAAGCGGGAAAATCTGTGTATAAATTGGCCCACCTTTGCACAGGCTAGCATTCACTTCTAGCCTTGCAAGGTGAGCGCATGAGTCTGAATAAACTTGGATTATACCTAAGTTCTTTCTCTCATTGTAATTAACTGAGCAAGACTGTTCCTTCCTTATAATTTAAGCTCGACTTATAGAACATCTCGCGCTATAAGAAACTTGGGCCGAATTATATCCTATCAAAGAAAGACTTTAGCTCTGCTTATGGAACAATTCGCACCATAAGAAACTAGGGCATTGTCTGACTTTCCTCGAAATATTGTACTTATTTATATATATTTGATTTACTTATTGATTACATTTGATTTATTGACAAGTAGAGTAAAATTATTGGAAACAAATTCTTACTCATTAGCTAGATACGAGAGTTCGAATTATTTTATTTATAAATGATACGAACATCACATGTTAATGCTAATAGTCCAAAAACATATGAAGAAGCTTTAAGCAGTAATGAATCGGAATTGTGGAAAAATGCTATGCAAAAAGAAATAAATTGTATTAATAAGAATAAAACTTGGAAACCAGTCGAGAAACCTAAAGATAAAAAAGTAATTGATGTAAAATGGGTATTTACAAACAAAGCAAATAATATTAAAAAAGCGAGATTAGTTGTAAGAGGTTTTCAACAAAAAGAAATTGTAAATGATATTTATTCACCTGTTGCGAGAATTCAAACCTTAAAATTATTGTTAGCCTTTTGTGTTCAAAATAAATATCAAATCGAGCAAATGGACGTTGAAACAGCATTCCTAAATGGAAACATTAAATCTGAAATTTACGTTAAACAACCAAATGGTTATGATGATAAATCTGGTCGAGTTTATAAGTTAATAAAAGCTTTGTATGGATTGAGAGAGAGTCCACGAGCGTGGTATGAATTTTTTGATAAATATATAAGAAGTCTAGATTTTGTAAGAAGTATCAGCGATTACTGTTTATATATTTTCCATGGAAAAGATGGAGAAAAGATTTATTTAATATTGTTTGTTGATGATTTGCTAATATGTGGTGTAACGGGGTTGCTTACCGTTTAATTATTTTTATTCGCGCGAATTTATTGAAGGGCGAATGTAATCATCTATGCTCAATACATAGTCCGGAGAGCATGGGGAAACAGGTGTCAGTCAACCAATTGATCTACTAATCTACGAAAATGAGTGGAAGCAATATGGAATAAGCGAGTCGAAAGCACTTGTTAGTAACACGAACAGAACCTTTTATTGTCTATCAAATGTTACATTGGATCGGCCCGCGTGTTTATGTTGACATCGGCGCTCGCTCATCGACAACACACAATGTCGGGACGCTCACTGCTCTTTGTTAACAGAGCTATTGCATGCACGCTTCGAATACGAGAAATTAATTGTTATGCATGCAATCACGATCGCGAGATTAAGCTGGCCAGCTTACCTTTGTTTTGCGGACGCTCGAAGATGACACCAATAAGTCGCACTCGGGAAAGGGCTATTGTTTGTTTGTATCGCGGGTCGCGAACTTACAAGCACGTGGCTTCGCCCTCGATGGCGAAACCTCACGCACGCACTAGCGTTATCACAGCGCACGGTACTTTTGTCTGCTGGCTCAAGCCTTCGACCTTGTGAACTACACGGCAACTCGGCTGCGACGGACTCTGGAATTCTGGTCTGGATGCTTTGCGAACGGAATTCGGCTCCGGTAACTCGGGTAGCGACCGCTGATCTCGTACACACGGGCGAACTCGTTGATGGTCAATGCTTCACTGGTTCAATTTCAAGCGCGCGCGTTCCGTCTGCTCGCGTGCCGAATTCCTTCGTTACGTTCCTAATCTCCCCAGTAAGTGCTGCCCCCGCGAGCAGCAATTAGGTTATATTATTAGCGCTAATTCGACGTTTACCGTCACAGTGGCAAGAAAATTGAAAAAATAAACGAAATTAAAATTAAATTACAGAATAGATTTGCAATGAAAGACTTAGGTAAACTGAAAACTTATCTTGGCATAAATATTGAATACAATTTTGAAGAAAATAGAATGACATTAGACCAATGTGAATATATTGATTCCTTAACAGAAAATTATAAGATAAAAGATAGTAAATTGTATAACACTCCTATGGAACAAAATTTGAATTTAGAAATAGCACAATCAGCGTCAAATGATATAAAGTATCGTAATTTAATTGGAGCATTATTATATGTCAGTACGTGTACAAGATTGGATATTAGTTATAGTGTGAATTATCTGAGTAGATTTCAAAACTGCTACAATGAAACTCATTACAAATATGCTATGAGAGTATTAAAATATTTATATTTAACAAAAAATTTAAAATTAACATACATGAGGAATTTGAAAGCAGATACTTTAGAGTGCTATGTTGATGCTGATTGGGCTGGCGATTCGATAAATCGTCGTTCTACATCTAGTTATGTAATAAGTTTTTTTGGAAATATAATATACTGGAAAACAAAGAAACAAAGTAACGTCAGAAGCTGTAAGCGAAATTAAATTTATAAAACTCTTATTAAATGATATCGAAATTGAAATAAATATACCCATTAAAATTTATGAAGATAATTCAAGTGCAATAGAAATTGCAAAATTTGGAGATTTAACTAAAAAATCAAAATACATAGAAATACATTATTACTTCGTCAATGAATGTTATGAGCGCAAAGAAATTGATATAGTAAAAATAGACTCTGAAAATAATTTAGCAGATATATTCACAAAAGCTCTTGGTAAATTCAAATTTGAAAAGCTGAGATCACTTTTAAATTTGAAAGTCTAAAGTTTATGATTTATTGAAATTATTTATTTAAAATTGATTATGAAAGAAGATTTGAGTTATTAATGTTGTTTGAAAAACAATTTATTATTATTAAGAGAAAAATATTATTACTATTATTATAAAAGTCAAATATTATTATTGCAATTCATATTGCAGTCAGAAAAATAACTGTACTAAGTTTATTACACCATACAAAATTAAGGAGGTGTGTTGATTTTGAAGTAATTGTGTATGCTGTATATTGTATACAAGCGAGTATGAGTATGAGGATGCGCACGCAGCGACGTATGTAAATGTAAATAGAGCGCGAGCAGTTGAGTTAGTCTGCCACGTTGCCCTAGAGCCAGCGCATCTCGTAATGGCTCTTATATATATATACATTACGTAATGAAACGTAACATAACTAAAATATATAAAACTTTGTAGTTATATAATAAAGAAATAAATTGTTTATTACTTAAAGATAAAACATTTAATTAAAGAAGATTTATTTATCGATCCTGCATAACAATATTTAACATTATCAATATTTATGTTGTTCCCTTTAAAGTAATCCCCCTCAGATACAATACACTTATGCCAACGGTTTTTCCAATCCTCAAAGCACTTCTCATAAGCACTTTTCTGTATAGCCTTGAGCTCTTCCAGCGATACAGTCTTTATCTCTTCAATCGTTGTAAAACTCCGTCCTTTCATAGGTCTCTTTATATTTGGGAACAAGAAAAAGTCACATGGGGCCAAATCCGGTGAATATGGTGGCTGAGACATGATTGTGGTGTTGTTTTTGGCCAAAAAATCTCTCACAAGCAAAGATGAGTAAGCAGGGGCATTATCGTGATGCAAAAGCCATGAATTGTTTTTCCACAATTCTGGGCGTTTTCTTCGTATTGTTTCTCGCAAACGGCGCATAACTTCAAGATAATACTGTTTATTGACGGTACGTCCATATGGTAAGAACTTCTGATGCACCACGCCATGGTAATCGAAGAAAACAGTGAGCAAAACTTTGACATTTGATCGAACTTGGCGTGCTTTTTTCGGTCTTGGCTCGTATGGGCTCTTCTATTGGGACGATTGGACTTTGGTTTCGATATCATAACCATATACCCATGATTCGTCACCAGTTATGACCCTTTTGAGTAAATCTGGGTCGTCGTTGACGTCATTCAACATTTCTTGAGCGATGCTCATGCGACGATTCTTTTGGTCAAAATTTAGCAATTTCGGAACAAACTTCGCTGACACACGTCTCACGCCCAAAACGTTAGAAAAAATTTCATGGCACGAGCCAAGCGATATACCAACATCCTCAGCAACTTCTCTGATAGTAATTCGACGATTTTCCAGAACAATTTTCTTCACTGCTTGAACGTTTTCATCAGTTGTTGACGTGCTTAGGCGTCCAGAGCGAGGCTCGTCATTGGCATCGTCCCGGCTATCTTGGAAAAGTTTGTACCACTTGTAAACATTTTTTTTACTCAGAACAGTTTCACCGTATGCCACCGTCAACATTTCAAGTGTTTCGGAGCACTTTATTTTATTTTTTACACAAAATTTGATGCAAATCCTTTGATCCATATTTTTCGATAGCAAGAAATCGCCGAGCACGCAAAACACTTATAACCTTTACGCCCCTCACAACCAAACAAAAAATGCTATACACTTGAAACTTGGTACAGATGTTCGGGAAGAGTGTACCAACATAACAAAACAAAAAAATCGATAATCGAAAATACGTCGCCCGTGAAATTTGAAAAGTCACCTTACTTTTTGAACACACCTCGTACAAAAGAAACGCTAAGCGATACGCAGATGGGATTCAGGAAGAAAAGAGGAAAAATAGACGTAGTATATATAGTAAAAACAATAATGAGGAAGGAAATAAGGAAAAAAGGAGGAAAACTGTATGTATTACTTGCCGACGTGAAGGCCGCTTTTGACAAGATAAAGAGGAAGAAAATATGGGAAATCATGAAAGAGAAAGGGATAAATGGGAAAATCAGGAAAAAAATAGAAGAAATATATAAGAAAACAGGGAGTAAGGTGAAAGTTGGAGGAGAAATAATTGGGGAGTTTGAGATTTACAAAGGCGTAAGGCAAGGGTGCCCTTTAAGCACCACGCTATTTAATCTTGCCTTCGCCGGCCTGGAAGTCAAGATCAAACAGGTGCAAGAAAGAGGGGTAGTGATAGGAAGGAAGACAATATGGACATTAGGATATGCAGATGATATAGTGATGATGGCAAAGAGTGAAAGTGGAATGAAAGCAATGCCGAAAAAATTAAAGAGATACCTGGAAGAAAGGGGATTAGAGCTAAATGTAGGATAATCAAAGATGATGAAATGCAGGAGAGGAGGAGGGAGGGGAAAGGAAGAAGAATTTGAATGGGAAGGTGAGAAGATAGAGATGGTTAAGAAGTACAACTACTTGGGATATGTGATAAGCAGAAATAACGGAAATAAAAAGCAGATAAAGAAGGTAGAAGGGAAAATAAATATGGGACTTGAAAGACTATGGGGGTAGGAGAAAAACTATTTAGAGAAAACTATTTAGAGAAAACGATAGAGAAAAGTTAGGGATGAACCTGTTCGACGCACTGGTGAAAAGCGTGATTATGTATGGAGCAGAAATCTGGGGATGGGAGAGATATGAAAAAATAGAAATATTACAACTAAAATACATAAAGTGAGTATTGGGATTAGATAGAAACACGCCAAGTTACTTAATACGATGGGAAACAGGAAGACAAGAAATGAAAGAAATAGCAGTAGAAAGAGCAATGAGGTATGAAAACAAAATAAGAGAAGAAAGAGATGGTTCAATAAAAAAAGAAGATTGGAAAGAATTAAAGTAAAGGGAAAGAAATGAAAAAGATAAAAAGGATAAGAAGGAGGAGAGAGAGAGGAAAAGCTAGAAAAAAGTAAAATATATAGAGAGAGGAAGGAGGGAGACGAAATGAGAGAAGAGTTTTGGGAAGAAATAAGAGAAGAGCTAAAGAAAAAAGAAGAAAAAAACTAGAAGAAAAGCTAGAAAAGTCAAGATATATAAACGAGTGGAAAGAACTGAAAGAAGAAATGAAAAAGTATAGATTAAAGGAAATTCAAGGAGAGGGAAGAATAAAAGGCCTATAAATAAGGGAAAGGTTTAGGTTAGGTAACGAAACGAGAGGAAGCGGGTATTGGGAAAAAGAAGAAAATAAGAGATGCAGAATGTGTATGAAAGAGGAAGAAAATTGGAAGCACATAGTAAAAAAATGTGAAAAAAACAAAAAGGAAAGGGAAGAATGGGAAAAAATAATAATAGGAAGCAAAGAAAAGATAGTGTGGATGATGGAGATAATGTTACGTCGTGGTCGACTTCTCAGGTACGCTCTTTTTGGTCTACGCTTACGCGTGTAAACCGGGATAACCGTGTGTATTGCATAGAAAGTTTTTGGCGCGTGTCATTTTTACTTGGGTAAAGTGCGATCAAAACGCATCAATACCACAATCAAACAAAAAGGAAAACGAAGTGCGACTCTTGCCACAACGACGTTTGAAGAAGGGGGAACGGTTCCACGAAGGCTAGGTGAAGTAAGGAAAATACAAAGTTTGGTTTTACTTACTTTTAATTTTTCTTTCTTTTTGTTTGGAGCCTTGGACTATTACACTTAATGATTCGTAACTTTGCGTGCTCGCGATAGGTATGAGTTTTTTTGGGATATAGTGCTGTATGCTTAGTCCTAAGCTGATGCTAGGCTGGAGAGCGAGCGTCTAAAAATGTGTCCGAAGAGAGAGAGCTTCCGGGGCTGTGCTGGGCCTTTTATTAGCTGGGGGTGGTTGGGTGGTTTTTCCCTTTCTCAACTCTTCGCCAAGGCTTCATTGTGAAGTTGGCCCCATTTTCCTCATTTGCAGATAGATTTTCTTGTCCAATCTTGGCGGTGTTAATTGAGCTGGAGCGTGGGTTTTCCGAGGCGAGCGGGGCGGAGCGAAAATGAAAGTTTGGGCCTCTCTTAAGAGATGGACCCACTTGTATCGTTTTGGTCAATATTTTAGCAACTACTATTAATAATGATGGCCCGCAAATCTAAGATCAATTGAATTACTTAAAACTAAATATAAGAATCTATAATTATATAAAAAAAAACAAATATGATGAAAAGTTCACGCTTTTAACTAACATGAACTTTTATCACATTCTTAAGTTTAAATTGGTTAATATTTAGATAATCTAAGTAAAAAAAAAATTAGGGAGAATTGGACAATATTCTCTTTCACTTACATTTTAGACTAAAGATGACTTCGATAACAAAAAATGGAACAATTATAATATCACGTAATACAAGTATAAATGAAATTATATTTAAAAATTACGCCCGTGTTTTCCTATTTTCTTGGCCTAACTACACTTAGAATAAAAAAATTGAAAAGAGGTAATCTAACGGCATAGTGGCGATCTATAAAATGGCATAAAAATATTTTGGATATTGCAATAATTTATTTTTAACTTAATTTAATACTGTAATTTAGAAAACGTAGAAAGTGAGTTTCGAAGGAGGAAAAGGGAAAAAAATGCGACAAACAGGATGCAGCTCGCAATTTTACGAGTTGCTCCTGGGGAGAACACGCGGGTACGCGCATCGGCCAAAGTTTTTTACTTTATAGAGTTTCCACGCAGCCTTCGATTTCTCTTTCCAGCTCGAATCCTAGGAATTGTCGGATACACGGCTCTCAATTCGTTTCGGGTTTTAGAGAGTAGAGAGGATTCTACAGGGTGTCCCATTTTAAAGGAACCACCCCGAAATTTTCGACGGTTGGCGTTGTACAAAAAAATTGTTCAGACAACAGTTGTTTGGGACAATGGGGGCAACCTTTCTGTGAAATCCGATTTGACCTTGAGATTTATTTTCAAGGTCGTTTGAAGGTCAAAGTCATTTTTTGAATAGGAAGCCATATTTTTGATCCCGAATTCGGAAAGAGCGGAAAATTCTACATTTAGATAACGTATTATGTGTGAGGTGCGGTTAACCCCCCCTCGCCTAAGGTCATGTAGGGGTCAAATTTATGATTTTCTTCATCTATGCACAGGGATGATCGGGCAGGGGTAAGGTTAATTGTAATAACCCAATAACTCCAATACCCAATAACTCGATAACCCCTATAACCCCAATAACCCAATAACCAAGAGATATTTTGAATAAGGACCTCCATTTTTTATTTCGGATTCGAAAAGAGCGGGAAATTCTACGTTTAGATAAAGTATTATGTTGGGGGAGCGGTTCACCTCCCATCCCACCGGGGCAAGGGTGAGGTTAATAAGGTATTGATTACCCAGCCAGTGAAGGCAAGGTATTGATTACCCAGCCAATGAAGGTAAGGTATCTATTACCCAGCCAATGAAGGCAAAGTATTGATTACCTAGCCGGGTGCTGCGGGTAATACCTTGCTGCAGCACGATATCGGCCTTGACATGCCCCGATTAACAACAGAATATCAACAATTTCGTTTCTCGAATAATCCGGCATATTCTCTCCTTTTAAGTCGACTAAGAAAATTACACTTGAACTATTCTGAAAAGGACTGTTCGCGAATCACTATTGTCATAAACAATACTAAAAAAAGTGTTATTAAACAATTTAGTTGAAACTTTGTAGGTTTGTCCAGAATTACACCAGAAAAAAGAATGGAAATAACATGTTATCCCACAAAATGGAAAATGACACTTCTCATGAAGGCTTTGAATACATGAAGTCGACTTTGAAAATCAACCTGAAGTTTAAGCTCAAGGTCACTGTTGTTTGACCCTACAATTTTTTCGGGATATATATTGGGGTTATTGAATTATTGGGGTTATCGGGTTATTGGATTATTGGATTATATATATATATTTGGGTTATCGAGTTATTGGGTTATTACAATTAACCTTACCCGATCATCTTGCCCGATCATCCCTGTGCATAGATGAAGAAAATCATATATTTGACCCCTACATGACCTTAGGCGGGGGGGGGGGGGGGTTAACCGCACCCCACACATAATACGTTATCTAAACGTAGAATTTTCCGCTCTTTCCGAATCCGGGATCTAAAATATGGGTTCCTATTCAAAAAATGACTCTGACCTTCAAATGACCTTGAAAATGAATCTCAAGGTCAAATTGGATTTCACAGAAAGGTTGCCCCCATTGTCCCAAACAACTGTTGTCTGAACAATTTTTTTGTACAACGCCAACCGACGAAAATTTCGGGGTGGTTCCCTTAAAATGGGACACCCTGTATATTACATCATTTGTTTGTCGCACTTACAGCTAAACATTGGAATCTACGTAAAATTAAGTCAAATTTTAAAAAAAGATAAGAAAAAGAAAAAAAAATAAATGGAATAAAGGCATCCACCGTCACACTAAAATGGAAAAGAAGAAGAAACGAAGAAGAGAAAGAAAAAGAAAAACATGAAGACGAAATTACAAGACCATAAGGACAGACGGAAACAGAAGGTAAAGACACAAGACTCGCAAACACATCTACATACGCACATATACACACAAAACACGCACACACACACGCAAACATACACATACACACACACACACAAAACACAAATAATAGCAACTACACAAGCGAGAGGAAGCAGGTATTCGACGACGGAGCAATGGAAAAGAAGAAGAAACGAACAAGAGAAGGATCAAGGAAAACAAGAAGATAAAATTATGACACTAAGGAAAATAAGTGAGGTTGAGAAAATGAAAGGCAGAGGAGCAATAAGAAATGAGAAAAATGTGTCAAAGCCCTAACAAGGAGAAAGACAAGAGAAATGATTAGTAAGAAGGAGAGCTAAATCAAAAGAAAGGCAAAGGTAAAAATTACAGTAACCCGTGTAAGAATTGCCATGACTGCAAAAACGGCCCAATACTGTTGGAGCACTGGAAACCGAACCTAGTTTTGTCAAGCACTGGACCGGCTTTGAGTCAACATTGAATTGATAAGAATGGTCCGAGCACCAGCAGCCAATACTGTACCAATAATCTATTTTTGAATGATTTTAATATTTTTTGTTTTCCGGCGCTGGCCCAATACTAATCGTTAATCATGATGCGCATGTTTATAAAGAATATTAATAATAACATTTTAACCTAAAATATATGATAAGTATCGTGTTTTCCGAGTAGCTTTCATTATACCACGCAATGCTGAACAGTTATTCATATCTCAAAAAATCAAGATCCTTGAAAAGGAAAATTCTCTGTTCATCGTCGAGCAGCAGTTGTAGCGACAATGGCAATATTTTTATAAAAAAACTTGATGCGCTTGACTTATCCCAAACACGTAATGATCGATGCTCGAGGTAAATTTTATAAGATAATTGACATTTTTTATCTATGTGTTTACTTTAATTAGGTTGAGTGCACATACTATTGTTCGTTACGTTTTACCTCTTAGTATTAACATAAATGTTGTATAAATATTGTTGTTACCTAATTTGTTACTCGTCATACTTATCTTGAAAATGTTAGTAATTAAATTTTAAATAAATAGTTACATGAGTATGTAGTATGTAAAATAATTCAATAATAAATAAAGAAAACGTTGACGCTAAAAAATGCGTTCTTATTTATTAGCTTGATAGTGTGCTTGTCCGAGAATGACAACAAATATTGCGTTACCAGTACTGAACCATGGTCAATGCGTCGGCAATGGCTCACTACTGAAAATATAACCTTGGCCCATTCTTATCATTTCGTTACCCGGATGACGTTGGACCAGCACTGGCGCCCTGTACCGGAAGTCTTGGTTAACGTTGCTGTGCCAATGTTGGGCCGTTTTGACTTTCTTACACGGGAATGCCGAATTATGCATCATTTTGTATTTAAAACATTAAGTAACCATTGTCGACGAATAATATTTAAATTAGCAAATTTTTTTTTAATGTTTGAAGTATATAACACCTTCCATGGTAGTATGTCTGGATTAACGATCAATTGAGGGCTTGGGTAGATGTTAATAAATACAAAAAAACAAGTGATTTTTTCTATTTAGCGACGTTTTGTTAGCGGATTTGCTAATCTCATCAGGCTTTTATTTAAATAAATAGAATACAAAATGTATTAATATAAATTAATACATATAAATTGAAACGTATATTCAAATAACAAATCTTACCGAGAAAAAATAAAATAAAGACTATATTATTTTGAAAACTAAGAGAAAGACCGGCTTAAGAGTGCAGCTTTCCACAGCGATTTATTATATTTTTGAGAAATACAGTCCACTTTTAATTATCTGCCTTTCCTCGGCTGTAGCTCGAACTTCACGCAGAGTTGCAGTCAACACCACGTGTTTGTCAGGCTCCTCAAATCCTTTAGGCGCGCCTATATAGAGTTCGATACACGATACACTTTTCGCTTTTCTTAAAACAAGGGAGCAAACCCATGCGATTATTGTTCAGTCAAAGTCAGTTGACTAAGGGCATTCGACGAGCTTGCACGCTCTCAGTACTTTTGGTCATACAATATACAAATCACTTTACCTTATGCTTTGTACCTTCAGTTATTTAAAAAATATTACCTTATATAAATTAAGTTTTATATGAGCGCACAGAAGTAGTGCGATGAAACAACTATCTTTTCTGTAACTTGCCGTTGTCGCTTGATAATTTTTTATCTATGTTCAACAAAAAAAAGTGATTTACCGTGAAACACACGTGCGAATAAAATTAATAAATCTGCAATTTTAGAATCTCTTGATTCTCGAATCAGTGCTTACGTTCGAAAAAAATAGGAAAAAATCGTAATTGGCCAAACCATCAAACTCTCTTTCTTACTGCGGCAGGAATAGAGTGGCCGCTTGCCATAATATGCTTTATTTTTACACGCGACTATGTATAAAACGCTCTATTTCAGTAATTACGTATCAAATCGATTTCAAACATTGCAAGAATCTTCATTAAGGTCTGCAGTTTTCAACTTCCCTGCATCTTTTTCGTTTCTAAACATACTAAAACAAAGTGAGTATAATATTATTCACTTATGAAACATTAAATTTGAAGCAGATTTAACGGTTAGAAAAATTTTTACAGCTATTTCTCAACAAAATTGCTCAACTATGGTAAATAAGTCAATCTGAACTTGTACGCGTAAATTTCTATAACTTTTGATTGAAATTGAATTTTTTAACGTTGTGTGACTGATCGTTTCAAAGCTTCTGAAGCAGATTTTAAAAGGGTTCAGGTTGCCGTACACTGAATTTCGTAATATCTAGCTTAAAATATCGTTTTATATATTGGTTTCTGAAATGAGGTTGTTTATCTTATATAAAATTAAAAATTCATATGCGTAAATTGGTGCTATTTTCGGTTATAAATGAATTTTGTGACTTATGACAACTTGTTTTACAGTTAATGAGAAGAGCTTTCAAACAGTATTTAAATAAATTGTCTTATTATAAATTTGATAATATATATCTTGAAATATAAGAATTTAAAAATCTCTATTATTCGAGTATATACATAAAACCAAGTGATTAAATTCACACACTAATGCGCATAAATTTAAACATGTAAGTGTTTAAAACTAAATAATACGTGTAAGGTGTTTAAATTCAAACAGGTTAGATTTTTATTCGTATAGAGCGTTTAATTTTACACAGATAAAGCGTTTATTAGTTTTACACATATAAAATGTTTAATATTCAATATTTAAAGTGTGCAATTGTAAGCTTCATAATTCCAAATATTGATAATGTCTTAGTTAATAAAATTCAACGTGTTCATGGTTTATCAATGGGATATAAGTTCTATTCAACGCTCTGAATGAAGACAATGGGCGTAAAAAAATTAAATCTCTTGTATTTAAGATGATTGTGTTTTGGTCCCCTATGATTTTTTTTACGTAGTATGCATTCAGCATTTCATTGATGTTACAGTTTTTAATCGTGAAATCAAAAGAATTTTTTCGTTATTTAAAATATAAAGGTTTTCGACTTCTCCGAAAGCAGTTAAGTGCTCTTTCGTAAGTTCAAGTAGTACAATACTTTTTTGTATAAAATGAGTTTCATGAATAGTAATTTTGGAGGTACACTTAATTTTTTGGGTTTTCCATAGATCTTTATTGACAAGTTCACGAAATAAATAACCATAGGGTAAATTTTGTAGAAGTATAGTTGGACCAGGGGAAATAAAATCACCGTTATACAAAAATTTTGGAGACGGCATGCCAGGATTTGCTGTTAACCTGGAGCACATCCGTGCTTGATATCGATAGCAAAAAGTTGATGCAATATTTTTAAAATTCTTGACTATTGGAAGAAGACTTTTAAAGTAGGCATGTGTAGCTTCACATCGAAAACACCATTGCTGTCTAGCTGGACCAAATAACCGGACATATTTTGGAACGCGTACCATAAAATTATCTTTCGGTATTGCATAATTAGGATATAAACGTGTAAATGTCTCAAAATACCTCGCTATCATCACTTCTAAAAGATTGATACTATCTTCATGATTTTTGAATGCCAAACTTACATTCATAATTTGCAATAAAACAACAAAGTTTTGTATTCGTTCATTTAATTCTCCATGATCAAAATTACTCGACCATTCGGCAATTAAGAATAAAAGAGTATAAGCTAATGTAATCATCTGCCCTGCACTTTGTCTCAAAATGTTATTGCCATCCAAATATTCGGCTAGTACAGGTGCAGATTTATCCTTGTCAAAATGACCAAAATTGAAGTGCTTTATTCTATTATTCAATTCATCTAATGTAAATAATTCAATTTCTTCAATGCAGTATTTTAAAAATAATTTACATGTTAATTCCAAAGGCCCTTCAATTAATATGTGCATTAAATCTTGAGGTAAACACTGAGTTACGTCAATGATCTCTGTAAGTGGACTTCTGCTGTTTACACCATATCTACGTTTCCAGTATTCTCGAGCGCTTTTTGTAAGCGTCATATCAGTGATAATTGAAAGCTGGCGTTCGTGTTCTAATTTATTTCGAGACTGAAAATCATTTTCACGAAAGTTGTGTTACCAATCTTCGTTTGTCGCCATACACGATCGACATAAATGATAAGCTGCAACTGATTCTTTATATCCTCCCAACATAGCAGCTGCAGGTGTATCACCGGAACAAAAAAGTAATCAGCCTATACGGTATAATTATTATAAAGTTTTTCTAGTTTGATCATTAGATTTTTCACAAACAAAGAGTAAAAATATTTTATAAACCTTTATAATTTTTTTTAACGTTATCAATCTCAATATCTATGCCGACAGTTTTTAGTTGCTGGATGCTGTCTATAAATGGTTTTAATACTTTTGTTAGAACTCCAGGCTTTTTTACTGAACTTGGTTTTTACAATAACATATAATTGCACACTGTTAGGAGATGACTGATGTTCAGGATAAATATTAGCTAACATCCAATAAAATATTGATACTTTATAGTCTTTGGAAACGCCAGAAAAAAAATTTGTCATGCCAACATCATCTTGATAAAAGATTATCGCTATTGCATTTTGGTTATTTTTAAAAAATTCATCTGTATTATAATAATTACTATCCAGCACAGTTTGATAAATAGTATTATGATGAGCTCGAGGATTGTTTATGTTTGAGCGAACATCTTCATTTTTTAGAAGATTTTCTAAATTTCTTAGAAAAGGTATGATATAAGCATTTTCTTCTACTGTACATAACATTGGTTGGATTTTACCATGAAATTTTTTCTTTTTCCATTTATACTCAATATCTATAACTAAATACTCTGCTGAGACCATATTTAAATTTTCAATTAAAAATTTATCCATTGATTTTTTTGTCTGTACAAAATAGAATATTGAAGTAGGAGAATTTGTTTCTAGTAACATAGCTTCGACTTCTATATTAATCAAATTCGTTTCTTGATCTTTTTTGTTTTGTAATTCCCTCTAAGAATTGTATAGGTTAGGAAATGTATTGCTTTTGAATAAATTATGAATAGTATTTAACCCATTAACGTGCAAAATCGCATTTTTGTGCACACAATTTCAAGCGCCCGACTCATACAGAAAAGATGGTTTCTTTTTCCCAAAATACTACCTAGGGGGTTTTCGAGGGTGTTCTTTCAGAATCTGGTATCAGTTTTATGTCAAATTGTCAACAACCCTATTTATTTTGCGTTTTAATAAAAAAAGACCCATTTTTTCCGGTTTTTTAAAAATGTTTTCTCGATTATTTTTTTGTTGCGGCATTCAAATCAATATTCTATTAACAGAAATCGCGATCCCGATGTTTGAGCTTTCAGAAACCGCCCGAGGACATTTTTTTTTCTTCCAGCATTTTTACAAAATGGCTGTTTTTTATGGCAGTGCTCTATGAAAGTTTATAATTTTTTTACTCCAAAAGTATCAACTTTACAAAAAAAGTTAGTACTATAATAAATACTTTTAATTAATCAAAGAATATGTGTGAATTTTTTCAGAGCTGATTAAAAAAATTTTGAATTTTTTTATTTTGACCATATTTTAAAAAATAAAAAATTTACGTAAAAATTCTGGAAAAAATCCTATGAGTTTTCTGACTAATTTTAAGCATATTTTTGTAGAAGAAATTTTTTCAGTTCAGTTCATTTTTTTCAATAAAAAAAATTCTGAAATTTTTTCCATACTTTCATACACGTTGTTCGAAATCACTTTTTTCCAAAATATCTGATGGTTTCATTATATCAGCTTGAAAAATACTAACTGGCTTTTGTTAAAATACATAAATGATGCTTGTAATGTAAAGCAAAATCTCAGTAAGTCATTCATATTATTAGGCCATTTTTGGAGTAGATTACGGAGAGATAAATACATTGATGGATTATAACTAATATTATCGGACTGAAAAGAATTGTCCAATTTTTTACTTTTTAGTTTTTGATTAATGACCGACGCGGGCCATAAAATCGCTGATTTCGGATTTGCCCACAGGGAATGGGCCCAGAGAGTAGGGAGGAGTTTTCCGTGCTTCCCTCGGTTCCCTCGATGCCAAATTGAGTATTATGAGTAAGTTCGATTTGAACACTCAACAGTTAAGCACGGCTAACTCCGCTTATCCTTGCCAGTTCGTAGATCGCTTAGTTCCGCGCCGCGCCTGCATCAACTAGAAGGTGTGTGGTTGAGAATCATCGGACAACGAAAACTGTGTGATCTGAGAGTGATCGAGCGTGTTTTGTCATCAAAGGCGTAGAGTGTAATCGTCATTGTGAGTAAGGGCCAATTGCGTTGGCTGATGACGTCTGCGCGTCCCTGAGGTGTTGCCCGGTATTCAACTCCGCCCATCAGCTCGGCAACCTAGGTGTTACCGCAGTTCGTGTATGTACCCGAGACGTCGGGACTGCGGTGCGCCCGTGTGTGTGTGGGGTAACACCTTCCTTCCTAATCACCTGCGAGGACGAGTGAGTGTAAGAACTACCTGAATGGCCATTCAAGCGTGCGAGGCGACATAGGCTTTGCGAGCCTCAATTGACCATCGTATGTACCTATATTTATCAGTTGAGGGCTGCATTTCTTGTGCTAATGTAATTCCGTCCGCAAAATTCACTTGTAGGTGTTAATAGTTTACCAACGTAACAACTATTTTGTCCGGTTTGCATCTATGTAATTGTTATATCATTAGTTGTACTTGTGGCTTGTATTTAAATGGCTTTTCCCCCACTCATGACTGGGGTTTTTTATGCCGGCTAAATATAACGCATTCATGCATTTTCTCTTTTTTCGTTAAATAAATTACAATCATTAGTTAAACTAAATCTCAGCGTATCTATTATAAATTGCACATGCCTTCTCATCCTGATCTGAATTCCCTTTTGTTTGTTATTTATGAGACTTTTAATTAACATCTCATTTATTAGCATTGATAATAAACATAGATTCATGCGCTCACTTTGCAAGGCTAGAAGTGAATGCTAGCCTGTGCAATAGTGGGCGTATTTATACACAGATTTTTCCGCCTATTTTCGCAGGAGCGTTTTCTTCGAGAATTTTTCGATTATTCGAGAAACATTCGCGAATTTTGAGAAATGAGTTTTCTTAATTTACAAGTAAATAAACATTAATAATGGGCTTTCAACACATGTGAACTTTACAGAATTCGTTATTTGTTGATTTATTGTAATTTACAATTATCGCAAATAGTGTTGTCAAAAGTTATTCACTAATAAAGTTAATTAATGTAATATTACAATATTTACAATAGAAAATTATTAAATTTTTACATAACTTTATAGTTTATTAATTCTAGAAGTATTTTCTAAAAAGAAATATCCAAATTAGTTAATAACATTTAAATTATAACAAATTTTTATATTTGTAACGGTTTTTTCTATAATTTTATAACGCCATTATTAGATTAATTATCTAAGATTTATAAATTATAAAGCTGTCATTCTTAAGTATAAAATTAACACTTTCGTTCTATATACAACTTATTGTTTAAATAAATTATTAATTGTTTATTTATTAATAACAGTTATTATTAAGCTGTTATTAATGAAACCAAATCTTACTCATGTTCTATGATTATTCATTTTGCATATGGACTATTTACATTTTGCTAATAATTCATATTTTTAGTGTAATAAATAAATTAACTTTGCATATTAAAATTCCTTATTATTTAATAATTAAACGCAATTCGTATTACTATATTCTAAATCTACGTACTAAAATCTATATAAGAAATACCTTGTTATATCAAAATTACATCTAATTAACATATTTTTCTCAAATAACAAAAATCATTATATCTATATCTATTACTTTGTGACGTCACGCTCATTATTTTAGTTATGAAATTAGACTATTGTACTAATACAATCGAATAATCGGTGAGGTGGCGCCTTTTAATGTGCTGATTTGAGTAAACAGATACATGCGTTTGACGGGTTGCAGTAATTCAGTAACATAATCACCTAGCTCATAGATAGGACCGTTATAACTAATAACAAACACGACAATGAAAATGCAGCACATAATTTGAGTAACGATTCGGAAAACCAAGTAGATAATTTTAAGACTGATATGGATAATTGCACTACAGCTGAAAGTAATATTGATATGGATGATTGCTCTACAACTAGCAATAATTCTTTAGATTCAAATCTCAGTGATGAGTTGTATTATAATAATTATAGTTACAATGATGATAATTGTTTGTCTGAAATAGACTTCGAAACGAATACAGATATTATTTTGGATTGATTTGAAGATTTGAAATCTTTTTTAACTTTTTGGAATGTCAATTTTAATGTATCAGAAGCTGCTTTCTCTAGCCTTTTAAGAGGACTAAAAAAGTTTGGACATAATGATTTGTCAATTGATGCGAGAACAATTAAATCATCTGCTAAAAAATTAAATGTTTTTAATGTAGAAAAACTTTGGTCAGGGACGTATGCTCACTACGATTTAGAAAAAGCTCTTTTAAATCCTTTAAATTTTCTTGATATAAAATATTATAACGGCCGGGGTCGTTTTCGCGGAAAGTTGCCCGCGCGCGAAGCCGAGCACGGCCAAGCGGGCAAGCGAGCGCGAAGCGAAGCAGAGAGAGAGAGAGAGAGCGAGACTCGATGAGGCGCGTGCCGCAGCGGTAGAGTGGGGAGAGGAGACGATTTTCGGAGACTTGGACTGAGACCGGCGAGCTCGAGTGGTTGTCACGTGCGCGCGCGAACGAAAGAAAAAGAGAAACAAGAGGAAAATAAGAGTGAAAGTGCGCAAGGAAGTTGAAGATCATCCCCGAAGATCGCCGGGGCCTGCGGATCGTCATCTCGAGTGGGCGATTACCAAGGTCAGAACTTGCCCGCCCGAGCAAGGGCGGTAACGAGGGCGATTAGCGAGGAGTAGTCCGTCTGCAGCAGCTACTTCCCGGTGAGTTTCTCTCTGATTGTAAGCGACAACTTAGCGTGCGTAAGCTGCGCGAGCGAGCGTCTCTCTCTCTCTAAATTGGTACGCGAAGCGAAATCTCGGCATGCGGTATTGTATGAAAAGTTCGTTTAAGTAAATAAAGCCCGATTTAACCTGTTCAAGCATTGACATTGTGTTGGGCGTACCCAGGAAGGCACCTCTGTCCCTTCCCACGCCCGTGATTAAAACCCACGCACGCTCTCGTGCTTGGCCGCGCTTTCGCGATCCCTTTTCAGGGCAGCGCGTGTCCGCCCGTATTCGGCGGAACGCCAGGAAACGGCTAGCTGATCGGGGTGGCGGTGAGCCCCGCACCGACCAGTGAAAACAAAACTCTTAACGGGTCGCGAGAATAATTTGATTATTTTCCGGGCCGTTACAAGATATACCAATTAACATTGATTTAAATATACATATTGATGGACTATCGGTCGCTAAAAGTTCAAATAGCCAAGTGTGGCCTAGTTTGGGTAAAATGATTAATTCTAAAGTTGTTTGTGAACCTTTTTTGTGATAGGAGCGTACCATGGAATTGGAAAATCCCAAAATGCCAATACTTTTATGCAAAGTTTTATTGACGAATATTTAAATTTGCACTTTGAAGGGTTTATCTATAATAATAAATTGTATAAAGTTAATATAAATGCAGTTATAGCTGACACCGTTGCTAGAAATTTTATCATGTGCTTTCCAGCTCATAATAGTAGATGTGGAAAGTGTTTGCAAGAAGGTGAAACAGTGGATAGAAGAAGAATTTTTTTAGATAATTTTTCAGCTCCACGTACTGATCAAAATTTTAGAGAGAATGTAGCCGTAAAATTAAAAAATTGTATTTCACCTTTGGAGGGAGTTATTAATTTGCAGTTTCAGTATTTTCAGTAAGTTAATTTAATTTGTTACTATGTTTTTTAGATTATATCGTGAAGCTGCAGAGGACGAATTCTATACTAACGAAAAGTGAACAAAAGTCAGTCCATGAAAGGTCATTAATAATTTGGAAAATAGTACTCACTTAGCAATTAACAATTCAAATATTCATTCAAAAATTAGAAATTACGGTATCTTAAATGAAACTTTTTAATAATTGTTTGAAATCATTTCATTAATGTAATTATATGCTTTTGTGTCTTTTAGAAAATACGGATTGTTTTAAACTATAAGTTAATGTTACGAATATTATTATTATTAACAATGTATTATACTCCGGACGGGCAAGCTGAAGGTGCCGAGGAGATAATACGTGGCACTAAATAAGTTCGGAGTTAGGAATAGATGATTGCGTGTGACAAATGATAAGTCTTAATTAATGAAAATACACAAATATGACTTTAATGAGATTATTAAAGAAGGGGATACTCATCCGGCATAAAAACCCCAGTCGTAAGTGGGGGAAAAGCCATCGAGTTCCGAGCCAATAATTACAGAGCTTTTCCAGTTATTAGTTTCTATAAATAATGTGGAACTGAATCATAAAATAGAAAACTACAATACTAATACAAAAAAATAGAGAGAGAAATATTGGATGCGCTCACAATAAGTTACCTGAGGCTCGCTAAGCCTGTACAATTCGCACGGTTGAATGGCCATTCAAAGCAAGAACGTGTGTTCGCTTACCAGTCGACGCTAACATAGGTATAGGGAGGGAAGGTGCTACCACACATATACATACATCGACGCACCGCAGCCCCAATGTCTTGGGCACACAAAGCTGCGATACCACCTGGTTTGCCGACTGATGGGCAGGAAAGACCTGGTAGCACCCCGGAGACGTGAGAGCGTCCTCCACTGACGTAGTCAGTCCCCTTGAAATGCGTCACTGGGATCACGAGACACTGGCGAGTCAGTCGCACACAAACACTCTCACCCAGTTAAGCGCGCACAGTTTCTTTTGGCTCGGTGTCGCGGACACGCACCTGCCGTAGGTGAAAAGAACGCGTCTCATACAACCTTTCGAGATATACAGAATACACGATAGAGAGCAGAGAGTGTCGACCGTAACTGTCGGGTTTTTCAAGTAACTAACTCTTCGTCGTACCATTCGAAGACGCGAAAAAGAATAGGCGGAAAAAATTCTCCCTACTCTTGAGGCCCTCCGAGAAGGGCCTAATGACTACATTGGGACATGTGGTGCGCAGATGTGGGAAATGCGCGCTGCAATTGGCGACATGCAATAAACAACAGACGCGCGCGTATTCCCGTCTGTAAACATGACCGAACGCTGACGTCGATGATTTATTGCCCGTGCTTCGTTCCTTGTATTCTATTACCGGTCGCTTTCTCCCTTTTTTTTTTTTTGTCTCTTTTATTCTCGAAGCGCAAATGACGCGAACACGGATAAGACTATTTAATTAGCTGAAAATGTACAACCAGTTATTAATCCACATTTATTGTATATGCCAAGAGGTGATATATAATTGTTATCCTTTGTAAAAAATAACTATCTATACATTGAAGAAATAGAAAAGACTCCCAAAAAATAATTGAAAAAAATCAAAATTAATTGAATAATTATTTTTTCACGCGTTAGTCCAGATAATAACACTCATGTTGATGAAACTAATCTGCAGTCACCGTTGAACAGTGATGATAATATGAATGATGATGAGGAACTTTCCAAAGTTGATTATTCCAAAGATTATAGTTTTCATGAGAAAGAAGACTTTTTAGATGAGGAAAAGATTAATACTGATGATGGTGGTGATGATACAGAAATTGAAGCAATTGATAATACCATTTTTATTGAAGAAAATAACAATTTTATTAGAATAATTAAAAATAATGATAAATTAAGAGATTTATTAAATAAACGCGAGGAGCTGCATGATGATTATAAATGTTGTGGTAAATCAATTTCCTTGTAAATATATTAAAAGAAAATAATTATAATTATTAATTCACAATTATTAATAATTTGTTTATTAATTTTCTTGTTATTTAATAATTTTTCCTTTATCTTTTTAGCTCAATGCAGAAAAGATAGGCTATTACTTGAGAGAAAATGTAACGAATTGCTTATAGAAATAAGAGATATCAAATCTATACTACTAAATCAATATCGTGGTGGTTATGCTGTTCAACACGTGGAAGATATTCACTTTGATAATTTACCTTAGTTTGCATTCAATAATGTTCATAAATTCATTGCCTTTAGCGAGTCATTAAAAGAAGATTTTGTTAAAAAAGAATTTGTAAGTTGAAATGTAATTTGTATAAACGAGTATTTTTATAATATTTATAATTTCTTTTTATTTTTTTTCCAGGAAATCAAATTATCTTATTTAAAATGAAGTACGTTGCAAAATACAGTGAACTGTATTATGTCAACTTTAATCACCGATGAATTGGCTGATGTTTTGACTTGGAGTATTAAAAAAAAAAGCAAAGAGAAGATTTGCGACTGGTTGTTTATTAAAATAATTACCGGTAAGCATAATCAATGTAAAAGTTAAACAAAATTATAATAATTCCAAAAGTTAATGAATTAATTTTTGTTTTTTTCAGAATATTTACAAAAGATACCTGACGATAATACTTACAAAGATGTGGATAAAATAACTGTCTATATGAAAGAATGGATACGAAGATCTTCTAACCGTATTAATAATAAAAAGAAGAAACTGGAAAAATCTTATAATAATCCATCAGAGTTTGCGAATTTATAATTTAACTATATTGTTAGCTTTTTATTTTGTAGTTTATAAAATTGCTGCATTGTACGTATAATAGATGCGTAAAAAAGTATTATACATATATAAGAATTAGTGACTCAGTTTATATAGACTGATGTAATGATTAATATAAATCGTCTGTGTTATATATATATTGTGACGGTAAACGTCAAATTAGCGCTGATAACCTAATTTAATTGCTGTCTGGGAGGGCAGCACCTGCCGGGGGGACGAAATTGGTAGCGAAGGAATTCGGCACGCGAGCAGACGGAACGCGCGCGATTGAAACCGAACTAGTGAAGCTTCGACTATCATTGAGTCCGCCCGCTTTCGCTATCGCTATCGCCGATCCACGAGCCGTCAACATCAACACGCTAAAGCAGCAACAGCCAGTTATCCGTGATTGTAGCCGCCAAGGTGCCATCCAGCTACCAGTTCGAGGCCAGGACGAGAGTGTGTGTGTGAGGTTTCGCCATCGAGGGCGAAACCATAACGTGCGTGAACTCGCGACCCGCGAAATAAACAGTACAACTGTTCCGCTCTGTGCGATTTGTCTGTGTTTCCTTCGATCGCCTGCAACAATAAGGTAAGCTGGCCAGTTTAATTTCGCGATCGCGGATGCATGATTAATTATTAATTTCCGACATTCGAAGCGTGCATGCGACGGCTCCAATAACAAAGAGCAGCGAGCGTCCCGGCAATACGTGTTGTCGATGAGCGAGCGCCAATGTAAACAAACGCGCGGGCCGAACTTGTATAGTATTTGAGGAATAATAAAAGGTTTAGTTCGTATTGCTAACAAGTGTTTTTCAACTCACTTACACCTCATAGCTTCCACTCAATTTATTATAGGTTATTTACAATTACTGGTTGACTGACGCACGTTTCCACGTGCTCTCCGATTTATGTATTGAGCATAAATAATTACGCGCGTCCTTTTAGTATAATTGCGCGAATAAAATATAATTAAACGGTTTTACCCCGTTACAATATATATATAGAAAAACATGCTACTATTATACGTACAGTGCCGGTCAGCCACTTTTACCCCCCCACGGGCAAAATCAGTCTAACTTCAAAGTTTTATATCTCTGGTAGAAATTAACGTACAGAGACGCGCGTGGGTGCGTTTGAAAGGTCTTTCGGAGAGCTTTCAAATGATATGACTCACAGTTGCCATCGATTGTTTTTTTAAATTTTGCAACAATTATGCAAAATTGAAAATTCTGAAATTTTTTTATTATTTTTGACAATTAGCCAATTTTGGAAAAAAAATCGTACGAAAATTTGAAGTTCACCATTTTTTAGCTATTACCAAGCCCTATCTGAATCACTCATCAAAAATTTATTTTCGTCAAATATGACGCGCGCACAGGCATTTTTTCCTGGAAGTGACAGTTTTTTTCAACATTTTTTATCTCCGTCAAATTGTAACAATCGAAAAAAATTTATAGGAGAAAAAATGTTTGTTTTTTCACGTAGAATACTGCAATAATTTTTTTTTCGGTTTTTCGAAAAATTTTTTATTTCGGTTTAAATTATTTTTCAAGGTCGAAAAAAAAAAAGATTTTTTTTTGATGTAATTTACGATACTTGTTATGTAGTATTATTGAATGGGTGAAAAAAAATTTTTTTTTGTGGTTTCTCATCTTTTTAGCGTACCGACTGTGAGAAAAAAAAATTGTCACTTCCAGGAAAAAATGCCCGTGCGCGCGTCATATTTGACGATTTGTTGTTGTTCGGAGGACATTTTGTAAGAATACAAATTTTTGTTTATTAATCTTAAGCCAATAACTTTTAGTTGAGGGTCCATAAACGCGATATATATCGGTCTTTAGTATTTAAAAAATGCAAAAGCAAAAAAAAAATTATCTCCAAAAGATTCTATTCCAAAAACTGTTATTTCTTTTAATTTGAAATTTTCACAGGAACCTATTTAAGAGACTTCTAAATATCACCATTCAAACAAACGACCTTCAAAACATATGGTACAGTGGTTCGGAAATTTTTTTTCGATCGAATTCATTGAACAGTGAATCTCTGAACTGTAATGTCGAAAAGTATCCTTTCAGACGTTAATTGGTTGAACATTATGTAATAAAAGTAATTTCTATTGAAGGTATTGCTGATACAAAGGTCCTACCCCAGTTTCGCTATTCGGAATCCATAAAAAACGGTCTATATACGAGGTCTGTCCGGAAAGTATCGGGCCTACCTTTATATTTTCGTGCTAGCGTTATTCTTTATCATCTGGTAGGTGGCATCCTTCAAAGTAATCCCCACTTGATTGAATAACACGGTTCCATAGATGTTTCATCTTTTCAAAACAGTCCTGGAACTCACTTTTAGGGAGAGCCTTAAGTACACTCGTCGCATTATTTTCAACCGTTGTTTTGTCATTAAATTGGTGTCCTTTGAGTGGTTTTTTTAGTTTTGGAAACAGCCAAAAGTCACAAGAGGCTATGTCGGGACTGTATGGAGGTTGTCGAAGCAATGCGATATTATGTTTGCTCAAAAACTGCTGCACAAGATTGGATGAATGCGCTGGCGCATTATCGTGATGGAGAAGCCAGTCACCACTTTCCCAAAAGTGCGGCCGTTTTCTTCTTACTGCATCACGCAAACGTTTCAAAATTTGAACGTAGTATTTTTTATTGATTGTCTGACCTGTTAGTGCATATTCGTGATATACAACACCTTCACAATCGAAAAAAACAATCAACATTGACTTAACATTGCTCCGACTTTGACGTGCTTTTTTTGGTATTGGCGATTCAGAATGCTTCCACTGTGAAGATTGTTGTTTTGTTTCAGGATTATAACCAAAAACCCATGATTCATCACCTGTAATAACTTTTCTAAGCACATTATCATCATTATTGACCATTTCCAGATTGTCCAAAGCGATTTCTAAGCGAATGTTCTTCTGCTCTGCTGTGATCAATTTTGGGATGAATTTCGCACACACGCGTTTCATTCCTAAATTTTCGGTTAAAATTTCTGAAATGATAGCTTTGATATCCCAAGGTCTTCTTCTAGTTCTCGCACAGTCATACGACGATCTTGTTCGGTTGCAAGTCGCACCCGCTCAATATTATCTGCGGTTTTTGTTGTCGAAGGTTAGCCGAAACGAGAATCACTACCGACAGAAGTGCGACCATCCTTGAACCGTTTATACCACTCTTTTATTCGTGTTTTGCTCATACACTCGCTTCCGAAGGCCTTTTGCATCATTTCAATAGTTTCCGAACTCGTTTTTCCGAGTTGAAAGCAAAATTTGATGCAAATTCGTTGATCTCGTCTTTCAGTCATTTTTGACAATATCAAAATCCGACGAACGCGAAAAAGCCACTGTAAACAAAGACATGCTGCGCATGAACTATACGTCCGGCAGGTGTGAGTAAGTAGCCAATAAATTCGTGAGGCTTTACTGTTGACGTTTCTGTCCGGTAGAGGTCGCTCGAACACTATAGCGCGAAGATATAAACGTAGGCCCGATACTTTCCGGACAGACCTCGTAACCGCTTGAAATACAGGATTTTGTGAAAAAAGTTTAATAATTGTCGTTTATTATTACGCTGAGACGTGTTTTCGAGTACACACACGTCGTTAGTGTACTTTTAGCAAACGAGTGACACTACAACTCGTTGTGGTGAATTGCTGCATGTATGAGACCCCGCTCACTCAACGCTCGCAAGTTATTTGATAAATATAACTTATATATATGTATATTTATGGGACATAAATAGTAATTAAATAAAATCAAATAAATAAAATATATTTATATAGGGGTCCTTCTATTACTATCGCAAATATAGGCACAATTATTCATACATATAATAAAATAATGATATAGATCGAAACTCTTATTAGTCTCGACTGCACTGGTTAAAGACAAAGATATAAAAGGTAGTAATGGCTGGGTTTGACGAGCGATTTGAAATTAAGTTCTTTTAAATATAATCAAAATATTGCAGACATACTATTTATCCTATACACATGCATATCATATTATCCGGCAACGCGCTTAATTGTTAAACACTTCGTCAGCGTAAGCTATTATACGACGTTTTCGTAGAGGTCGTATGACGCTAATCCGACCGGTCGGCGCGAGCGGTATTTATAACAATAAAATAAAAAGAGTCGCGAGAATAAAATGCCAAAGCCAAAATAGTTAAGAATTTATCAATCACGCATATATATATATATGTGTTCACAAATATATATATATGTAGTTATACACAAAATGAATACGTGGAATTTGCAAAATGGTAATTACTCCAAGAATAATTATTATTATAGAAAAATAAGTAAGAAGAAGACAGTTTTACGAGGTGTGTTCAAAAAGTAACGAGAATTTTTAAATTTCGCGGGTTTGGAGAGTCCGCTTGTATAAAAGTTTTTTTTATTATGTTGGTACACATGCCCCTGAAGTACGATAAAATTTTCAGCAATATTCATTGCTTACTTTTTAAGTGTCAGCCGCTAACGTTAGACGTGTTTTTCGAGCTCGGCGATTTTCGTTTGTGAAAAAAAATGGATCAAAGAATTTGTATTAAATTTTGCGTAAAAAATGAAATAAAGTGTAGTAAAGTTTGTCAAATGTTAACAAAGGCATATAGTGAGTCTGCTATGAGTAAAGCAAGGATTTATGAGTGGTATAAGCGTTTCCAAGATGGCCACGAAAACGTTGAAGATGACGAACGACCCGGACGCCCAAGCACATCAACAACCGATGAAAACGTGAAAAAAGTGAAAGAAATGGTTATGAACGATCGCCGAATCACAATCAGAGAAGTCGCTGATGATGTTGGCATATCAGTTGGCTCATGCCATCAAATTTTTTCGAATGTTTTGGGTATGAAACGTGTGGCAGCAAAATTCGTTCCAAAATTGTTGAATTTCGAACAAAAACAGCGGCGAATGGAAGTTGCTCAAGAGTCGCTAAATGAAGTCAATAACGATGCAGAACTACTAAAACGTGTTATAATAGGTGACGAAACATGGGTTTACGGATATAATGTCGAAACTAAGGCTCAATCGTCCCAGTGGAGGCATTCTGGATCGCCAAGACCGAAAAAGGCTCGACAAGTGCGGTCGAATGTGAAGGTTATGCTCACTGTGTTCTTCGATTTTAATGGCATAGTGCATTATGAATTCTTGCCACAAGGTCAAACAATCAATAAGCAGTACTACCTACAAGTTCAACGTCGTTTGCGTGAAGCAATCCGAAAAAAACGCCCGGATTTGTGGCAAAACAATTCATGGCTTTTGCACCACGATAATGCGCCTGCTCACACTTCATTGCTTGTTCGTGAATTTTTGGCCAAAAACGAAACTGTAACGATGCCTCAGCCTCCATATTCGCCAGATATGGCTCCATGTGACTTTTTTCTATTTCCAAAAATAAAGAGAACATTAAAAGGCCGTCGTTTTACAAGCATAGATGACATTAAAAGCGAATCGCTGAAAGAGCTAAAAGCTATTACAAAGATCGAGTTTCAAAAGTGTTTCGAGGATTGGAAAAAGCGTTGGCATAAGTGTATTGTATCCGAAGGGGACTACTTTCAAGGCGACAACATTAATGTAGATGAATAAATAAATATTTTTTTCATAAAACGAAAATTCTCGTTATTTTTTGAACACACCTCGTATATAATAAATCTTGAGTTACTTACTTGTTAAATGGTTATTTGTTATTATTAATTGGTATCAATTATATCGCTATGTTTATATATGTATTAATGGACTTATCCTTGCATTTATATTGCTATATATGTGTATATGTTGTTAGAATGTTTGTCCAAAGGTATAACCATTTATCTCGACTGGTCCTTATAATAATTCTTGTCCTTACAATAAGTAATTATGCTTGAATTTTGCCGCACGTAAGCCGTATACGTATATATATATATATATATATATATATATATATATATATATATATATATATATATATATATATATTTTTTTTTTGATTTTAGAAATTAATGACAAAAACTAATTGATAAGAAAACTGAGATAAAAACCGATTACAAACAAGAAAGACAAATTTACAAAAGATCTGAATATAATCTGTGTAACGTAATTCTGAAGAGAACAAAGTTGTGGCACGACTGTCCGTGATTAACTCTCGCACGGGAATGAATTATTGGGCGTGGGTGCTACAGTAATGCAGTGCGGGAGCGCCACCACGCGCGCCCAATGCGTACAACTAATACGCGCGGCGCAATTATACATAATACTAATACACAATATTAATCAGGATTAAGAAAATTTAAAAGTTGTCACTTAACATACGCAAAAATTTCCAACTCAAATGAAGTTTATCTTATCATTTAATGATTGATATCATAGTAAAAAATGTATCCTGACTCTGAATGACTGGAAACTACTCTCAAGCTATATATTTCTGCATTCTAATTCAGCTAGAATAGGTGTCAGCTTATGATTTCATCTTATTAAAAGATTATGCGTTCAACAGTGATTCATATTTTTGTTTAATAAATGATTAAACTTTAAGCAAAATAAGTCTGCTCGTTAAATTTACCTAGTACCTTTAGAGACCTTTACAAAAAATGATAATTAGCAAAGATTTTAGTTTCAGACCCCTGCAGTGGATTATAGTATTATTGATACTATACAAAATTATCTTTTATTCAACGTATGTCATAAGTAGTAATATTCATAGTTATTACATTAAAACAATTTCATGTAAAGGTTTTCATGTAATTCATTGCATTGTAAAAATCGTATAAAAAAATTCGAACTGGCCGTAAAAATCCAGTAGTCATCAACGCTTATGAATACGACTTGATGAAATAATTGATTTATACGAACCGGCTAGTTATAAAAAAACGTATTTTATACGTATACGAGGGGAGTCAATAAGTCTTTACAAAATCCAAGAGATGGCGCTCGTCACGCTTAAATTATGATGTTTTTGGCAAGCAATAATACTAACTAGATATCGTACAAAGTTTCAGCTCGGTTTATTAAGTCGTTTTTTTGTGAGCATTGGTTGAACAAAAAGTTATTGGTTTATTTGAAAAATGGAAAAAATAGAGGTTCGAGCGGTGATAAAACATTTTCATTTAAAAGGCCTTACACCAAAAGAAATCACAGTTGAGTTGAACGCCGTTCATGGCAAGTCTGCTCCTGTGTTTAATTCTTAGGGTACGGACTGGGTTAGCCACACCCGAGCGAATTTTGAAAGTGGCGGCAATTCGGAATAAACGATGGGACGGAATCCGGACCGGGGGGGGGGGGGGGAGTTTGAGGTAGGGAGAGTCCGAGAGTCACTTGGCAGCATCAGTCGATGCCTACCGGCTAACCTGTGTGGTTATAAAATTTGCTGTCGGGTGTATTTCACCCAGACCGTACGGAACGTTACAAAATCCAGTGTTTTAAAAATAAAATAATCATCCTAAAGGTTTGTAAATGTACAGTAATTTCAATAAGTTCAACGATTATAAATGAAAATCTAATGTTTGGTGCAATTGATTCTTTTTATAAAGATGATGACGCGTCGGGGAGTTCGGAATGTTGCGAATCTGGAAAATTTGTATGACGAAAATGAAGATATTTCAGATGAGACAGATCACGGCAGTGACACGAATGACGCCGAGGATATAGAAGCTGAGAGTTTCCACGCTTCGGAAACCGACGCTGATGGTAGTGACATAGATCATGAATCGGGGGAAGAGGCGGCGGAGCTAGAAACAGCCCCATCACCTGGCGGCTCTACGCGTAAACGCGGCCGTCCGGCTTACCTGCACTCCAGAAGCGGACACAAATGGTCTCTACATGGACCCGAGTCGCGAGGTAGACGATCACGTGTTGAGTATGAGCCAGCTGCTAAAGGTAACGCATTGAATGCCAAATCACCAGTTGAAGCATAGAGCGTTTTATTAACTGATGATATTTTAGACATAATTTTTAAACATATAAATGAAGAAATAAACAGAAGGATTGATCAACTAATAGAAAAAGAAGTAAATATTGATAAAACTGTATACAAAATTACAGATTTAGTTGAATAAAAAGCTGTTTTTGGTTTATTATATTATGCTGGAGTACATAAAATAAACAAAAGCAAAGCAATCAACTGGTGGGGCATTCATTGCATGCCTTTATTCAAAGCAACGATGCAGCGAAACTGATTTTTTAGTAGACTGTATGGGCTTCGATGACAAAAACACTCGAAATGAAAGAAAAGCTACTGATCGTTTTACACATGTCAGAGAGATTTGGGATTTGTTCGTAGACAATTGTATGAAGAATTACGAACCAAGTACAAACATTACTATAGATGAACAATTGCTTTCTTATCGTGGCAGATGTATTTTCAAAATGTACATTCCGTTTAAACCGGATAAATATGGTTTGAAAATTGTATCAATGAATGATGCAGATACGCATTATATGATAAATGCAATGCCTTATTATGGAACTGTCACTGCTAGATTAGAAGGTGAACCTAGACCTTACATACTATGTGAGAAAACTTAGTACACCCATTCATCACACAGAACGCAATATTACTTGTGATAATTGGTTTTCATCATATCCACTTTTTGAAATGATGAAAACAGAATTTTCTCTCACACTAGTAGGAACGATGAAGAAAAACAAAAGAGAAATACCAGCTTGCTTTACAACTGCATCGAAGGATGGTCCTAAAATTCAGTTTGGTTACTGTGATAACAAAACTTTGCTATCATACAAAGAAGAAGAAAATTGTATTGGTTTTATCGACGTTGCATCAATCTGGTAAAATAGACGAAGAAACAGGCAAGTCAGAAATAATACTTTTTTACAATAAAACGAAGGGCGGAACAGACAGTTTCGATCAGAAGTGCCATGAGTACAGAACTGCTAGGAAAACATCTAGATAGCCATTGAGATTGTTTTTTGGTATACTGGATCAAGCTAGTATGAACTCTTTCATTCTGTATAATTTAAACGAAGGTAATGTCGCTATGCGAAGAATGGCGTACATAATGGAATTGTCGATGCAGCTTGTGAAGCTGTTATTGATAAAAAGATTAGCTGTTCCCACTTTACGTGTCACTCTCTCCGTACGTTGATAAAAAAGTTTCTGCATACTGGCGATGTGCCAGAAGTCATGAATATTAGGGATGAATTTGTTGATAATAAAATGTCTAAACATAAACGCTGTAGTTTGTGTCCTAGCTCTCTTGATCGCAAGACATTTTATAAATGTTTACGATGCAACAAACCTATGTGTAAGGAACATGTAGCAAAGTTATGCTGCGAATGCGGGAACTGAGTTGCACTAGCTTTTAAGTTTATATTCATTATAAAACTAAAATTATATTCAGTTTTTTTGTATGAGAATTCGATTGTATTAATTTAGAATCTTTTGTACCATTTTTTTTTCTAACTCTTGTAATTTTTATAATAAATTAATAAAAAAAATTTTTGTAAACAATTTCCATCAGTTAATAGCATTATCCTCACCTATACCATCCATTATCTAAGTACTTTTTGCTTTATAAATTTTTTTTACTACATTTACGATACACTTTTCAAAGAACTTTTTTTTTTTAAGTACAAAAAACCCTTACTTTCAAATCTTCAAAAAAATATACTTTTTGAAGTAAATGGAAAAACTAACCACACAGTTTTAAAGTACAACTCTTTAGCTATCCAGCGGTCACCTACAAAATGTTTTTATCCTATTTTTTCATAAAAATATAAGTCATAGAAAAAAATAATTTTTTTTAGCAAATTTTTTGAAACTTGTTTAAATTTTTAGCTACAGCTTTTATTATTGCAAAAATATCACAAATCTAATAAAACCTTCGTATTCCTGAGAAAATTTACGATAGATTTAAAAAAAAAAAGTCTAAATTGAACTATTACAGACTGATCTACAGTCGATCAAAGATACCGGGTTAGGCTGACCCATGTTCGTAAGGATCAAGACTTTTTTATAGTCCGTACCCTGAGGGTTAGGACTGTTTATAACTGGGTAAATGAATTTGAACGCGGTCGTACAACAACAAAAGATGAACCTCGTTCAGGACGCCCCATAGAGGATAGAAGTGAGTATGCCCGAAATGGTCAACAAAATCCACGATATGGTGTCGAGTGATAGAAGATTAAAATTGCGAGAATTAGTTGAGGCCACAGGGGTATCAGAGGGTACAATCATTTCAATTTTGCATGAAAAATTGGGGATGAAAAAAATATCAGCAAGATGGGTGCCGCGTTTGCTCACTGTTGAAAACAGAAGAACCCACGTGGTCACCTCTGAGGCTCTTTTGGCACGCATACGTCGTAATCCGGAAGACTTTTGGCGTCGACTCGTACGTGTAGACGAAACATGGGTACACCACTACACTCCTGAAACTAAAGAACAGTCCAAACAATGGATTACCGCAGGAGAACCCGCCCCAAAGAAGGCAAAGTCAGTAAAGTCAGCTGGCAAGATTATGGCCACGGTTTTCTAGGATGCGTATGGAATCATCTACATCGACTACTTGGAAAAGGACCAGACGATCACTGGACAATATTATGCGTCATTATTAGGTCAGATGAAAGAAAATATCAGAGAAAAACGTACTGACTTGAACAAAAAAAATGCCTCTTTCTTCAAGACAATTCTTGAGTTCACACGTGTGCAGTTTCGATGGCAAAAATTAACGATTTAAAGTTCGAATAATTTGATCGTCCACCATATTCGGCTGATTTGGCTCCCAGTGACTTTTTCTTATTTCCTATCCTCAAAAAACGGCTTGCAAAGAAAAAAAAGAAAAGAAGGATACCACGGGGTTCGAACCCACGAACGCAAAATTAGTACGCAGAGACGCTACCGACTCAATCGCCGATGTATCTAGAAAGAATAGTTTGGAGGTATAATATAAAAACTTGTAGCCTCAGGGGCTTGGAATATACTACCTAGTATTACATAATTGGCGTGTAAATGTGCGAGACGATAGAGATAAATTAATTAAATAAAATATTAGAGCGAGGTAAAACAGCTAACGGGCAAATAAATGCTGACGAAGCAAGGAGACGGGTCGTCAGCACAGCTCTTGAATGTCTGCGTAAAAGGGCCTAGCCGGATAAGATGATCCAACCCCCCCCCCCCCCCCTCCACTCCCAAAGGTTTCGGCAACGGAATAGTAGCTTCTGGTAGGGCTTGATAAAAGACTCTTCTAGCCAAAATTTCAGACCCCTAGGTGCCCAGGGGGGCCCTATAGACCCAAAAACCTGACAAATAGTTTTTTGATGATATCTTAGTCAATTTTCGAGCTAGAAAAAAAATTAAAAAAAAGCAAATTATAGGATTTTTTAAGTTATACAAATCTATCGGGTCGAAAAAAATTTTTGGCGCGTAATTCAAATTTTTAAATCAGTTTGAAATATTTAAAATTCATTTAAAAGAAAACAAAAAAAGACAACGGACTGGAAAAAATATATTTTGTTTATTTTACGTTATTCTATATGTCTAAATTTTTTCAGATTTTCAGAAGAGGTGAAGCATCGATAAAAAAATTAAAAATCCATTTTCCATGTATTTTTCCGGTTATAAGGAAAATGAACAACAGAGGATCCTCGTGCATGACTGATTCTTTTGCATTTTCTTGAAGTGCCGTTCCAGCAACTACTCTCGGGCTACTTTGCGATTACACATAAACAGCTTGACCTATATCAAGCGCTGGTCGAATCAATCATTTAGGTACCTACACTTAATATTGTGACGGCGGGCCATATATGAATTTCGCTGAACGTTCCTGTCGTCAAGCACGTATTGTACAGGTCGAGAAGTATCTCCGGCCGTAGACGAGCCACGAGCCGGAGGATCTCGGATGGTACTCCGTTTGGTCCCGGTGCCTTACCCGTCTTCATCGCATTCGTTGCTCTGATGAGCTCCTCAGCGGCAAAAGCGGGGGGCATTTGTGCGTCCACGTCATCCATCACGTTTGTCCTAATCGGGTGCGTCGGAAACAATCTGTCAACAATCCGTCCTGCTGTTTCGGCATCTTTAAGTTCCGGTGAGACTCGGGCCCCTAGTTTCCCGGTCACAATCTTGTAGCCGGTTCTCCAGGGATCCTCGTTCACCTCCTCGCAGAGCTTCCTCCAGCATCGCGTCTTGCTGTCCCGTATTGCTTTCGTCAGCGTCTTCCGTGCTGTTTTGTATATAGCTTGGAGGTTTTCCCTATTGGGTCCGCCCCCTGCCCTTGTCATTCGTCGCTGATTTGCCAGACATATCTTGCGTAGCTCGGCTATTTCGTCCGTCCACCAGTATTGTGGCCGTCTTTTTTGTATCTGTCGTCGTTTCGTCATTGTGCTGGTGCTGTGATGTTCGTATCACTTATAAATAAAATAATTCGAACTCTCGTAATCTAGCTAATGAGTAAGAATTTGTTTCCAATGATTTTACTCTAATTGTCAAGAAAATAGATAAATGAATCAAATATAATAAATAAGTAAATCAAATATACATAAGTAAGTGCAATATATCGAGGAAAGTCAGACAATGCCCTTGTTTCTTATGGTGCGAATTGTCCCATAAGCAGAGCTAAAGTCTTTCTTTGATAGGATATAATTCGGCCCAAGTTTCTTATAGCGCGAGATGTTCTATAAGTCGAGCTCAAATTATAAGGAAGGAACAGTCTTACTCAGTTAATTACAATGAGAGAAAGAACTTAGGTATTAATCCAAGTTTATTCAGACTCATGCGCTCACTTTGCAAGGCTAGAAGTGAATGCTAGCCTGTGCAAAGGTAGGCCTATTTATACATAGATTTTCCCGCTTATTATTGCAGGAGAGATTTCATCGAAAATTCGAGAGACATTCGCGAATTTTGAGAAATAAGTTTTCTTAATTTACAAGTAAATAACCATTAATATTAAGTTTTTAACACATGTAAATTTTACAGAATTTGTTATTTGTTGATTTTATACAATATACAATTATCGCTAATAGTGTCGTAAAAAGTTATTAACTAATAAAGTTAATTAACGTGATATTACATTATTTACAATAGAAAATTATTAAAATTTCATATAACTTTATAGTTGATTAATTTTGGAAGTATTTTCCAAAATTAATTATTTAAATTAATTAATAACATTTGAATTATGACTATTTTTTCATATTTGTAACGGTTTTTTCTAATCTTAATATGCAATTATTAGATTAATTATCTAAGATTTCTAAATCATAAAGTTATCATTATCAAGTATTAACTTAATATTTTCGTTCTATATATGGCTTATTGTTTAAATAAATTATTAATTGTTTATTTACTAATAACAGTTATTATACAGCTGTTATTAATGAAACCAATTCTTACTCTTGTTCTATGTTTATTCACTTTGCGTATAACTTATTTACATTTTTGTAATATTTCATATGTTAATAAATAAATCAACTTTGCATATTGATATTCATTATTATTTCATAGTTGAATGAGATTTTTGTTATAATATTATTAATCTACATGCTAAAATCTATATAATCGATACTTTGTTATATTAAAATTATCTATAATTAACATATTTTTCTTAATATCATGAATCATTATATCTATGTCTATTATTTTGTGACGTCACGCTGTTTATTTTGATTCGACTTTTATTTGTATACAGTCGCGTAAACAGTGAGGTAGCGCCACTTAATGTATTGTTTTGACTAAACAGATAGATACGTTAGACTAGTTGCAGTCATTCAGTGATTTAATAAATAGCTCATATATAGGACCGTTACAGTGCACAAGTTGTTTATTAATTTCGCCGTCTCGTCTGTCAGTCTTTCCGTTCTTCGCCGGCCCGTTAGCTCAGGAGGAATCTTCGACCCCGGGGCTGATGCCGCCATCAACTCCTCCGAAAATTTTTGTCGGTCAAGTTTGTTAAGGTTCCACCGCGGGGGTTGGTGGATTCTCGTTTGTCTCGTTTCTGTCCGTCCCGCCACTTCGAAGACGATGTATTGATGGTCGCTGGCTGTATAGTCCTCGACCACCCGCCACCCCCTCAGCCGTGGCAGGATTCTGTCCGACGTCATCGTCACGTCAGGGATGGAGTCTCCAATCCCTGGTCGTCTGTACGTCGGCGTATGTCCCGTATTTACTACTGCTAGGTCCAACCTTGCGGCCATTTCCAGCAGCAGTCGTCCACGTCGGTTCGTTTCGTTCATTCCCCACTCGATCGCCCTCGCATTAAGATCCCCCGCAACGATGACATCTCCGGGCAGGTCCCTGATCCCGTCTTCTAACAGCGTCGCCTTCCTTTCAAACTCCGCCGCGGTGCAGTTGGGTGTCAGGTAGACGCTGACATAAGTGACAGCGCCGACTGTAGCCCAGACCTAGTCGTCCCCGACTCCGCGGTTGGAGACTCTAAATTGAGCGGCGCCCCTTACCCAGATAGCAGTGGTCTCTGTCTTGTTTGTAATGTATGTCTGGGACATCCTTTTCCTGTATGGTTCACACAGGATCAAAATATCCGCGTCATGTTCGTCGGCTATCTACGGTAGGAGCATGTCTGCAGTCTTACTTCTGTTCAGATTTCCTTGTACTACTCTGTCCGTCTTCCGGCACGCCTCCTGCACTCCTCCAGCGCGGCCCGGAACACGGCACACCTGCCGTTTCCGGCGAGGTAGGCGACGCTTCCATGCCCGGCCTCGGAGCACAGTGGGCAGACCGGTTCTCCTTTGCATTCCGTCGCGTAATGTCGCATTTGTGGCAGCATTTCGTCCTGTCCTTGCCTGTGCATTGAGCTTTTATATGGCCGAAGCCCAGGCATCTGAAACATTTTGTCACCGTCAGTCGTTTCCGAACGCGGCAATGCACCCAGCCAATTCCGATCCGACCACGCCGAAGCAATGCGTCGGCTTCCCGCGATTCTAATTCGCAGACCGCCATATACTGCTCAGCGCTGTTTGGACAGAAAATGTGGACTCGAAAGTCCGTGTCTCGTCCCGTCTCTCGTCTGAGCGCGTCCGTCACGTCTTTCGGAGTCGCAACGCAATCCAGATCCAAGATCTCCAATTGGACCTTGGAGGTCACTGCCCGCTTCCCCGATCGTGTCTTGGATCTGTCGTCCAAACATCTCACGTCCGTCCGGCTTGTCGGCGTCTACCTGTAGCTTCAGAAGACATAAGTCGTTCTTCGTCTTCCTCAGGGTTGTCACCTGCACGTGGTTCTCCTTCGGGTCGATCGTCGTCCGTATTTTCCGTACTATGTCAGAGTACGTCGCGTCCGTGCCCGGCCTGATCAGGACAGCCAGACCCCTTTTCCGGTGGGCCTGTCCCCCTCTATCAGGCCGATTCTTTACGTCCGTTTTCTTTTTTGTCTTGTCTGATCGTTTTCGTGTTACCGTCTGCCAGTCCTTGGTCGGTTCGATCGTCGGTGGCCTCTTTTGTGAGGGCTCCGGCGTGGTTCCAACCGGCGAACGTTTTCGTTTCGTCCGTGGTGTTTCTTCGTTATTCACCGCTGTCCTGTCTGTATTGTTGTTGTCTTGGAAACGTCTTTCCGAAACTGTGTCCGATCGTTTGTGCAGCGCGATGTCCACAGTCTCAAGAATTGTCTTAATTCCCGTCTTCACGGTCATGTTCATGTTCTTTTGTATGTTTGCTGCCTTGGCCATTTTCGTCACGGTCTCTTGTATGAGCCGCAGCAGTTCCGTCACGTCTCGTGTATCGTTTGTTATTGTCGGTGTTCGTCCTTTCGTTGGTTCTTGGCTGTCAGCGGCAGAGGCATAGCTCACCCCGCTGACGCCGCTTGACACACTGTCCGTCCTCTGTTGTCTCGGTAAGTTCAGTAGGTTCGTGTCGTTTTTCCGTGTCTTTCTCCCCATTCCCATGCACAAAGTGCGGCCCTCAAAATCCGTGCCGCTGCCCGTGGCCACCGGGGCTTTCACCCGATCGGAACCCGGGGTGGATTCCTCCTGAGAAGGAGTTACCACTTGAGGTACATTAGTGTTTTCATTGTGCATTTTTCATATTTATTGTTTTGTCCCGTTGTGCTGAAGGTCCCTCGTGGTCGCGACTCCACGAACCGCGCTGGGACAACGCACGGCCCTTGAGGTCCCCCCCCTGCATGTTTACCCTGTATGTTCAGTGTTCCCCCCTGTGGTGTGTGCGTGTATGTAAGTGCCCATAGGCAAAACCGGGCTTCGTTCACGGGGAGAGCCCATTTAGAGAGATCCCCTTCACTCGCTTTCGGGCGGCTCCGTTTATAGGAGTCCCCTACCATTCGCTTTTCGGTAAGACCCGTTTATAGGGTTGCCGAGCATTCACTTCCCCGTTTTGCCAGAAGGCGTGTGTGTGAGTGTTTGCGTAGTGTGTGTGTGTGTATGTGTATAAGTGATTAATGGTTGGACACATCGGCAGAATACCATTATCTTTTGCGTCATTTGTGAGCCATATCTTCCTCTTGGTCGTGTCCGTTATGGCGTTGCTGCTCAGAGCATTGACGCGACGGACAACGTTTCCACCGGGCACGTCGTGGACGTTGGAAGCTAGCATTTGCCCAGTGAGGTGTTACCACTCACTGAACCAGCCCGGCATTATTATTATTATTATTATTATTATTGACCATTTATTGTGGGTGTCTTTAATTTGTGAGTTGAACGAACAATTTACGTTTGTTGCAACGATTGCCGAAAATCGTTAGGCCTCGCGTAGACTGTCGAGCGTGGCTAAGTGTTATAGCCGTGATCGGCTTAGGTTAGAAAGAGAGAGAGGGCGCGTTAGGGGTAATGACCGGGAGGGGAGAGGTAGCGAGCCAGTATGACTGTATTCTTCAGTTTGGCGACATCGTACTTTTTTCTCCTTGAGTCTAACAACGTGTAAAGCCGTGCCGAATGACCAATTGGGATATTTGATAGATACTTTGTGCTACGAGTGGAGTGACGAGTGCGCACACTGCTTAACGTGTGCAGCATCGGCGGCAGCGACCACAACCTCAGTTGCACCCACGGCGTAACGCAATAACAGCAGTGAAGGGCGGTTGCAAAGGCAGTTTGTCGCCTGCGTAAGTGGATACGGTTGGCCACCGTATCCTCATCAGATCAGCGGTAAGTGCGCTGCACTTTGTAATACGTTTGCGTGCGATCCCGCGCAGCGTCCGCGGTGAGTTTTTAGGTAGCGTGCGTGCGATTAGTCAGACTCTCGGCAAATCGTCCCTTGTACAGGATTAAGTTCGTCCAGTAAAGTGGTTAGATATCAATAAGAGACGATCTTATTATTTCATCTCCCCTTTGTCCGGTGTCGGTGTTTATGTTTTCATTTTGATTCGAACGCGCCGGTAATCCAACACAGATCGCAAAAGCTATAGAAGGAGCTGTTCGTCGACCGAGTTGTCTGCAGTGGCCGACGGAGCACTGGTAAGCAAGCGCATCAGCGCCTCTTGCGGAGAGTTTGCACATCTAACAAGTTAGATAATAAAGTCAAAAATAAATTGTTAAACTCATCTTATAACTTAACATTCGTTCAAATACTCAAAATTCAAATCAGACAACGACTATGAAATAATGCAAATCAAACAGTGTCTGCTACCTTTTATACCAAAACAAATCACAGGTAGACACACAATCAAATGTATCCCCTCTACTATGCCAAGAAAACCGGTACATTAAGCATCATTATACATCAAAACAAAATTTTTAAAAAATATTATAAATAAATGTGAGATCAGTTAGCTAAAACATCAAATAAACCTTTATATTGTTTACTCAATGAACCAGTGTCCTCTTGTCTATTTATAGTGTTATCAGACAAATTAATATATATCATTTCCGAAATTAATCTCTTACAATAATTAGACTCTCTATCTAAAATTATTGTGTTGTCCCAGTCAAACGAATGTGTAGGATAATTTTTCAAATGCATAGGCACAGGAAGAGATTTATCTATGTATATCTATTTTTATATGTAGATTTATTTATAGATATATATTTATATGTAGATATATCTATTTTTATATGTGCATATTCCATTTATGAATTGATCTTTTCCCTAAAAGTTCAGTAACTTTGACTTTAGTTTCATTAAATCTGCATTCATAATTGATACTATTTTCAATAGTCCCTTCATAAGCCAGAATCCAAATATTGAATGTAAGTTGTGTTGAATATTGTATTGAATGTAAATGTTAAGATTATTTCATGTCTAAGCCATTAGCAGATATTATGCTAGCATAAATATACTACAAACATGATCAATATTGAGTTCTGATATATGAACATTACAATTAAAAAAAGTTTGCTACAATCAATGTAATTTTCCATTACTGTAATCACTTGTTTCACAAATACTGCTCAAATATTTTCTTTAAATAAGAAAATTAATTCCATAAGTTTGAAAATAAATAAATATTTTTTCATTACAAAGAGTTCATTATTATATTTTAAAAAATATTCTTCGGTCTGATAATAATCTTTAATCATTTTAATTCATTTGAGTTTGACATAATAAAATATGCATTTGAATTCAAAAGTCAATTTTACTTCATTACATATTTATTTGCTTGAAAAACTTATTTTTCTATTACAGCATTCATGATTATAAAATATCTACAGTTTTTTTATGAAATCAACTTTAATGTATAAATTATTCCAATGTCTTATTGAACTCGTCTATATTTATAGACAATTGTATTGAACATTTAGCCTCAGCAATGTTTTGGTTGCAATGGGATTTGAACTTCAAACATATCAGTGAATGAAATACTTTTTTTTAGAAATGGATTGGTACGGACTTATGATACCACAATATTTAATAACAAACAGTAATTTGTCATCTAAGAAAACATGTTTACATTTGATTTATATAAGTATTAATATCTATTCAAATAAATATTTATTCAAGTTGAACGGTTTGACAGAATAAATTCATAAATAATGAAACTATTTCATGGTTATTAAGAATGATGTAATTAAAATTGGAAATTATTAAGTATTATATGGAATAAGTTTAACTAGTTTTCAACATTGATTAATTGAAATTGAAGAAGCTGTTAAATGCCTTATAGAATACATTATTTTTTTCAATTTAAGATATTAGATTTTTTAATATTTTTTTTATACGATAATTTTTCAAATAATATTTATGTGCGACAACTTGTTGATAGAACTTTTTTTTATAATGTTGAGTGAGGTTTGTTTGCACGTCCATAGAACCGCGGGAATTCAAATGTGCCTTTTCGAGACGTATCTCCCTGGCGGATTTTTTTCACAGATGATTACAAACCGCTCAATGCTGAAAGGTGGTCCTTCAAACCACCTTCTTTTCTTACACCATGCTACAGTCGGTTATAGGGAAACGCTGTACTCGGCGTACGAAACTGTACACCTCGGTTCATCCTGATTAATACGCCTGACTAACAGCTCGCTTGACGAGCAGCGCCGAGTTACACTGCTGACCTTTCTATGCCGAGTGCTCCGATAGCCGAGCGACTGGTCTTTTTGTGACCGTACTTGCTCTTTTATTCATTTACCAATTTTGTTAATATTTTTTAAGCTGCACTGTTTATTATTTTATTAAACAGCGTATTGCAAAAATAATCCAGCAAAGCTGTAATCGTAAAAATCCGACAATTTCAACTTGATTGCATGGGCATGTCCGGCGTAGTGTACGTACGAGAGTTGTGCGAGCGCGAGCCTGAAGTGTGGGTGGGGGGCACATGACCGTTCACACCCCCCACCGACACGTTTTTTATTAGTTAAAAATCTGACTATTTCAAGTTCATTACATGCCAGTTTAGCAACTCAGAAGAGCCAGAAAACTCAAAATTCGAGTTGAGGACTTGTTCACTTGCCAATTCCACGTGCTCCGCCCCTATTTTTCAGCCACGCGCTTTCTCTTTTCACTCTCTGACTACAAAACGTTTTTCTCGTCTATCTGAGCGCCATTCCATAGTTCGAAAATTCTTGACCTTATACATTGGCCTGCTCATCTATAAGCGTCTATCTTCGTTGATAATACCAAATAATGAAATAAGTTATTTTCATGAAAATAAATATTGTAGGTGAAATAAGGATAGTGTTTTATAATAATGGATTCCTTTATTTAATATAAAACACGTAGCGTTATTGTTCAATATATTGTATATGAATAAGAAAATAGTAAAGGGAGACACCATTGAGACGTGAGCTGCACTCGCCGGTTATCGCTCTTAAGCTGATGACCGTTTGTGTGGGTTGAGCGTCCTTTCCTTCGGGGCAATAAAAACCAGGTCAGAAAAGAGATCCAATAGGTTGAACTGCTTCTGTGTATAGTTTGCTTATGATATGTGCATATTATCGTTGTATTCTAACACATATCATCGATGTTTCCATGTAATACAAAGTTTTGATACCGACACTCCGCTTTCGTTATTATAATGATCCGCGATGTACAATGTATCAAAATCTAATTGAAAAAACCTAATTTTTTATTTCTTTTCCTAGTCTCTTTTGAGAATCAAGTTCTTCCTGATAGTGCCATATTTTTATTTGCTTCTAGCTATCGACTCAAAATTCTCATTATGAATAATTTCTATTTGTATCCAATTTCAGATTCAGCATGTCGTCGGAAACTACAAAACAGTATAAAAATTGTATTAAATGTAACTTGAACGAGAAAAAAGTATCTGGATATAAAAGGTACATTAAAACAGAAACCATAGTTGATGACTTGAAGGAATGTTTAAACTTAGATGCTAAAGTGGGAGATTATTTATGCAAAACCTGCCACACAGTTTTTGCGTTCAGAAGACAAACTCTGCATCCAACAGTAGAAAATGTATCTGATGCAATGCTATCGTTATCTCTCAATCATCCATCTTACTCTTCCTCTGCAAGTTCCTCTTAAAATACTGATCCAACAGACCCACTTATTTCATATCCTATAAAAAATATAGAAGAGGAAGAAACAGTGGAGTTACCTATACAAAGGTGTGTTGCCACACATAAATATTGTTGTCTATGCGGAAAACGTCAAAAACTTATTACAGTACCATTTCAAGCCCGGTTGCAAGTCTTCACTGAGAGAAATATCTTAGTTCCCGCTGGTAATCTATGTTATAAAGAGCATCTTATCAAGAAACGTTTCTACGAGGAAGATATGCATAGTATTACAATAGCATCTAATATCAGCAGGATGAAGGTTTCCGACGTTTCAAATATTTTACAAAAACTCAGAATAGATGTTGACAAGGGTGTGACTGATAAGGAGATTTCTCCTTACCCGAAAGTCGTCTTATTATTTTGTCGGTTTTGACGTGGGAAAATCTTTTCATGCTACGCGAAATGATAACATCGCTTCAAAATTCAGATTCTTGAAATGTTACTCAAGCCATTGTTCCATTTTTATTCAGAATGCGGACAGGAAACTCTAATAACTTGATTTGTTCTATACTCGGATTAGAACGTCCTCAACAAGTATCAGATTTTTCGATTTCTGTATTAGAATTATTTGAGAGAGATGTGCTACCAACTTGTTTTGGAATAGAAGCAACGAATCGTGACTACTAGATTAAAAATCACACAGCCCCAGTCGTCAAATTATTACATGGTGTAAGCGATGAATAGTTAGCTTTAGTATGTGATGGCACATATCTCAAGCATGAAAAAAGTAAGAACAATCAATATCAACGCAAGTCTTATTCAGGACAAAAAACGGCACCACTATGCAAATTATTCACAATTTGCACAACAAATGGGTAAATAGTGGACGTGTTGGGGCCCCATTATGCAAACGATAATGATGCTAAAATTCTTGAAGAAATTCTTAAAGATCCTGAAGATTTAGTTACACTTTTGCGACCAGGTGATAAGTTTTTTGTTGATAGGGGTTTCAGAAATATTATTGATAAGTTGAATGAACTGCAATATGAGGCACTCATGCCTACGTTGAGAGGTAAACGAAAGCAACTGACAGCCGCGGAAGCGAATGAGTCACGCTTGGTGACAATAGTACGTTGGGTCGTTGAAGCAGTGCATGGTGTAAATAGTCAAAAATTCAGACTGCTACACAATCAATCTGATAACAAAATGATTCCGCACGCAAGGAACTACCGTCGAATTGCTTGCTTTCTTATTAACACATTTATGAAGAGATTCGTCTCTAACGTCTGTAGTAGTGAAGAAATACTAGCTTCCATAAGAAGTCGTAAAGAATTAGGCAATAGCTTGGCAGAAGCAGCAGAATCTGTACGGTGGGGTAGACGAAAAACTGAATTTGAAGAACTTACTTCAAATAACCTTCTAGATTTACCAGAGATGGCTGACCAGGATTTAAAGATTTTTTTCACTGGGACTTATCAGTTAGGCCAAGCATGTTCCTATTTAGACGAATTGATGGATGATGACGGAAAATTGCACGTAGATTATCTAAAGGAAACAAAGACTATAATTAAGATTCAAGTTCGTTCTCGTCACATATCTGCAAAAAAATATAGCTGCTATGTCGAGTATACACCAGAGTCAATAGGAGCTGCCGGAATCAAACGATATTGTTGTGAATGTGCGAATGGGTTGAGAACTATTGGCTGATGCTCACATATAGCTGCAATAATTTATTTTCTATCTCGTGCAAGGTACTTCTCAAAAATTATAAGGCCAGCTGAGAAATGGACAAACATTTATGAAAGAAAAGAGATGGTTCCAATCACCAATGATGACAGTGATGAAGACTAAAATTTGATACATTGTAATTTAATAATTATATTATTAATAAATGATTGCTCTTGAAAATAATGTCTTAATGATTTCCATCTTTCTGGGTTTGAAATAGGCGATGTCAAACATTTTATATTTCACTTTGAAACAGCGATGTATCTTTTTTACTGTTTAAAACTACCATCAAAGATGAGGCTTGACTTTTTGAATATTACGTCATAAATATATACATACAGTGCCTGTTATTCGTTGTGAAAAATATTGAATGATAAAGAAATTATTTCGAAATGGTTTTTCGATACTTCCTGATGAAAAGTTTCTTCAACTATACGTCAAGTCTATTTCTAAAGAAAATAAAAACAGAGTTTCCATTGATTTTGTGATCATATTGTGACGTCGTGGCAACGACACATCTCAGGTGCACCTGAGGCTTGGCGCAGTCTCAGGGTTCTGTTGTTGCTAGTCTGCGATTTCTCGCATAAACTAGCGGGATCAATATTCAAAAATTAAGAATACCGAAGGGGACAGTGCCACTAAATCTGTATTTCTGCTCTTGGATTCAAATCAATAGTTATAATCCGGGAGCGCGAAATACCCTGGGTCCTATCAATAGTAGAACCCGGTTTTCCTAATATAAATTGTATTTGGAGCCTATCAAAAGTAGTTTCCAAATACGACAAGTGGAAATTTTGATTTACGACCTACTTCTAAAAGAGAAGAGAGATAGATAAGTAAAATAATTAAAAATTTGAATGCTTACTCTTTTTTTTTATTTTATAATTCACTCTTTCGGCGTGCTCGTATTTATTTTACATTAACTTATTTTTTTTGTTTTTCTTGTTCCGCTGCTTGGCTGCTTTGCTCTTTAACTGACTTTTTGACTGAATATTGCTAACTTCTTGACTGACTACTTGACACTACTGATTTCTGTGCTTCCTTCAATCTCTGCTTTGCACAGTCACTACAATCACTGACTGGAACTAATACAACTCTTGCAACTAACTCTAATTCTAACAACTTTTCTAGCACTTCTCTAACAGCTTGAGCTTTCTCTAATAACTTTTAGGACTTAAACTTGCTCTCTGGGTCTTGTGCAGCCATTTTATATTAGGTGGGTGTTTGGGTGATGAGTACCTCTCTCAGCGTCTCGGTTTTGGTTTGTTTCTTACTAAAGTCCCTCTCTCAGCGTCCGTTTGTTTCTTCTGATTTTTCTCGTTGGATTTTCGGGCTCTGATTGGAGCGGGGGCGTGGAGAAAATCGGGAGCGCGGACGCAAGGGTAACAGGCCTTAGCTCCTAAGATGGCTCTTCAAGTATCATTCGCAGCCAAGATTAATTAAAAATTTCGTAATTATTAATTAATTGATGTTGGAACAAGCATAATCGAGCAATACATAACTTATGCACTACTTATATTTTATATTAACAATCAATATTATAATTAAATTCGCCGCAAAATATAGTTATCAATAATTATCTAATAATAAAATATAATAAAAATAGAGCGATGCTTGTTATCTCGCACGCCACGTTGTATAAATTCGTAGATTAATTTAGTAAAATAACAGTGAATTCATTAAAATTAACATATTTTTTTATTTTTGTTCTATTTTCTGCTTAAACTAAGCTCCGGAGCGAAAACTCGATAAGATGTTTTGAGAGGCCAAAATTACTTTTGATATATTGTTGAAATCAAAATATTCAAGTTCAAAAAATATTATTTCATAATTTCTAATGCCTAATTTCTAATTGGAAAGGGAAAAATTCTTATCATTAGTTATGATGTGAATAGGATGCAGACGCGATCCCATGGCCCTCTTCTCTCATCGGCATTTTAGCACTCGCGTGTTTGGAGATTGATATGTAAGTGCGAAGGTACGAGGGGCAGAAGAGCGTAATGAAAGGAATCTACGCTTGTATAAATTTAGACTATATAGATTCTATTGCTTGGAGACTATCAAGAAGAATTTCCGTGCGACACTCGGCTCGGTTCCCACAGCTCATGGGGAATTGTTTCAACTCTGCTGTTGGTCTTAGAAAAATTATTCTTGTGAAATTAAAAAATTTTAATCATATATGGCCCGCCGTCACAATATTAAGTGTAGGTACCTAAATGATTGATTCGACCAGCGCTTGATATAGGTCAAGCTGTTTATGTGTAATCGCAAAGTAGCCCGAGAGTAGTTGCTGGAACGGCACTTCAAGAAAATGCAAAAGAATCAGTCATGCACGAGGATCCTCTGTTGTTCATTTTCCTTATAACCGGAAAAATACATGGAAAATGGATTTTTAATTTTTTTTTTCGATGCTTCACCTCTTCTGAAAATCTGAAAAAATTTAGGCGTATAGAATAACGTAAAATAAACAAAATATATTTTTTCCAGTCCGTTGTTTTTTTTTGTTTTCTTTTAAATAAATTTTAAATATTTCAAACTGATTTAAAAATTTGAATTACGCGCCAAAAATTTTTTTCGTCCCGATAGATTTGTATAACTTCAAAAATCTTATAATTTGCTTTTTTTTTAATTTTTTTTTCTAGCTCGAAAATTGACTGAGATATCATCAAAAAACAATTTGTCAGGTTTTGAGGTCTATAGGGCCCCCCTGGGCACCTAGGGGTCTGAAATTTTGGGTAGAAGAGTCTTTTATCAAACCCTACCAGAAGCTACTATTCCGTTGCCGAAATCTTTGGGAGTGGAGGGGGGGGGGGGGGGGGGTTGGATCATCTTATCCGGCTAGGCCCTTTATTATGGCCTTATCCATCGTTTGTGCATAATAATTAATTTTTATAAAAGACAGACTTTTTAATCTACGTAATTTATCATGGATATACTAAGTACATTTTCAAATGTGCTAGCTGAACGCGTCATAAGTATACTGGAGTGAGACGTACCACGTGACGGCGCTAGAAAGAGACAGAGAGCCTCACTCAGCTTGCTCTGTCTCTCTCTCTCAGCTAGAACGTCGGCACATTAAAGGTACTGATAGTCTATACTTTATATGTCTATGATCGCACATGTATTTCTTGTTTACTCCTCACATAAATACAAAGTATTATTCCAATAGTGACAAAAATTGAAGCAGTTAATTTTCTTGAAAGGTTCATTGTATCACAAATAGATAAATAATTTCACAATCTAATTTTTTATAATAATAATATAATAAGTGCATATTTTACAGTAGTGTTCAATGAGTTTTACAATGTCAACTCATTACAGTTCACTTTTCAATAAAACAGTCATTTTCTTAACATATAAATGTACTATTATTTTATTATATTCTTTATCCATATATATTATATGTATTTTCAATTTCTTAACGATGTCTAATTTTTTTAAATTATATTATTTTGTATCTAATACTATAACGAGTTTATTACTAAACTCGTTACGTCTCTCTCTACCTTCATATCATCCATATCATTTATATAAATTATGTCAATATCCTTTATATGCAATCACATAGGTATTCGACGTAGCAGCAGCCGACACAGCCAAAAGATGAGAGAGAGAGAGCAACAGAGAGTCGCGTTAGAGAAAAAGAGAGAGAGAGAGCGATATGCCCTAACATACGTCGCGCTGAGAGCTTTTCGACAGGTCAGAACGCGCACGACTGAGACTGAAGTGAGAGAAGGGACACCGCGAGTGACAATTAGCCGTTCGACTCGAAGTTGCGAACACGTGTCGATTGACGCGCTGCATTTGAGGCTTTGCCGATTTCATGTGGGTTTTCTATTAAGGACAGCAATTTAGGCCTTGCCATTGATACCGGCTTCCGACAGCCTCTAGGTAGATAGAGTGAGCGTCTGCGGTGTGCCGAGAGTACAATTAACACGGGTTTAACGTGAGGATAGCAAGTCGTTGTTGCATCAACGAATTTTGATGCTCAAGCATTCGAAGAAGGCATGGCCGATGAAAATGTAAGTACCTCCTCGTACTTTCTCTCTCTCTCGGTTTACTTGCTTTCTCTCTCTTACCCTGCGCTGCTTCATTAAACTGCATTGTAATAATTTTACATTTGTACCATTTAAAATTTTACTTATATAAATAGCAGTTACGAAGGTCGTTTGAAAAGTCCGTGCAAAGTCAGAGAGATGGCGCTACTAGGGCGTATCAAGGTTATTTTTAGTTAGTGGCATATTTTGGAAGAGCACACACCAAGTTTCAGCTAGATCGGCCAATTACTTTGCGTTTTACATTTGTTTCAATCAAAGAAATCGAGTGGTTGTAAAAAAATGGACGAAAAAGAATTTCGTGTATTGATTAAAAATTACTTTTTCAAAGGCAAAACGCCTCAGGAGATTAAACAGAAGCTTGATAAACATTATGGTGAAGTGCACCTTCGACTAGAATTGTTTATAAGTGGTTTCAAAATTTTCGGAGTGGCCATATGAGCACAAAAGACGCTGAACGTTCTGGACGCCCTGTTGAGGTTACCACTTCAGAAATCATTGATAAAATCCATGATATAGTGATGGCTGACAGAAGAGTGAAGGTGCATGAGATTGCTAGTACTGTAAGCATCTCGAGCGAACGGGTATATAATATTTTGCACCAACATTTGGACATGAAAAAGCTATCCGCTAGATGGGTGCCGCGATTACTCACGATTGACCAAAAACGAGATCGTGTGAAGTGTTGCAAGAATGGTTTGCAGCTGTTCCAGCAAAATTCGCAAGACTTTAAGCGTCGTCTTATCACTGTAGATGAAACATGGATATATCACTACACTCCTGAGACCAAAGAATAGTCTAAACAGTAGGTTACCAAGGAGGAATCTGCTCCGAAAAAGGCGAAGACAATTTCTTCGACCGGGAAGGTTATGGCGACTGTCTTTTGGGATTCGCAAGGAATAATCTTCATCGACTATCTGGAAAAGGGTAAAACCATTACAGGCGAATATTATTCATCGTTATTGGATCTTTTGAAAACCGAGTTGCTAGAGAAACGTCCACGATTGGCCCACAAAAAAGTCCTCTTCCATCACGACAATGCGCCAGCTCACGCCTCAGCAATTGTGGCCGCAAAACTGATGGAGATAGGGTTCCAACTCGTTTCACATCCCCCCTATTCTCCAGACTTGGCTCCGTCGGACTACTATTTGTTCCCTGATATGAAAAAATGGCTGGCGGGGAAAAGATTTTATTCAAACGAGGAGGTGATTGCAGAAACGAATGCCTATTTTACAGACTTGGACAAATCCTAATATTTGGAAGGAATTAACAAAATAGAGCAGCGTTGGATGAAGTGTATAAGCCTAAAAGGAGACTATGTTGAAAAATAAAAAAGATTTATTAAAAAAAATCAAGCAGTTTTTATTTTTGCACGGACTTTTCAAACGACCCTCGTATACTAGTTATGCATTCTTTTGTCTCGCCTAACTCTTGCCCCTTTCCTGTACTAATTCCCTTCGTATTTATTATTCGCGATTTCTCTTACATTTACCGACGACGCTCTACGCTGGCCATGAGGTAGTTTTGATGCAAACAACTAGGCTCGGCCGAGTACGAGCCATTGCATAAACCCGATGGCAAATCGAGCATAGTATAGCCAAGACTAATATCTTATAATAATTCATAATAATTTCCTCTATAAACGTATTGAAATTTATAAACCGTTATAATACATTCTGATACGTGAAGTAAAAAAACCGTATAATATTTATAGCTAATATAATAACTTAACAAATAATTGTGTGGTAATAAATAAATTTTATAATTTAAATAAATTACTTAGGTGATTTGACTGTTGACAAACAAGAATTGTATGAAGAATTTAACTTAGAATGCTTTTTTAAATTAGAAATTCACTTTTATACATTATAGAATTTAAACAAAGACTGTATATTTAATAAATATGATCTCATAAAACACCTGAAGAGTTCACAGCTCATCAAACATTAGTAACTTTAATCTCAACATAAATATAACTCAAGAAAAAGCGAATATTGTCTACAACAATCTAATAAATTGGAAATACTATCAAATAGAATTTCTTTTTATGGCAGACTGTACCTATTCTTGAATAATTTTTACAGGTATATTAGATTTGGATGGAGAACCAGCAATAAATTTAATGCACATTTTTAATGAAGAGATATTTTTGTAGCTTTTAAAACTAGAATAAATATAGCTTAGGATGTTATTTCTTTGGAATACTTTAGTGTTGCTCGTTCTTTTTCTCTGGATATACACTACCGTCCATAAAGATTTGCCATCCCCTTGCTGAAATCATCAAAACTTTAGAGTTTTATGGCTCAGTTTCTATAAGAGCTAGAAAATCCTGCGGGGTCTCATTTGAAAGGTCTTGCCAAGACCTTTCAAATGTTGTAAAACATAATTGATTTTATTTGTTTTTTGTACAACTTGTGACGTCATAAACAAATTGTTTTTTTTAAATTTTTTCACATCAACTTCGACCCCGATTTATTTATATAACGGATTCTACGATGGAAAAACTGTATTAGCCATTCGATAGAGCTTTCAAAAAGCCACAAAATCCATATCCAGAAAATTTTTTTACCTTTATTTTTTATGAGCTATATGGTGTTTTATACAAAAACAAAGATTTTCAAAAAATGGGTTGTATTTTTTTTACTTTCAACTCTAAAGAAAAAACTCTTAGAAGAAAAAATGTAGTATTTTGCAAGAGCTATCAAATGCGCCACTCAGAATTAAAAAAAAGAAATTTTTTTTTTCACGTTTTTTAGAATTGAAATTTTTCTAGAAAAAAAACTGAAATTACATATATTTAATAAAATTAGTAAGTAACTATTATTTATAACTGAATGGGCTTACAAACAATGATAACAAGATACATTTATTGTATTCGACGTTTGTAACAGAGGAATTTGCATTGTTTTCATTTTTAATGACTTTCTACAGTATTGTGCTCACCGTTAATCACTGTGATAATCACTGAGTGTTTACGTGGTTTGATTTACTTGACTTTCATGAATGTATACATATAGCAGAGAATACGTATGGAAATTCAGTCTCTTATCAGCTTTAATGAGTGAAATATCAATGTGTCCAATCTAGTCAGTAAATTATGCATGTATTTTTTGTTCATTAAAAATGACGAAAAAAAAAAACTTAAACATTGAAGAGCGATCTGAGATAGTAGCCTTGCATAAAGTGAATAAAAGTAATAATGAAATTTCCAAAATTTTGAATATTCCAAGAAGAACAGTTGATTATAACATTAAAAAATTCATAACTCAAGGAAATATCAAAAACAAAAAAATTTCAGGAAGGCCTAAGAAAACTACGAGCGCTACTGATAAACACATTTGTAGTACAAGTACACATAATCCAAGACTCACGGCACCCGACCTTGCTGTTGAAACTCAAAAAGCGTATGATGTTAAACTTAGTGTTACTACGATAAAGAGACGACTTCATGAAGATGGACTATACGGTCGAATAGCAATTAAAAAGCCTTTACTAAAACTGATTAAGAAAAAGTAACGATTGAAAACATAAAATTTGGACCATTGATGATTGGAAAAAAGTTTTGTGGTCTGATGACAGCAAATTCGAGGTTATTGGTAGTAAACGCAGATGTTTTGTGCGGAGAAAAAATAAGCAAAAACATTTAGAGAAAAATATGTGTGCTTCGGTTAAACATGGTGGCGGCTTAGTAATGGTATGGGGTTGTTTTGGTGGTTCTAAGGTTGGTGACCTTCTTAAAATTGATGGCAAGTTGAAAAAAGAAGGTTACAAAAAAATTCTTGAAAAAAATGTTGTATCTTCCGGAACAAGAATAATTCGTCGCAAATTTACGTTCCAACAATATAACGACCCAAAGCATACTTCAAAGTTATGTAAAAGTTATCTTGCTCAATTGGAGAAGAAAAAAAAATTAGTTGTGATGGAATGGCCACCGTACTCTCCTGATCTTAACCCTATCTAACTGTTGTGGGATGATCTAGATAGAGCTGTAAGGAAGGTAGGACCTACTTCCCAGAAGGATCTTTGGAATATCTTAGAAAATGAGTGGAAAAATATAAGTGCAGAAACTTTAGAGAAACTTGTAGCACGAATGCCTCGAATTTGTAAAGTAGTTATAGCAAACAAAGGTGGACATTTCAATGAAAAAAACGTTTAAATAATTAGTATTGTTTCGTTTTTGTTTACAACTGAAATTTATATTTAGATTGTGATAATATATTAATTACAAGCGTTATTAGTATTATAAAAAATGAAATTATTATTGCTATGTTATTATCGAAACGTTGTAATAAATAAATTTTGTAGAAAAATTGTAACCAAAATATGTTAATCTATTCTGAGTAAAAAATAAATTATGGTTCAATAAATGTATCTTGTTATCATTGTTTGTAAGATCATTCAGTTATAAATACTATTTACTAACTAATTTTATTAAATATATGTAATTTCAGTTTTTTTTCTAGAAAAATTTCAATTCTAAAAAACGTGAAAAAAAAATTTTTTTTTTTAAATTCTTAGTGGCGCATTTGATAGCTCTTGCAAAATACTACATTTTTTCTTCTGAGAGTTTTTTTCTTTAGAGTTGAAAATAAAAAAAATACAGCCCATTTTTTAAAAATCTTTGTTTTTGTATAAAACACCATATAGCTCATAAAAAATAAAGGTAAAAAAATTTTCCGGATATGGATTTTGTGGCTTTTTGAAAGCTCTATCGAATGGCTAATACAGTTTTTCCATCGTAGAATCCGTTATATAAATAAATCGAGGTCGAAGTTGATGTGAAAAAATTTAAAAAAAACAATTTGTTTATGACGTCACAAGTTGTACAAAAAACAAATAAAATCAATTATGTTTTACAACATTTGAAAGGTCTTGGCAAGACCTTTCAAATGAGACCCCGCAGGATTTTCTAGCTCTTATAGAAACTGAGCCATAAAACTCTAAAGTTTTGATGATTTCAGCAAGGGGATGGCAAATCTTTATGGACGGTAGTGTATATCCAGAACCTCACCTGGGGCTCTTCCTCAATTTCAAGATGGAATCATTGGTTGTTCGATGGAGGGTAAATAAGTCTTTATAAAAAGAAGGAAAAAAAGTTTTGCATATGTAATTTTTTTTAATTTTTCAACATAATCTCCTTCATGGTCGATACATTTTATTAAATGGCCTTCCAGTATTTTAAGCCATCAGAAAAATATGATTTTTGAAAACCCTCAAAATAGGCATTTGTTTCGGCGATGACTTCTTCATTCGACGTGAATCGTTGCCCGGCAAGCCATTTTTTGAGGTTAAAAAATAAGAAAAAGGTACTGGGTGCCAAATCAGGCAAATATGGTGGACGGTCAATTAATTCGAACTTTAAATCGTTAATTTTTGCCATCGAAACTGCACACGTGTGAACTCAAGAATTGTCTTGAAGAAAGAGGCATTTTTTTTGTTCAAGTGAGGACGTGTTTCTCTGATATTTTCTTTCATCTGACCTAAAAATGACGCATAATATTGCCTAGTGATCGTCTGGCCCTTTTCCAAGTAGTCGATGTAGATGATTCCATACGCATCCCAGAAAACCATGGCCATAATCTTGCCAGCTGACTTTACTGTCTTTGCCTTCTTTGGGGCGGGTTCTCCTGCGGTAATCCATTGTTTGGACTGTTCTTTGATTTCAGGAGTGTAGTGGTGTACCTATGTTTCGTCTACAGTTATGAGTCGACGCCAAAAGTCTTCCGAATTACGACGTATGTGTGCCAAAAGAGCCTCAGAGGACCACGCGGGTTCGTTTGTTTTCAACAGTGAGCAAACGCGGTATCCATCTTATTGATATTTTTTTCATCCCTAATTTTTCATGCAACATTGATATGATTGTACCCTTTGATACCCCTGTGGCCTCAACTGATTCTCGCAATTTTAATCCTCTATCACTCAACACCATATCCTGGATTTTGTTGACCATTTCGGGCGTACTCACTTCTACGGGGCGTCCTGAACGAGGTTCATCTTTTGTTGTCGTACGGCCGCGTTTAAATTCATTTACCCAGTTATAAACAGTCTTAAATACAGGGGCAGACTTACCATGAACGGCGTTTAACTCAACTGTGATTTCTTTTGGTGTAAGGCTTTCAAACGAAAATGTTTTATCACCGCTCGAAACTGTTTTTTCCATTTTTCAAATAAACCAATAACTTTTTGTTCAACCAATGCTCACAAAAAAACGACTTAATAAACCGAGCTGAAACTTTGTACGATATCTAGTTAGTAGTATTGCTTGCCAAAAACATCATAATTTAAGCGTGACGAGCGCCATCTCTTGGATTTTGTAAAGACTTATAAATCTCCCCTCCTACGTATAAAATTCTTAACAACTACTGCATCTGGAAAAAGATATCTGTTATATAGTGCATTTGGAAACTTTGATAACAGTAGTTTCATTAATTAGCCTGTCCATGACAGTCTATGATGGCGTTCTAGGATTACAGGTTTTGAAACAGGACCTATAAAATTAAGACATAAAAGCTTATAACTATATGAATCAGTACGAATGTAAAAGTTAGCTATTCATAATTTTTATTACCAGTAGAAGATATTTTTTTTTAGTTTAGTTTTTTGTACTGAAGTAGTAAAGTTGAAGCTTTCATTTTTTTCTATTTCGTGATTATTATTTTCTAAATTTTCAGAATTTATATGTACATCTTCAATATTAATATTTATATTATCTATATCTGTAAGTGCGTCATTTTTCAATCCTTGAGCCTCTCTGACAGTTTTAGAAATAGCAACGTCTCTATTAAAAACTCTTTGTCTATAGTTCTGTTTGTGAATAACAGGAGTATGTCCTAAATAGTCTGCTAATTTTTAAATTTCATTCTCATTTATACCACTTTCCTTGCCATCTATAGCGACTCTCATGCGTATCCTAGTTCCTCTAAGTTTCAAGATTTCCAACATTACATGTTTCAGCATATTTTTTCATGACTACACAAGCTGACACAAAAGAAAAAGGGTTATCCGATACATCATGGATATTTATAAATAAGTATGGGTTTTTATCTTAAATTTTTGCTTGAATCCTGTACGATACAAGTTGTTCCAAGTGTGCATTTATAGTGTAATAAAAACATAAAGGAATTTATCAGTCGACATCATCTTATAGTCTTTTAACACTATCCTCTCTACTTCTCTAGGTCGTCTTGCATTTGTAGATTGTACAAAAAATAAAAATAATATTTCTTAGTTTCTCATAGTCAATATCAGAATAATTTAGTTTTAATCTGAAGTATGCATTACTCATATCTTGTTCCAGTCAAGCATTAAATTTGACAGTGTCCTCATTTTTTGGTAATTCAATAAATTTCTGTCTTCTCGTTAGTGCATGTATTTCAGCAATGATGTTGCCTATACTTATGTGCCATAATCTGCACAATTTTTTTATTCCATTTCTCTTACATTATTATTAGAGTACTTTGTTACTTATATATAGTATACTAGATACTAGTGGGATTTAATTGAACATTGTGTTAGCAGTAGCTAGAGATTCCATAAATTTCGTGTTTGGGTTTGGTTTACCTATAATCTTGACAGTCTTTGTGAAAACCTCATACATATCTTCATGTAATATATCTTTGACCTCCTTGACATCTTGATTAAGCTTTTCCATCTCCATCAACAATGTTCCAAGACGACTGTGATTTGCTCTAACTCGTTTATGATTATATGGAGTTGTTTCATACTTTGACGCTTCTCCATTCAACCATACGAAAACAGCTTCGTCATATCTAGTTTACTGCAGAGCATCAGATTCGCATATTTTGAAAATAATATTTATAGCAATTTTACTGTCTGTTTCGTGATATTCGCCATTTGTTGCTCTACCTCTGGCTTGAACTATATGCTTTTTTGTGAAGGATAATTTAGTGCACTGTCTTACATGTTTGCGTAAAGATGTTAATGAAAATGATTGAGTACAGTTGTAGCAAAGTAAGTAAAATGAAATATTTTTTCCTAACATTTTAGGTCTTCGACGTAAAACATATTGACTTCCATCAGTTGCATTCAAATTATTCATATGATTGGCTTTGATTCTCAATTGGTCAAAATAAATTTTCTTTTTAAAGCAGCACTACCATTTTTTTTTCATGGAATAATCTTTTTCTTTAAATGTTTTAGCTTTTCAACTAATTTTTTTTTATGAATCTTTACATAATGATCAGACAATTACGTATACAGAATTTATATATTAGGATCCTTTTTTTAATTTTTTTCTTTACAAAAAAAGCAGCAGTTTTTTGCAGCCAACAGAACTTTATAAAACAGCTTCAACTGTTTTGTTACGTAAAGCAGATCCAACTGAATTTAAATTGATATTAACTAATGAGTTATCTAAAATGCTAAGTCCACATTTGAAGAATTATTGAATATGTTATCTGGAAGGTTACTGAATGTATTTGCACCACCAGTCTTTCCCACTTTTTTATTCCTATCTAATATTTTACTTGAAACGTTAAATAAAATTTTGAGTCCTTCTAATTCTACGTCTGATTCATACATTTTTTTTAGATTTTTCTTCTGGTTCTGTAACGGGGTGGATTAGCTGGTATAAAATGGGTTTATTAAAGAGCAAACTCGCACGATGTAGAGCTAACCGCCGCTCCGTTAAACACGTATGAGTATACGTGTATTCGCCTTTATGTTTGATACTTTCGTACCGATGTCTTCCTTCCAACAGAGTTGAACTCACCTTAAGTCACCTGACTTGTGACACTCGATCTATCTTTGTGAGTGACCTAATGTTTACTCAAACTATCCCCTAGATAAAATCGGTTTAAAAATTAATCGGTGACGGATCCGTTAAACTAAAAGGGAACGAAATAATGTAATATGGTGAATAAAATTAATTTCATTAATTTTATTAATAATAAAGAAAGGGAGAGAGAGAGAGAGAAAGAAAGAGAGAATTCAAAATTCTACCGCGAAAACTAACGCTTGGCGCGAACACACAAACGGTTGCGATAGACAAAATACTTTCGTCAGTATTTTATCGCGCAAAAAAGGGAGGTGCACCTACCCTGCGGTGTAATTACGGTGATCAGTCGTAATTGTTGAAGAAAATCAAATTTTGGTGCTCCTCTGGAACCAGCTACGCTGCCTCGGTCACGAAGATCGGTGCCTGCAATTAATCTATGTTACTGTTCGCTGCTGCTGTATTTTGCTGCTACTTTTATTGTCCGTGTTTACTCGCGCACGTATTCAAAAAAATCAAGTAAACTTTCGAATGGAAATAACGACAAATTACAGTGGAAATCTATTTCGCAGTACTATATCGCACAACAGTTGAGGGTTAACTGAAAACTTTGAACTCTCGCGCGCCCCCTCTCTCTCTCTCTTAGACGTTCGCTCTATAGGCCAAGCAACAGGGATTTTTTCATGACAAAAATACTACCTGGAAACCGAGTGTGCAATCGTGTGCAGATAAGTTGAGATATCATTGGTGTTATGTTTTGGACACGCAACTCCTGTCACCCTATTTGTTATAAACATTTTAAACGAAAAAAAGGCATTTTTTTTAGTTTTTTGTTAATAACTCTGCGAATAATGTAGCGATGTTAATGATATAGGTACACAAAATGTAGGTAAAACAATTACGAACAAAACTAGACCTCGAGCGACAAAATCGGATAATTAGGAACCGAGGAAAACCCGGAAAAGTGGCGAAATTTAACATTTATTTAAAAATTCATATCTCCGTCACTTTTTATTTTGTAGGACTGAGTCTTTGCGAAAATGTAGTATTATTTATGTACTTCATGTGTGCCAAAAGCTGACGCTGTGAAGTAAATAGTTTTCATGTAATCGTAATTTCAGTTTTTCTAAGCGATATTTTTCATCATCTCTCCTTGCGACAGTGATTTTTTCATCTTAAATTTGAAAACGGTTTTAAAAAATGCAGATTCCACCCAACAAAACGAATATTCTAGTTTTTCACTTAAATTTTTGTAAGTGTGTGATAAATGCCGGGAAAGTCGACTAAAAACGGCTGAGCGCACGGAAACTTTCGAGTGGTGGGGGGAGCAGCAGCCGAAGAGAGGCACACATATATAGTAATAGAGGCGCGCTGCGCCCTTTTATAATTTTTCCATCTCAATATCTCTGCAACCATAAATGTTATCTTAACAATTTTTTTTTTATTTCGGATCTACTGAACTCCGGGAAATCAATTATTTATTTAGAATTTATAAATAATCAATAAATTAATTACTTTCCGATGTTCTTCAAAATAAATGTTGTCATTATGTTTACGAAGCTGGATTTTGGTCCAGCCCCCATTCCCTTTTCTTTTCATCTATCTCTCTCCTCTCTTTCTCTGTCTCTCTCTCTCTCTCTGTCTCTTTCTTTCTTCCAATGGAATACTATTTCTTCTCTCTCTTTCTCGCTCTGTCTCTTTCTCTATTTCTCTCTTCATCTTTATTGTACTGAGGCTGCGACCGTTGGGCATTCAAACGAGAAGAGAAAGTGACGCCACGCGCTCAGTTAACGTACAGCTGTAAACAACGCTTCTGCATATTTTCACAATCATTTATTTCTTTACCAATAAAATTGGGTTAAATTTTTTTTTAATTTCAACAATTTATGCTTAGCCTTTTATTATTTACGAATTCTAAATAAATATTTGATTTCCCGGAGTTCAGTAGATCCGAAATAAAAAAAAATTGTTAAGATAACATTTATGGTTGCAGAGATATTGAGATGGAAAAATTATAAGAGGGCGCAGCGCGCCTCTATTACTATATATGTGTGCCTCTCCTCGGCTGCTGCTCCCCCCACCACTCGAACGTTTCCGTGCGCTCAGCCGTTTTTAGTCGACTTTCCCGGCATTTATCACACACTTGCAAAAATTTAAGTGAAAAACTAGAATATACGTTTTGTTGGGTGGAATCTGCATTTTTTAAAACCGTTTTCAAATTTAAGATGAAAAAATCACTGTCGCAAGGAGAGATGATGAAAAATATCGCTTAGAAAAACTGAAATTACGATTACATGAAAACTATTTACTTCACAGCGTCAGCTTTTGGCACACATGAAGTACATAAATAATACTACATTTTCGCAAAGACTCAGTCCTACAAAATAAAAAGTGACGGAGATATGAATTTTTAAATAAATGTTAAATTTCGCCACTTTTCCGGGTTTTCCTCGGTTCCTAATTATCCGATTTTGTCGCTCGAGGTCTAGTTTTGTTCGTAATTGTTTTACCTACATTTTGTGTACCTATATCATTAACATCGCTACATTATTCGCAGAGTTATTAACAAAAAACTAAAAAAAATGCCTTTTTTTCGTTTAAAATGTTTATAACAAATAGGGTGACAGGAGTTGCGTGTCCAAAACATAACACCAATGATATCTCAACTTATCTGCACACGATTGCACACTCGGTTTCCAGGTAGTATTTTTGTCACGAAATCACTCTTTTCAAGCCCTGTTGCTTGGCCTACTAGCATCGCGAGTGCTACCGAATCGCGAACGTATCGATTGATCGAATCGACTACCAATGCAGTTCATATATGCTCTCATCTATTGATTCTGCTGATTTTTCTGATTTTTGTAGTAAATATTCTAAATCAGATGTTACTGTGAGGACTAAGCTTTCCAATACGAGTTTTCTTATGCAAAGATTGATTATTTAAATTAGAATCATCTAGCTTTTCAGGTGTATTAATAAGGGATTTTATTTTAATGTTTTACTTTGATTTACTTTAATTTACTTTGTTGTTTGTTTTACTTTGATTAATTTTTGCAATTCCTGTTTCATCAATTTCATTTGCCTCTCCATCAAAAAATGATTCAAATTCTTCGAGTATTGTGTTATCATCGTCAGTTATTCCACCTTAAAGATATCGTTAATTTCAAATTTTTAAAGATTGCAAATGTAAATGATTGAAATTGATAATGTGGGAAAAAACTTTACCATCTAACACGTGGCTGGAGTTCAACTCCATGATATCAGGATATATCTCAGGTTATATGAAGACAAATTTTTTAGATTACATCAGGGAGAGATTTTTTTTAAATTACAGGTAGACCCTTTTTATAGATGAATTGTTAGAATGAAAGTTTATTCTTTGAGCAAAATCTAATTTTCTATCTGAAAATAAAAAAGTTATTAATTTGGTAGAGCAAAATATCTTCATAGATGATTTGAAACTTATTTCAAATGTTTTATGCTTTGAAAATCACAAAGTATGACACTTGTGCTACCTCGGGTGGAACAAATAATTGTTCGAATAATATTTTAATATAGATTATAACGGTTTGTTTAATAAAGCATTATTTATTTAACGCTATTACAAAATTCCTGTTCCTTTTTGTGAAGCTAACTACCGCCTCAATCAGCTACTTGGTAAATGGGTGATGCAACGTATGCGTTTCACGCGACTGAAAATTGGAAGAAACGGGTGAAACAAAGTAACAGACAGCAAATTAAATACAGATTCTTACTGTGGGTGAGGGTTGAGATTACATCAACACCGGGCTAAACATCAAGTATGCACTAAAATAAAAATCTAAGAGGAATTTATTGCAGTTAACTGCAAAAATACGCTTGCACAATGTGGCCAAGAGGTTCTGACCACGCGGGATGAAAGTCTATAAGCACTCAACGATTACTGCAACGATTATTGATTAATGTAATATTAATTGGTATATCATGTATCATTTTGTTTAGTCAGAATAATAACTCGCTAACTTGTGATACCTAAACTCAAAAGTGTATTTCATTCAATTTTTAATCACTTTAATAAATTTAATAATTTTAAATACGTATTTTCAATTTTAAACTTACTTTATACAATAGCATATAACCAATATTTAATAATGCAGTATAAAACAACCTTAAAATGATCTTTGAAATCGTAACAGATAAAATAATAAATATTGTATCTTAACTTACTATTTTTCGCACTTTTAGAATCGGCAGTCATAATTTCTTTTTTAGCACAATATGCATGTTTGATTTTAAAATGATCTTGATTCAGACATGATGTCTCAACTGATAACGGCTAAAAAGGGAACGTTCCCAACCGTCCGCCTTCAATTTCGTTGCAATTGAGATAAGTTATACTTGATAAAAAAATAAGAGACACGTTTTTTTTTTTTATTGGCGGAAAAAGCTGCCAAGGGGGTGAAAACCACCCTCAAAAAGTCAACCCTAAAAACAGTTAAACAGCAGTAACTTTGGTTGTATTGAATCTTATTTGATGAAACAAATTGAAAAAAATTTCTTACTTAAAAAACAACAAAACCGCATAGTTTCAGACTCAGGGAGTGAATAAATGCAATATTACCTGCCGAAGAGAAAATGGAGTGAGTGTGTATTAGATAGGTCCAAGGAAGTGGATGCTGTTCAGAGGTTCAATATACAAGAAGTCGCGGTTTCTTTTTATTCCCTAGATTAGGGACGAGACTGCACCTAGCCGGCATAAAAACCCCAGTCATAGGTGGGGAAAAGCCCTTTAGATGCAGCAACTTTATTAATAATAATTTACAATGAGTAGAACGCAAGCATCAAATTGGACGTCGCTCGCCTCTAGGCTCTCGCCTTTACAATCTTTGTCGTATGTGCGCACGCAAATCGGTGGATCATCCGGTCCACTTACCGCATGATGTAGGACTCGTGAGAGTGGGAGAGGAATCGAGAAAGTGCCTCCGAAATTAAAGGGACGGTGTAGCCCCGACGTCTCGGGAACGGGAACAGCCCTCGCTACAGCGTCACCTGAGGAAGCTGATGGGCACAGAGCCGCGTAGTTGGAGGCACTTCTGAGGGCTGGTCGCGCCCTCACCTACGGCAGCAGGTCTCCCTGTCCGTGGCTCAGCAGCCACGAGTCACTGGTCGCGATGTCGGACGATGCTTTCGCCGTGGTCACAACAATTACTTCGCTCGTGTACAAAATCGAACCGCAGCGCACAGAATAAGAACGTTCGGATCCGTCAAAGAGGGCAACAAAACTAAAACTAAACTTGGGGAAAGCGATGCCCGTCTTATATTGGGCGAAGCATTCCCACTCCACCCCCGCATTCAGGACCCGTAGCGTAATAGAGAGGCCCAGAGCGCGTCGCACGGTCGGACCCCGTAGCATATCGCACCGCTTTCGATTGTCCAACACGTGTCGATAATGACGTGCAGATGCAACGCACATGCGTCACAGCTTACCGCGAGGTCAGCTGCGACGCATGTGCGATGCAGCCGCGCTGCACGAGGCCCACAAACGAATCGGATACCCAAGCGCAGATACCGTAAACATTCCGCCCGCCTTCGTCCTTAAGGACGAACCTTCTATCGCGACTTAGTTTTACGCGTCGATCTCTCCCACTTGGACGGCTCCTCTTGATCCTTTCGATGATCCAGCGTCAGCGGTGCGAGACAAGCGACATGTCGTCTGAAGGTGTTGTTGGGTCGCTCACCAGTTCCAGATGTATCGCCTTGGTGGCAAAACAAACAAATAAGGCGATATATCCTTTGAAAGCGCGTTGGCCACGGCCCTTGGAGGTACGCACTTGGAACGGTCCGGCGTAGTCCAAGCCGGTGGTGGTGAAAGGGCGAGCAGGCGTCACTCGCTCGGCTGGTAGGTTGCCCATTAGTTGATGGGCCAAGCGGGGTTTGTGGCGTTGGCACTTTACGCATTTGCGGATCGCGGACTTGATAAGCGCACGCATACCTATGATCCATGCGAATCGCAACAGAACACTTGTGGTTAGAGTAGGTCCACCATGTAGGGCTTTACAGTGCGCATGAGCGACGAATAATCGACTAAGGGCCGATTGACGAGGTAGAATCGGCGGATTTCGCACGTGAGAAGGTAGCGGCGCGTTACTTAAGCGGCCTCCCACCCGCAAGACTCCGTCGCTATCGAGGAACGGCCTCAATGAGTGCAAAGCGTGTCGTCTGGGCAGGCCCTTACCGTCCCGTAAAAGCTCGATCTCACAGGCGAATACGTGCGACTGAGCAAGCTTCAAGATCGCCTGCCGGGCGTTGTCGAGCTCTGCCGTCGAGAGGAACGGGGTGTATAAACCCTCTTGCGCCTTGCGCCGCGTATATTGTAAAAACGGTCGCAAACACCAAGCTGTCACGCGTGTCAATCTGGTTAAGGTCGAATACCGCGACAACATCTCTGGTTCGTCATTTCTCGACTTTGTGTGCAAGATTTGCACCGTTTCTGGCGACTGAGGCCATGCTTGTGAGTGAGAAGCGAGCCAGGGTGGACCCTGCCACCATAGATCGAGCGATTTTAGTTCGGCGGGGGTAGCGCCGCGAGAAGCTATGTCAGCCGGGTTCTGTTTCGTGGGTACATGATCCCACGTCGCAGAAGGTAACTCGGTCTGTATGAGCGAGACGCGGTTAGCGACGAACGTCTTCCAGTGGCACGGATGTTTTTTAAGCCACATGAGGACGATTCGGCTGTCTGACCATAGGCGCACCGGCGCGGACCTCACGAACTCGAGCCCCTGCAGGTGGCGGACGAGCTTAACTGTCAACACTGCGCCGAGCAACTCAAGGTTAGGTATGCTAACAGTTTTCACGGGCGCGACCTTTGTTTTAGCCGCGAGTAGCGAAACGGCAAAGGTACCGTCACCGTTATCAATCCGCAGGTAGACAACGGCAGCGTACGCACGTTTGGAGGCATCCGAAAAGCCATGTACCTCGTATGACTTACGCTGCGAGAGGCCTAACCAACGAGGCACGGATAACGACGAGAGAAGGCCTAAGGAGCGGCAGTAGGTGAGCCATCTATCAAAAACTTCACCTGACACGCGGGCGTCCCAGTCTACCTTTTCGAGCCATAAATCTTGCAGGATGGTCTTTGCGGTCATGGTGATTGGCGCGAGCCAGCCTAGTGGGTCGAATAAGCGCGCGATATCGGAGGAGATAGTTCGCTTGGTCAGTTTTTCGCGACGGCACTCGATCTCACCGATGGTGAAACTGAAGCAGTCCAGCGAAGGCGACCAGTGCACACCGAGGGTTTTCACTGCCTTCTCGCTGTCGATTTCCTTCGACACGCAGCCGTTGCCTTGCGTCGTGCTTGAAGGTAGTAGCTCGGGGTGCGTAGCCGCCCATTTGTCCAACTTGACGCCGGCCGATCTCAGGATGGCTATCAATTCGTCGCGTTTCTGTATGGCGCTTGCGAGGTCGTCCGCGCCGGCGAAAGTATCATCGACATACGTTTCTGACTCGAGACAGGCCGCGCCGAGTGGGAAGCGTTTCTCTTCGTCGCGAGCTAGCTGTAGAAGAGTACGAATAGCTAGGTATGGCGCGCAGGAAGTACCGTAGGTTACCGTCGTCAGTCTATAGTGAATGGGGGGTGACTCGGCGACAGGTGACCATACGATGCGCTGGAGGTCCTGATCTTCGCGCGCTACACGAATTTGTCGAAACATTTTCACTATGTCGGCAGTGAAGCCATAGCGATATCTACGCCAATTGAGTAAAATGAGGTCAAGCTCACTTTGAAGCGGGGGCCCGGCCATGAGAAAGTCGTTCAAGCTGTGCTTGTCCCGAGTTTGACGCGACGCATCGAAAACAACGCGTATCTTCGGCGGTATCGCGGCAGCCTGCATAACCGCGTGGTGTGGCAGGTACCACGCGTAGGGATTGTTTCTCTCATGGTCGGGGACCCGCTCCATGTGGCCGAGGTCATAGTAGGTCTGCATGAATTCCGTGTACGCGCGGTTGAGCTGCGGATCACGAGCCAAGCGCTTGTGCTGATACGTCAACGAGAACAAGGCCATACGCTGCGTTTCCATACCGACGCGCGGTATCTCTTCTACACGCGGAAGGCGTACCTGGTAACGACCATCGCTTCCTCGCTTATGCGTTTCAGTAAAAAACTTCTCGCACGCTTTATCGTCCGGTTTTAGTGAATCGGTGACGGCCGGCACCTCCTCAAGCGTCCAGAAGCGTTGTAGCAGCTCGCTCAGGTCACTATTGACTACGCACCGAAGGACTTTGATCGATGCACAGTTTGCGTGTACCGCCCGCCGTGACGAGGGTTTGTAAGTGGGGCCCGATATTATCCACCCGAATGCAGTGTTTTGCGCGACCAAGCCCGAGCTCGAAACCTGCTTGAGGCCCGGGCGCAGCAGCTGACCGTAGAGGTCGGCTCCGATCATCAGATCGATCCGACCCGACGTATTAAAGAAAGGATCGGCCAAAGGTAAAACCTCAAGCTGCGTGAGGTCCTGTTTCGTGGAGGCGCGCGATGGCAAATCAGAGGTAAGTCGTGGTAAGATAAACGCGTTGACCTGCTTTTGAAAACTCGCGTCCGATCGTGATCGTAATGTGAAGCGAGTTGCGGATTTTACTAATCCAGCCGCGCACCCTCCCACACCGGTTAAATTAGTGTGTACGCGATCCCTCGAGAGTCCGAGCAGTTGAACAAGCGACTCGGACACGAAGGTCGCCTCAGAACCCTGGTCTAGGAGTGCCCGAGCACCGACTTCCCTTCCATCGGGGCTTGCGACTTTCACCAAGGCGGTGGCTAGGAGAACTGGGCAGTCATCTTCGGGCACACTCCTGTTGCATGCATGCGCCGCGATGCCGCGGTGTGCGCCTATTCGTGCGACATTCGCTCGGACTTCCGATTCGGTACTCGCATTCGTGCCATTCTGCGTGCTTTTGGGCGCGGCGCTACTAGGGTTGTTACTCGGTCGATGGAGCGTCGAGTGATGTTTTTCACGACAGACCTTGCATGTGTACGTCGACCTGCACTTATTGAACTTATGCTGGCCGAGGCAATTAAAGCAGAGCTTCAATTGACGCACGTCGCTCTGACGTTCGTGGACCTTTTTAGCAAGGTAAGTCGGGCAACGCGAAATGAAGTGCTCTCCCGCACATAGAGCGCACCTAGACGTTCTCGCTGGCAAGGATGCGTTAGCGTGATGAACGCGGCGCGAGTTATGGTTCGAGCTGTTGGTAGACGGTCCTTTTTTCTCGTCCTTATCTGCATGAATCGCGAGTAGTGATTGAGCCCTTCGTTCTAAGAACGCGACTAGATCCACGAACTTGGCGAAGCGCCATGGGTTTCCATCTGATCCTTCGATCGTGATTGTGGTCGTCTGCCGTTCGCGATAGATTAATTCGCTCTCCCAGATCTTTCTCGACTCAGGATCTAGACGTATCTCCATTGCGTGCACAAGCCAAATGTCCCAGTGCTGTACGGGTGTTCGTAGATTGGTGAGTGCACGGATGATTCGCTGAACTTCGTCGACGAACGCGCTCAAATCCACAGCAGACTCTTTCTTTAAGTACGGCATGTTGAACAGCGAGTCGAGCAACTTATTAATGGTTAAGCGCGGGTTGTGGAAACGATCATGAAGCGCTTTCCAGGTAGAAATATAGTTGACTCCAATGATCGCTACATCTTTCACGAGTTCCCCTGCAGCGCCTGTCAAACACGACTTAAGGTATTGAAGCTTCGCCGTGTCGGCGAGACGTGGAGCATTGTGCACAAGAGTGCGGAATATGTCCGCGAAACTGTCCCAATCCTCATAATTTCCCGAGAACGACGGTAGGTCTAAGCGTGGGAGTTTCGCGAGTTGGTCATCTATCTCATCGTCCTCGCGTGTACGTCTGCGCGGATTGTGATTGTCCTCCGACGGGAGGTTAGCGAGGGTCGTGATGAGCCAGTCAGAAGCGTCCTCGTAAGCACAGCGCATCGCTTGAAACTCGTTTTCGACAGTGTACGGATGCTCCTCTGATTCAGCACGTAAGGTAATGTCGTGGTGCGTCTTGCGGGCTTCGGCCCAGATCTCCCTGATAGTATCTACACGAGTTTGCACGATGACACGGTTGAGCGTGTCGGGCGCGCGCTCCCTCATTCGAGACCCGATTTGCTCGATCTCGGCCTTCCGATGGGCCTGCAACGCGACCAAACGCGCTAACGCAATAGGCGCCATTGTTTTTATATATATACGTGTACGTAACTAACACGATTCGCGAACCCTTAGCAAGGTGGACCTTTATCGTAACTTTACTCTATAACAACACAACAAACTAGCGATTGAACCTCTTTACATCATACACTCCTCACTCGGGGCACCATGAATAAATGCAATATTACCTGCCGAAGAGAAAATGGAGTGAGTGTGTATTAGATAGGTCCAAGGAAGTGGATGCTGTTCAGAGGTTCAATATACAAGAAGTCGCGGTTTCTTTTTATTCCCTAGATTAGGGACGAGACTGCACCTAGCCGGCATAAAAACCCCAGTCATAGGTGGGGAAAAGCCCTTTAGATGCAGCAACTTTATTAATAATAATTTACAATGAGTAGAACGCAAGCATCAAATTGGACGTCGCTCGCCTCTAGGCTCTCGCCTTTACAATCTTTGTCGTATGTGCGCACGCAAATCGGTGGATCATCCGGTCCACTTACCGCATGATGTAGGACTCGTGAGAGTGGGAGAGGAATCGAGAAAGTGCCTCCGAAATTAAAGGGACGGTGTAGCCCCGACGTCTCGGGAACGGGAACAGCCCTCGCTACAGCGTCACCTGAGGAAGCTGATGGGCACAGAGCCGCGTAGTTGGAGGCACTTCTGAGGGCTGGTCGCGCCCTCACCTACGGCAGCAGGTCTCCCTGTCCGTGGCTCAGCAGCCACGAGTCACTGGTCGCGATGTCGGACGATGCTTTCGCCGTGGTCACAACAATTACTTCGCTCGTGTACAAAATCGAACCGCAGCGCACAGAATAAGAACGTTCGGATCCGTCAAAGAGGGCAACAAAACTAAAACTAAACTTGGGGAAAGCGATGCCCGTCTTATATTGGGCGAAGCATTCCCACTCCACCCCCGCATTCAGGACCCGTAGCGTAATAGAGAGGCCCACAGCGCGTCGCACGGTCGGACCCCGTAGCATATCGCACCGCTTTCGATTGTCCAACACGTGTCGATAATGACGTGCAGATGCAACGCACATGCGTCACAGCTTACCGCGAGGTCAGCTGCGACGCATGTGCGATGCAGCCGCGCTGCACGAGGCCCACAAACGAATCGGATACCCAAGCGCAGATACCGTAAACAGGGAGGTTGAAACCCCTACGATGTACAGGGGAAAAACTACATTTTTGAGTGGATTTTTCGTCTACAGAATCACAAAATTATCATAAAAAAATTGAAACATACATTTTCATCTAGGAAATGATAAAATAAAATTTACGTATTTCGGCGTTTTTTCATTTTTATGTATTTCCAGGGTGAACTACCCCTAAACCCTATTAATACTATATGAATAGTTGTCGATCACCAATTTTGCTGATTTTCCATATGCTATGATGTTTAAAAGTGAGCTAGATAATGACACTGTTGGTCTGTAGGAAAATAAATTTAAAGGCTGAAGACCACCATCAAAAACTACTTCGAAAACACTATTACAGCAATATCTTCAGTTTATATTAATATTTTTCGACAACAAAAAATTTCAAAAATTCGTTATAAAAAAGTGGATATAACTATATAGGTTTTTTCTTTGGGGGTTACAACCCATACGATATAAGGGGAAAGAACAACCTTTTTGATTGGATTTTTCGCGTAAAAAATCACGAAATTACCATAAAAATTAAAAAATAAATTTTCATCTAGAAAATGATAAAATAATATTGATCAGCTTCGGAGTTTTTCGTTATTTAATATTTCGAGGGTGAACCACCCCCAAACCCTACTATTGCTATATGAATAGTTGCCAATCACCAATTTCGCTGATTTTTCATTTGCTATGACACTTAAAAATTGATGAGAGGATTACGCTATTGTTGTGCTAGAAAAGGAATTTGGAGTCTGGAAACCACCCTCAAAAGCCACCCCCAAAACCCTGTTACAGCAATATCTTGGGTATTTATGACTATTTTTCGACAAAAAAAAATTGAAAAAATCTATATAAAAGAAAACGTATCCATACAGGTTTTTTCATTGGGGGTTACGAGCCTTACGTTGTACAGGGGTGAAACTGTATTTAGAGTATCTATTTTTACCATCCGAATTCAAAAACGGATCATAACAAAATTATAAAAACGATCTATTTTGTGAAAAATAATACGGATAAATCTAAAGCGTTCCGGTATATCATCTAAACACTCAGTGATTAATATCCTCCAATCAACTTCCTGATAAACCCCTGATTAGCCTCACTCCCATAAAACCTAATCAACCTCAGCCTCTGATCAACCACACTCGCATACCCCATGATCAACCTCACTCCCAGATCAATCCCACTCTCATACCCACTGATCAACCTCATGCTCTGATTAACCCTACTTGCATACCCACTGATCTACCCCACTCGCATACCCCTGAATACTCCCTCATTAACTTCACCCCGTGAATACCCCTAATCAACTTCACTCGCGTAGTTATTGATTAACCCCACGGGGAATCTCCGATAGTCTCAATGAATAAAAATGTATTCCTAATCTGTAAAGTGGATTTCGAAGGGTAGGAGTATTATTTTATGGTGTATGGTCCGTTTATGAAAATGAAATTCGTTCACGATGTCACTTAACTTTGAATATAGGTAAAAATCTAGCCTAAAGGCTTTAGCATGTTTACGTTAGGATATCTCGAAAGCGTGACGTGATGGCTCAATTCTGAGGATGAATTCAAATTTTACGCAGAAAATTGCTTTAGAGATTACTTACAGTCTTACTAGAATATCCACAATCCCGTTTTTTACTATTCATGTAGTTCTAGCTGCAAAACTTGTTTTGTTCACTCAAATTACGAATGTTATCGTATTCTGTCGGCCTATTTTACTGAATAGGAAGAAACTGTTATGATAGAATTTCAATCTTGGTTTGCCTCGTTAACCGCAATCAAACCGAATTTTAATGACGTTCACCACGTTAACCGCAATGATATGCGGCACGAATAAATATACAGGGTGGGCCATTTTAAGTGGACCAGTAGGTTTCCTCGGAAACTATGAGAAATAGCGAAATATTTTTCAGACAGAAGTTGCTCAATTTCGAGGGGCTCAAATTCTCATGATCTTACATTTGACCTTGGAGGTCACGTTCAAGGTCATTTGAAGGTCAACTTTGTTTTCTTAAATGAGAACTCCTATTTTTGATCCCGGATTCAGAAAGAGCGGGAAATTCTACGTTAAGATGATGTAACGAATGTGGGGTCCGATTCACCACTCAAGGTCATGTGAAGGTCAATTTATTTTTTTTCTTAATTTTTCCTCCCGAATGACCGGGTAAGGGTGATGTTAAGCGAAAAATATTTTAGACAAAAGTTGCTCAACTTCGACGGGGCCACATTCCTATGACCGTACCTTTGATCTTGGAGGTTATGTTAAAATACTTTAATCACTTACCTTCTTCATTTATGACCTTGAATAAATAGGGCAAAATAGACCGCAGACATGACGCCTAAACAAAAAATTGGGTAGAATTTTCCGCTCTTTCCGAATCCGGGGTCAAAATAGGGGTTCTCATGTAAGAAAACAAAGTTGACCTTCAAATGACCTTGAACATGACCTCCAAGGTCAAAGGTAATGTCATGAGAATTTGACCCCCTCGAAATTGAGCAACTTTTGTCTGAAAAATATTTCGCTATCTGTCATAGTTTCCGAGAAAACCTACTGGTCAACTTAAAATGGCCCACCCTACACATACACACTCACACACACGCACGCACGCACACACACACACACACTTCAGAACAACTCCGCCACCGCCGGTCCCAAGCCCGGGACCCTGCTACTCAAGAAGCAGGGAAGGAGGAGGGGGAGGAGTATCAACCTCGTTAAACAACCAAGGCTCATCTGGCCCGGATGATAGCACCCTGTTAAAGGGTCCCCGTCCAGGGTAACGGACTCCCCAAGCTGAAGGTGTGAAACGACCCGTGCCGATGTAGCCTGGTTGGCTCTCAGGGGTAACAGAGAGTCCCAAATGGAGCCTTGGGAGCACCTGGCGAAACTCCCTCGTATCTAGCCTTGTCCCACACACGCGGGGCTCTGCGTGGGATCGACGACAACTTCCCTAGCTACTCGTGGGACCAACATGAAGAATAATCAATCAAATCAAAATGAAAAATACCGCAGTGAAGCTGATAAATGCTTCAAGAGCCTGGAGAGAAAGGTCAAAAAGCTGGTGGAGTTTATTCTAGAAAAGAAGAACCTCCACGCAGAACTGAAGACCATGGCCAGAACGGCAGACTGTATGATAGAGGAGTACGCGAAGCTGCGCGTGCTCTCCTACCAGGGGGCCAAAAGAAGTACAGAAAAACTGACGGTAAGGGACGATGAGACCCAAACATCGCCCATCTTTAGAGAAAAAGCGAAAAAGCGTGAACATTTAGAAACGCAATCGCCGACGATCCCGCCAGCAATGAAGAAGGCCAAAAGCGACCAGGAAAAAACCCTGCTCACAAGGGAGAGTGAAGAAAGAAAGGAGATTGCCGAGAAAAAAGCCTCCGAATGGAAAGAGGTAAGAAGAAAGGGCAAAGCCAAGAAGAAAGAAAAGAAGAGAAAAGAGACCAATAAAAAAGAAGGCAGTAAAGAGGGTAAAACCACTAAGACCACGAGCAGGAAGCCTCGCCCAGAAGCTATTAAGATCAAAGCACTGGGCGAGACTTCGTATGCCGACATCTTGAGGAAGGTCAAGGCAGCACCCAACATGAAGGAGATAGGTGAAAGAGTCACCCGAATACGGCGTACTAGAGCAGGAGAACTACCCCTCGAACTGGGGAAACCGGGAACCGGGTCCCCAAACATAGAAGAGATGGTCCTGGCCACACCTGAGGAGTCAGCAGAAGTCCACTTATGACCGATAAAGAAACCCTCAGGATCAAAGACATGGATGAGACAACCACACCTGAGGAAGTGATAGAAGCTGTAGCTGCAGTTATCGGACCAGAGGCAGCTGCAAGTAGCAGCATAAAAATCAGAGGACTATACAACGGCACACAAGCGGCATATATCCAGCTCCCGGTAGCAGCGGCCAGAAAGCTACTTGAAAACGGGAAGCTGAGAATAGGATGGGTGAACTGTAGAGTTCAGCCTTACACACCGACACAAAGATGCTACCGGTGCTTGGAGAATGGTCACATCGCAAAGGACTGCAAAAGCGATGAAGACCGCTCCAAGCAGTGTTTCAGGTGCAGAAAGGAGGGGCATAAGGCAGCGGACTGCACGGACGCAAAGACGGAGGGATCTCACGCTAAAAATGACTAAAGTCCTCCAAATCAACCTCAACCACTGTGCAGCGGCTCAGGACCTGCTGCACCAGTTGGTAAGGGAGGAAAAGGCCGACATCGTCATAGTTAGTGAAAAGTACCGTGATCTCGATCAGCCGAACTGGGTGAAAGATACGACTGGTAGGGCGGCTGTCTGGGTATGCGGACACCTACACGTATCGGCAAGGATGACCGATCCAACCTCAAACTTTACGTGGATAGAAGTGGCTGGCATGCGTATATATAGTTGCTATCTCCCACCTATCGAAGAGATAAGCGAGTTTAAGAAATCCCTGGATGACATTGTTACCAGCGCAATGACATCACGCCTACCGGTGGTCATCGCAGGCGATTTTAATGCATGGGCCGTAAACTGGGGAAGCGCGAAAACAAATGCTCGCGGGCATGCACTTCTAGAGGCGTTCGGAGTATTGGAGCTCGAGGTAGCCAATAGAGGAACGACCCCGACCTATTCCAAGGCGGAGAAATCGTCCATAGTGGATGTTACCTTCATAGATGCCAAACTATTGACGGAGGAGCTCAACTGGAGAGTCAGCGATCGGTACACGGGCAGTGACCATCAAGCCATAACGTACCGGCTCCAGTTGATCAAAAAAGCGGTATCCACCAGGACAACGGAAAACAAGAGGAGATGGGCACCAAATACCTTCGACAGAGAATCATTTCTCTACTCCCTTGAAGGAATATCAGTATCCGGAACCGCGGAGGAAAAGGCGCAGGGTCTCACACGAGCTCTCAACACTGCATGTGATGCATCCATGGCTGTCAAGAGCAACGCAAGGGGTAGATTACCGGTTTACTGGTGGAATGAAGACATCGCAAGCCTGAGGCATAAATGTCTTACAGCCAGAGGGCGCCATCAAAGAGCAAGGAACAAGCCCAACTTCCGAGCTCTGACCGAAAAATTTGAAGAGCTAAGATCACCGCTCAAGGTCACCATCAAAGCAGCTAAGAGACAGTGCTGGCGAAACTTCTGCGAGGAAGTAGATAAGGACCCCTGGGGCCGGCCGTATAAAACGGTCATGCGCAAGATCAAGCCCAGGAGTGGCGCAACACCATCTTGCCCATTATTCCTCGACAGAGTAGTGCGACATCTGTTCCCAAGACATCGGGAGAGACCAGAACAAACAGGCCTAATGGAAAGAGACGATGAAATCGAGTTTACAGAAGTAACCCAAGCAGAACTGATAGTAGCCGCAAAGAAAATTCGAACCCGGAAAGCGCCAGGGCCGGATGGGATACCGGGAATTGCCATCAAGACGGCAGCACTGAATGCCCCGGAAATAATTCGCGATACATTTAGTGCGTGCCTGCGAGAAGGACATTTTCCAAACTCGTGGAAGCTGTAAAGACTGGTGCTGCTACCCAAGGGAAATAAGCCTCCCGAGCAGCCTTCGTCCTACAGACCACTGTGCATGTTGGACATTATAGGAAAACTGCTGGAAAGAGTAATCCATGCCAGATTGGAGGCAGCTATAGCCGAAGCAGGGGACCTGTCTGGAAACCAGTTCGGCTTCAGAAAAGGCCGTTCAACCTTAGGCGCTATTGATCGAGTTGTGGACCTGGCCAAAGATGCCATTAGCGGAGGACGGAGCGCAAGACGCATGTGCGCTGTGATCGCATTAGACATCCGAAATGCGCTTAACTCGGCAAGATGGGACATCATTATGACAGCCATGAAAGGACTGAAGGTGCCGCTGTATTTGCGTAGAGCCCTATCGAGCTACTTAAGCAACCGAATCCTGCACTATAACACCGACGATGGCACACACTCATACAACATCACGGGAGGAGTGCCGCAGGGATCGGTGCTTGGCCCCTTGCTATGGAATGTCCTATATGACGGACTAATAAGACAGCAGTTGCCAAGGGGAATAGAGATAATAGCTTTTGCCGATGATGTAGCACTAGTGGTCACGGCAAAGAGCGTTGAGGAGATAGAATATATAGGAAACGTCTCCATCGAGGTGGTGTCTCGATGGCTAAAAGGGCATGGGCTCAGTCTCGCTGCGGAAAAGACAGAAGCGGTGCTCATCTCCCGCACGAAAGCTCGGAAGTACGCCACATTCACGGTGGAAAATAAGCGAGTACAGTCGACTGACACGGTGAGGTACCTGGGAGTTATACTAGATGCGCGGCTATCGTTTGAGGAACACTCTCGAAAACAGGTGTCAAAGCCACTAACGTTGCTAGAGCGTTGGCAGGTATCATATCAAACGTCGGGGGCCAAAGCAACCACGCAGAACCCTCCTATCGTCGGTCGTAAGCTCGGTAATTCTCTACGGAGCTCCTATATGGGCGGATGCGCTAAGAAATAATGCAAGCTACGGAGGGACGTGTCGAAGAGCCTGCAGAGCAGCAGCGCTACGAGTTGCCCGTGCATACCGAACTGTATCAGACATAGCAGTCTCGGTAATCGCTGGAATAGCGCCTATCGACCTACTAGCATGCGACAGAGCAGAAATATACCGTGAAGGAGGTCGTAACGAAGAGAACAATGCTGATAGACATGTCCACAGCAAACGGTGGACGCAAAATTTAATGCGAGAATGGCAGAGAAAATGGGACAACGCAGTGATAGGTCGCTGGACTCATCGCATCATCCCGAACATTGACAAGTGGACAGGCAGGCGCCACGGACACCTCACCTTCCAACTAACACAGGTGCTCACCGGTCATGGCTGCTTCCGCATTTATCTCCAACACATCGGTGTATATGCGAGTGCCGAATGCCCATCCTGTCCAGGCAATGACGAGGACGTAAAACATGTCTTATTTGTGTGTCCCCGCTTCGCCGAAGAGCAGATGCATTTCCGCACGGAGTGGAATGATCCAATGAGTCCCGAAGGGCTCGGAGCTTGCCTGCTCGGCTCGCCAGAGGGATGGGAAACGGTAGTGACCTTTGCCACGTCAGTGGTAAACCGGCTGACCGAAGTAAGAAAGGAGGAAGAGAGAAGACGCGACAGGTCTATCATGCATAGATAGAGCGAGGTGCCAGACTATGGGACTAAAAAGCGCTCCTAAACTACCACAGAGTAGTTGGTAGAGCGCGGTTACCCCATCCGATGCAGAGGAACGTAGGCTCTGAGGTCACCTAAGTCCATAGGATAACAAGGCGCCAGCCTATCCAAAGCGCTCCCCTGCCTTTGCGGGAGAGCAAAGGACATTGGGTTGAGCCCAGACTCCCTCACCCGATGCAGAGGAACGTAGGTGTCGAGGTAGAGTCTGTCCAGAGGATGACCGGATGATGCCGATAGAAGAAGATGACCGGACGATGCCGAAGAAGACGTGTAAATCGATGCCGTAAGAAGAAGACGAGGCTAACATAGCCGAAGACGATGAAGATCGAAGAAAGCGACACAGCCGAAAGGTAATGAAGAAGACAAGGCTAATATAGCAGAAGCCCCCCCGCGAAGTAATGCCTAGCGGCGGTTCCCGCGGGGGATACAGGCAGGACATAGAGAGATGGGAGTTTAGTGGGTATACCATGCTTAGGGATTCCCACACAGGACGAGCCGGAAGGCCGTTACGTGCATAAAGCATTCTCCAACTCTCTTCAAAAAAAAAAAAAAAAACACACTTCAGAACATGTTTTGTTAACTTAATACATACAGTGCCCGTAAATTGCTTTTGCCCACCCAAAGAGAGATTTCTTAAAACTTTAAAATTTAATATCTCAGTGAAAAATTGATACAGAGACCAACCCGGGACGCGTTTGAAAGGTCTTTTTAAGACCTTTTATATGATATGTATAGCAAATATAATTAGTTCATTCTCTAATTGTTTTTAATGATAATTCGTCGTTGAAAATTCGATTTTTTTATTCATCTTTCACTTCTGTCTATACCGGAAGGAAAACCCGTAGAAAAATTGGAAGTAGACTATTTTTTAGCTCTTTCCAAGGGCTATACAAGAAGCTTATTAAAAGTTTGAATTCCCCAAGTATATTGCGTGCAAACGAGTTTTTACCAAAAAATGACCGTTTTTGTCAATTCAAAATGTCAATGGCAATAAAATTGAAGGTGGACGGTTGGGAATGTTCCCTTGTAAGTTAAAAACGAAGAGAGAGAGAGAGAGAGTGAGAGAGAGGAGAGAGTACCATCGATGCCGCTCGATGGCGTGAGAGTTAAAAGATTTGTCGAGATAGAGACGATACAGAAAACTCACTTCCTTTTAACGGACGTGTTTTTTGTTCCACTGACATTTTGTTTAAAATTTATTTATTTGAAGTTTACTCGTTCGCACGCATAAACATATCATGCGATTGCTTGATCATAATCCAGTATCATCGGTATTCTTTATAAAGCGTAACGCTAATCAAAACGTGGTTTTAACGACCCATAAGAGATAACGAAAGATTTTCCTTATACCAGCGTTACCCGAATTTAAAGTTGTATTTCAATTATATTGTATTTATTGTATTTCAAGAAATTTCACACCTCAATTTTCATAATAACATCAATTTTTCTTAATAACAACAGCAACAATTTATAACATTTTTTCATCATTATTTTAAGATAATAAAAACGAATGAAATACTTGAATAAAATCATTTGATTCAACCATAAATTATTTTATTACTTAAAATATCAAGAGTTTTCCTTATGGGAATGCCCTTGACTAAAAATACACGATAAAATCAAACAGACTCCAAATTCAGATTCAGCAACCCTCAACACAGTAGAAATTTTTTAACACATCTGTTTACATTTGCTTGGCACATTTGTTTACATCGTTACTGAGGCTAAACTGATTGCAAATTTGAATTTAATGTGTCAAGATACATAAGAATATGTGTATGTCATTTTCGATATAGACCACCGTTTTTATATATCTATGTAATTTAAATTACAATAGGTTCATTTTTAAATGAAAAAAGACAAAATTATGATAACATTTATCATAGACTATATATATATATATATATGTATATATGTATTTGTGATAGGCTATGATTATGATAAAATTTATTAAATTTGAATAATGATTAATACGTACCTTTCTGGGGAATATACAGCTTATGCTATATTAAAATTAGACTGTAGATCAATTAGTGTTTGAAATCAGATTATCCAACGAAGGAGAGCATTAATAACCGAGAAAGTTAGCAAGTTGTACAGTCGACTTCTCAATACCGAATCTTAATTCCTTACTATACAACCTACTACCTCACCCAGGCATTACTGCTATTTTTTCTCTATTAAACATTTTTTGTTATTTCATACGATGTTCTGATATTTGTTTGCTTTTGTCTAAGTAATTGTGTTCTTTAAGATTTCATGAAGCTTATAATTCATTCATAATATTTTATATAGATAGTTATTTTTAAGTTTTAGATTATAATTTTTAAACATTGCTATTTATTACTATAATAACAATTCGCAATAATTTAAATATTTTCAAAAATCAACTATTTGTTATTCTTTTACTATTTCTTCTAACAGAATATTTTTCTTTTCCTTTCTTCAATATTTGACATAATACAGCAAGTCTACAATTACGAAAAAAGATTTATAGTTTATTGTATATGTACAATAAACTATAAATATTACAGTTTGTTTATACTGAACGATTTCGGTATAATATGAGCCATGGTTACTAATACGTTCATACGACCAAAACTCGTTGCACCGATTTTATTACTATAGATATAAATACATGAATAATAATAATATGATACATAATTGTGAATTTATCATAAAATAAACAGTTCGAAAATATGCTCCATATATGATTGCACACACCATTTATGAAAAGTAAAAACCAGGCAATGAGGTATCGAAATCTCATTAATATGTACATGCTTTTTGAAGTACCATAATAGAACTATTTATTTATAGGCTACTATATTTATTAATATAACTACTGATTGAAACAAATTGATCTGTTAGAAAACATAAAAATAATCATTTATCTTTAATAGTAAACTAGAGAAGATTATAAAATCAGTTTTATACAGGCAATTAAATTAATGTGATTTTATTTTTGTTTAACATTGAGAAATTAAAACTCATATTTTCGAGTAGATAATATTTCGTTTGAAACAGATTTTATTTGCAATTGCTAACTTTACAAAAAACGTGATGAAACACTTGCCAAGTCCGTGACTAAGTGACTAACAAAATCATGAGAATAAATTTTGTCATGTTTGTTATAAATTTGCAGAAAGACAAAAGAGGACATTTTGACTATCTGATCGGTTTATTAAATCTATTTATTAGTAAAACTCTAGTACTTTTAAATTAGTTAATTATTTCACTTGTTATTTAATGAATACCATTTCTTAAAAGGTAAAAAATTGAGATGTTAATTTATCTTACGCAGGCATGAAAATCCATATAAATTTGAGGTTATTAATATTGAGAATCAATTAATGCCGGCCTGACTACATGTACCGGTAGATAGGAGCTTGCGGTATGCATATAAAAAAACTCACAAGTTCGGATCTACGGGTTAGTGTCATCAAGTAACTCTTTACTTTGTATATTTTATTCCAGTTGTTTACGATTTCTTTGTCAAGTATTTTTCAATTGCTGGTATGCATCCTTTATCTATTACGTTGAATCTGTAAAATTAAAATAAATACTATAATATTTACAAAAATGCTATTGATTGCAAAGTTGTTTTTATAAAACGAATAAAGAAAAAAAAACATGTTCATATAGGAAAGCAATGGAGTCCAGTTGAAAAAAAATCCATATCCTACACATGAATCCGTCTTTATTCATAAAATTGGTTAATGTTTTGGAGATATCAAAAATCCCTCGTTAGATTTAAAGAGGATTCCACATTTTCGTTAGAATACATTTATAAAACCATAACTATTTGTTACGTCAAAGTTTACCTCCGAGTAAAGATTTAGTTGGATTCAAAGTGGATAATAACCATTCTGATAAAAAATGGAAATTTCTTTTTTCATAATGTATGTATAATATTATCATATGACATGGTCCGATAAATTATATTTATAATAGAATAGGAGTTGAATTATTTTTTAGATTTTGATTAAGCCACTGGACACTCCTGTCAGATGTAACTATGAAGGTGAGTTTGAGAAAAAGGAGTTCATAATATTTATTTCTCTATTCCAAGAGACTCACTACAATGTTTAGGTAAAGAAGTTTTTTAAGTGATCGACCAAGTCTTTCCTTTTTGGATCCTTCTGAGCCAATCTTTAGTATTAATTTCGCCAACGTTTTGATGACATTTTTACATCATCCTTCTCAAAGCTAGAATGGTCAAATAAACATATTAATTTATATTTATTAAACACATTTGGCTACTTTTTACCGCAAATATTACGCAAAAGTTACATTCTTATGAAAACAATTTTTGTGCGTCATTTCTAATAAGAATCATCATAAGAATCGGTAAGCTTTATACATATTAAACGAGAATATTGAAATGTACCTCAGTTTGTACTGGTATTTATGCCAAACAAATTTTTGAAATATGTATCTAGAAGGAATAAGGTAGGTATAGTAAAGAAGACAATCTTATGCAAAACTAGTCGGTAGAACGTCACATAGGATATAAGCTTGCCAATTCAACAATGTAAATGTTAATCATTCATCTCACTCATGTTTGCTTACATAGTTCTGTACATAGTTATTTATGTTATTTTTTCGCTATAAATGTCTAGAATTCCGAAAAATAGGCGCTTTGGTCTCTATGGCTAGCATTCAATAACTTAGACGTTATTGAAATCAAACTTATGTTTATATATTTCAGTCAATCTTTGATCTTTGAAAACAGCTGGTGTGCTTACATTGCGTTCTACTCGGAAAACTAAGATATTAATAGCCAATCAAGTGAAGTGACAGATAATTCAAATTTATCGTTTAACAACAAAACAAAATTAAAGTAACGGCCAAAATGGCTACTCATTAGGAAACATAGGCTACTCATCAGGAAACATTTCTAGCTAGAAGATCTGGACGTCCAAAATAGTAAATTAATTGTAGCAGTTAAAATAACGAAGGTATTACACTTAATCGAAAATATTATTACTATAATTTTTTCGCTTATTATTTTTATTATCATCAAAATTAGTTTTCCTACCTGAATTAATAATTTATCTCTATCATTTAACTCTTCTATATACAATATCGCTTAATTCTTTGGACTAATGCATTTTTTTCATATCAATAAGTACAAAAAAAGACTAGTTTTCAATTAAAAAATAAGAGATACCACCCTCGTGATCGGATTTACATGTTTTACTTGTATTTTAACACTAGAAGTAATGCGCAGTGCAATCTACAGTAAAATATCAATTAAAATCTGTAGAATATTGAAAATTTTTTTCGGGGTTGATTTTGTTTTTTTGGGGGAGTTTGAAAGATAAGCTCGAATAGGTTAACCATATTTTAGTATTCAATCAACGAATATATTTTTTCTAATATTTTGATTTGATTTTTTTTTCATGAAAACAGGCACAAAGAGAGAAATTTCGATGGAAAAAATAGAGGTTGCAAGTCTCATGGTCGAAGCTCGATGCATTAGTTTTATTTATACATTAGAAGTAATACACAACAGACATCTTAGTAAGTTAACATTTTAAACCTGTAGAATATTAAAAAAAATTTTATTGGGGTGGTTTCTTCATTTTCAGGATATTTTGAAAAGTCATCTCAAATGGATCAACTTTATTATTATTTAATATTTTTTCCAGTTTTCTTTTGGTCTCATTTAAAATTTTTTTTTCACAAAAATACTATATGTACAAAAACGGTAGAATTGTCAATAAAAAAATGAAGGTTGCATTTCTTATAATCGGAACTGCTTGCACTAGTTCTGAATTTACATAACAAGTGAAATGAAATTTATTTTATTGTAAAATATTAATTAAGACTTGAGATTAATTGCAAAATTCATTTTTGAGGGCGGACATATGAGGGCGGATTTCTCCCATTCAATGTGTTCAAATCGATAAGATCGTGTTGGAAGATTTTAATATTATTATTATTAATACATTAGAGATTATACGTAAACTTAGAGTAAAAAAAAACTTCATCGTGGTGATTGCGTGCAAATTGAGTGAACTTTACTGGAGCTCTGTCATGCATAATATAATATTTTCCTGCTCTTCTGGTGCCAAAACTTCATCTTAGAAACCTCATAGATCACATTATATAAAGTCAAGGTACACTTCAGCATTCAATTTTCTCGGCAGACGGAATGGCCCCATAATTTGATCGCGAATAACTTCAGTTGATATATTGACGGCATGACGATGTGATGAACGGTCTAAATTATGATAAAAATATGTGAATATTGTGAAAAATTTTTTTTAACGGAAAGAATAAATCGTGTATAACTTTTCCCCTTCATAATTATCGATATATTATTTTCAAATTTTGATAAAACTTATTTTTCATGTTTCTACTAATAATCAACAGATGTGCTCGATTATGTGGATAATTTTTTGTTTTCATTTCTATATTATTTTAATTTTTATTATTAAATTCTATTGAATAAAACTTGTACTTTGTCGCGAAAGATATGCTATTATTGTATTGATAAACTATTTTAGAGCTTTTAAAAAATATCATTTTTTTCCAGTTTGATTGTACGAGCAAAAATTCTTATAATAATGTCATAATACGTACCTCCTTGCACCGCTAACGAACTGTTATGAGCCCACTCATGGGCTGATTCAACATGTCATAAAATTCGGTCCAAAATGTTAGAATCTTGTTCGATCGCGCTCACTAACCGATGGATCTACTTTAACCCCGGTGAATTTCCGGATATTATCGAAAATATTATTTTATTTATACATCGGTTTAAAGTACTTATATTTTGTTGCGATCATATCATAATAAACCACTATTCCGAATTTCATCAGGACAAATTGAAATTAAAACTGTGATGTACACACACAAAGATCAAGATCAGATACAATACATCCGGTCTTAGCGCGTAATTGAAATTTCGATTTTTTAATGAAGTTTTATTCTAAGCGCACAATTGGAAAATTCAATTGAGAAAATATGTCTGGTCTTGGCGCGCAATTTAAAGTACCATTTGTTTAATAAAATTTTATTGTAGGTGCACGATTTTAATTTTCAATTAACCCATTAACGTCCAAAATGTCAAAATTTCTTGCACGTTTTCAAAGTGATTTTTTCCTATGTAATTGGCGTTGAAAAAATTCTTGAACCACATATTCTGATGTAAAATTGCATGCTCTTTCAGAATCCGTTGCCAGAATCATGATAAAACTCACAGGAAAAGAGATATGTTCGATTGAAACATAAAAAACACCTAAATTTTCGAAAAAAAAAATTTTTAGGATTTTTTTTCAAAGTGTTACGGTGAAGATATCACCTTGCGACCGTGATCAAAGGTTATCATGGGATTTGAAGTTTAACAGGAAATTTTTTTGTTTACCTTGAACAATCGCTTCTTTACAAAATGGCGGAAAAAACGAATTTTTTTTTTTTCAATCTTCATCAACTTTTTTCTCAAAATCTATGGTCTTTAGAAAAAAATTCATAAAAACAAAAATGCCTTAGAATCGCTCGAGGAACATTCTCAAATTTTTTCAGAATTTTTTGAGACAATTTTTGATTTTCCGGGAAACTTGGGAAATGGAATTTTCAAAAATGTCTCCAAAAATTCTGAAAAAATTTTAGGATGTTTCTCGAGTGATTCTAAGACATTTTTGTTCTTATGAATTTTTTTCTAAAGTCCATAGATTTCGAGAAAAAAATTTTTTTTTTCGAAAATTTAGGTGTTTTTTATGTTTCAATCGAGCATATATCTTTTCCTGTGAGTTTTATCATGATTCTGGCAACGGATTCTGAAAGAGCATGCAATTTTACATCAGAATATGTGGTTCAAGAATTTTTTCAACGCCAATTACATAGGAAAAAATCACTTTGAAAACGTGCAAGAAATTTTGACATTTTGGACGTTAATGGGTTAAGAAAATACGCCCGATCTTGGCGCGTAATTAAAATTTCGATTTTTTAATGAAGTTTTATTTTGGGCGCATGATTCAAAAATTCATTTGTCATAAAATGTCCGGTTTTAATACGTAATTTGAAATTCGATTATTTAATAGAGTTTTATCGTAGGCGCATGATTTGAAAATTTATTTACGAAAATATGTGTGGTATTGGCGCGAAAGGCAAATTCGATTTTTTAATGAAGTTTTATTCTAAGCGCACAATTGAAAAATTCATTTTAGAAAGTATGTCTGATTTTGGTATGCCATTTAAATTTCGATTTTTAATGAGGTTTTATCATAGACGCATGATTTGAACATTTATTCACGAAAATATGTCCGGTGTGGGCGCGCAAGGCAAATTCGATGTTTATTGAATGGTAGGTTATTGTAGGCGCGCGATTGGGATTTTCATTTTTGATAATATGTCTAGTCTTGACGAATAATATAAAATTCGATTTTTTAAATGGATTTTATTATAGGATTAACAAGACTTGGGAAGCTGGTATTGACAGACTTAGTAATAGGATTATGTATAAATATAAATAAAGCAAGCGTATGAAAAACGTATATACAATTATATATACAGGGTGTCCCATTTTAAAGGAACCACCCCGAAATTTTCGATGGTTGGCGTTGTACAAAAAAATTGTTCAGACAACAGTTGTTTGGGACAATGGGGGCAAACTTTCTGTGAAATCCGATTAAACCTTGAGATTCATTTTAAGGTCATTTGAAGGTCAAAGTCATTTTTTGAATAGGAACCCATATTTTTGATCCCGGATTCGGAAAGAGCGGAAAATTCTACATTCCTATAACCTATTATATGTGGGGTGCGGTTACCCCCCCCCCCCCCCCCGCCTAAGGTCATGTAGGGGTCAAATTTATAATTTTCTTGATCTATGCACAGGGATGATCGGGCAAGAGTAAGGTTAATTGTAATAACCCAATAACTCGATAACCCAAATAACCCAATAATCCAATAACCCGATAACCCCAATATCCCAAAAAAATTGCAGTGTCAAACAACAGTGACCTTGAGCTTAAACTTCAGGTTAATTTTCAAAGTCGACTTCATGTATTCAAAGCCTTCATGAGAAGTGTCATTTTCCATTTTGTGGGATAATATGTTATTTCCATTCTTCTTTCTGGTGTGATTCCGGATAAGCCTACAAAGTTTCAACTAAATTGTTTAATAACACTTTTTTAGTATTGTTTATGACAATAGTGATTCGCGAACAGTCCTTCTCAGGATAGCTCAAGTGTAATTTTCTTAGTCGACTTAAAAGGAGGGAATATGCCGGATTATTCGAGAAACGAAATTGTTGATATCCTGTTGTCTCTCGGGGCATGTCAAGGCCGATATCGTGCTGCGGCAAGGTATTACCGCCAAAATTACCCAGGGACGCTTCACTACCCGAACCACGTTAAAACTCCGAATCATCGAGCAAAGAGAGAGACGTCGACCCCGAATACGCAGAAATCGTCGTCGCATTATGATGCCGAACAACGATGATCCACGAATTCTCGTCGTTTTAGCAATGGTTGATTTGAATCATCATTATCTCGTTGCGTGAAATTCAGAGACGTACTGGAATCCCAAGATCAACAGCCGCTAGATTTTTGCGGCTGTACAGATTTCATCCTTATCACATAACTTAAACTCAAGCTTTGATGCCAGATGATCGCCGCAGACTCGAATTCTGCAATTGGGCACAAGCAAGGATTCGTGAAGATCCTGAATTTTTCAGATACGTCATGTTTTCGGACGAAGCTACATTTCATGGTAATAGGCAACTCAATCGCTATAATAGTCATTATTGGTCTCTCCAGAACCCTCATTGGGTACGTCATGTTGATAATCAGCATAGATGGAGCCTCGTAGTTTGGTGCGGTATAATAAATGGTTATCTGATAGGACCTTATTTTTTCGATGGGAATGTCAACGGCGCCGCATATCTTGATTTCCTGCAGAATGAATTACCAGAATTATTGGAAGATGTGGACTTCGAAACCAGAAAACGATTATGACTTCAACAGGATGGTGCACCGTGTCATCCCTCACTAATGGTTCGTCACTTCTTGAACCAACGATACCGAAGACGATAAATAGGCATTGGTAGTGACATTACTGAGTGGTGTCCAAGATCACCAGATCTGACAAGTCCAGATTTCTTTTTATGTGGCTATTTGAAAAATGTTGTTTATGCACAGCAACCAACAATAAGCTTGCAGAGCTATTCCGCGTCACGTTTTGATGTAGACACTTGAAAATTTTGAATGTAGAATTCAACACTGCATAAATTTGAACAGGGGTATTTTTGAACATCTTATGAGATAAATGTTTGTGTTACAATCTTGACCATAACTCTATCTGTAGTCAACGTCTTGTCTTGATCGGCTGAGCATTCCCACCTTGCCTTCATTGGCTGGGTAATCAATACCTTGCCTTCATTGGCTGGGTAATCAATACCTTGCTTTCACTGGCTGGGTAATCAATACCTTATTAACCTTACCCTTGCCCCGGTGGGGGGGGGGGGTGAACCGCTCTCCCAACATAATACTTTATTTAAACGTAGAATTTCCCGCTCTTTTCGAATCCGGGATAAAAAATGGGGGTCCTTATACAAAATATCTCTTGGTTATTGGGTTATTGGGGTTATTGGGGTTATCGAGTTATTGGGTATTGGAGTTATTGGGTTATTACAATTAACCTCACTCTTGCCCGATCATCCCTGTGCATAGATCAAAAATATCATAAATTTGACCCCTACATGACCTTAGGCGAGGGAGGGGGGTTAATCGCACCCCACATATAATACGTTATAGGAACGTAGAATTCTCCGCTCTTTCCGAATCCGGGATCAAAAATATGGGTTCCTATTCAAAAAATGACTTTGACCTTCAAATGACCTTTAAATGAATCTCAAGGTCAAATCGGATTTCACAGAAAGTTTGCCCCCATTGTCCCAAACAACTGTTGTCTGAACAATTTTTATGTACAACGCCAACCGTTGAAAATTTCGGGGTGGTTCCTTTAAAATGGGACACCCTGTATTGTAACGGGGTTGATATCCGTTTATGTAATTATGCGCGCGATTACGTCGAAGAGCGCGCGGGATTATCTACACGTTTAAATTCGAAAACTGGAGAGCAGGAGGGAACGGGTGTCAGTCAACCAACTTTCTACTGTTGTGAAATAATAACATCGAAATTACAGTCAAGATCACATGCGAGATCGTTTATTACCTCTTATTTCTACAATGTACTCGCCGGGTTAATACATGCACGCTTCTTATGGAGTACGAGAGATTAGTTATCGGCAATTATATGGCAATCGCGAAATTAAGCTGGCCAGCTTACCTTATTATCGAGCGCACTTCTCGCAACGGAAAAAGGAGACAAGTCAGGTAGCGTCAGTCTTTGACAGGAACGGGCTGTTCTTGGTTTCGCCCTCAATGGCGAAACCTCCACTCACACTCACTCACACACACACTCGCTACCCTAGCGACGACAAAAGCACAGTTCTCGGTTCAGGAGGTTTTTCAGCTGGTTCGCTTCAGCACTCGGAAACTCTCATTCTTCTTAACTACGGCTGGAGATATCGATAGCTAATCCTCGACTCGTCTTAGCACTCCAAGAAAACTCGGGAAAAACTCTAATTGTTACTAGCAGCAGCTGAGTGTGCGGGTTCTAATCTTCAAATGGTTCATTTTCATACGCGCGCGTTCCGTCTCGTCTAGTGCCGAATTCCCTCGTCACATCTTTCCCCAACCGATAGGTGCTGCCTCCGCAGGCAGCCGCATGGTTGGGCTGTCAGCGCTAATAAGACGTTTACCGTCACAATATAAACGTATATAAATTTATATATACAAAAAATATGTATAAATATATATATATATATTTAACATATATATATCTATATATGTTAAACGTATACAGGGTGAGTCATTTTAATTTCCCCAGTCTAATAACTTTTGAAACAAGCAAATTACGCAAAAATGTTTCAGACCAAAGTTGTTGGAGTTCAAGGGGGACGTCTAGGGGTGACTTTGAAATTGACCTTGAGCTTGACCTTGACGGCTTTCTCAAGGTCAAGTCTATTTTTTTATTGGGAACCCTTATTTCTGACCTCGGAATCGGAAAGAGCAGGAAATTTTACAAGATTTAAATTTTTTAAATTTAAAAATTTTTTAAATTTAATTTTTTTAAATTTTACGGGACTATTCTTGTTTCCGTTCCCTATCCTTTTTTATTTTTCACCGGACTGTATGATTATTATTAATAAATTTCAAATATTGGAAGTTGTTGCTAATAATTTGCTATTACAAGTCTATTAAATTAATGAAACTATTTCAGTATCAATCTGATGTTCTGCAAAGAAATAAGAGTAAAAGTTAAATACATAAGGATAAATTTCATGTTCAATGAAGAATCTATTACATTTGGAAGTCGTTTAGAAAGTAATCGCAATACGTTCAGTCGTGATTTCAATTTTGAAAAAGCTTTAAATATTACTTTTGTTTTAACCATGCTTGTGTTCATTGTATCACTATCATTATTTCTTCATATTTGAATAAGAGACCTTTCTTATTGCCATCGATCATATGAAATCTAATTTGGACAATATTGCCTCTGTTTTCAGTAATATTTAATTTGTATCATCTTTCTATGATCTTTGCCTTTGTTGATTTGTATTGAGGTTTTTTGAAAAAATCTTTTAAATATGGCTGATTTTACCCCAACAGAGATAGTTGATATGATTTGGATTTTAGGAGAATGTAGAGGTAATTACCGTGAAGCGTCAAGGTTGTATCGAATTCGATACCCACAAAGGCGCCATCCTGATCACCGTACCATTCATCGTCTTGAAGAAAGAGCTCGACAAGGGCATCTATGAAGAAGTCGACCAAGACATGAGTATGATGATAGAGATGCTAGGGTTTTGGTTGTCTTAGGATTGGTTCACCTAAATCCTCATATCAGCAGCCGACAAATAGAGAGAGAAACAGGAATACCTCAGAGAACCGTTATTAGAATTTTAAGAAGTAATAGATATCATCCGTATCATATTACCTTAACGCAAGCATTAAACGCTAATGATATGAGAAACAGAGTAAATTTCTGTCGGTGGGCTCTACAGATGATTTTGCAGGATCCGAATTTTTTTAATTATGTCCTTTTTCCTGATGAAGCTACGTTTCATAGTACTGGCCAATTGAATCGTCACAACAGTCATTATTGGTCTGATCAGAATCCTCACTGGTACAGACCAGTCGATAATCAACATCGTTGGAGTGTAAATGTATGGTGTGGTTAATGGTCATCTCATCGGGCCATTCTTTTTTGAAGAAAACGTCAACGGCAATGCTATTTTAGAACTTTTAAGGGATCATCTCCCACTTTTACTTGAAGACGTAGATCTTGAGACTAGACGTCGAATGTGGATACAACTGGATGGTGCAGGACCGCATTTCGCTTTAATTGTACGAGAGTTTTTAAATAGAAATTTCCAACAAAGGTGGATTGGAAGAGGTGGTCCAGTTGCTTGGCCTGCACGATCACCGGACTTAACTTCCCCAGATTTCTTCCATTGGGGATACTTAAAAAATACTGTGTTCGCCGAAGCGCCCACAACAAGGGAGAATATGATAGAAAGGATTAGAGTTGCATGTAGACAAATCTCTAGAGATATCTTACTGCGCACTATTGAAAGCTTCGAACAGAGGCTCAGGCAATGCATCGACGTAAATGGTAATAATTTCGAGCAAAACCGATAGGAAATAAGTTTATTCTAGTTTCATCACGAATTGTGAGAGGCAAGGGGACTCACATTAATAAAGCACCCCAAATCGTGAGAGGCAAGGGGATTCACGTTAATAAAGCACCCCGAATCATGAGAGGCAAGAGGACTCACGTTAATAAAGCACCCCAGAGGGAACATAATCCTATTACGTCCACGTCGTTGTTCCTGGGTAGTGCTAAAGATAGGAAGTTTATGATCTTAAACATCAGCATCGTTAGTACATGGCCAGTCCCTTATTCTTTGGAAGTTTATTTAACAACGGTCATATGCGATAAAAGCTTCGCCTCGAAATGTAACAAAAATAAGAGAATTTTCAAGAATTTGACCTTTGCTTCACATTGAGAATAGAAGTACGACAAAGGTCTTCGATGCTCGTTAAACCTTTTGATGTTTGAAAGCGGCTTCAATTTCTTAAGTAAAAACTGAAATATTGTTTATGTTCTTATGAAAAAAAAACTAAATAGATACTTGAACGTAAAATTTCCCGCTCTTTCTGATCCTGAGATCAGAAATAGGGGTTTCCATTAAAAAAATAGAAATGACCTTGAGAAAACCGTCAAGGTCAAGCTCAAGGTCAATTTCAAAGTCACCCCTAGATGTCCCCCTTGAACCCCTACAACTTTGGTCTGAAACATTTTTGCGTAATTTGCTTGTTTCAAAAGTTATTAGACTGGGGAAATTAAAATGACTCACCCTGTATATCGTATAAGTGCGAGCAAATTTGGACGTGCACTATTACTCTGGCTTTCCGAATTGCTTGATGTGACTATCACCGCTAGTGACTAATTTACCTAATTACCAAACGAGAGAAACCACGCAAGAATTCTGAAGTATTTTCTTTTCGACCAGAATGGAGGCAGCTAGGATATTGGTGCTCCGCCGAGCTTCTTTGACCGTTTGAACGAACGAGCTCAATAAATAAAATCCAAACACATTCCTCTTTTTAAGTCATTTGAGAAGTCCCGCGGCAGTGCGAAAAAGCTATTCGTGCGCACAACGGAAACTCAATTGGTTATCCTTATACTTATATTACTTATATTTCCCGATGAGCAATTATAATCAGGCCTAAAGAATCGCGACTTGCCCGAAAGGCCACAAAACGATAGATATGGGCAAAGAGACCAGCACAAAATTTTTGTCATATGCGAAATCAAGTGGTTTTCAATATTATTATCAGGAATTAAGACAGAGAACATCATGTAATAGTGAAGCGTGTCCTTTGAGAAGTACTAGATTCTACATCGATTGCAACAAATATTACTACATATAATGTTATTTTCAATTATACTTTGAAGATTCTTGAATATATTCAAAAATATTAAAAAAATTCAAACAAATATATAAAATAAATTTTAAAAAATATATATAAAATAACAAAACACTAAATACAAATGAAAGAGACTATATACATTCGTCGTCTTACACGTAGATAATAGTTGGGCAACGTAAATTTTGTTGGCGGCAGATAGATGGTCAATGTGGAATTTATTAAATCACTGTACTTTAGAATTTTTTTTCTCAAAAACAATGATCTTTTTAAGAAAGTTGCAAAGAATAACAAATTCTTAGAATTGTCCAAAAAATATGTATAATTTTTTCCGCAACATTTCAAGAAATTTAAAAATTTTGCAAATATAATTTACAAAATATAAGTGTTGTAATTTGCAAAATGAAAAAATTAATCCAAACTTTTTGTAAAAATTCTAATGCATTCTTTCAGCAATTTAAAAAAACTTTTTATTCTTGGTTATTTTTCGAAAAGTTCATATTTTTCAAAAAAAAAAATTCATTTGTTTATAGAAAAATTTTTATCCTTGACGCCATTGTGAAAACAAGGAAAAATCAATTTCTTAATGATGATTTTTTAAAGTTTGAACTTTTATATGCCATGGATTAATCAAACTCCAGGTTGACTCTAAAGGAAAAACACATTACAAAGTCGATTTGAAAAAAAAGTGTAAATAAATCACTTTTTTTTTGTTCAAATTGAATTTTCTCATAGTTAATAAATTTGTAGAAAAATTTTGATTAAACTGTTAGAAAGAACATATCTTAAGCTGTAAAAATATGCCCTGTCGAAATTTTTTAAATACGAATAGCCATAATATAGATTCTTAAGACGGTTAGATTTCACTCGAGGGGAGTGTAGACGTGTCTTGGATGTGAGCGCGAGTTTTGGTGAGAAAGTCAAAGAGGAAAAGTGTTTGAGGAGAGAAATAGAGGTGAAAAGAGCGTGGAGGTGGAGGAGGAGTGGAGAAGAGAGAGAGAGAGAGAGGCCTGGAGAGGAGCAGGAAAAAGCAGAAGGAAAGGAATAAAGAAAAAAAATAAAAGTTGAGGTTAAGAGAGAAAAGCAGAAAGCGGGAAAGGCAGGCAGAGAGGAGGGGCGGTAAGAAGTAAAGGCAGAGACAGAAAAGGTAAGACAGGGAATAAAGGTGGGATCACGGGTAGTTATAGAGAGTCGAATTAAGGCGTACGGGATAGGATGGAAAGATTTGTGACAACAGAAAAATTAAGAGATAAAGGTCGAAGGTTGGATAAGAAAGGCCTAAACAATATAGTAGTAACAGACTTAGAGGGTGAGTTAAGATGGGAAAAGAAGGGAGAGGCAGAGGTCTGGTTAAGGGAGGTACTAGAAATGAAAGGAGAGATAGTGAATCTGAGAAGAATAGGAGGAACAGCGGAGAGAGCAATAGGGATAAAGGAGAGAGAGAGAAGAGAAGGGAGAGAGAGGGAAGAAAGGCAGTAAAAATACTATTCTGGAACGTGGCGGGGGTGAGGAGCATGGAGGAAGACGACTGGGAATATGTTAGGAAATTCGACATAATAGGGCTAACGGAAACCTGGGTGAAGAGGCAAGGGGCAAGAACTGGTGTGGTCAAACAACTGAAAGGGTACAGCATAGAGTGGAGAGACTCAAGAAGAGAAGGAAGAAGGGGGAGAGAAATAGAGGGAGGAATAATGGCGATAAGAGAGAGGAAAGGGATGAATAAGGTTCAATGGAAGAAAGAAAGGAGAAGTGAGGTAATAGTAGGAGAAATAAAGATCGGAGGGAGGGAATACATGATAGCATCGGTGTATATGCAACATGAGAAGAAGGAAAACTATGAATACCTAAGTGAAGAGATAGAGGAGAACAGAGGAAAAACAATAATTATAGGAGGACACTTCAACGCAAGAACAGGAAACGAAGGAAGGGAATGGGAGACAGAAGAAAACCTAGAAGAAATTAAGGTCAAGGATAAAGTGTTAAACGCAGAGGGAGAAGAAATGATAAAATGGCTAGGAGAAATAGGCTTAGTGATAACGAATGGGAGAAAAGAAGGAGATGAAGAGGGAGAAATAACATATACAGGAGCGAGAGGAATGTCAACGATAGACTATGTAGTAGGTAACGAGGAAGGTGATGAGGCGATAAAAAAGGTTCAAATAAAGGAGAGGGTAAAGTCGGACCACTTACCAATAGAGGTGGAACTGGGAGAAAAAATAGCGGAAGAAAGAAAAGAAGAGGAAAAAAGAATGATAGACGACTGGAGTGAAAAAGGTATAAGGGAGTATGAGAGATGGATAGACGCAATAGAGGGAACAGATAAATGGAAAGATATAAAAAATAGAGTGAAGAACGCAGTTGTAAAAAAGAAGATAAGGAAAAAAATAGGATCAAAAAAAAGCTGGTGGAGAAAAGAATGTAAGGCAAAAAGGGATAGGGTGATAGCAGAGTTAAATAAGGTAAGAAAAGGGGAAGGAGACAGAGGCAAATACTTAGAAGCAACGAGAGAATACAGAGAGGAAATAAGAAAAGCAAAAGAAGATGAAGGGAAAAGAGTGGCAGAAGAAATAAGAACAGATAAGACGAGAAGAAAATTCTGGGAGAAAGTGAATAGCAATAGGAAGAAAAGAATTGGATTAGACGAAAATATAGGAAAAGAAGAATGGATAAAGCACTTCAAGGAACAATTGGGAGAGAAAGAACAGGAAGAAAGTAAAGGGGAAGAAACCGAAGACAGCGAAGGAGAGGAAGGTGAAAAAATCAAAAAAAGAGAAGTAAAAGCGGTAATAAGAAAAATGAAAAAGAAAAAAGCGACAGGAGAAGATGGTATAGCAAATGAAGCGTGGGTGGAAGGCACGGAAGGCTTGATAAAAGATATGACAAAATGCTTAAATGGAATATGGAATGGAGAAGGATATCCGGAAGAATGGAGGAAGGGAATAATAATACCAATATATAAGAAAGGGAGGAAAGAAGAAGTAGGAAACTATAGAGGAATAACGCTGATGGATACGGGATATAAAATATATGCGGAAATACTGAGAAAAAAGCTGCAAAGAGAACTAGAAGCTAAAGAAACGCTAAGTGATCCGCAGATGGGATTTAGAAAGAAAAGAGGAAATTTAGGGAAAAAGGAGGAAAACTGTTCGTATTCTTTGCAGACATGAAGGCCGCTTTTGATAAAATAAAGAGGAAGAAAATATGGGAAACAATGAAAGAGAAAGGGATAAATAGAAAAATTAGGAAAAGAATAGAAGAAATATACAAGAAAACAGGGAGTAAGGTAAAAGTTGAAGGAGAAATAATTGTGGAGTTTCAGACTTACAAAGGCGTAAGGCAAGGGTGCCCTTTGAGCACCACGCTATTTAATGTTGCCTTCGCCGACCTGGAAGTGAAGATCAAGCAGGTGCAGGAAGGAGGGGTAGTGATAGGAAGGAAGAAAATATGAACATTAGGATACGCAGATGATATAGTGATCATGGCAAAGAGTGAAAGTGGAATGAAAGCAATATTGAAAAAATTAAAAAGATACTTGGAAGAAAGGGGATTAGAGTTAAATGTAGGAAAATCAAAGATGATGAAATGCAGGAGAGGAGGAGGAAGGGAGAAGGAAGAAGAATTCGAATGGGAAGATGAAAAGGTAAAAGAGTACAACTACTTAGGATATGTGATAAGCAGAAATAACGGAAATAAAAAGCAGATAAAGAAGGTAGAAGGGAAAATAAATATGGGACTTGGAAAGTTATGGGGGCTAGGAGAAAAGCTATTTAGAGAAAACTGGGAGCTAAGGATGAACCTGTTCGATGCTCTGGCGAAAAGCGTGATTATGTATGGAGCAGAAATCTGGGGATGGAAGAGATATGAGGAAATAGAGAGACTACAACTAAAATACATAAAGTAGGTATTAGGATTAGATAGAAACACGCCAACTTACCTAATACGATGGGAAACAGGAAGACAAGAAATGAAAGAAACAGCATTAGAAAGAGCAATGAAGTATGAAAACAAAATAAGAGAAGAATGAAATGGCTCAATAAGAACAGAAGCATGGAGAGAATTAAAGATAAGGGAAAGAAATGAAAAAGATAAAAAGGGTAAGAGGGAGGAGAGAGAGGAAAGGCTGGAAAAAAGTAAAATATACAGAGAGAGAGAAGAGGGAGATGAAATGAGGGAGGAGTTTTGGGAGGAAAGAAGAGATGAGCTGAAGAAAAAAGATGAAAAAGAACTAGAAGAAAAGCTAGAAAAATCAAGATACATAAACGAGTGGAAAGAGCTGAAAGAAGAAATGAAAAGGTATAGGTTAAAGGAAATTCAAGGAGAGGGAAGAATAAAAGGCCTGCAAATAAGGGAAAGGTTTAGGTTAGGTAATAAAACGAGAGGAAGCAAGTATTGGGAAAAAGAAGAAAATAAGAGATGCAGAATGTGTATGAAAGAGGAAGAAAATTGGAAGCACATGGTAGAAAAATGTGAAAAAAGCAGAAAGGAAGGGGAAGAATGGGAAAAAATAATAATAAGAAGCAAAGAAAAGATAGCGTGGATGATGGAGATAAAATGGAAAAGAAGAAGAAATGAAGAGAAGAAAGAAAAAGAAAAGCAAGAAGAAGAAGCTACAAGACCCTAAGGAGAGACGGAAACAGAAGACAGAGAAGCAAGACTCGCAGACACATCTACACACACATACATACACACACATACACACAAAACACAAACATACGCGCAAATATAAACATACTCATGCACACACACACACACAAGACACAAGTAAAAGCAACTACACAAGCGAGAGGAAGCAGGTATTGGAGGATGGAGCAAAATGGAAAAGAAGAAGAATCGAAGAGAAAGAAAAAGGTAAACTAGAAGGCAAATCATAAGATACTAAGGAAAAATAAGTGAGGTTGAGGAAAGGAAAGGCAGAGGGAGCAATAGGAAACAAGAAAAAGGTGTCAAAGCCTTAATAAGGAGAAAGATAGATGAAATGATTAGCAAGAAGGAGAGCAAAAGCAAAGGAAAGGCAAAGGTGAAAAGGGAAAAGAAAGTAATAAAGGAAAAGCTGAAAAGAAAACAGAAGAGCGGAAAAGGCAGATCTTGGAGAGAGAAAGAGGAAGAGAAGATTAATCAGAAGAAAAATGAGAAGAAAAGAGAAACAGGCAGGCGCAGAAGACAGGGACACAAGAGTTGCAGACACACCTACAAAGGCACATATTTACACAACACATACACACACACGCACGCGCGCGCGCACACACACACACACACACACACACACACACACACACACACACACACACACACACACACACACACACACACACAATCAACTACACAAACTGGATACGAGACACAAATAGTAATTTAAGAAATGTAAACCAAATGTAAACTATAAGTTGTAAATAAATAAACTAACTAACATAATATAGATCCTTAAAAGGCGTCAAGCCACGAGCCGCATGCTTAACTGAAACGTGTTAATTTATCTCCGAGATAAATTACTTCTCGTTTTTATCTTTCTAATTTTTGTTGTTCGATTTCTGACTTATATTTTCTTAATTTATTTATTGATTTCTTAACTAATTCTGTGTACTCTTCTAATGTTCTGGAATAAATGACAATTTCATCCACATGTACACCCGACGGATATTGATTCTTGTAGATAGGAAACATGGAATTGAGAAACAAGTGTCTCCCTCATCTACTACAGCGAACGTGAGAGTAAAATACCATCTGAAATATTATAGTTGAAACTATATACTATAACATTGTATTTAGGGATCCTTCTATCCATCTGCACCTTGTCGAAGGTTGATGGCTTTACCATCTTAGCAGCCAATCGGGTGAAGGGCTTACAGAAATAGTATTCCTGCCTCGCGCCACGTTAGTGAAGATGAATGTGAAAATTGAATGCATGGCGTGTGTGTGTAGCTCAGATATAAATGAATCGATGGTTTACTTAATTGGTAACCCCGAGGATTTTACACGCACACAGCGGAGTTGTGCTGCACGGACCTGAAAGGGCGACCGAATAAGGAACATGCATTCTACCATGAACTCCGTAAAGGGGCCTAAATCAGTTATGCCAAGACGCAAAGACTCTTGACAATCCTTAAACAAGTGATCTCCTCGACTGTGCAATCATACACGGAGTGCAAGCAGAGATGATTAGCCGTAAATCGGGTCACCTAGACGGAGTGAATGTATAGCCGTGAACTACCAAAAGAAGATCGCAAGCAAGAGCTACTCATAGTATGTTCGCAACGCGTTGGAATAACGTTTCTCCGATGGTAATTGCTATTTTGATTAATTATTACTTACATTTTGTTTCTTTTTATTATTTTAATTGCCCTTGAAAGGTGCAGTACAATTTGTCAAACTTTTTGCTTAATTTCTTTTTATCAATTCTTTATTTTACGATTTATTTTGTGATTATTAATTTCATTTCCCGCATTGCATTAATTTCCCCTGTTATTATTCCCTCCATTTGAAATTTCAAATTCTATAACAACGCAATTTTTAGACCAGAGATCAGACATAGTGTACCCAAAGGAATTTAATGCGCTGAATTCGAATCTGACCTCCGAATTCATCCATCACCCTTAGTTTCTAAGATATTCTAACCTAAAAGTACAACATAAACTATTTTTCGCTATTTTTGAACACTTCTCACATCACTAATTCCTATTTTAGTCAAAAACTGAAAAGAGCACACGAAAGACCAAGTAGTCTACTTTAAATACACTACCAAATTTTTTCAATTGAAATTTTTGAAGTGAAGATATCGTTCTTTGAAATAGAGAAAATTTGAATTTTCAATTGTACTATAAAGTAAATAAAAAATTATCTAAGGTATGTGAAAATAGATTAATAATTCATATACGATCTGTAAATTCTAGTTAATAATAGAGTTATAATATTTACTCAGATAACACTAATAACCTTAAACAATCAATAAACAATCAAAATGTCTTTGGCGTTAAATCACGAACCCGAAGAACCCTCCACTCCTTACAACTATGGAAAGTTACCCTCAAAATCAATAATACAAAGAACCCTAGAATTCTTACGCTCATGACAGATTAACCTTCAACCTCAAGAACCTTAAGCTCCTAATACCCACGATAAGCTAACCTTAAACCCTAAGAACTCTAAGCTCTTTTCTAACTCTTTACACCTAAGACAGGCTAACCTCCAACCCCAAGAACCCTAGGCTCCTACCACCCACGATAGGTTGACCTCAAACCTCAAGAATCCTAGGTTTCTTACACCCACGACAGGTTATCCTCAAACCCCAAGAACCCTAGGCTACTAACATCCACGAAAAACTAATCTCAAACCCTAAGTTCCTTATACCCACGACAGGTTACTCTCAAACGCCAGAAACGCTAGACTCGACCGGTGAACTTCCAACGTGAAAGTTTATCATAAATATGCTATCCGTTGGTGTAATTAAAGGTAAGTAGTACTTTCAGTAAATCTTTAGTCTGCATTAAGATTTTTTCCTACGAGGGTTGCTACTTATATTTTGAGCCTAATAATGAAAAGACAGTAATTTATTATCTAAAATGGCTTTATTGTTTTTCGAAGTATTCTCCATGATGATAAATGCACTTTTGCATGCGCTCGAACCAATTTTCGTAACACTTTTTCCACTCTGATTGAGGTACCTCCGAAACATGGTTTTTGAATGCATCAACGGCTTCTTCAGGCGCCGAAAAACGTTGTCCACGCAATTTATTCTTGATATGCGGGAATAAAAAGAAATCATTTGGTGCTAAATCAGGGCTGTATGGAGGATGACCCATCAATTCAACGTTTTGACCAGTCAAATAGGAGGTTGTTTTAGCTGATGTGTGAGAGCTTGCATTGTCATGATGAAGAATGATCCTTCGTTGTCGCTTCTTTTATCGTATTTCACCAAGCACTTCTGGCAAACAAATGGTTGTGTACCATTCAGAATTTACTGTTCTACGATGCTCTAACGGTACAGTTGCCACATGTCCAGTTATTCCAAAGAAACAGGCGATCATTTGCTTCGAAGTGCTTCGCGCACGAATCACTTTTGTTGGATTCGGCTCGTCTTGGAAGACCCATACAGTGGATTGCTGTTTTGTTTCGGGCTCATATGCATAGATCCAAGATTCGTCACCTGTGTAGATGTTATACACAGCGTTTGATGCACCGCGATTGTATTTTTTGAGCATTTCTTTGCACCAATTGATGCGAGCATCTTTTTGAGCTTTTGTCAAATTATGGGGGATCCAACGCGAACAAATCTTTTTTACAGCTAAATGTTCATGCAATATCTTATTGATGCTCGTCATACTAATGCCCAAAGATGCCTCAATCTCACGATATGTTACATGCCGATCTTGCTTTATTAGTTCGTGCACAGCATCAATGTTTTCTGGCACAACAACTGATTTTGGACGACCTTCACGACTTTCATCCCCGAGCGAACTACGGCCACGATTAAATTCGTTATACCAGCGTTTCACAGTGGCAAGGGATGGGGCTTCATCGCGAAAAGTCGAAATAAGTTCATCGATGCACTCCTGTCTTGATAGCCCTCGAGCAATTTCTCGACGGATCGTGGAAACCCTTAGCGTTTTTTTCGCGCAAATTTAGTAAAACCCAACTTAATTACGACACGTACGATCGCGAATTAACAGCGATATACGAAACAATTAAGTATTTCAAGGATTTCCTCGAGGGAAGAGAGTTTGAAATTGTGACAGACCACAAAACGCTGATTTTCGCTTTCGCTCAACGCTCCGATAAAGCGTCACCGCGTCGACGACGGCAACTCGGTTATATCTCGCAATTCACAACCAAAATCAAACACCTACCAGGCTCCCAGAACGTCGTGGCCGACTGTCTCTCCCGAGTCGAATCAGTCCGTCTACCCCTCGAGATTGACATGCTCGAACTAGCAAAAGCTCAGGCTGACGATCCCGAACTTAAGGACCTGCGTCATAATGCACAGAAACACTCCCTAAAACTGGTTTTTCTGGAGTGGGGTCAAGACCACAACCGCATCTGTGTCGACCAGACCGGTACCGCCCTTCGACCCTACATTCCCAAGCCCTTGCGTAAGCGCGTGTTCAACCTCTTTCATTCACTTGCTCACAGCGGCCCGAAGGTCACCGACCAGGTCATAAGACAACGTTACGTCTGGCCTGGTATGCACAAAGACGTAAAGCTTTGGTGCAAAACGTGCTTAGATTGCCAAGCGTCAAAAGTGTCACGTCACGTTAAAAATAACCCTTAACCGTTCGTTGCACCGGACGCTCGTTTCCAACACGTCCACCTGGACCTCGTTGGCGAGCTCAAACAATCGGAAGGCTTCGTTTACTGTCTTACGATGATCGATCGATTCTCGCGTTGGATAGAAGCGGTACCAATCCGCGACAAAACAGCGCAAACAGTCGGTCGAGCTTTTTACGACCACTGGGTATCCAGATTCGAAGCCCCTGAACTGGTCACTACCGACCAAGGCTCCGAATTTGAGGCACAACTCACTAAAGCACTACTCTCACTAATCGGTTGTCAGCGCGTACGTACCACAGCCTGGCATCCAAAAGCGAACGGCATGATTGAACGGTGGCATCGCACCGTTAAAGCGGCTATTATGTGCCACAACGATGCGAATTGGGTTCGCACACTCTCGACCGTCCTCCTTGGATTACGCACACATGTTCGCGAGGAAACAGGCGCTTCTCCCGCGGAATATGTGTACGGCACAGCACTACGCGTACCCGGCGAATTTTTCCTCGAAGGAGAATTCACCCCCGATCCGCAAGTATTCCTCGAAGAATTCCGCGACCACATGCACAAAGTAAGGCCTATACCAGTCGCTCAAAAGTACAAGCCCCGCGCGTTTTTCTTCAAAGACTTGCACACCTGTACGCATGTGTTTTTGCGTACTGCGTCAGTCAAGAAACCTCTTAAACGCCCATACACTGGTCCCTACAAAATTCTCGAGCGTATCAGCGACCTTGACTTTAAAATAGAAGTGAAGGGCGCTCCCAAAGTCGTGTCAACAGAATTACTGAAACCAGCACATTTCCTCGCTGAACCTGAAACTCCACCGACACCTGCGTTTTTACAGCGCCCGACTAATACTACGACACAACCCTCCTCCACTGACGATTCCCATATCACCCGATCACTGCTAATCCACCCGCTTCCGAGTGCTTCAAACTCACCTGCCACACAGCGTCCTGTAATAGGTCAAACAAAACCGCCTCAAAGTGAGGTACCGGCACAGAATCTCGCTACCGAACCCGCCGCCCCAGGCAGCCAACCCGCGCGAGCTCCTGCGCCACCGCTACAACCAGCCCTAAAAACCTACCCTTCAAAGAAAACATCACATAAAACCGTCACCTTTAACCCCGCGGCGAACGAGATTTACTTAGTACCAAAGCGTAATTTTAGAGACTCTAGTTTTTAAGACTACTCCTAAGTTTGTTAGTAAGGTACATACATACATAAATTTCGTATTATGAAGCTATCTCCTCCGTGTGATTCAATAAGGGGGGAAACGTGTAGGGATCTACACAGTCGACCGATGCTAAGCGAGCATTTCCATTCGACTACTAACGCCGCCGCGTTGCTGCGGCCGACTTGGATATTCAACCAGTACCGCTCTACCCGTCTGTTCGGCAGGTTGCTCCTTCCTACGCTCGTGTACCTGTGTTGAATAAAGTGTTAACCTTTTTCTGATCAAGTACTGGCTATGGCTACATTCATTCCTCTCCGGAACACCTCAATCTCTATCTTTGGACGACGCTACCCAACATTAGTATTGCCAAGGCTCAAAATATAAGTAGCAACCCTCGTATGAATATTTTATTTATGAATAGTATATTTCAAATAATCGTTGTAATGATTTATGTTTGTGACTCGCATGGTCATTATCTTCTCTCTTCAAAGACCAACAATAATCTACCATTATTTTTTCGTCACATCTACCTTGATAATATTTGTCTTTTTGATGGAAGCCTTGATGAAACCATTTACCCATCTCTTCGCTGAAAGCGCCAACGTTTTTGGGAAAGTAATGTAAATGAGACTTGATAAAATGCAATGTGAGACTTAATAGATATTTCAGTCGTGCAAAGTTTTTTTACATAGTTGCCTTTATAGTTCTGAATTTTGAATCTCGATTGTTTCTTAAAAATTTCTCCGTAATGACTTTGAAGTTTCTCCAAGCATTCTTTTCTAGCGGCTTCATAGTTTTTTCGAAATCGACATCATTCATAAGTTTTCTTATATCAGGTCCACAAAAATGCCTTCTTTTACTTTGACATCACTTAGTTTCGGGAATGCGGATTTAATATATTGAAAGCATTCACTGTCGGGATCTGGAGCTTTCACAAATTGCTTCATTAAACCTAATTTGATATGAAGCAGTGGTAATAATATCTTGTTTCTATGAATAAGGCTTTCATGATCAACGTTATAAAAATGAACTTTCTACTCTTTCCTTGCTGACCATTTTAGTCTAACAGATAGCTACATGGGATGTGACATGCCTCGGTGCATGAAATGTTTTACGTGAAAAAGGATCGATTGATAAGAGCAAAGCGAAAGCTTGAGCATCAAAAGGCGCACTGGAAGATGAGTACATGGGTGGACGATCAAATGTGCCAAATTTAAAACTATAAAAACTGTCGAAGTACAAGGCTGAAAATTTATATAAATGTCGAGAATAGTGAGAAAAAATAGTAACAGAATTGTCAGAAGGGTAAATGAAAGATAAAGGATTGTCAGAAGTTGCTAAATTCGTGAAAAATATCGGGAAATTTACATTAAAAAAAATCTTCTAACAATTTAAATTTACATTATTTATACATAGAGTAAGTGATGTACAAAGCGTCAGAAGTTAAAATGGAAGAGATCATGATAAAGTCGCATTTTGACGCGCGGCGCAGCTACCACCGCTTTTCTGTTCATTTTTACATCGTACATATTTTAGTAAATTTTTGACAATTCATCTGAATAAAAAAGGGATACACAAAAATCTATTAACAAAAAGTTATAATTTAATTAAGAAGAATTTATAAATATAATTAATAATTAATTGTTACATTTGAAATATTCAGCATGATGTTCACAGTTAATTTATTCTCGATTGGTGTAGGCAATTAATAAAAACAACACTTTAACGGTAACTGGTTGACTGGTTCGTTGACTGGTTTGTCAACCTCTTCAGAACTAACAAATTCACTGTTAAAGCATGTTGTCAGGACAAATGAAACTTGTTGACTAACAACATACTTTAATAGCTGTTTTATACGTTGCGTAAAATTTGTGCATTATTGACATAAATATAACTCAAAAAGAATCGAACGAGACGTCGATGAGCATTGTATGGTATATATCGAGAAAGTTATGGCAATTTGCAATCAAGCTTTATTTATGTAAACAATGTCACAGCTTATTCAATATTCAAAATTTCGAAAAATAAAAAAATTACACTTACTTCTATGGCAAGAACGCAATGTATGAAGTTATTTGAGTATTATTATCTTTTTTATTGCAAATGAAAAGAATTATTGAAAAACATGTCATTTTTGGTGTTTTTTTGTTAATAACTTATTATCTTATTTACCAATTTTGACGAGCGACCTCTCATTCGATGTGGATTTTTATTAGAAAAAAAGGATTTGAATTATTCTTATCTAAATTTACAACCGGTTGAGATATTGCGAAAAAAAAATAATTTTTCAAACAAAACGTATTATTTAAACAAATTTCCACACCTCTGCGATCGAGAATAAATTGGCAGTGTGAGCACCAACATTAGAACTGTTTCATGAAATAAAATCGACTCTGAAAATTTGTTCGAAAATAACATTGTACGAATCTAGATAACCTACACTTACGTACTCATTAATCAACAATAGGCTGTATATACGATAATATCGTGCAAATTTTGTTACTTTCCAGTGTATTTCACTCCCTATTTTTTCCTTTAGCGTGAATGTTTTTACGTCTTGGCATCATTATTTTGCAGTTACTGTAAAAGTCCTTACCTACAATTTCAAAGTGCTATAACTTTTGAATTTCATGTATAGCGCCACTACCGTCCATACGCCCAAACCTCCCTTAAATAGTACGTAGATCACCACCGTTAATAGAGTGCTATAGCACACAAACGTAGACAGTACCATGATTGAATAGAACGGCAGATATATATACAGACCGAGCGGACGGTGGGAGGGGATACGTAAATCGGAGACAGCGCGCAGCAACGATGGAAAGTTGCATTAAGTGTGTAAGCTTTTGTACATTTTGGTATTGTAATTAGCGTAAAACAATGGGTTATTCATGCTGTGTAATGAATTGTAAAAATACAAGTAGCAATAGCGATTGCAAATTGTATTCGTTTCCGCGTATCAATCACAAATTAAAGCAAAGATCTTTGGGGATATCTGCTGTTCGACGAAGACAATGAGTAGACAACATAACCTTGATTATGCTATTTGAGCATCGTAAACACTTGCAACAGTAACGTAGAAAGAGATGTTTTTTATCTTATTTTCATAATTTTTTTTAGTCCAGATGGTTCGCGTTGGTTGCCAAATGAACACAGTAGAATATGTAGTGAGCATTTTGTCGGTAGGGAAAAGTCGGATGCAAAATTAAGTCCGAGCTATGCGCCCAATATTTTTCCTCTTGTATACAAGAAATGTAAAGTGAATGAGAAAAGTGTATTAAAAGGGTAAGAGAAATATTAAATTGTAGCAGACATATTTTTGAAAAATAAATAATTATTATCTAAATTTACAGGCATCAACGCTTCATGATTCACAGAAAGAAAAAAGTAGTTAACAGTAAAAAAACAAAACGGAAAAGAAAAATGACGGTAGAACCTATGGATAATGAATGGGAGCACATAAATGTTAATAATCAAGAAATGGTTCCTGTTTCAGAGTACGCAGATCAAGAGTGTCAAGTAGATGAATGTCAGTTCAATAAGGAGCCTTTGCATACTCAAGAGCCTGGCAAAAAATTTATTTGCAACAGAGTAGTTACTGTTTCTATTGAGAGTGTATCCAAGAATTGTACAGTACGTAATGATGCAGAGATTTAGACTCATATAGTGTTAACAAAAACTATCATGGTACCTAGTCAGAAGCAATTTCACAGTGTTGTATGTAATACGATCAACTAAGCTTACATTGACAGTACAGTGAACGTTAAACGTCAAGATTTTCGTATGATAGGTAGTAGTTTCAATAGGTATGAATCTTTGAAGAAAGAAGAACAGATTCTGGATGTAGCTGGTGTGAATTGTGATACTTTTGAATTCTTGCTTGATAGAGTACCAGAACCAGCAGATGACTACAAATGATGTCAACAAGATAGATTATTAATTTTATTGATGAAACTAAAAACTGGTTTAACTTTTTCTACTCTGAGTGTTTTGTTTGGCGTGCACAAAACTACAGTGTCAAATGTAGTTTTATCATTGCTCCAACATTTAGCATCATCAACTTCAAATTTAGTGTTTTGATCGAGCAAAGATGTGGTTCGAGGGACAATGCACTGTGTTTTCGTCCTGATTATAGTGGCACACGAGTCATTATTGACTGTACTGAATTTAAAATTGAAGCTCCTTCGAGTGTAGTTAAGAGAATTCATTCATTTTCTTGGTATAAACGAGGTCATACAGCTAAAATTTTGATTGGAATAACGCCAGGTGGATTTATTTCTTTAAAATCGGTTGCCGATGGACACAAATCAGATTCTCAAATTACTATAGAATATGGTTTGGTAGATTTATTAGAAAAAGGAGATGTTGTTTTTGTAGATAAAGGTTTTCCAGAGATTCGTAAAGTTATAGATGACAGTAGTAAAGGTGCTTTTATAGTTATGCCGCCTTTTCTTGAAAATAACAAGGAATTCACCAAAGAAAAGACAGAAGAAACTTATAAAATAGCCAGTGTGCGCATTCATGTGGAACAAGTAATACAAAGGATTAAGATATATCATATTTAAAATAAAGTACCAGCTGGTTTGTTTCACTACATGGACGACCTTCTATACAAAAAATGTGTATGCTTGTGAATTTGCAACCTCCTATTTTTTCAAATGAAAAAAAAAATGAACAAGTCAAGAAATAACATGATGCTTCGCTTCATTTTGTAAGAGTTTATCAACAATATCATTTTTACATACATACAGAAGTTATTTATATTACTATAATTTTGTTAATAGCAACTTTATTACAAATAATTTTTAACAATATACTGTTTGATTAAAATTAAATCACAATATTTTAAATCATTTCAGAATGCAGTTTTGATTGTGCATGTTACAAGTATTTTCTATTATAATAAAATTATCAAATCCTATTGACTATATTGACACCAGTGAAAGTACGTTTGACATCAGTAACAGTACGTTTTTGCTCGTCGTCCTCATTCGGTTCCAGTACCATTTTATAGTACAATTTACGCAAAACATGCTCAAAATAAAATTGTCCACACTTGGGTATTAAATCAGACAAATATATCTCTTTTAAGCTCTTTCAAGTGTAAAACAAGCAGAACCATTTGTAAACGGCGTCCAGATAAACAAATCACACATCTTTATTCCCGTTACGTACATCTGAACTTGGCACAGAGTATAATAAAGAGTTTTATCAACTACAATAGTCTTATTGTCATCTACAAGCTTTAAATAACTTACATTACACTTTTTTTTCGTAATCGACTACTGGCTGATCAATACACGAAGATGGACATTTGAATTCAACTAGGTTTTCAATGGAACTACTTGTCACTACAGTACCGTCAAGACTAGCACAAAGCCATGGCTCTTTTTGAGAAACAACTAAACCAAATTTTTGTACACGAACACCATATAACTTTTCATACAACTTGCAGGCATCTTTTTCGTATTTATTTCCATAACGTATAACTGGAGTATCTATTTTTTTGGGATACAGTATTTCATCTACAACTGACTCGATTGTTCTTGTTTTTCGAGTCTTAATATTATGTGCATTTTTGCTTGCAGTTATGCTCAGCCTCCTTGCAGCATACCATTTCTTATCATTAAATTGATTTGATGTATCACAACAAAATTCAACAATAATATCTTTTGATTTGATAAATAGTTTTTTGATAAAAATTTATAAAATCTTTCTGTAAACGTGCTTTTACTGGATAAAAAATTTCCTTTACGGATAAATTCAGCACAACTTTTACAAATTTAGCATACAACTCTTTTTCTTTTTGCAACTGTTTCTGCAATTACATTTCTGTTTTTTTTTTAATTTGGCTACGCTCTCTTCTTGACTCTTAGGATTGACTAGTAAAATATTTTTTAAAACCGATTAACATTTTATCTTGGGTACATCTATTGGCTTAGCTTTAATATAAACTTTCTTTGGCGGTGGAAACATATCCTCAAAATTACAACCTTTAGAATACTGTTCTTGCACAAATTGTCGAGCAGTAGGTATTCCCCATTTTTGCTCGAAGCTTGTTTTCGTTAGACTTTTATAATTATTAACAAAATATATTAAAGAAGCTACATCCTTGCATTTTTCCCTGCGGTTGTAAACACTGGTGCAATGCACAGCTGTAACTTTCCGCTCGTTATCAATCTGTATAAAATATATACATAATAAAATATTATGCAACCTCTTTAATAATTAAACAAGCTGTTGACATCTTACTTCTAATTTGACAGCGTATGTAGTTTCATTTATATTATAGTATATATATATATATATATATATATATATATATATATATATATATATATATATATATATTATGTAGTTTTATTTATATTGTAGTTTTATTTCATTTTATCTGGCGAACAATATTAGCTTTTATTAAATAGCTGACACCCTGACGCCTGTGTTCCTCATTATCTCGCACATGATAAGCATCTGCTAAACCTTTCCCTTTAGGTGGTGTTTGATTTTGAAATTTGATGTTATGATGAACTTTTAGAAAACCCGTTTTTATAATGTCATTATAGTAATAAATTTTACAAAAGCTTCTTATAAATTCTGCAAAAAACTTGTACATGTATATCGTATCATGTTGAAAAGATTTATGTACATTGTGACGGGGAATTTTGGGGGTTTTAACCGCGCTACGAGTTTCTTCCGCCACAAGGCCTGTCTGACTCTCTACCCCCGATTATTTAGGGCGCCAGACCGCCGGCTAATTAGGGCGATCGTCGGGGGTAGGGCCAAAATGGGGTTTCGTCGCGGGTATCCCGGTTTGCCTTCACGGCGACTGCGCAGGGTAGGCAAGCGGGTGAGTACTCGCGATTTCCTCAGTTCAGGCCTCGGTGTCCAACTACTAGTTTCCAATTTTTCCTCCTCAATTATGGTAAGCCGGCAGCTCAGATGATGGCTCCTTAATTCAGGTCGTAAGTCCGTTCGAATTCGCGCGTATGTTACCTATCGTGGGACCCGAAAATATAGCGAATCAGCGTTACCCGATTATAACCGCCCGCGACTGAAAATCACCAGCATGCAATTGAGGCAGGGTAACAGAAGTAAATTGTATGTAAAAAAAACAATTAATCACTTTATTGACGTATTTATTAATTTATAAGCAAGAAGTCGGAGTGATTAGGGTCAGTATAACTCTGAATAATTATGAAATAGCAAGGGTACAAATGATCGAAATATTAATAATTTTCCGGTCGGTCATCGATTAACAAAGATGGTGGAATGGTCAGCGCAATAACTTAATCGTGAATTTTCTTTGTCTGATCTTAACGCTCACGTTCGGTTTACGAAATGACGGAAAGGTCAGCACAATTAAATAAGCACGGTAATCTTATTCGGCTAATTCTACGTTCGTAATAAATTGTTAGCGAAAGGTCAGCGCGAATATCCTAAATCACAAATTTCTTTGTCTAATCTTAACGCTCACGCTCGGTCTACGAAATGGCGGAAAGGTCAGCACAATTAAATAAGCACGGTAAGTTTATTCGGCTAATTCTGCGTTCGCTATAAATTGTTAGCGAAAGGTCAGCGCGAATAAATTAATCACGGCTTTTAATTCGTATAATCCTAACACTCACGTTTAATCTACGAAATGGAGGGAAGCGCGATTCGATAGGCACCGGCATCGACGGATCCACGCGTCGCGACGACCTACGGCACTGAAAATCTCACTACCGTACTCCGCGATTAATATAAGTGAATGGCACTTTGCCTACTTATGAGTTTTCCTTATTGTTTCGGCGAACAAAATTAGCTAGTACAGAATGTCTACGTAATTAGTCCTGTGCGACGGGATTATCTGGCTCAATCACTCCTTCTAGCTAGAAGACCGGTAGCAAAATGAACGAGAATCGGCTTTTCGCGGTCAAAGATCGCTTTTCTTCTCCTCTTTCAGAGAAGAAATGTTATTATTGGTCGGTATGCTAATTCGGATATCGGTAGCGCCCTCCGAATATTTTATCATTTGTCCGTATGTAAATTAGAAGGATACAGCGCCCTCCTTAACTCTCCTACTTTTGTCGTTATTTACCCTCTCTCACCCCCCACTAAGGTAGGTATCATTAATTGTCGGAAAAGATCTACCCCTACTCTTATTTATTTTTCCATCCGGACGGAAATCAAATTTTAATCTAATTCGCTTATTGGTCGTGACGTCACTAATGAATTTCGTCAATGGTTCGAATTCTGTCGGTTAATTTATTGCTTAAACCTAACGGGGTAGTTGTCGCTCGCTATCATAATAGGGGTGTCAGTCACATGCGAATTTTACAATTCGGTATCTATTCCATGTTCATTCTTTTTCAATTATAATTTTAATTTCAATTTTAATTCGTCATGAATACGTATATAATATACGTCGTTTCAATTGTAGCGCCCTCATCCTCGCATTTGCATATTATTCTATTCATCATTTCATATCATCTGTCTCGCTCGCTCTTGTTTAGTCTATTTCGCTCGCTCTGTCTCGCTCGCTCTCAGTCTGTCTCGGCGTTTCAAAATGGCCGCTCGGTCTCTCGCGCGTACGTCTCGTGTTCCTGTATCGGTTGTTGGAGCGCCTCCTGGGGCGCTCCCATGTCGGTTAAGTGATGTGTTTCCGGGTGTTTGTGTGGTCGTTGTTGTGCTTGTGTGTGGCGCTCAGGATGTCGCCGATGGTGTTCGGCAGCCCGACACAGCTGATTGCCGGCTGCCACTTCATCGGCGATTTTCTGCTCGCCCCAGGAGTGTCAGTGCTTTGTGAGTGTTGGTGTTGGTGTCTGGGAGTGTAACGGATCTGCATATGTCATCAACATGCATTTCCGCTGCATTTCCCAGTCAAGTTTTCCGTTTTCTTTTGCCGGTCGGCAACACGTGGTCGGGAGTGAGTGTGTGCGTGCGCTCTCTTATTTCGTGGTGCGCTCCTTTTTTTTTCTCTTCTCTTTTGAGTGTCCGTCGGATCGCGTTTGTCGAGTTTGTTTCGCCAATATCTCCGGTGTGGTTGTTCGGGCATAAAAAAAGTAATCGTTTTTATATAGGGCACGTTTGTTTTTATTTTATTCAACCGGTTACGGGGCGGCAAGGGAAGGGAATGGCTTTTCTGAGATGTTGCAAATAATACAGCGCTCAGGAAAGGCCTTGTAATGTACCGCATTACAACATTTGTTGCTTAACCTTAAGCTTAAAGCCATGTTTCTAACTGGAAATTATGTTATGGATAAGTTTAATGTGTATACCAGCTAACATGCGAGGCTTTTTACATTGAATAATTCAAAATTGAAACTTGTTATACTTACTTTTTTAATCACAATATATTTTGAATTACGATCAACAACGCTTGATAGTGAAAATATGTGCTACACTATTGTTATATTTTATTACATACTTATTTCCTATAAGTATGCATTATATCTGTGCTTATATTTACACACGAAGTTCCATCTTTTAGTCACCAGAGGGTAGGAGGTTTTCTCGGTCCCTATAGTTGGACTCTTTGTATGTGTGGAGTGTATATATGTATGTGTTTTATACTTTTATCATTATAATTATTAATATTAAAAAATGCTGACGGACAACTAAATTATTGGAGCATTGATATTGTAACGGTGAATCTCGGCTAGGCTGATTTCGTCCGTTTGGCTCTCGCAAATGTCCGTGCGCCGCGCCAAGGTGAGAGTGTATGCGTGTGGTACACACACTCATGCTTGGATTTTTGTTTATGAGGTGCTAAACACGGGCTGAGCTGACAACTGGAGCGATAGAGATAGCGCGTGCGGATTAACCGAAAGTTGGCGGTTTTCGGACGTGCTGCAGTACCGAGCAATATAGAGGCGGCGGAGACAACAGCAATAGCAATCAACGAGCGGGTTACGGATTGCGGCAGTAGCATTGTAGAGCGAACGAGAGGACGAGAAAGGGGAAAGCAGCTACAACAAACACCAGCGAGACGGTCAGCGAGAAGGAGCGCACCAGTGATGTCACACTGCAGAGCGTTCCAGCCGTCGGAGAGGCTGAAGGTCGAGGTCGGTGCCGTGTTTTTCTCTTGTTTCTCTCTCTCTTGCATATTTGGGCGCCAGCTTATGGGTGGTCGCACGGCAAATCTGCTGGATATCCCATTGACAAAATAACGGTGAAAAGTATTTTGTCGGGCATTGATTGTAATATTTTGTTTTAACAAGGGAATCGGCAGGCTGTCCAGCCACCGATTCACCTTCGCGCTCGCGTTTGTTATTGTGCCGCTCGTAGTGTATAAGCGCGAGATCGCCGTCTTGTAATCGATTGTTGACAAGTAAAAGATTAGTGTGTTGATCCGTTGTTGTGTTTATTCGCCGCTGTATTACTCCTCATCCCGACTTCGAATCTGTGCGTTTAACGTGTTTATGCTCGACGCGTTATTCAGTCGTGGGAACGTCTTTTGCTTCCCGAATCCCCGAATAAATAATTTGTGTGGACGGCCGCGAGCTACCTAGATGGGAACGGTCGCTAATTCTCCGTTACAATATAGGTATAATCGTTACAATCAAAATTAGTTACAATTCTACAACTCCTAATTTTCATATATTAATCTATTCATTTATTGATTAGATTTATTATCTGTTCGTAAATAATTGTAAACATATTAACTTGGGCGCGCGCGCACGTATGTATGTGTATGATTTAGAAATTGATTAACATTATTTCTAATCTGATTATTAGTGATTTTATTATCCGATAATAAATAACAGCTTGATAATCTAAGATTGGTTAAAGGTGTTTAAAAAACATCGGTTACCCCATTGATTATAAACAAATACTTACATAAACGTATATTTAAACGCAGGAAAAAAACGATAGTTCAAAAAATTTGAATCAGGTAAAACAGCTTTTCATAGCTATTCCTCATGATAATAGAATCTTCTAGAAATGTGCGATCATTTAAAGAACCATAAAACTTCATCGATTCCATTATTGAAAAATCCACTATAAAAAATAATACGTCTAGGTTAAAATAAAACGAAAGCATTAAAAAGAACTGGTATTGTATATAAGTTCTAATGTAAAGAATGTCCAGTGAATTATATTAGTAAAACCAAAAAAATCTTTAAGAACAAGATTGAATGAACATAAGAACATCGGAAATTAAACTGTCGACACGACACACAATAATAACTTTTCTTATGACTTTGAATAGAATAATGCTAAAATATTGCGTTACGAACATAATTACAAAAAGCGCAAAATTCCCGAAATGTTACACATTGGCTTGTCAAATAATAGCCCAAATAAAAAAGAAGATGTATAATTTCTAAGTCATATACATAAATCACTGTTACATTTTATTAAAAGAGATTATAGTACCTAATCCAATTGTGTAATGAATGTAGCGGAATATCGACATTATATAGTATAGTTAGATATGATTTCTCAATTCAGTTTTAACTGGCAATAAGAAACATTCTCTAGCCTATATATAGTAAGTGAACAGATAAGAATTAACATTAATCTGATTGATTGCTATCTAATAATCTGTTTCAACTCGAGCAATATGAATTATTTGTTTTTGTTTAATAAAACCTGATTAGGTTAGCGAAATTGCTGACAAAAACTACAAAAATAAGGAGTTAACCCATTAAAGCCCATGCTAAGACTGGTTGAGATAGCGAGAAACAAACTGTGCTATCTTTTGCATAAGTGAAAAATAAAATATACGTATTTTTTTTTATGTTATTTTCAATTGTTTATAACAAATTATTTAAACAAATTACAAAAAAATTCATAATTATCAAAATCTAAATGCGGGAATCGATTCTGGAGGTGAAATCAAGACGAAAACCTATATAACACTTTTTTGTCAGAATTCAATTTGTTAGTGTAACGTAGGAATAAACAATTGCATGTTGGGGAGAAAAAGTGACCATGTCAAGTCCCAAGCAAAATCTATCTGGAATAGCAAAAAATAAACTGTGCTATCCTTTGCATAAGTGAAAAATAAAATATATATATTTTTTCTTATGTCATTTGCAATTGTTTATAACAAACTATTTAAACAAATTATAAAAAAATTTATAATTTTCAAAATCTGAATGCGGAAATCGATTCTGGGGGTAAAGTTTAGACGAAAACCTATATAACACTTTTCTGTCAGAGGCCAATTAGTTATTGTAATGAAGGAAGAAACATTCGGCCTCCTGAGAGTGTTTCAAAAAATCGTATAAAATGAAGCTAATTATTGTATTTATCCATCAATATTGGCATGAATTATTGTAAATATAATCGGTGGGATTGAATTATTGTTCATTGCCATGTCCTTCTTTATGACTTTTGCAAACAGGCATAGAACATTTCTCACAATACCATTCCGTTCTTGTCCGACATGTTGAAATTCCACATTTCCTAAGACTCCCATGTTTCATCACGTGTTCTTGGGATGAAGTTTCACTCTGTTTCTGTCGTTTGGGGGGACGTTTGGAAGATAACTTGTCAATATAATATTCACAAACTTCTTGAACAATATCTTTGGAACCTTTTCTTTCGTCTGGATGTAACTTATTGTAAATCACTGTAGCGTTTGCTAAGGATGCTTGGATGAGCCGTAATACAAGGCACCATGTCCATTTCTTACTTCGAATTGTAGGCATCAAAGCATTACAGTGTTGATCATGTAGATCGACGCCACCCATGTGTTCATTATACATAGAGAAACAATGAGGAAAAAGAATAGATTTTTTCGATGATTCCTGCCATCTCTGCATTTCAACTTTTGGTTCATTTCCATATTTCGAAGAGAGAATCGATACTGGCTTTGAGTCCATAACTGTAATATAATTCAATTTTGAATTCACTTCATGCATTGAAATAGTGTATCCTCTTTTAGCTTTTTTTGGCATTTCGACTTTCACTTTCACACGATTATGCCGAACAGTTCCTGTCGCCGATAAACCATTTTTTTTCAAATGAATCATAAGATCTGGGTTTGTGAAAAAGTTGTCAAAATAAATATGATACTTTTTCAGTTCTTCTCTCTGTGTTTTTTCTAATAAATTCGAAAGTAACTTTATCACCACTCTAGACCCTAAACCAACGGCAACTAAAGGATTTCGTTCATCGATTCCTGATTTACCAGTGTAAATATCAAGATCATATATATACCCATCAGAAGAACAGACTGCCCATTCTTTTATTCCAAATCTAATGGGTTTATTCCTTATACATTGCTTGATACCAAACCTACCAAAGTATTTTACCATTATCTCATCTATTGATAAATTATAGTCAAAGAAACCAAATTGCATACAATTCTCACGAAATATATCATACAGAGTTCTAACCTTCCAGACTTTATCATTTTGATCAGTTTCTTGAAGTTTATAGAATCGTATGTTCTTTTTTATGGCAACGAAATTATTTCTAGACATAAGTTCCGCAATTACTGGACACTGAAGTATTCGCTTTTTTGACCAGTAATCACGAATACTTTTTCTAGAATTGAAGATAGTAATCATTATGATTGTAATAAATTTTTCTAGATCATCCATACATAAATCAAAATGATTTTCAGAAGTGGCTTCAATGATATGGTTTTTCATTGATTTCGAAAAGAAAACCTCAAACAACTCAAAAGCATTTTTGGATTGCAATGATGAAATAGGTGAAATATTGAAGTTGCTCTCGACATGCGGAGAAATATCATTCAAAGCATCATTTTTCCAACTGTACTTATGATTCGGTTCCAACAATTTCTGAGTACTTGTGTATGTACTTTTAACATGTTCGTAAGAACCTGATGGTAATTCATTTGATAATGTATCTTCATTTGGATCACCGTCCGAATCTCCATCTGAACTTTCATATTCATTAGGAATGAATGCTATATCAATATGTTGACCTTCATCACTATCAGAATCTTCAACTAAATTTGGTAGATCGCTAATTCTCCGTCTCGGCATTATCAGTAACGTTACCAATTTAGAACAAAATAAAAACTAAAAGTTTTCCGAAATTATTATTTCAAAGAATAGATCCAATGTATAAATGTTTTCAACCGTTAGCCCGCCACTCAAACGTGATCTCTAACACGGAAGGATTTACGAAATGAAATAAACTTATCCAATTACAGTATAAGATCTCAAAATTTATCAGTAAAAAATACTGATATGATTCCAGATACCATGTGTGAGAATGAAAACACTTATTTGTCAATAGTTTATTTCTACATAAAGATATCAAATTGAACTCTGACAAAAAAGTGTTATATAGGTTTTCATCTCAATTTTATCCCCCGAATCGATTTCCGCATTCAGATTTTGAAAATTATGAATTTTTTTGTAATTTGTTTAAATAATTTGTTATAAACAATTGCAAATGACATAAGAAAAAATATATATATTTTATTTTTCACTTATGCAAAGGATAGCACAGTTTATTTTTTGCTATTCCAGATAGATTTTGCTTGGGACTTGACATGGTCACTTTTTCTCCCCAACATGCAATTGTTTATTCCTACGTTACACTAACAAATTGAATTCTGACAAAAAAGTGTTATATAGGTTTTCGTCTTGATTTCACCTCCAGAATCGATTCCCGCATTTAGATTTTGATAATTATGAATTTTTTTGTAATTTGTTTAAATAATTTGTTATAAACAATTGAAAATAACATAAAAAAAAATACGTATATTTTATTTTTCACTTATGCAAAAGATAGCACAGTTTGTTTGTCGCTATCTCAACCAGTCTTAGCGTGGGCTTTAATGGGTTAATTTATTTCCTAAAAATGTTAATACCTAATCTTATACAAAAATGTCCTAAAAACATAATAGTGTAAAAATTCTCAAAATTCGTACGGAAGCTCTTAGAAAAAATAAAAATATTTATACAAAGGAGAATATCTTCAAAAATTAAAAGTTATTATTTTATTTAAACATCATGTTCAACCCTGCTAAAAATTTAAATGGAAAAACTTCAAATTTAATAAATTTTGATAAAATCCAATAAATTTTAATAATAGTACTGGTTTTCGATAAACATGAGCATTAAACTTGAATTTAAATTTCAATTCATTTATAATAAATTTGAATAACAATTACATTAAATGTGAAAATATATAAATGATTTCAATAATTTTAAATTATTTGAAATATATACCCAATCACTTTCAATCCAATGTTTTTCGATAAATTTCAATATTTTTCATTTACGTATACAACTGAATGACATTTAATATACATGGATCAAATAGAGTTCAATAATTTTAAATTACTTTGAATATAACTTCGATAAATATCTATGCAATCATTTTTATTCCACTGTGATACCGAAAATTCTAATAGTTTTCCATAACGTACACAATTGAATGACATTAATTGAATTGAATCAAACATGGTTCAAAAACTTGCAATATATATATATATTGCAACGGTAGTCGATTCGATTAATCGATCCGTTCGCGATTCAGTAGCACTCGCGATGCTAGAGCGAACGATTAAGAGAGAGAGGGGGTGCGCGAGAGTTCAAAGTTTTCAGTTAAGCCTCAGCTGTTACTTAGTAGAGTACCGCCAAATAGTTTTACTGTGTTTCGCCGTTTTGCAAATCAAAAGTTTCTCGATTTTTTTGGATACGTGCGTGAGTGATCGTAAGCAGCATCACCGCAGCAGCAAAACACAGCAGCAAGCGAGCAGCAGTATTTGTTGGAGCAATAATAGTTCATTAGCGAGTCAGCGCAGCTTGTTCCCGTAGAAGCACCTTTGATTTTGCTGGATAAACAATTACGGCTGATCACCGTAATTGCACCGCAGGGTAGGTGCACCTCCCTTTTTATGCGCGACAAAATACTAGCGAGAGTATTTTGTCTATCGCGACTGTTATTTTTGTATTCGCGCCGAGCGTTAGATTTCGCGGCAGAATTTCAAATTCTTTCTCTCTCACCGTATTATTGTTAATAATTGTAAATCCTATTCGCGAGCGTTAGTCTTTCGGCCCGTAAAAGACTGTAGTTTATTAGAATTAAACGTTATTAATTTTAGTCGCTGCATTACGTCATTTCTTTTCCTATTAGTTTAACGGATCTATCACGGATTAAATTTTAAACTAATTTTATCTAGGGGATTAGTTGGAATAAGCATTAGGTCACTCACACTTAAGATAGATCGAGTGTCATAAGTCAGGTGACTTAAGGTGAGTTCAACTCTATTGGAAAGAAGACATTGAAACGAAAGTATCAAATGTAAAGGCGAATACACGTATACTCATACGTGTTTAACGGAGCGGCGGTTAGCTCTGCATCGTGGGAACTTGTGCTGTAATAAATTTCTAATCTAATTCTATCTAAATATCTAATTCTACTAGCTAATCCACCCTGTTACTATATATATAATAGGATATAATTTCGAAGAACAGCTTTCATCCAAACACTTTTTTCCGAACGTTATTTGACACATTTTAATATTTTCCATAGCATGTACAAATGAATAATATTTAATTGACTTGATTCATATATGGTTCAGTAGTTTTTAATAATTGACTTGGATAAGTAAGTTTACAATATTATTGCATCTAATAATTTAAAATATATTTTAATATTCTATAATAGAATAAATATTCGATTATTTGAATTTGAATCACTTGTAGTGTGACGGCAGGCCGTAATTTAGTTTTTTTATCTTAATTCATTAACAAAAATCAATATTAAGAACAGAATTAGAACCTTCAAGATATATTAAAAGAGCAGGATTGGGAGTCGCTACTAATAAGATTTCCCATGAGGAAAGCACATCTGGAATAAGGTGTTGATATAAAACCTGATAATGGCCCAAACCTGTGTACTCGGCCTTACAATCGCTGTCTTATCCTGCTTTGTCTCACTCGCATGTATTGACAGGAGCCTACGATCATCGTGTATATATTTTAAAGTACTATCTCACCGATAAGAAGAGGGGTCATAAAAATACAATCTATCTTTTTTCCCATTGAATTTTCTCTTTGTAAGAAAGTTTGCAATTTACCATTGAAATCGATTAAAATGAAATTGTTAAGATTCGGAAATTTTTCTTATTAAAAGATAATTATAGCTTCTGAAACCTATAATCGAGTTCTCATTGTGAAAATCATTTTAGTCAGAAAACGCTAAGAGAATATCCGTAATATTAAATGGGTTTTAATCAAGTTTGTAAGTTACTATCAAATAGTGATTGTTCTAATAACTATCGTACCATAATGCGCATCTTTTAAAGATATATTATTTATCCAGTTCAACCCTCTTGCAAGAACTAAATAACTAATAAATAATTTCATATTTTAAGCGAAAACAACAATAGAACCGTAATGCATTTTATAATAACTCTTAGAAGTTTTTGGATTTTTCTAAATGTTTATAATAGTTAATTATTGAATCATTGTAATTTATAATTATTGAATAATCACTATGTATCGTTAAAATTAACTAAGTCTAGTACGATTTCGTGTAAGTAATTATAAACCATAGCGTCACTCTTGCTCTCGAAAGTGGTACTCCAAGAGCCATCTCTGGATAAAAAGGCCCAAGTTAAGAAAGGACCGCCCTATCTCTCTCTGAAAACTCACGCTCTCCGACCAATTACAAATACCAAATTGGATAAAAAAATTTTCCTACCAATACAGAAAATTTTAATCGTCATCATGGGCTGAAAGAAGGGGATTTCCATCCAACCACCCACTGCTTATAAAAAGCTCTGTACAAGACTGCGGGACCAGTGCTGGAGGAAACACAGTAGAATAGAAAATTTTTTTGAGAAGAATCAGTAGTGGAGTGTAGAGCCAAGAAATCAGCCAATAATTCAGCCAAGAAGTCAGCCAATAACTCAGCCAAGAAGTCATTCAAGTGGATCCAGAATTGAGAAAGAGAGAGATAGAGGTCAAAGAGCAGAGAGTACGCAGCCTACATATTAAGCAATCAAATAAAATAAAAAGTAAGTGAATTTTATATGTGGCTATCTTTCCTTTTCTTTTCGACCTTTTTTTTTCTCTCTAGTTCCCCTTTCTTTCTGGAAATTCATTAAGCGTGAGTTTGGCGAATTTCCCTTAGAGTTCCTTAAGAACACATTAAGTGAGAGTCTGGTGTGTTCAATAATAACACTCAGTTATTATTTTCCGGTTAGTAGTTTCTCTCCGCAACAATATTGCATGTCCCGGCTTATGCGTTATACGCAAGCAAATCGGAGTACCCCTGAGCTTACGCTTACTCCAAGCATACCTGAAAGTGACCCCGACGACGTCACATTAGTAAACTTCAATTATTATTACATTTATTGTCAAAATATATAATTTATTACAATAATTTTCAAAAATTTCGAATATAATTTGAAAGAACGGTTACCGCATTATTTTTATGCAATATTATATAATAAATTATATTTTCCATAACATACGAGGTGTGTTCAACAAGTAATGTGAATTTTTATTTTTATGAAAAAATATTTATTTATTCATCAATATTTATGTTGTCCCCTTTAAAGTAATCCCCCTCAGATATAATACACTTGTGCCAACGTTTTTTCCAATCCTCAAAGCACTTCTGGTAAGCACTTTCTGGTATAGCCTTGAGTTCTTCCAGCGATTTTTTCTTTCGCTCCTCAATTATTCCAAACCTCCGTCCTTTCATGGGTTTCTTGAGTTTTGGGAACAGGAAAAAGTCGCAGGGGGCCATATCCGGTGAATATGGTGCCTGAGGCATAATTGTAGTTTTATTTTTGACCAAAAAGTTCGACACAAGCAACGATGAGTTAGCAGATGCATTATCGTGATGCAAGATCTATGAATTGTTTTCCCACAATTCCGGACGTTTTTTTCGTATTGCTTCTCGAAAATGGCGCATAACTTCAAGGTAATACTCTTTATTGACCGTACGACCTTGTGGTAAGAACTCTTGATGTACTACGCTACGATAATCAAAGAAAACAGTGAGCAAAACCTTAACATTTAATCGAACTTGACATGCTTTTTTCGGTCTTGGCTCTTCTGGAGTCTTCCATTGGAACGATTGGGCTTTAATTTCGACGTCATAACCATAAACCCGTGATTCATTACCAGTTATGACTCTTTTGAGCATATCAGGATCTTAATTGACGTTGTTTAATAGCTCTTGAGCGATGCTCCTTCGACGGTCCTTTTATTCAAAATTAAGCAGTTTCGGAACAAATTTTGCTGCTACGTTTCATGCCCAAAACTTTGGAAAAAATTGCATGGCACAAGCCAACAGAGATGCCGACGTCTTCAGCCAGTTCTCTAATAGTGATTCGATAATTTTTTAACACCATTTGTTTCACTTCTTCAACACTTTCATCAGTTATTGAAGTGCTGGGGTGTCCAGAGCGAGGTTTGTCGTCGGCGTCTTCTCGGCTATCTTGAAAGAGCTTATAAGCTTATACCACTTGTAAACATTTTTTTCACTTAAAGTACTCACTATATGCCACTATCAACATTTCAAGTGTTTTGGAACACTTAATTCCATTTTTTAGACAACATTTTATGCAAACTCTTTTATCCATTGTTTTCGACAGCAGAAAATCGCCGAACAAAAAAAACACGCCTAACGTTTCTGTCTCGTAAAAAAAAAGTAAACATACAAACTGGCTGAAACTGTGAGCATGTGTGAGGGACATGTATACCAACATAATAAAATAAAATATCGATGATCGAATCTACGCACCCTCCCAATTTAAAAATTCATTTTACTTTTTGAACACACCTCGTACAGAACTAAAAATTTGATACAAATATAGCAAAATAATTTTTGAAAGATAACTTGGCGCATGACATTTTACGTTATACTATCTATATTTTTTAATATCGAGATGGAGAAAATAAATAACTCAATTTCAGTTCATCTAAATACCTTAATATGTTTGAGGCCTGCAATGGCTCGGTCAGTAGGGCAACGGACTCGCACCCAATAGACCCGGGTTCGATTCCCAGTCCCTGCTAATTGATACAAGCACCACTGAAAAAAGTTTCATGTGCTTTGTTCTCAAACACATTGCAAGTCTCCGTCGCTGATTAGCACTGATGGAGCATAAATAGAGCGACGTGAAACAAAATAAAAAAAAACCTTACTATGTATATATACTGTAGAAGGGACCCCCTGCTCGATTCGGTCGTCAAACAGATGATTTCAATTTCTATTACACTTAATTATTTTGATGAAAACATATATATTTATAATATAATTTCGTATCATGTGTGACAGGGCTGATAGCAATGTTCGCTAACCCTGTGCGCGGCACTCTCCTCGCACGGATGTAGCGGCCGAGCGTGGCTATGGTTAACATAGCATTCACGCGCTCGTGTCGTTGCAGGGGCTGGAGAGGGGAAAGCGCCGCTGGCGGAGAAGACGGCGCGAGAAGGAGCGAGAGCGCGAAGAGCGTGAGAGAGAGCGAGAGAGGAAGAGGAATGAGCGAAAACGCGGAAAGCGCGGCTCGCGCCGCGAGAATTCAGAGAGCGGGAGAGATTGAGCACAGTGAGAGAATGACCGTACGCTAATCAGGTCACGCTGCGAGATACGCTAGGACACGCTCCAGGAGAAAGACACTCCAGGACGAGAGATAGAGTTTTGTGGCGAGTCTCCGGCTGCTGTTCGAGCAGCCTTTCTCGGCGGTCACCATCCGACGCCTGAGGAGCTGATCCCGGCCGCCAGCTGCCAACCAGCCGCCGCCGGTGATCCAACGATCTCCTCTGCCGGCAGGACTGCGGTTTCGCCGTCGCCGGCTCTCCACCAGCGAGCCGCGGGAGGGGCCACCCGGTGGGTTTGTTACCTCTCTATTCCGCGACTCTCTCTCACGTTCCAGCTCTCGCCCAGTGCAACGCCGCGAATCGAATTGTCGCGATTGTTAGTTGAGCGAATTCGCTCCTAAATGTTATACACTCGCCGCGTATGATAGTTGAGCGATTACGCTCCTAGTCGCCGCCTGCTGTCGCGTTTGGAGGATTGAGCGAACGCGCTCACCACCTTTGTACTTATATTCGTAGATGTACTTTCGTTGGCGTAAATAAAAGGGATCGCCTCTTTGTACTCATACCGATTCTTTCTGTTCACCTTTCCCGTCATCGCGATAGGTTCGCTCCCGTGGAAGTCAGCGCCGGCTTCCTTCACCGGAAAAGGACCCTTCATTAATTCGCAGGGGGCATAGCAGTGGCGCACTAGGCTATGTTTCGAACATAAATCCCCCCCTTTTACATATGTATAATAAATATGGTAAATGAAAATAAATTTCTATTTTAATGTTGATTGTAATATATAAATATATTCATATATAAAAAGATATAAATTTACTAGAAAATTATTTGATAATATTAGTTATTTATGCACGTTGGACTGTAGCACGTTGTATTACGTCGAGGGACACTGAGAAGTGGAGGGGGCAGTGGAGAATTCGAGGCTGTGCAGCCTCGGATTCTCCACTGCCCCCTCCACTTCTCAGTGTCCCTCGACGTAATACAACGTGCTACAGTCCAAACTGCATTAACAATTTTTTAATTTTGGCGCCCGTAAGCCGATTTTTAACCCTAACCCGGTTATAATTAGAATTGATGTAATTATGGGAAACATTTAGGTTATCACTTGCTGAATCAACATTTTCCTTGTTTGCATTAAACATTTTCGTTAAATCCATTTTAAATCAATTTTCACTACGACTGACGTAACTCTTCAATACTTCACTATCCCCTTTGACCCTCCTCCTCCCCTCTCTAACATTTTCTAAGGCATGCATTATACTTTTTTCATAGTACAGAAAACTGCCACGTAGAGGGCTCTACTCGTCCTGCGACATAACAGCTGCTGTAATGTTGAGGGGCCAGGCTCCTGGACTATAATGGCTATTATAGTCCAGGACGCTAGACTATCATGAGTCATTATAGTCCAAGAGCCTCCTCCGCTATACTAGACTACTTTCTACACTGAGCATGCTCTACACGTAAAAAGCTGCTTACGGGCGCCTAAACTGAGAAGTACAGTCAAACCTCTGCTACTGCACCCTCCGCAACTGCCCGACCTCTGCCACTGCCCGTTACCTAGCCTCTCTAACTGCCCGATTTATGACTCGAGCGCAGTGTCGTACGCTCTCGGTCGCTTACCTGGCACCTGCCGGCGGCGCACTTTTATGGGTCTGACGCCGACGCGTCGCTCTTATATCTTGCATATCTTCAAGTATAAGATGACTCCTTGTAATTTGTGACTTATGATTTACACTCCTTGTAATTTATGACTCTTGTAATTTGTGGGGGGGGGGGGGGGGATATGTACCTAAATTTGTAACATTTTCTCCGGGCCCCCCTCGAGACCAGCGCGGCACGCCACTCAATACCCGTACCTGACGGAGCGCTCTTATTGGCTAATGCCAGAGAGCCCGTAGCGGGCAGTGGCGGAGGGCACCAACTCCCGAAAACGTGCAGTAGCAGAGGTCCGACTGTATATTATTTCATTAATCGTGTAATTTATGATTCTGGTTCAAAGAATCGACTTTGTAAGTCATCAGTGGTCTAATAGTAGTTTCTCTTCTATACAGAAGATCAAGGGTTCGAATTCCGGTATATACGCTGAAATTAGAAATCAAGAGGAAAGTTCGAATACACTTTATTGTAACTTGACTGAGCTACGATCTGTTCATTTTAGCCTATAATAATTTAATTACGAGAAAAATCAGCCTGAAGAGGTCAGCAAATGTGCTGACGAAACGTTGCTGAATATAATTAAAATTAAGTAATTTTCCATCTATCACTATTTCCTTTCTTTCCATCATTACAAAATTTATCATTCAAAAAATCATAAGGGAATCAAGACAATATTAGAAAGTTTAGAAAAGTTCGTTTAGAAAGTTCGAATAGCTTTTCATTTATTTTTATAATTTTTATTAAGGTTAGTTGGAGATGAATACTTATTCAATAATAATAATTTTACATTGATTTTCGATCTAATCAATTTGAATAATTTTTAATAATCTTGCTTCTTAATACGATTTCAATCGATTTTAATTGGATCATATGGGATTAAGATTCATTATTGAATATTATTGAAAACTGTTCTAATTTTTTCCAATAATTTTCAATAACACATTTTTAGCAGTGAAATAAAAATATTTTCCGCATATTGACAAAAAATTCATCTTGTGAACTTTGGTAGCAGTAGGGTTATTGAGTTTTGAAAAAAGTTTATCAATTTTATTTAAATATTAATAACTTTTAATCGATTGTTTTTTTTATTAAGCTTGATTAAACTGTTTATTTGGATGGTACTAACAAATGTGCAAAGTTTAAAAAAAATGGTCTATGTCCAGCTTGAAATATCCAAGACTGTACCATCTATACAATTAGGAAAATTTATTGAATATTAGGTAGAAAATCAAAACATTCAATTAATTATAAACTATGAATTTATTAGTGCATAATTAAACCAATATGCATTTGTGAAATCCAACTATAGGGCACAGCACCAAAATCAAACATTGATATTATTGAAAATGTTCAAAATAAAGACTTAAAATCCATCCTATATATAGAGTCATTAATTACAAATGAGATAATTGAAAGACATCAAGATGACAACTATATAAAAAGAAATAGATTTTATGTGCAGAATATACACAAATAGAATATCTGAATATTCAAATTGTCAAGCAAAGAATTTGCTTCAGGCAACATAAAGTCTTTCAAAATTCTTGAAATATAAAACACTTTTTATACAGACCTAATATTAGTAATTTTATCATTTTATTTATAAGCATAATATAAATTGTAATTATACATTAAGGATAATTGTAGAAGTACCTTCATTTACAGTTTTATCACTAATTGTATATTATAAAATTTATTTATTGTCGCTTTTGTAAATTTGTTGTAAATAATGATGGTTGAAAAAACAATTCTTGCTAAGAAATATTCACTAGATACTATATCCTGTATGTATCTTAATAGTAATACAGTCTCTTCATTAAACTTATGTTATGTATATGTTTAATAAAATGCATTTTTTAATAAATAGCAAAAATAAAATATTTTCATTTTATACAAAAAACAGATTGGAGTGTATAATAATTGAACGTGTATTTTGTACAAATGTTATATGAAGTATGTTCAAATTATATAAAAAATTTAGCATATATTTTTCAGAAAAATTTAAGGACTTGGAAATTTGTAGAAATTTAATATAAAATTTATTTTATATTAAATTCCTTATTATTTATTATTTAATATAAAATTTATAATATTATTATAAATTTATTTAATATTCTTTAATTATTATTATAATTATTATTTAATATCATTTAATATAAAATTTATTTTATATTAAATTATTGAATTATTGAATTTTATATGAACTTTGAAGACTTTGTTGTACAAATTATGCACAAAAATATTCTTATTAAAAAACATGAACTAAATACTTGATCCAAACAATAAAATCAGATGTCATAGTGAGTCAATTGATATTTATTAGATGACTACGTTATAAATATAAATATGTTATCTTATATTGTAGCTGACTCTTTATAACACTCATTACAAAACTCATGTTCAACATACATATTGCTGTCATGAAAAATAAAAACTTAAATATTTATAGTTTGGTGTTTAGTATATGATGTAAGGTATTATTATGTGTAATGATAATCCATCAATTTCAAAAGTCACTTCCAAAATTATTAAAACAACTTCAAATTTATATAGTAAATGGTTATCTAGTTTAGATTCATGAACCTTATCAAAACTATAAATACTAATTTTCTTTCAATCTTAACATTTCAATTTTACTATAATAAAATAATGTTTGAAATTATAATATAATAAAGTTTGGAATAATATAATATAATGTTAAATATTCTATATTAAATAAGTTTACATTATTGTTAACAGTTTACCTAAATTTTACTACATAAATTTTGTAAAAGAATTATTACATAATCTAAAATAACAAAGATTTATTTTTATTAGATTAATTCATTGAAATATATTGTTTGATATAAACTGATTCAATAATATAAATAAATTAAATATAGCTATGAACAATTGTTTTAATAATAAAAGGTTTATCATTAAAAGTTATATATAAAATTTTAAAATTTTAATTATAAATTATATATTTCACATATAACAATGAAAAATAATATTAAATTAAAAATTACATTCAAGATAGATCATGGTTTAGATTAATATTAAGAAATATTCTATGTAATTGTAACTGAATATCAATAAACTATATTGTTGCACATGTCATTAGGGATCATTAAACAAAGATTTGTAAATAAAATGCTTTTGAATGAATATTTCCTCATCAATATTTATGCATTATACTATTTTAATCAGCTGTTTATTTGTAGTTGCCAAGGTAAATATCTTAAATAAACTTCAAATAATTATTCACGATCATATAAATGTAACTTGTCATTTATATCATTGTTTTAACATTGTATTATCAGTAATATATTCTAAAAATATGGTATCTTATAAAGTCATGTTATAAATTATAATAAAATAAATTATTATTCAAGTAGACTATAGATTTCACTAATATATTTTTACTACATAAAGCTTCAAAAACATAAACATCACAATTAAAATTATCTTACAATAGTAACAAAAAAAAGCAAAAAGTTAAAAAGTTTATCACTAGTGGAAAGGAAGAGGATGTAGTATTACCTGAGTGAAGGCAAGAAGTTGAGTATCGCAATGGTCCAAGTACTAAGTATTGAATAACATATTAAAAGCCTAGGGTAAATAGGTATGCGCAGAGTCATTGATACTTCATGAAGCTGAAGAGTAAGCAAAGATTAATTGATAAATCTTTGTGGTTACTTTTGTGCCTTGATGTAAATACACACCTAGGTATAATGTAACAGAGCGATTCAGCAAGACATGATTAAGAGAGATAGTAAAGATGACCAATGATGCTGAATAGTAAGTTTTTACAAAACGTAGACCTGTTTCAGCATTTTACACTATGTTCACACTTACGAGCTTCGACCTTTGCATTCATAAATATAGTAAAACTTACGGGTCGATGCAACCAACAACTCATTTTATGTACTGCAATGGATCTTTCAGGACGCCTGAACAAGAGAGAAGCAGAGACAGAGAGAAGCAGAAAAAAAAGAGAGAGGGAGAGGGGAGAGACAGAGAGAGAGGGAGAGAGAGAGAGAGAAAGAGAAAGAAGTGGGGAGTAAGTAACAGAAAGTAAGAGTTTGAAAGAGTAAGAGAGAGAGAGAGAGAGAGAGAGAGAGAGAGAGAGAGAGAGAGAGAGAGAGAGAGAGAGAGAGATCAAGGGATGGAAAGAGAGAAAGAGAGTAAATAAAAGAAACAAAGAGAGAAATTTCTGCTCCAGCCTGTTGTATGAAGAAGTCAAAAGATTTGTCGTATAGCTCTACTGTAGGTGTTGTTCGTGTCAGGTCGGCGCTCCCTAAGAGATCACTGCCCTCTCATATCCGAACACCCAACTCCCTCTCTGTCTCTTTCACTTGCAAGTACAACATATATAGCAAGCAGGCAGATTTTTATCTCCTGCACCGTTTCCTTCTTCACTTTTTCTGCTCTCTATTCTTATAAGCCTTTTCTTATAATAATGAAACAAGTACACATTTCTGCACTATTATTAGATTTTCAAAATTATTATCGCTCTATATTTTGGCTCTTACTTTCACTTGAAGATGATCACTCGAAAACATGCCAAATATCAATAGTACTTCTCGTATCACTGTAAGTCTACTGATTTCTCCTCTGACTATCCTATCTCCCAACTGGATCTCGCGACAGCATCGCATCGACTCTCATTTCCCCTTCTGCCATTCTCTCTACATCACACACACACACACACATACACATACCAGACGCGCACACATAATAAATACTCTCTCCCGTTCGCTCACTCATTCGCTCTATTTTTGGGCTATGAAGATGACTTTCTGTGAACCATCAATTCAGTAGCTTTAATAAAGGCTGAACTTGATCCCTTAAAATAACCTAACGTAAGAAGTGACGTCGGATTAAATTAATAATCCTTAAACAATACTGGGAAACTGTTAAAAGCATCGATAGCACTTTCGTTTCGTCAATTTTCTTTCGTTATATACAAGAAATTGTTAACGTATGTGTATTTGCATTAATAATATGGAATACTTTAATACATGTATAAACTTCTTATGCATACTAAATACGATGCAAGAACATCATCATGGAAAATACAAAATTTATTAAAACTGAGGGTTTTTATAATGCAGACACGAGATTAGAAAATAATTGAAATATAAATAGTGTCAGTTGTAAATTAAGTCTAATAGTATTTACAGCAATGATAAATTTATTTATCCAATATTCTTATCAAACACCCCTTCCACTTCAGTAAAACCATCAACGAAGATAAAACTATCTATGCATATCAAAAGAGAAAAAAGCTGACAGTTGCGTATTTTATTTGTAACAATATGACTAGGAGTGACAATAATTTAAGATAAATTGAATTTTGGCCTTGAATCTGACCCTGTACTCTATGCGCTGATCTTTTAGATTTTTCATAAAAATTTCGAACCATTACCTGTACATTTGATGGTAACTGATCGGAAGCTGGTTAATTTTATTAAAAACATATGAACGGTCTAAACGCACTCTTCGTATAAGACAACAAATACAATACACATCGACTCGAGTAAATGAGCGCCATGCGCACTAATGCGCATGTTGGTTAACATTACTGCTAAATGCGATATGAAATATCAGAATTTGTGCAAAAGTTGCGACTACCAATCTGCAATAAAATAATTTATAAAATGCTTATTTAAACTGACATTGAATAGAGAAATTGAAATGCTAAAAAATGTTATACGATTTTTTCGTAAGCAATAATAAATTGTTAAATTGTTACCATTTCAAATCATTTATGCCATTAGTAAATATAAAATAAATGACTTTGACATAAGGCAGGAAAGAACGCATTAGAGCTGAGCGTAGCGCACGTCCACTTTATCATTTCGTGATCGTTCCTCTGAACCACATGGTAGATAAGAGTCTTATACAATAAACTTTCTTCATATGACAAGGTATCAGTGTGAATGAGTCTGATATAGGCAAACCCAACTATTCTATCTCGTTTGCACTTGCTTGCTCTTGTGTGAGAACTAATATACCAAATCGATCCGGCTTTATTAGTTAACTTAAAACAGTTAAGTCAGAGATTACAATTCAATATTTTCATTATAACAAGAAGGGTAGGTAGAGCTTGAAGTCGACGTGTTTTCGTTTACGGAGTACGTTAACGTTTATGGTCGTTCGTAATTAACTGTATCATGTTGGCATCTATTTCCGTAAGATGCTAATCGTTATATATACTATTGCCGGTCTTTAATTACGTCATCATATATTATGGAAAATATTATATCTTACTCTTGAATCTTTGTCTTGAACTTTAAAGTTCGGACATTAGAGCTGTCAGCATACAAGTCATTTTTATATAATTACGTTGGATCTTGGAAAACAAGTTCAACATAAGAAATAGGGTGCAAAAACATCTTTCAAGATCTATACGAAATAGTAACAAAAAGCTCGAGTAGACAGAGTCTCGTACTAAGATAAATTTTTGTAAAACCATACTAATAGGCATATGTTAACAACAACAATAATTTTAATCAATAATCAATGCTATATAATAGTATTCAAAAGTATGATTCAAAGACTGTACGCAAAACTATAGTCTGTCCCATCACTTCTAAAATATACTTTTAGGAGTGACTATATCCACACACACACATCAATGCTTTGTCTATGTATCGTACTTTATCCGCTTGAAAGTACCAACGTGGCAATACCGCAGCACTGTATATGGGTAATTCTTGGCTATTTCGATTGACTTGTAACCCTTAGGTTACGGATTTTTTTTTAATTTGGCACAATTGTTGTACACATAAAACTGAGATTTTTCCCAAATTTTGGAGACGATACATTAATTCTATCAAAAGTTATTAACAATTAAAGAAAAATGATAAAAAATTTTCAAACGGCTATATTTTAAAAACTAATAAAGATATCGAGGTCGGATTTTTTTCAAAATACTTATAATGCCTTAAAATTTCGAAATAATTACAACAATAAACAATAAACAATTTTTTTCGAAAGTTATTAACTTTTTGTTTAAACAATTGCTAATATCTCAAAAAGTATATATTTTTTTTGAAAAATTCTTGTTCCTACGTATTCCTGAGGATTTTTGCTATCGAAATCAATCATAAAATTCAAGGGCCCGACATATCGGAAAGCGTGGCCCTAATCAAAAGAAGACGCCTCGGCGTAAGGCTGCGGTAGCGCTCCAGCGGACTCACGGTCGAAAGGTACTTTAGCTTTAATCTAAAAAACTAATAAAGATATCGAAGTCGGATTTTTTTCAAAATACTTATAATGCCTTAAAATTTCGAAATAATTACAACAATAAACAATAAAAAATTTTTTTCGAAAGTTATTAACTTTTGGTTTAAACAATTGCTAATATCTCAAAAAGTATTTTTTTTTTGAAAAATTCTTGCTCCGACGTATTCCTGAGGATTTTTGCTATCGAAATCAATCATAAAATTCAAGGGCCCGACATATCGGAAAGCGTAGCCCTAATCAAAAGAAGACGCCTCGGCGTAAGGCTGCGGTAGCGCTCCAGCGGACTCACGGTCGAAAGGTACTTTAGCTTTAATCTAAAAAACTAATAAAGATATCGAAGTCGGATTTTTTTCAAAATAGTTATAATGCCTTAAAATTTCGAAATAATTACAACAATAAACAATAAAAAATTTTTTTCGAAAGTTATTAACTTTTTGTTTAAACAATTGCTAATATCTCATAAAGTATATATTTTTTTTGAAAAATTCTTGTTCCTACGTATTCCTGAGGATTTTTGCTATCGAAATCAATCATAAAATTCAAGGGCCCGACATATCGGAAAGCGTAGCCCTAATCAAAAGAAGACGCCTCGGCGTAAGGCTGCGGTAGCGCTCCAGCGGACTCACGGTCGAAAGGTACTTTAGCTTTAATCTAAAAAACTAATAAAGATATCGAAGTCGGATTTTTTTCAAAATACTTATAATGCCTTAAAATTTCGAAATAATTACAACAATAAACAATAAACAATTTTTTTCGAAAGTTATTAACTTTTTGTTTAAACAATTGCTAATATCTCAAAAAGTATTTTTTTTTGAAAAATTCTTGCTCCTACGTATTCCTGAGGATTTTTGCTATCGAAATCAATCATAAAATTCAAGGGCCCGACATATCGGAAAGCGTAGCCCTAATCAAAAGAAGACGCCTCGGCGTAAGGCTGCGGTACCGCTCCAGCGGACTCACGGTCGAAAGGTACTTTAGCTTTAATCTAAAAAACTAATAAAGATATCGAAGTCGGATTTTTTTCAAAATAGTTATAATGCCTTAAAATTTCGAAATAATTACAACAATAAACAATAAAAAATTTTTTTCGAAAGTTATTAACTTTTTGTTTAAACAATTGCTAATATCTCAAAAAGTATATTTTTTTTTTGAAAAATTCTTGTTCCTACGTATTCCTGAGGATTTTTGCTATCGAAATCAATCATAAAATTCAAGGGCCCGACATATCGGAAAGCGTAGCCCTAATCAAAAGAAGACGCCTCGGCGTAAGGCTGCGGTAGCGCTCCAGCGGACTCACGGTCGAAAGGTACTTTAGCTTTAATCTAAAAAACTAATAAAGATATCGAAGTCGGATTTTTTTCAAAATACTTATAATGCCTTAAAATTTCGAAATAATTACAACAATAAACAATAAACAATTTTTTTCGAAAGTTATTAACTTTTTGTTTAAACAATTGCTAATATCTCAAAAAGTATTTTTTTTTTTTGAAAAATTCTTGTTCCTACGTATTCCTGAGGATTTTTGCTATCGTAATCAATCATAAAATTCTCTGTCTCACTTTTGGTCCATCTCTCTCTAGTTCTCTCTCTAGATCTCGCTCTTTTTCCGTGTTTGCTCACGGTTGAAAACAAACGAACCCGCGTGGTCACCTCAGAGGCTCTTTTGACACGCATACGTCGTAATCCGGAAGACTTTTGGTGTCGACTCGTAACTGTAGACAAAACATGGGTACATCACTATACTCTTGAAACCAAAGAACAGTCCAAACAATGGATTACCGCAGGAGAACCAGCCCCAAGAAGGCAAAGACGGTAAAGTCAGTTGGCAAGATTATGGCCACGGTTTTCTGGGATGCGTATGGAATCATCTATATCGACTACTTGGAAAAGGGCCAGACGATCACTAGGCAATATTATGCGTCATTATTAGGTTAGCTGAAAGAAAAAAATCAAAGAAAAACGTCCTCACTTGAACAACAAAAAATGCCTCTTTCTTCAAGACAATGCTCGAGTTCATACGTGTGCAGTTTCGATGGCAAAAATTAACGATTTAAAGTTCGAATTAATTGACCATCCACCATATTCGCCTTATTTAGCTCCCAGTGACTTTTTCTTATTTCCTAACCTCAAAAAATGGCTTGCCGGACAACGATCTTGTAACTACGTTTTTACCTGTAAATTTGGAAAGATCTAGAAGTTTTATTATTTTGGTTGATCTCAGTTCATTACTGGACTTCGAAAAATACAAATTTCTTTTACACGCACTACACATTTCTTGAAACGTAGGCAAAGGTTCCATCGACTCAGCAGATTCAACACACCCCTACTGAAATAGATTTATTAAAAACAATTAAATGCCATTCAAACCCACATTAAACAGTATTACTAAATCCACTTCTATATGACTTTTGAATACCATTTTATTGTTTTTCAATTTCTTTTAATGAACTCGTTTCAGCAGGGCACGCGTGTGTTATCATATTAAGGTTGTATTTCTGTAAAGTCAACTCAGATAATTTTGGTATCGGTAATGAAGGCATCGTTTTCAAAATTAAGGGAATTCAACATTTAAATTCTTTTAAATCTCTTTATATATATACATATATATGTATATATAAGATTTAAAAATATATATACATGTATGTGCGTATGCATGCCTATGAACGAGGTGTGATCAAAAAATAAGGTGAATTTTTATTTTTCTCAAAAAATATTTATTTATTCATCAATTTTTATTTTATCTCCTTCAAAGTAATCCCCCTCGGATATAATGCACTTGTGCCAACGCTTTTTCCAATCCTCAAAGCATTTCAAAAAATCATTTTTTGTGATCTTGTTTAGTTCATCCTTCAATGCCGTCTTTATCTCCTCAATCGTGGCAAAACGCCGTCCTTCCCTGGGCCTCTTCAGTTTGGGGAACAAGAAGAAGTCACAGGGGGCCAGATCTGGGGAATACGGTGCCTGTGGCATCGTTACTGTGTTGGTTTTAGCCAAAAATTCGCGCACAAGCAACGATGTGTGAGCAGGGGCGTTATCATGGTGCAATAGCCAATTTTTATTTTTCCACAAATTCGGACGATTCTGGCGGATTGCTTCGCGGAAATTGCGCATAACTTGCAGGTAATATTCCTTATTTACTGTTCTACCCTGTAGCAAGAACTCATGATGCACCACGCCCCTGCAGTCAAAGAAAACTGTAAGCAAAACCTTTACATTTGATCGAACTTGGCGTGCTTTTTTTGGTCTTGGTGATCCAGAATGCCTCCACTGGGACGATTGAGTCTTAGTCTCGACGTCATAACCGTATACCCATGTTTCGTCACCTGTTATAACCCTGTTGAGTAAATCTGGATCATCGTTGACGTCATTCAGTAGCTCTTGGGCGATGCTCATGCGACGTTTCTTTTGGTCGAAATTGAGCAATTTCGGAACAAACTTCGCTGACACACGTCTCATGTCTAAAACACTCGTCAAAATTGATTGGTACGAACCAAATGAGATGCCAATATCATCAGCAATTTCTCTAATGGTAAATCGACGATTTCCCAACACTATTTTCTTCACTTCTTCAACATTCTCATCAGTTGTTGATGTGCCGGGGCGTCCAGAACGAGGTTCGTCGTCGGTGTCTTCTCGGCCTTCTTGGAAGAGTTTATACCACTTGTAAACATTTTTTTGGCTTAAAGTAGACTCACCGTATGCCACTTTCAGCATTTCAAGTGTTTTGGAACATTTGATTCCATTTTTCACACAAAATTTAATGCAAACTCTTTGATCAATGTTTTTAGACAGCAGCAAATCGTGGAGCACGCAAAACACTTCTAACCTTGATGCCTCTCACAAACAAAGCAAACATACTACAAATCTGAAATTTGGAACGTATGTTCTAGACGAGTGTACCGACATAACCAAATAAAAAAGTCGAAGATCGAACGGACGTAGCCCGCTAAATTTCAAAATTCACCTTACTTTTTTATCACACCTCGTATGTACTTCTTCCAATACGTTGATACATATACCTTGACATACTTCATTGTAACTTTGAATCAACACCGATATTCATTTTTGGAGATGACTGCACGGAGCAGGAGGTCTGATTGTATTATAATTCGTTTTCAGGTATCCGCTAATATTTATAATTTCACCCTGCACTCTGTGGATCTTGTTTTCGCACAATAGTCTCCCATAATCGAGTGTGATTTGGTTGATTGGATATTAGTTGAACAGTTTCGAATCAATAGGCAGTGTTGTTGGACTAAAGACTCATTGTGAGATGCGATTCTTTTGCATCTTTCCCATATTTCAATAGTGTTTCAATGTACGCTCTATGTAGATATCCATTCGATGATGAGCTAATTTTTTATTAAAAAGTACATCTACCTAGTTAAATATTCAACATAGAAAATTATTAACTGGTCCGCATTGAGTATTCTCGTTGAACATTGGCAAAATGTTATCCTGAATATAGAACATGTTGTGTTTAATCCAGGTAATATTGGCTGTCAATAGGGACTATAAATTCTAACGGGACATCGTTTTTTCAGTTAGGATAAAATTTGTTTGAAACACATTAAATTACTACTTTCTACATCCATTTACATAAACAGGAGTGTGAATAAATCAAGTTTGCTCATTATGTACTCAGACGAGTACGATTATAAAAAAAAACCATTTTTATTTAGTTCAGAAAATATCTGCGATATCTTTCAAAGATGATTTTTTCTTTGTAGATTTACTTTTCTTCGATCCGGGTCTTTTATTCCCTTGCATGTAGATTTTTTATAGCCAGTGCCATTCAGCATTTTGTGACGGGAGCAAATAAGGTGCTTGCTTCCGTCTACTCTCTGTCTTTCTCTTCTTTTTGCTCGGCAAGGCAGAGAGCCAGCGTTGGGCGCATTTTAGTATAGCGCCTAACTATTGGGCTTTGTACTTTTCCAGCCTTTGAAGATTGTCGAGGTCGGCCGAGATGGCCCGAAAAAGAAGAGAGTTGAAAAGAGATAGAGAGTTAGCAAGTGAGAGAGAAAGTTAGAAAGAGAGAGAGATAGAGAAAGCTCACGCCCGTATGCAGGTTGAGACAGGCGTGTGACGTGCGACCAATTAGCGTTTTCGTCACATACCGCCTATTAAGTGAATGATTAAACGAAAAAATACCGGTCATCAGAAGGCATAGAGAAACGGCCGTTTCATCCCTCGACGGGTACACTGTCGACTCTAATAGCGGGGGGGGGGGGGGGGGCGAGATGTCGTCGCATCACAGGACAGTTTCTTTATCGAACACGTAGAACTCGCGTTAAAGAATATCGAAAATTTATATCTTAGTAATAACACTGAACAAATAGGCGAGTACGATTGAACATATATAATTACCAATAATTTCCAAATCTCCGCAAAAAGCCTAGATTATAAAAACAAAGATTAAGCTTTATTGTGCAAGCAATCGACAATTATGTTAGCGAAAATTTCAACGCGACAGAATTAAGTCACATTTTAGCTAAAGTAAACAATATATTAACTAGAACCAGAACTTTTATAAAAGAATTACGTAGATTTCTGCAAATTAATCATTTCTCTTTTCAAACTAACCATTTACACAATACATTCGGCTCTATTAACACAATTTCAAAACTAAACGTACCTATATCAACTGCAAATGTTAACATTTATATATAATAACCATTCCACAAATTACAAAAATCAACGTAATTTATTTTAAAAAGAAATTGATGATGAAAGTAATTTTTTCTTTTGTAGCAAACCAGGTTTCAACAAGTTATAAAATCTAGTATAAAAACTATGCCGTACATATCAAACCTCAGAAAGAATATATTGTCACTACTAAAGGAAAGAATACATACGCTCTTCTATGTCTGAATAATATGAATACACTCTGTAAAAATATCAATTCTTTTCTACTATGGAAGCAACCGCGTAAACTGAATAATAATGAACAGTAATAACGACTTATGTGAGAATGTGCTATTAACCGAACCCAATCATGAAGCATTTAAAAAATGTCAAATTCAACTGTACGGGAAATTCTCATAGTTCTTTATTGCTACCTTGCAAGGCAATATATTTTTATATTTAACTCTCAGTAATAACAAAATACCCTGTGAGTGCAACAACTATATTTGTTTGGCGGAATTGACGATGGAGAACACTTCATTAAATTTGGCTAAGGAAAGGAGGGCGCTCTCTACGCTTTTTTCCTGCTGAACGCGCTTCGCCTCTGTCCGCGCACTGTTCCTCTTTTGTTTTTTTTTTGTTGTTTTAGTTTATGAAAAAAGCCGAAACTGCGTCAATTCTCTTTTACTCTTCGTCGACTACAAAACGACATTACTTCTTTTATTTAATTATTAAAGTAAACTCTCAATTGACCCTGAGCTTTATTTTCATTACCTTCCGATCCATTTGGTCCTTCGAGCCGGATTTGCCAGCGGAAAGAAGACGAATTCAGGGTGAGTTGAAGGTGGTGCGAATTATGACGGACGGGTTATGTGCGATGCGGGCGCGACTCCTTGACGGATAAAGGGTGAACGGGACTGGGTCGGCCGCGGAAGCTGGTGTTTAGGCTGCAGCCTCGAACGATCGCTGGGATTCGTGAGAGCTCAGCTTCATTGTAAATGACGGGCGTCGACGGCGGGCGGCCGCCGCCGATGATGGCATCATCTCCGATCGGCGGGCGTCAGAGCATGCGATCGCTGCAGACGAATACTCGGACGCTCAGCAAGTCGCACTGCACCAGGACCTGTCTGGTGATAAGCGGGCAATGTAGCAGAACAGCTCATCACACTCCACCCGCCACAACGATGGGACCATTTGAGCCTCCTATCTCACAGGTCGCTTCCAGTCCAATGAAGAGGTGCTGGGCCAAGGGGAACTTCTCGCTTTCACTGGCTCGCAGAACCTCCTGCAGCGACGGTCGGCACGACAGAGCAAGCAATACTATGCAAATGACGAGGCTCCGCGAGCGGCGAGGCGCCGCGAGCGGCTGAATTATTTTGCAGGCAGGTCGTTAAGTGCGCGACAAGCCGTCGGACCGCTGAACCGAGCTTTCTTTGTCGACCACATTTAATCGACCTAAAACTCAGGGTTGAATTCGCTCGGCTTAGCGCTCTGGCAGCTTGAGCCGAGAGGTCGGTATCAAGTTTCAGCTGGTTGACCGAGTGAATTGACCCAACCACGGCTCCCACACTGAATTTTAATCGCATCTCGGCAGTTGGAGCTTGCAGACATCCAACAAGAGTTGAAGAGGGCCATCCAGCGGACTGCGGAAAAGGTTGCTAGCACGCCCACAACAAATTGGACACTCGGATCCATTGAGTCAAGACTTGAGCTCCTGGACGGTTATTGGCGAGACCTCCACCGCAATCATGGACAACTTCTCACCCTCGGCGATGCGTCAGCCGTAGACTATCGGTTGAGCGGCACCTTTGCATCGGCAGAAGAGCTTTACGTGGAAAGCCGCGGCGTCTTGCTGGATCATCAAGTTCGCTGCACGATATCCGAGGACCGCACGTCAACATCAGGCGCATTCATCACCGCGGCAGACCACGGCACGGATTTTCCTCTTTCGAAGCTGCCTCGCCTGGAACTGCCCACTTTCAGCGGAAAGCCAGAAGACTGGGAAGCCTTTCGAGATCTTTTCGTTGACCTGGTCCACGACAACGCTACACTAGGAGAGACGACGAAGATAAATTACCTCAAAACGAATGTCAAGGGAGCAGCCGAGGAGGCACTGCGAAGTTTTCGTTCCATTGCAATCAACTACAAGCAGGCGTGGGAAGCACTCTGCCGACGCTATGACCAGCCGAAGTTACGAGTGAGGGACCACTTAGCCGCGCTTGTGAATCTGAGGCCCCTCATAGAAGAAACACCCGAAGGACTACAGACCCTCATGGACGAATTGAATAGATGCCGCACTCAACTCGAACGACTGAATCAACCTGTCCAAACGTGGGATGTCTGGTTTGTCTTCATGGGTGTGCGCGCCCTTGACCCGGTCACGAAGAGAGCTTGGGAGGAAGAGCCTGAGCCCAGCATGCCGTTCGACACCTCATCGATGACCGGAGAGGCTTCGTTTCGCCAATTCACGGAGTTCCTGCAGCGACGATACTGCACTCTGCGCGCTCTCGGTCAGATGGCCACCGCCCCCTCAATCGACTACATGAGCGGCCGAAGGAAAACGGCTCAACCCATAGTTCCAAGGACTATACGAACCCATGCCACGGGTACGGTTCGTACTAGAGGAGGGTGCCCAGCTTGCAAGGAGGCACATTATGTCGGCCACTGTATAACCTTCCGGGGACTCGAGCCAGAAGAGCGACGGAAGCTTGTGGCCGCACGAGGCCTCTGCTACAACTGCCTTGGTAGTAGTCACACTGCCAGAAACTGCCCTTCCAACAATACTTGTCGGAGTTGCGCCGGTGACCACCACACTTTAATCCACGAGGGCGCTGGAAGAGTACAACGCCAGACAAACGAGGAGTCACAACCAACCTCACCTCGTGATGTTCGACCAGCAATACTCCAGGCTGCTGCGACCAGCGCAAAATCAACTGGAGAGGACGGGACAGCATGACTAGTCGTACTCCCCACGGCCATCGTCTCTTTAAGCAGTGGCGGAGACCGTAAGGATACGGCAAGGGCACTGCTTGACCCATGCTCGGAAGCGACCATCATAAGCCTCGACTTCGCTCGCAGACTGGGCTGCCAACTGCGCCGTACCAACGTGGGAGTGACCGGAGTGACTGGGCCTGCCATGGACTCAACCAAATTTCAAGCAGTAATTTATATCGCAGACGTCGGCCGACGTTCACCCATCCGGGCAGAGGCCGTTGTTCTTCGGACAATCGGCATTGTTACGCCGTCAAGGATTCCCGGCTCTGAGGTGTCCAACCTCCGTCGCCGACTACTACTAGCTGATCCTACCTTTGATCAGCCCGGGAGGATCGACATCGTTATCGGAGCGGACGTTTACCATCGTGTCATTCTAGCGGGCACTCGGAGAATTGGTTCCTTGTTGGCCCAGAATACGACATTCGGCTGGATCTTGACAGGATCCACTGCGATTTTAGAGTCATCAACGAGTCACACCACCCGAGCTCTCGCCACCGCAGTACATGTGTGCGACGAAGGAAGTCACGAGAAGCTTCTAGCACTAGTGCAACGTTTTTGGGCTCTCGAGGAAGTTCCGTCGGTCCGACGAATCTCAGCTGCCGACCGTGAATGTGAGGCACTTTTCACTCAAGGAGTCCGACGAACATCTGACGGACGATACACTGTGAGACTCCCTCTGAAGTCGGAGAAGAAGGCCCTCCTAGGAAGCAGTCTACCCCACGCGCGCTCAGCTCTCGTTTCTATGCAGCGACGAATGCGCTCTGACCTCGTTTTACGTGACAGTTACTGCCAGTTCATGGAGGAGTATGAGCAGTTAGGTCATATGAGAGCACTGACCGCCGAGGAAATTCGAGAGGACTCAGGGACAGTATTCTACATCCCACACCACGGCATCTGGCAGCGCAGCGACGGAGAAAACAAACTAAGAGTAGTTTTTAATGCCTCTCGCGACACCTCTACAGGTCTCAGTCTCAATGACTCACTCCATTCGGGCCCAAAGTTACAAGGACATATAGCGACGATCATCACACGCTGGCGAAGACACCGATATGTTTTTTGTGCAGATGTTCAAAAAATGTTTCGACAGATCTTAATGGATGAGAGAGACTGTCATCTTCAGCGTATCGTCTGGAGCCCATCATCCGACTTGCCAGCTAAACATTTCGTTCTCAGGACTGTCACCTACGGCACGGCTTGCGCCCCCTATCTCGCACTTCGCACCCTGCAGCAACTCGGCGAGGACGAAGGACATCGGTTTCCACTGGCCCGCGAATTACTTAAGAGAGACCTTTACATGGATGATTTTTTGAGTGGTAGCCATGACCTCGAGACAGCAAGGAGCCTTAGAGATCAGCTTATCGGTCTGCTTAGGGCGGGCGGCTTTCATCTACGCAAGTGGGTGGCCAACGAGCCTGGACTGCTTGAAGACATACCCGCTGAGGACCGTTTACGGGCAGACTGGGTTCAACTCTCTACCGATGGACCAGTGTGCGAATTAGGCGTCATTTGGGATCCAGTGACGGATCGTTTCAAGTTTCGCCCTGGAGTCGTTGATCCGCCTCCAAGTCTTACCAAGAGAACTGCTCTGGCAGAGCTCGCTGCCTTTTTTGACCCAGCAGGTTGGTTGACCCCGCTGACTCTCGTGGCCAAGATCATAATACAAGATCTTTAGAGAGCGAAATTCGATTGGGACGAGAAACTCCCGGCCAGCTGGCTAAATAGATGGCTGACATTTCGCGACAGCATCCAAGAGGCTGCAGAATTCACCATTGACCGCTGGTTTGGTAGTATTCCCGGACCAGATATGCAGTTGCACGCCTTCGCAGACGCCAGCAGACGTGCTATTGCTGCTGTCGTTTACGTCAGAGCCACCCACAGTGATGGCAAAATCACTACCACCATCCTAGAAGCGAAGTCAAAGCTGGCTCCAGTCAAGAGTCTGCTCCCTACCACAGAGAGACGAGCGCGGATGACCATTCCGAGACTCGAGCTTCGCTCCACCTTGATCGCTGCGATGCTGCTGAAGAACACCGCCAGCGCACTGTCAGTGCTGCCAATGAGCTGCCATCTCTGGAGTGACTCGCAAGTTGCTCTTCATTGGCTCCGGTCGGACGAGCCCGTGGGACATGACATCATCGACAGTTATGTGTCTCACGTGCAGGAGATTTCCACGGGCGTCACGTTTCATCACGTCCCCACTAGCTGCAACCCAGCCGACGTCGCATCGCGTGGCACAGACTCCACTAAACTCGCACTGCACCCAATCTGGTGGCATGGCTCAGACTGGTTGACACAACCAGCAAGCGAGTGGCCACTCGAGGTCAACGACACCGACCGCCTGGAGTGCCAGCATGGCAGTCACGTGTCTTGTGCAACGGTGCAGATTGAGGACGAGCCACTGCATTCTGAGAAGAATCACATCGATCGATTCTCCACGCTCAACGGCCTATTACGAGCTACCACGCGTATCATTCGACTTCTGAGACGGCGAGAGACTGCATTACCAATGTCACCGATCACAGCAGCCGAGTTTCGCCATCAAGTCAGTCACTGGGCGCTCATTCAAGCCATGAGAGGACATTTCTGGTCCCGTTGGAGCCGAGAGTATTTAAATACCCTCATCCAGCGGCCCAAGTGGAGGAAGCCTCAGCCTAATCTATAGGTCGGGGATTTTGTCGTTATCGCAGATCCCTCATTACTTCGTCCAGATGGCCGCTGGCCACTTGGTAGGATCACTGCTGTACACCCGGGGCCAGACGGTTCGGTTTGTACCGCCACCATCACCACAACTTCAGGAGAGTACGTCCGACCCGTCGTCAAGATCGCCAGACTGCCCATTCCGAATACAGAAGGCCAGCTCAGCAAAGGAAGCGATTCTTTTTAGAGTCATTCACGGAATGAGGCGGGCGGGATGTTTGGCGGAAATGACGATGGAGAACACTTCATTAAATTTGGCTAAGGAAAGGAGGGCGCTCTCTACGCTTCTTTCCTGCTGAACGCGCTTCGCCTCTGTCCGCGCACTGTTCCTCTTTTGTTTTTTTTTTGTTGTTTTAGTTTATGAAAAAAGCCGAAACTGCGTCAGTTCTCTTTTACTCTTCGTCGACTACAAAACGACATTACTTCTTTTATTTAATTATTAAAGTAAACTCTCAATTGACCCTGAGCTTTATTTTCATTACCTTCCGATCCAATATTGCTTCTATTTACTTCATCGGTTCGGGCATATTACGTATCATACAACACTGCAGCGCACTAGTAAATGGTCACGTTTTCCGCTAGGCAATAGTAATAAGCTTAAATTCGATAATTTTATTATTCCAAAAATACCACTCATCTCATTGGAAGGAAAACAGAATCTATCAAAACTCAACAACTCTACTTATAACTTAACCGAACGAACTAAACCATTCATCTGATATATAAACTCTGTATTAATAGTAATCACTGTAACTACAATAATTACTAGCTGCTTTTTCTGCGTATGTGAGTACTGTAAAAAGCTAGGAAAATCCAACGGACTGACATAGAAATTTATACCTTTCTCACGACCCCTGTAGCATTTTAACAAGCTTTGCCTGTAAATCTACTCAAACGTTATATATTTAACGTTACTTTATGAGTAAGCCTGAATACGATACTCCTCGATAGTCAGCCGTCCCGGTCCAAAGCTTTGTCCCACTCTTATGGTCACGTAGCATGAACCACCTATAGCGCCAGCATATAGTGCGCTATACAGAGCGGAACCTTTAAAAAAAAAAGATATACGAGGTATTCAAAAAGTAACGAAAAACTCCAAAAACATACCTAGTAAAGTATTATTTCGAAAAGGTTAAGTCTATTCTATGGGTAACTATTAACGAGGAACCGATTGGTCGCCTTGATTTTGACCTTAAGCGTGTCTTTCATCGATATTTCAAGGTCAACTTTGCTTTATCATAGAAACCCCTATTTTGGACAACGATAATCGAAAGAGTGGGAAATTTTACGTTTAAAACTGTACCCAAGTTATTGGCTCATAGGGTCATATGGTCATTGGGTCACGGTAATCCAAACCTCTAGTTTTGAGAACGGCCATCGAGAGAGCGAGAAATTTTACGTTTAATATTGTACTGAGGTTTTGGATCAACGAAAACCTTCAAGATTAGCTAATGGTTTTTATGTTTGATCCAAGTATGAGCTGGGTACATTTGACTTTCAAGATCATTAGTTTTACATTCAGCGTTATTCAGGAACAACGACATGGTTATAGTGAAATCTGTTTTTCTTTCTGGAGTGCTTAATTTGTCTAAGGTCATTTACGCTTCACGATAAGGAGGCTAGATTTCTCTAAGTTCCTCAGAGTCAACTTTATAATATTAATATTGATTACCATATTCTCTGTGATGCCTCGTTTACAGATACCATTCATTTAATATCAACTCATGAAGTGATAACTCAAGAGTCAACTTTTAATTAAAAAATTCCATTTTCATGTATTTTCACGAGAAAGCATTGAATTTGAAATATTAATTTCAAAAGTCTAGAATGTTATTCAAAAAAGTCACGTGATCAATAAATAAAAAGCAAAATATTTTATTCAAAAAATAAAAATTAGCAAGTAAGATTTAAAAAATTGATAAAATAATAAATAAATAGATAAAAATTAAAGGACTAAATAGTTAATACTTGAAACTTTATCATTGCCACTTGGTACTAAAAGAAGCAACGAATTTCAGTTTCTTTAACCGTACAAACATTTTTATTCATTGTGAATGTACTAGTTTTCAAGTATAAATGAGGTACATTTTTTAAATCTAATTAACAGACTACGATTACCGGTTTTTCCAAATTTTATCTGCGTTTTAAGTTCAATCTTCTTGACTCAAAATGGAAATAAAGTACTGATTAGGCATTAAAGCCAAAATTAAATGCCTCACTGAAAGAGAAAGAGTAACACTTCTTATAAGAGGTTGGGGTCAAGTACAAAGATCTGTTAGAACAATGATGACGGCTTTCAATGCCACATTCAAGTTTGGAAGAACTTTAACCGCATTTTCGACTGTTTGGAGTACTGTTCATAGATTTATTAATTTCTGCCATGAGGAGAAGTGACTAGATGTTTTATTATAATTTACTGAAGATGCACATAGTTCCACCCGTAAATCCTCTCTAGAGCATGGAATTAGTAAATCTTCTGTATGCAACATACTCAGAAAAGTAAAATTTCATCCTTATAAAATAAAACTTTTTCACAAATTCAATGAAGATGATTTTGATCGTTGCATTGAATTTATGAAGATATGATGGCACTCATAGATAATGATCCTATCTTTCCATCCAATATAGCCTTTTCAGATGAAGCAACTTTCGAACTTGATGGAACATTGAATAGACATAATTTCAGATATTGGTTAGATGAAAATCCTCACTGGGTACTAAATCAGAAGATAAATCATAATATCATGATACTGGTGCACCAGTTCACTATGTAAGAGAGGTTCGTGTTTACTTAGATGAGATATTATTTGACGGTGGATACGACGAAAGGGCACAATTGAATGGCCGGCTAGTCACCTGACTTGACGCCTCTAAAATACTTTTATTGGGGTTATCTGAAGGATAGGGTATTCAAAACGAAACCTCGAGATTTAGATAAATTACGTCAAAAGATCGTAGATGAATTAGCCCTCTATTCTCATTCGAATGATTCAACGTGTTTTTGCTGCTTTTTATAATCGCTTAGCCTATTGTCAAATGGTAAATGAAGAACAATTAGAGCATTTTAAATAAAATGCTGTACTGATTAGTGCTAGTCATCAAATACGAAACAGGGGACCGACGTAAATCTAGCACTCGGAACGTAAGAGGCAAGGAGCCTCAAGCAAATTGAGTACCTCAAAAGGAACAGATTTTACTATGTTCACGTCATTCTTCCTGGATAACGGTAAATGTAAAACTAATGACCTCGAAGGTTACATGTATCCAGCCCCTATTGCAAAAATCCAGCTGGATATCTATGTGGAATCGTATAGATTCCAAGTGGATTTGAAGTGGCATTCCATGATGGATTTCCAAGTGGATTCCAGGTGGATTCCTAACAAAATCCAAGTGGATTTTTAACGAATTCCAGATGGATTTCCAGGTGGATTCCTAGCAAAATCCAAGTGGATTTTTAACGAATTCCAGGTGGATTTCTAGCAAAATCCAAGTGGATTTGTAATAAATTCCAGATGGATTTCTTGAAAAATCCAAGTGGATTTTTAATGCATTCCAGATGGATTTCTTGCATTATCCAAGTAGATATCTTGCAAAATCCAGGACATTTTTTGCAAAATCCAAGTGGATTTCTTAGAAAATTTAAGCCGTTTTAGATGTAATCCGAATGGACTCCTAGAAAAATCCAAATGAAATCTTAGCCAAATCGAAATAGATTTCTTTTAGAACATGGGTGGGTTTTTGGCAAAATCTAGAACATTTTTATTAAACTTCAAAAATAATGTGGATATTTTGGTCTTTCAAATTAATTTTTGTACAGAATATTTATATTATTAATTCTTTTGAAGATTGAATAATCCGATAAACTAATATAATGTAGATCGATAATAACTATTCTTCATGCTATTCAAGTATTTATAAAATTTATTTAGTTTCAAATCGTAATTTATTTAACAATCCATATTATAGAAATGTAGAGAATTTTCAATTGGGAAAATATAGGAATTATATTAATGGATGACCAGGAAATTCAAAAAAACTGGAGCAAAATTGATAAGTTGAGTTACTGGGAATGCTACAAACACATTAAAAGACAACTTGTACATTAGAAGACTACTGGAAATACCGGAATGTGACAATTGGGTTGAAAGAACAAATAGAGTAACGTTGAGATGTATCTGAACTTGTAAGAGGACTACCAAAACCCACTCTGCAGACTATGCATCGGTAAAGAAGAAACGTTATGGCATATCTGGCACTGCCCGGAAACCAGGAAGATTAATAGCAATGAAACACAGGAGATACTGGACCGATGAAAGGGTGAGACTTCCCATAACGAGCTAATCCAAAAAGTTATACAGCTATAAATATTGAGATACACTTACATAGTTATAACTATATTTTACTTTAATTTAAACTTTCATTTATTTTGTTATTTCCAAGCACAATTCTAATTTCATTATTCATTATTATGTTTTATTTAATTTCATTCTGGTAGTGTTTCAGGTATAACAATTATAGGAAATATATGAAATATAAAAATAAAATATATATATTTTTACTAATTCTAAAATAAATATAAACTTGATGATTTTCTTTTATGAAATAAATATTTTTGCGTTTATTAATCATTCAAAGTATCATACATTTTCAATCAATAATTTTATTTTTAATTTGCTTTATGCAAGCGTTAATGTCTTCACTGATAAAATTGTTTTTTTTTAATAGTACTTTTTTTATTTCTTCTTCGTTCTTTTTTAATATTTTTCGGCAAAAGTATTTCAAACATTCTAAAATAAAAAAATATGGTATATAAAATGCCAAAAAAAATATTTAAAGTGGATAATATAATATCCTTACTTTCTATAGTTAAATGTTCCAATTTGGATAGAGGAGTCCGACGATTTATACCATTTGGCGTATATGATGGCTTGTCTGCCTTTACGCATCTTTTGCTAAGGTTTTCTGTGTATAAACCATTTTCTGCTTTATACATTTGCCTTAAAATATTTTTTGTAAATTTCCTTTCGTCTTTGACTTTCATAATTAATTTCCAATCATCGTACAGAATTTAAAAATTTGTATTCAACCATATATAGGTTGTCTGAAAGTATAGTAAATACATTTTAATATAATATATTAATGATGAAAATAAGTATACTGACCGTTATACCATCATCATTAATGATGGATTGTTTTTTTCCAAAATTAGAAAAATAGGATTCTTCTAATTCGCTTTGCTCTTCAGAACATCTAGTACTTTCGGGATTAGAAATAATTTTTGATTTATCTTTACATTTATTTTTTAATACATTTTGTGATTGCATTGCTATTTCATGATTGTACAATGTAACTTTACAATTGTCATAGGAGGACTTAGTATCACAGATTGGTAAATCACTTATACCTGAATCAATCGTTTCTTCATTTTCCGAAAGGAAAGACTTTCTTTTTCGATTCAATAATGACGGAGAATACTCATCTTCAAAATCTAATCTCCCTAACAAATATTATTTAAAAATATTATAGTTGTATATACAAATTTGCGCGCGCGCGCGTGTATGTGTGTGTGCGTGTGCGTGTTTGTAATGTAAATATATAAGAATAGATTCAAAAATTAGAAAAGAAAAGAAAAATGTTTAAATTGGAAAAAAGTTAAAGAATTTAAAATAATCTAATTCCAGCTATTATCGGAGCAAAGAAATGTAAATTTTAATTTTTTACCTTTGTACGTAATTATTGAACAAATTTAAATGTAAGTTTATATAAAAGTTAAGTTAATAATAAGAAGAGCTATCATGAGTGCGTAGATATTAAATTATTTTTGTACTGTAATATGTAAGCAAATTATAATGAAAAATTAAATACATATACAGGGTGTCCCATTTTAACTTACCCAGTAGGATATCTCAAAACTGGGCAAGGTAATCGAAAAATGTTTCAAACCAAAGTTGTATGGTTCGGAGGAGGTCAGCTTATGATAACCTCAAACTTGACCTTGAACTTGATTTTCAAGGTCATTTCAAGGTCAACTTTGTTTTTTTGAATAGGAACCCCTATTTTTGACACGCCAGAAGTACTCAGAGCTGTCATGAACAATTATCGCCGTAGATTGGAATTGTGTTTAGAAAATAATGGAGGACCAGTTGAACAATTGTTATAATCAATTTAAAATTATTTTTATTTGAAAATAAATAATGTTACTCGCTATGACGAGCTGTATCCCAAATAAGTTGCTAGCTGAACTCTGTTCATTCGTACATTAATAAATTGAATCTGAGCTGAAAACTACCTTTGCTTTTTTACTTACCTGAATTACAAATTTGAAATCCTATTTTTGACTTTCAAATAACCTTGAGATGTTGAAAGAATTAGTGAGCGATAATTAATTTACTCTCAAAATTCTCGCTCTATCCGAATAGGGGTTCCTATTCAAAAAAACAAAGTTGACCTTGAAATGACCTTGAAAATCAAGTTCAAGGTCAAGTTTGAGGTTATCATAAGTTGACCCCCTCCGAACCATACAACTTTGGTTTGAAACATTTTTCGATTACCTTGCCCAGTTTTGAGATATCCTACTGGGCAAGTTAAAATGGGACACCCTGTATATATTCTATATATATATAGCTATAGAATATTTGTATTACTTTTTAATCTCGAGTTCGGCGTTTCCTGCACACGATCAACTTTGTCATGAATATACTCTGTTTCAGAATAATCATCTAGATGTTCCTGAACATCTATAAGTGATAAGGATTTTATCGGAGTCGATGAATTATCAGTTAGAGTCGTTTTATTCTTGAAAAAATAAAGTAATAAGATATATTAGGTACGAAATCTATAAAATGGGCTCGTTAGAACCTATTACATTAAAATTGATTAAAAGTATTATGGACTGCAATTTATTGAAATGTATTCAAAATTATTCGATTAAATACTATTTAAAAGCCCAATTTTTAAAAGCTATTAGAATATATTTTAATTTATCACATAAAATAGCATGGAATTGTAGTAGTTTCCAATGGAACATTTTTAACAAGGGTACAATGCATAATGCACAAATATAGACAATAACTAATTATATAATAAAGCAAAATATAAAAATTAAAAGATATAAATATAAACATAAATATGTTTTTCACTTATGCTCATTTATTTCTGTAGTATGCACATTCGTATAATAAAATTCTTACCTTTATTATAGATTCTGATTCCTCATCATGTCCCTTTTTTATTTCAAATGATTTAATTTTTTCTTCATAACAAAGGTTTTTGATTTGTAACCTTTCATTTATTATCCGATAGGTCTCTAACCGCTCTTGCATAATATCTAGATTATTTTTCAATTTAACGGTTTAATTCTTCAGAGCTAAACATTCACTTTCTAAGTTTAGAACCTTTTGCTGTAAGCAACGTACTTTTGAGTCACTTTTATCTATATTGTGTTCCTGTGAATCTTTCTGTGAAACAATGCCCTTGAAATTGGAATAATCATTTTCTCTATTATCTAATGACAAAGTTTTGGTATTGACAAATTTGCTTATTTTTGCTTTGAGTATTTCTTTTTGGGCTTCATTTTCATGTTTCTATAATCAGATTTAATGTTAAATATTATAATATAAAACAATTTCAATTTAATCCAATTTAAATTACAATTGAATTATAGTCAAACAAATACTTCTCAAACCTAGAAACATAAAATATAAAAATAATTTAAAGTAACCGATTTAAGAACATCTTTGTGTCCATGTTTTTCAGGTTTTTTAAGTATTTTAAAAAACCTGAACCACCACCGGCCGGCGTGCGCGCGACAACGAAGGAGGGAATGGGTAAAGTTAGTCAAGTCAGAACCTGCGGATAGGGAGAACGCAAGTGTTAAGTGATCAAGTCAGTGAAGTTCGAGGGGCAACCTGGCTGATAGCATACGAAGACCCAGTGGCCCAGAGGTTGACAAGAAATCATCTCTCAGACAAAGGTCGTTCACTGCCCACTATCAGTTGCCCAGAGCGATCTGAGGCAACGGTCGAGGGTCGCGGGCAACTGCAGATTCGGGCAGCGAAAGCCCCGACTGAGAGATCCCTCATCGAGAAGTGACAGGAGCCAACGCGATCCGTACACGCCGCCAGAGCTACTCGATCTTCAGCGACTTGTCCTCGCAGCGTAAGTTCCCGACTTTAAATGTAAATGCGTGCGAACGGAAAGTGCGATTAGATAGTGCGTCTTCTTTCTCTCTCTCGCCGCGTGCGCGGGACTCCCGACAAAACCTCTCGGCCGCGGTGTTACGATTGTAAGATTGAAGCGACAGACGTAAATAAAGATATTGATTCTTCCGACAACCGACTAAGAGTTCTTTCTTCCGAATCCCCACTGGCTGTTCCCTCCTGACGCCCACGACAGAACCTGCCCGACCTTGAGTCACTGGGCAACCCGGATCTCCGCACTAGCCCTGCACGCGCGAGTTTTCACGGGCTCTGGGGCGGAAGATCTGAAGACCGACGCCGTTCGAACGAGCTGAATTGAGGTGGCGGACAGCCTCGCGACGCTGGAGACAGTTTTTCCTTAACGGGTAAGATTCCTATTCGCGCCCCGAATGAAATATCCCGTTACAAAATATCGAATATCTTTGTTGCTTTAAAGATTTACTTTATAAGTATTATTCTTATTTATAATACTCATTGTGGCACACAGTGGTTTAATGCTATTCTGTCGGTTAGCAGTCTCTACCCTAGTGCTAGACTTGACTATATTTTGTTAAAATAATTTAAAAAAATAAAATAAATGAAATAAACATTCTCTTAGATTTTCAAATGCTATAATTAAATTTTGTAACAAAAAATAAGTTGGCAACTAAACCTTCCAAGGAATCTAATATTTAGTGAACAGAAATTGAAAGAGATATTCATTACAAAAATGCAGCATAACAGTGATTTGAAATACAATATATAGCATACATATTTTTTTATTATTTTTCACGGAAACTTACATTTGATTGAAGCAATTTGAATTGCTAGCTCAATAGGCTCTTCATTTTTTCTATCATTATACAAAACTGTGTAGATTGAATCTTTATCGAATTTGTCTAAAGCATCTTCTGGATTAGACTGAAATTCGACAATATCTTGCACTAGTATCGTGCTTCTAACGTTATCGTCTGTGTATTTAATTTTTGCATAAAATTCTGGCTTCATAATTATGCACTCAATGCAAATCACTTATAAAAGTCAAATAATATTACACTCAATGTAAATCACTTTGATAAAAGTCCAATAAAATAAGAAATCCGATTATATCCAATAAATAACATAATGTGTCTAATATATTTTAAATGATTTTTGAAATTTCTTGTTTGATTGGTATATTAACGTGGGTAGCATAAAAAATTTCAATTTTGTTTATTGTAACCACGTGACTTGATACCTGGAAATGGCGCAATGAACATAAAAGTTCATAACCATAAGCAAAGAAGAAGAATCAACCACGTGACCCGACACCTGGTAAAAACGAAACGAACGTAAATGGTTAAGACAATTCTGTCAGAAAACTGATTGATTTCTAGAAAAACAAATATCACTAGTTTTGTCTTAATTTGTACCGCCCGAAAACTCCTTTTTTGGAATTTGTACTCCCGCCCCTATTATGAAAATAATATTTTTGTAGGGGAGTTCAGGAATTGAAATTAACGTACAGTGTATGTGTGGCGGAAAATCTATCTTCTAGCAGATAAATATTCGATTTTTATAGAAAAAAATTATGAATAGTTTCTTCTTAATTTGTACCATCTAAAATAGTTTTATTGTCGTTTTTACATCTTAAAATTTAATTATATAGAAGTATAGGTACAAAGTCTTATATTAACGTGTATTCTTACAGCCCTGCATCCATAAAACAGCTGGTTACTCGGATAATAAAGTAGAAAGGTATGTTTATTTTCATGTTTTTACGATTTTTTCAACACTCGGGTAAGAAATTATTCAATAGGAATATTCAGGTAGTACAAATCGAAACGAAGCTAATGATGTAACATTTAGTAAGGATACAAATTTTTTATTGCCAGGGTTGAAAATCGTTTTTTTCTTCATATTTTGGGCGGTACAAGTTCCAAAACAACCTTTTTACGATAGTACCGAGTAAGGCGAAGCTGGTGGTTTTTTTTAAAAAATAAATAATTTTCCTATCAGCGTTATCTACTTTGTCATCCGAGTAACTAGCGATTCATAATTTTTTTTCTATCAAAAATATTTTTGTGCTGGTAGATATTCTTTCCGCTGTGCATGCGCTGTTATACGTTAATTTCAATTGCTGAACTCCCCTACGAAAATATATTTTCTCAATTTTTGAGGGGAGACAAATTCCAGAAAAGCAATTTTTGGGTGGTACAAATGTAGACGAAACTAGTGTTTTTTTTTTAAGAAAACAATAATTATTCTACCAGGATTGTCTCAACACATAAATGTTCATAGCCAGCTTACAAGAAGAAGAACCACGTGACTACCATTCTCACCAATACCGTACCAAAGTGTGTCGTACTTATTTTTTTGACATGATGCATAATTTTTTTGTTAAACAATGCGTTATATCATTTTCATTTTTGTTAAGCATATCGAAAGCAATTGTTTGAGCTATTGCTGGTTACTAATTTTCAATAGTACTTATTAACTTTTGCCGAGATTACTAATGTAAACTATGGTACTCGTGTACACATTGGAATGCATGCAGGAATTGGCCTGTTGTGTTATTATTTGTGAGTTGGCTTTTCAGCCGAGGATTAGTTGACACTCTATTCCTAGCTGGGGTGTATACCAGATTATATTTTGTACCACCTGTAAGATTAGTTACACCTTAGCCAGTTGGTGCAGATCAGTTATAAAAGTGGAATCTGTATACATTGGAAGTAAGTAACAAAGACTGTATATACCTACTACAGGATAATAATACAAAACAATTAGTAATGCGATAATACAACTACAATGTTTTTATTTAAATTATTCTTAATCGAAAAATTATTTTAATTACAGATCATGGACTTGGTAAGTTCTAATGGGAGTCATGATGGGGGCTCAGCTGCAGATACGCTGAATTCAACTTCAGATATTAATGATTATTTGTCTAAGTCATTAAATGATACTGACAGTATCATTAAGAGATTACGGCAACCCTATTCAAATAATTCTACAAACTCAACATTCCATGAATTTTCCAAAGGTAACCAAATTTTAATTAAATGTACTTTTGAGTTAACAGTAATCCATTTATTAACAGTCATTAAAAATAACTGTGATTAAAAATATATTATATGTTTGTTGAGTTCCCTAAGTTTTTTGTCAAGTTAAATCTTATACAATCACATTTAAGTTAATTTTAATCATATTACTATGATACATATATTTATTTCATTCTTTCCTACATACTTGGTTACTTACTGCTTATATCAATTGAGTAAATTCAATATCACAGATTGTTTTAAAGTTATGATAACTTCTTTATTTATCAAATATTAATTTTCAGCAGCAGATGAATCAACGCAAATATCTACTCCAGGTAGACGAGCTATATGTAATATTACATACAATGCTGTTTCAAATGAAACTTCAAATTCTAGTGAGAATATTAAACAAAACTCAGAAGGTAAAAAAATTTCATATCTTCTCTGTATTATTTTATTTACATATATATATTGTAACAGGGTATCACCGTTTAATTATATTTTTGTTCGCGCGACTTTGTTGAAAGGGCGAACGTAATAATCTATGCTCAAAATATAGTCTGGAGAGCATGCGGAGACAGGCGTCATCAACCATTGATTCTAATTAACCTGTAAGAAAGTGAGTGGAAGCAAAAGAAGTAAGCGAGTCGAAAAACACTTGTTAGTAACACGAACAGAACCTTTTATTATTACTCAAATACTACATAAGGTCGGCCCGCGCGTTTGTTTACATCGACGCTCGCTCATCGACAACACGTATTGTCGGGACGCTCGCCGCTCTTTGTTATCGGAGCCGCTACATGCACGCTTCGAATGTCGGAAATTATTTGTTAACCATGTAACCGCGATCGCGAGATTAAGCTGGCCAGCTTACCTTATTATTGCAGGCGTACGGAGCGGACGAAAAGTAGTCGCACTGCGCGGAACTGTCTTTTTTATTTTTGCCGGTCGCGAATTCGCGCGCACACGGTTTCGCCCTCGCTGGCGAAACCTCACACACTCTCCTTCGGCGGCTCGTGCTCCTTCCCTCTGCAGGTGTGTGGCACTACGTCAACGGCGGTTACTGTCCTGGCACTGGGCTGAATGTTCCTCCCTTATTATATTAGGGTTAACGACACGTGGATCGGCGATAGCAACAACAAAAGCGGGCGGACGCAATGATGGTCAGTGCTTCACTAGTTCGGTTTCAATCGCGCGCGTTCCGTCTGCTCGCGCGCCGAATTCCTTCGTTACGTATTTCGTCCCCCCGGTAGGTGCTGCCCTCCCGGGCAGCAATTAAGTTAGGTTATCAGCGCTAATTTGACGTTTACCGTCACAATATATATATTTTTTTCTATATTTTTATGTGACAATTTTTCATAACTACATAACTCTAATATGAAAAAATTGTAGTTATAGTTATTGTAACTAATTAAGCCAAATGTAATTGCTTCAGCTTTCTTTTAACAATCTGGATCAAATTTATTTTACCAAATTAATGATCACAAACCTTTTGTATATCTACATATGCTTGTAATTAGAAACTCACCTAGGTTATTAATATTAAACTTTTCCTGACCATATACACACACACACACATACACACATATTTATTTATTCACGTATATATACATAAATATATGTTTTTAATAAGTTTTGAAGAAAATATTGGCAAATTAAATTATTTCTTACAAGCATGTACAAATTTTATTATAACAATAAAAGTATATTTAACTTGCAAGTAAATATTTTAAATACAATTTGAACATATGTACTTGTTTCTCTTTTAAGATTCAATAATGCTTTGGTAAATATAAATAGATAAAACATTATATCTATATGTTTATTTTCACAGATGTCAGTAATCTATCAAATGTACACTCAGATGCTCATAATCAATCTCACATAGATGATGATGGAAGTGTTGTATATAATATTGTAAGTTTGTATGTCAAATTTAATATCTTTTTTATTATATATTAAAAATTGAATGAACAAATATGTCATATTATGCACATTTGAATAATTATTATTGATACCATTGTCAAATATTTTTTTAATTTTATTTATTATCTTGCATTTTTAAAGTTGTGTTAATTCATGAATTTGTCTTGCATGATTTTTATGCATGAATTTTATACAACAGAGTACTTTTTGAAAAAATTATTTTGCATGGAAAAAAGTAGTAGAAACAAGTATTTTCAATAGTGCTAATACAAAAAATTTTTTTCCAATATCTCTTCCACTTTAATATAAATATATTCAATTAATAATAATCAAAGGTGAGAGAGTCAATCAAAAGAAGTAATTAAATCACAATTTTTATCTAGATGACGTTTTGCTGGCAGGTATCCAGCTTCTTCGGATCTTTTTTGAAATTTATAATAATTACAAACATATAAAAATATACAATTGATTGTTAAAATCAAACAAAACAAATAATAAATATACCCTTATAATTATATTATTAGTATAATAGTATAAGGAATATTTATTCTTTGTGATGTTTATGACTGGTATGTAATTTATTGATAATTATAAGGATATATTAATTATTCGGTTTGTTTTATTTTGACAATCAATTGTATATTTTTATATGTTTAATTATTATTCATTTTAATAAAGATCTGAAAAAGCTGGATAACTACCAGTAAAATATCATCAAAATTATGATTACTTCTTGGAGTTTACTATCTCACCTTTAATTATTTTTAAGTTAATTTACACTACATTAAATAATATGTTGAATATGCAATAACTTATTTTCATAATTCACAGACTTGCACATAATGCAATGTTGAGGATCTTGCTACCAAAATACTGAAGAACCATAGTATTAAATATTCAGCGTTAAACTTCACAACTTTACAATAAAGCTATAGTCTAGGGACTAAGGGGGTTGTAATCAGTCAATGTTGTCAATGAGTATCAACTCTTTGTTACTTATTTTAACCTATTCAACATACTATTCAAAGACATTAATCTGTAAAAGTCTTGTATAAATTATTGTTAAGAATTTCATTGTTTAAAATGCATAAAAACGCCGATGTAATGCTATATCAATATTTATTCGACATCAATATGCTTGGTTTTTAAAACATATCAGCTAAAATTCGCCATTTGAACATTTTTTTATCAGAAATATATATATATATATATATATATATATATATATATATATATATATATATGTAGATGATTTGTCACTTGTGCAGACGCATATACCAGACCAAGATAACTTATGCAGAGTCAAAGGATACTTATGCAGACGTACGCATAATTGTCACGGTATTTTTACGCATACAAGTGCACTCATGCGGACAGTCCACATAATTTTAGTTACTGGTCCACTGTTACATATGCCGACGAGTCTACATTTCTGATAGTTTAGCGTCTAATTTAGAAATTTCAAACACGGAATATATAAAGTTTAAAAATTTTATAAAGTTTTAAAATGTTATATAGATTTTATACAGAGGATATAGAAAATCTTAAATCTTAGTTTAAATCTGTATCGATATTTATTGACTTAAATTGTAAACTTTCGTGGTGATATTAAAAATGTTTTCATTGATAAAAAGTTTAAAAAACGAGGTTTTTTTAGTAATGAAGAGTAAATTCATTAAGCAAGTAAATAAAAAATATTCGTTTAAGTGTGACAATGAATTACAACCAACGGAATGCAATGTCCTCTGCAGTAAAGGTAAGTTTTACTTTTATAAGCCTTAAATTTTTTATATTTATTTATATTTTATTTATTAAATTAATTATTTTAATATTTGTTGTTGGTTATGTATTCGCTTTTGTTCCTTGCTAAAATAAAAATATTTTTCATTAAAATAAATCATTGTCAGTTTCACTTGTTTTATGGGACTTAATAAACAGATATAAAGTATATTGAAATTTTTTCAACATTAAATAATGAACTTGTATATATATGGAAAATAACTTTGTAAAAATGTTTTTGTTTCAAGTATTATTTGAAAATTACAGATAAATAAGGCCTAGTTATTGCACAATAATGGAACATTATGTCGAAAGTTTATTATTGAAAATATAGTTGAGGTTTGCTAATCGCCATCAAAAGAATATCAACTTGGCCTTTGTTAATTACTGAACGGTTTTACTTGATTTACTGATTATTACTGATTACTATTCATTTTATAAATCCATATTCGTATAATTTTTTCAATAGTTCTTGATTATAAATTTGTGTGATGGTTCTTTTCATGGTGATTGGCAAACCTCAACTATATTTTCAATAATATACTTTCAACATAATTATTGTACAATAACTAAGCCTTATTTATCTGTAATTTTCAAATAATATTTGAAACAAAAACATTTTTACAAAGTTATTTTCCATTAGTATACAAGTTCATTATTTAATGTTCAAAAAATGACATGTTAACCAAATTAAATTTCAATATACTTATCTGTTTATTAAGTCCCATACAATAAACAAGAGCCTTTATGATATACAATCATAGGGAGTCTTGTTTATTGTATGGGGATTCATTACCAGATGAACATATTTTAATTTCATTTGCTGAATATGCAATTTTTTTCAACATTAAATAATTAACTTGTATACGTATGAAAAATAACTTTGTAAAAATGATTTTGTTTAAAGTATTATTTGTAAATTACAGATAAATCAGGCTTAGTTATTGCACAATAATGGAACATTACGTTGAAAGTTTATTAGTGAAAATATAGTTGAGGTTTGCTAATCACCATCAAAAGAATATCAACTTGGCCTCTGTTAATTACTAAACGGTTTTACTTGATTTACTGATTATTACTGATTACTATTCATTCTATTAATCCATATTCGTATAACTTTTTCAATAGTTCTTAATTATAAATTAGTTTGATGTTCTTTTGATGGTGATTGGCAAATCTCAACTATATTTTCAATAATATACTTTCAACATAATGTTCCATTATTGTGTAATAACTAAGTCTTATTTATCTATAATTTTTAAATAATACCTGAAACAAAAACATTTTCACAGTTATTTTCTATACGTATACATGTTCATTATTTAATGTTGAAAAAATGACATGTTAACCAAATTAAATTAATGTATACTCATCTGGTAATGAATCCCCATACAACAAGCAAGACTCTCTATGATTGTATACTAATTTTATTCATAACGTACTTCTAAATTAATTATTTATGATTTCAATAGCATCAAGAATGAAGGCTCTTAAGTAATTTAATTCAAATTAATAAAATTATATATTCATAAATGAAACTTGACTGCTGCTACTCAACATCACTTTGAGTTGTTTTTCTTAAAAAAGCCTTCATTTTTTATATTATTCAATATATCAAATAATAGTTTTGAAGAAAGTTATAAATAAAATTAGTGTACAATATTAAATACTCTATCTTATCAAGAGCTAAGGTTATATGCTGATGGCAAGAGAGCAGTCAACGACTTTTTGGCCCCCCCCCCTGGCCGACCTTCAGAATTAATAAAAAATAAAATAAAATTATAGAAACTGATAGTTTTTTAATTGCTCAATACGATTATGTCCTCAGATGTTTTTGCTCATCTATAGTTTGTCAGTAATTCATTAATAATAATTGGTTTATCATCTGCGATTTTAAACTTTAATAAATTTATTATTATAATATATTTATAACTTCCTAAAATTGTTAAAAGTTGCCTATGAATCGATTCAATTTGCCCAGTTGCCTACAATTATAAATTTCTAATATTTTATACAAAATAATTTAATAAAATATGGACTCTATTATAGCCTGCGTGATTTATGCATTGCGCATACACAGCTACGCTGCTCCATAATTTGTCCGCTTTTTAAGAGTTTCCAAACAAATCTTAAGTTCAGTGTGTCTGTCTCTTTACAATAATAATTAATTTATAGCTTACAATATTAATTTAAATTATTGGAGTATTACACCAATTGATTTCTTTTATTATGCTCATCATATTGGTGATTCAGACTTGAGAGTTTAGCATCTATAAAAAAAATATATCTATGTCCAGATTAGTAAGGTAATAAAAAAAATAATATAAAATACACAACATTATCATTACTCCATAATTATTTGTTTGGAACCACTAAAACAGATGAGAGTGATTAGTCATAAAATATAAATTAATTAATTATTATTGTAAACAGACAGACACACTGAAATTAAGAATTGTTCCGAAACTCTTGAGAAGCGGGCAAATTATGGTGCAGCGTAGCTGTGCATGCGCAATGCACAAATCACGCAAAGTTCACGCATGCGTTTTGGCTTATCGGCGTCTCAGACAGAGACCCACCGCCATCTAGTAAAGTAAAGTAAAGTAAAGCAAATCACGCAAGCTATAATAGAGTCCGTATTTTGTTAAAATTTTTTTTTAATATCAAACATTTGTCATTATAGTCAACTGGGCAAATTAAATTGATTCATGAATAATTTTTTAAAACTTTAGAAAGATATAATAAAAAAGATATTAAAGTTTAAAATCGCAGATGGTAAATCAATTATTATTAATTAATTACTGACAAACTATAGATGGGCAAAAACATCTAAGGACAATTAAATTATTGGGCAATTAAAAATCTATCAGATTGTATAATTTTATTTTAATTTAGATTAATTCTGCTGGTCGGGCAGGGGGGGGATGACCCTTTGTCTGATTGAATCACCCGTTACAACGGATAAAAAGCAAATTACAAAAGTGATTATTTTACGATCGGGTTATCAAATTCACCAGTGCTTGGTGAACGCGCAGACGCAAAAGAGCTACATTTATTTTAATTTTTTTAATAAATCAAATATTGCATTTTTTTTAATTAAAAATGATAAAAATTAAATCATGCCTGGTCTAAATAGCACTGAAAAGTAATTCTTTTGTGCCGGTTATGTATGAAAATGCACGTATATGCATTTCGACGTGTTTATCTATATCAAAGCGTTATTCTTTTGATTAACTAAATTATTTCTTTTTTATAGATGAAAGATGCGTACTAGATAACGTCGCAAAATCTTTGAATCAGAATTTGCCAGATATAAATCTAGAAGATATAAATATATCTCTAAACAGTGATATTCTTTCTTCTAGTTACGCTACTGAAATCTGTAAGTATGCATGTAAATTGCTCCATTTTGTAATTAGCTTGAATTTAATATAAAAATATCATCATCCAATGAATTTTAAATGAAAAATTACGAATTTCAAATTAATTGTTCATGTATAATTATTTTTATGATTCGTGTATTGAAATTCAATTTTTTTTTTACTTTAAGCATACTTTTCCTCATCATTCAAAAAGTACAATATATACATAGATTATCTAATTTTTTTTAAATATTGAAAGTAATTTTTGCTATATATGTAGATTATACAAAAATAAATTACTAATAACCGTTTCCTCATAATAATATTTATGGTATTCTATAACAAAATTTATGATTGTTTTTATTTTATTTTCAGGCCCAAATAGCACTGCCATATACACATTAGTAATTAAAAAAGCTTCAAAGTCAGAAAATAGTGATAATTCACTATTTAACATTGAATCGCTGCCTATTACTATAGCAGATAATATCGAAGATTTAAATATTTATCACTTTGATGAAAAGGAGAATGTTACTTCATACGAAGCGAGAAGAAGTTTGAACAGCGTTCATAAAGGTATGTCTCGCCACCTTTTAGATTATTTTCGATCAATTCATATTATTATTATTATTATTGACACTCTATTCGAGTTGATCAATAACTCAGGGACACTCAGTTTTCACTATTGTATTTATCTCGGATAGTTTGAGAACTATCTTCCTAGTTAACCCTCAGTGACCATTAGGATACCTACCGCTCTAACAAATCAGTATATTCCCTAAAATTGTCATTGTAAATACCGCGCGATCAAAAATCACAATCATTCCTGAGTGCTCCATTTATTTTTTGCAGTTGCCCTACCGTTGAGTATTTATTCTTGTCTTGAGAATAATTGACGCCTTAGGCTTCTTTCACTTTTTAGGTGTCGACTTGTGGCAATGCACCTTCTTAGAATGCCCGTAAACTTTCCCAAGATGCTATTTCATCTTTCCTGTAGTATCTTAAGGAAGATGCCATTCAGGCTCGGTGTTTTATACGATTCAAAGGAGTTCACTAATCTCACTTTTTCCAGAGACGGTTTGTACTGCTATTGCCAGTCTAGATTCTCCCGTGTTCCCACCTCTCATTGTACCTGAGTCCCTACCGCCGTTTCGTCTCCCTCCTTACACGGGCAGCAAAGCTTATTTTTACGCGCAGCTCAAACTGTTCCTCCTCTGTTTTTAATTGTAAGGCTAAGAACTTTTGTCTTATTAATCATATTAGTTTCCACTCATATTAATTTACACTACTGCAAACTTCTATGGATAGATGATCTGGGCCGTCTTTTATACTCTGTAAACAAGCGCTGCTCTCCTTAGTCAGAAGCCTGGCTTGTTTATCAGTGTTTCCCAAGCTTTCCTTACTTGACAATTGTTTTTCCATATCTCCCGCTTTGTTACATTCACTTTCCTCTTGATATTTGTAAGTGCGTTTTATAAGCACTCCATTCTTCTGAGTTAAACTCCCTCGCTCTCTTGAAAGTTTTCTGGACTTCTCTTTTCTTTTATTGTACTCGTGTTTTAAGGGGGTCATTTCTCTCGTATGTCACCAATAAGGTACTCTGTACCTGATGTAATGTCCAGTCCAAGTCTTCGCAGCTGCGATACTTGCTTTTAAAGGTAGCCAATCTCTTTAGCTCCTCCTTGTACCCCTGACAATCTGTATTTTCCGGATTCCTCGTAGACTGACTTTTTGGTTTTCTGTCTTCTACCTTTTATGTGAAGTAATAGTCTTATGGTCTGTAATGAATGTTTCTTTCACCACTCTTCATCCTACTTGTTTTGTCTTTGATGCCTATTGAAACCAATGTATAATGGTGGGCTCATTCCTTGATTCACAATATCTATCTTGGTACTGATGTCTTATTCGAGTGCTACTCTTTGCTTTCATTGCATTAATATTAGTGCTTCCCTATGCTGTATGGTAAACATTGGTTTCGCATGCAACAATCAAGTCAACATTCTGAAACCTGCAGTTTTCTATTACATCTCGCATGCCTGGCATCGGTATCTCTTTCTCATGTAGTAGATAAACCGATATGACAATAGTGGTTCTTCTACGCAAATCCCCATTTGCCACTTTTATCTTGTTAGTAGTAAAGTCATACAGGCTTCATGGCATAGCCCCTGGAGATTAGTTCTAGTAGTAGAAACTGATCAAACCCTTGACGCAAATGCTCGTTCGCACATTCCCGACTTCACAATGAATTCTCGTCCATTTGCTTTAAGCTTTTAATACAGTTATTTGATACATACGATTCCCATATCAGTGCTATGTGTGTATGTACCCCACCTATGCTTTTTGTTAATACCGCAGAGAAGTTTGCAGTAGTATAAATTAATATGAGTGGAAACTAATATGATTAATAAGACAAAAGTTCTAAGCCTTACAATAAATACTTGTTATATAATGATAATAATGGAATATTATTAAATAGGAACAGATGATTTAGAAATGAAATCTGATGCTGTTGTGGTTAATATTAGATCTCCAAAGGATGAACTGCAAAATGAAGAATTTGAAATTATATCGACTGAAACGTTTGTAAATATTTCTCCTAACGAAAAGGAATCAATTAAAAAATCTGATGGAGAATTAGTTGATTTAGCAATTTATAGTTATGAAAATAACGATATTTCCAAGGAAAATGTAGAAGACAAAACAATGTCTATGGTTCGTCAGGATTTACAGGTTGATGATTATGTTGAGATTAACCCAGTTATTGAATGTCATACACAGAACTCTGAAAATTCATCTTGTGGTAAGAATCCTGCTATCCTAGCTGTTTTATATTTGTTATTTATTTGTCGATTTATCTCTCTCTCTCTCTCTCTCTCTCTCTCCTTACTATCACACATTTACTATTTAACACGAGGTTGCTTTACTTATGTATATTGCAATGATTGCAATGATAATAGTAAAGGAACGCTGATGGGTCACAGGCAAAGTTAGTTCTCTTGTAATATCTTCTGATTAAAACATCATCAGGATACTATGGAAATTGTTTTTTATTTTAGATATATTTCGAACATATAAAAAAAGTAAAATACACAATTTTCTGATCGCTATATACTTTATCGGTACATAATCATATTCACGTCTTTTTTATGCCTAAAAATGAAGAATTCTTCTTTTCATTCCCAAGTCGATAGAAAGCTTGCCAAACTTTGTTCGACCTATTATAGTAGCAAATTTTTATGCTTCAGCTAAGACCGTTTGTGCATAAATTGCCGCGTATTTTACTATGAATCTGCTATTTGGCGTGTAATTGAAATTATTTTGATAAGCATTTTTACAGTCTGTATCGAATGTAGTTTCATGATTTTGGTTTTCAATCTTGTGTCTGTGTCTGTGTCTATCAGTATCGTGTCTGCCATTTCGACAGACTATGTGTGTGTTAAGTTTTCTATCTTCTTGTTATTAGAAAGATTGTCAAATCTGTTTTGACGTCTACTTCAAACTTTTTGATGAAGGATTCAATACTCGAGTTTTTCAGTTTTTACGTTGTCACGATGTAGAAGCGTCTGTTTGAGGTTCACATGAGAGTTTTCCAGTCTTCTTTACGGAGATTTTCGATTTAAGTAAGACGCTCGGCTTGCTTAGTTTGATAAATGACTTCTCGAATTATCTATCGACTAAGGTGCTGAGTAAAAGCTTGGATAATTGAAGTCGAAGTTGAACTTGGCGCTGTTTTAAAGGATTCCGTATTTTCCTCGACTTCGATAATTTGATGCTGTCGGTTTCGTTCTTGACACTTCTCAGAAACATTAATTTTGATGCACTGTTGTCGGAGTTGTTTTATCACTAACAAATTTACGTACTGTTGTAAAGCGAAAACTTAAACAAAGCGAATAATGATTCGAATTCAATTTGGCAAAGTGGAACTGTGAACAGAAAACATGTCTCCTTACTAGAATTACGTTCTATCAATTTTTGAAAATATATGATCGGAACTTGTTTTTACGCTCTCTAAAAATATAATTTCTAAAAATAATCTAAAAAGATAATATCTTAAACAAACTTGTATCGGTAAGATTTTCCAAGAGGTTCATTAATCTGTTTTGAAATTGCAATTTATAAAAGATGAAACAATTATTTTATATGGAAACGCTATGACTTCGTACCATACCAATGACCAAGATTGGTCTATGATTAGTACTTCACTGAGACAGTTGGGTGACTTTTTAAAGTCACCCAACTGTCTCTCCAACTGACTTCTCGACTGCTCGAGAAGCTAATCCGAAAATTGAGACGTTCGCTGATATTTTATCTGCAAGAAACAATATTGATATAATCGAACAATCTCTGCTAAAAATAGTTGATCATAATCCATTGACAGAAAAGATAGCCAAAGGAAACAAACTACAAAAATTAACAATTTTGATTAAAAAAGTAATAGGATTTTACGAGCGTTATTGCCTTCGCAACCATTTGGACCATGCCAACGAAGTTACTGTAATCAAGAAACTTTTTGAAGACTCTGCAAAAAATTTGAACAAAAAAGCTCGAGACTGCTTAATTGAGCAAGAGAAAGAGAAACTACCACAAAAACTTCCAAAACCTGAAGTAATTCAGCAATTATATTGCTATACAGAAAAAAAAGAGCTACTGCCGAAAAAACATTGATTAATTTTCTTCATGAGGGAATAGGACATTTCTCTAGAAATGATTGGATAGTTCTAAATGAATCGACTTTACTTTTATTGCAAATTTTTAATCGGAAACGACAGGGGGAATTGTCGCGATTGCTCTGGACGGATCTTAATGAAAAATGTATTTATAAAATTGATAAACATTCTAAAGGAGACGAGTACAAAAGACTTTCTGAAAAAGATAAAAATATTGCTAGTAACTATTGCCGAGTATCTATTAAAAACAAACTACAAAAAAAACGAGTAGGTTTACTCATTCATAAGAGATTGCTATGTAGCATATACCTCATTGGTGAGCTCAGAAAGCATGCTGGCATCCCAGAGAACAACAAATACGTTTTTGCAAAGCCTAACAACAAGCTTGCCGACAGAGATACGTATTTTGAAGCATACATTGTTATGAGGCAGTATGCAGTTCAGTGTGGTGCCCAGAACCCTGAACTTCTTCGTGGAACTTTGCTCCGTAAACAAATTGCAACAATGCTTTATGGGATGGATGCGGGAATCGGCATTAGCAAGGAATTGGCAAGATTTCTCTGCCACCATTATGATATTCATGAGCAATACTATAGGCTTGAAATCCCTTTCAAAGAGATAGTACAACTAACACCCATATTTGTAGATGGGCAAGGTGGCGAGGATACGTCATGTTTACCATGTTTAGCAAACGATGATCCAGAAATCGATAATGGTATGTCAATAAGATAAGTTTTCAGAATCAAACTTAGACTTATCAATTAATCAGAACAAAGCTAATAATTTTTTTTAACCTATGACTTCGTTCCTCCATAATTCCTATTTTTCTTCGTTTCCTTATTTTTTTAGATCAATTTTTGTTTCTAAATATCAGCTATGATAATTACGCAATAAAAAAATACGAAATTTATAAAATCACGGTAAAAGTTTTTAATTTTCACATTTAATACTAATGCATCGTGTATTAGAATGTGAATGCTATTCTATGTGCATTATTAACTAAAAGATAACAATCAAAAACGAAGATTTTTATATTCAGTTGCTAGATTTATTTTTCAGTTACTTTTTTCAACTACTTTTGTATTTACTTTATTCTTTTCCTCATAACATTTTAAATATACTTATTTTCCGCCATTGATAATATTTCTTCTGCTTTTGATTCTTCTTCGTCTTTTTTCTTATAAGCTTTTGTTCTACTCTATTTTATGTTACCAAGTTAGCTTCCTTCCCTAACCTTTCCTGTAACTACTTCCCTGCTTTTGTTTCTTTGAATTGTAACAGCTTCACCAAGGACTCCCATGAAAGTAACTTGTAGATGAATATTTTGTAGGCGAAAACACAGAAACAATGAACAATTTAGCCTTGAGAATACCAACATAAATGTGAACCAATTGTAACTCAATTCCAACAATGTCTATGGTCAGTCAAAGTAATTTTAGCAATAGAAGTAGTCGTTTTGTGTGTTTGATTTTATATCTTATTTTTGCGTGTATATTTGAATTAGTTTTTAGTTAATGTGATTGTGCATATTTGTTATCGATTCTATACTAACACAATATTTTTTTCCTTCATTTTATTCAAATATTTATCTATCTTTTTATTTAATATTCATTTTTTAATATATTAGTAGTGGACGAATCAGAGAACAGAGCTTATCTTAATAATAGTGATGACTCTAATGATGAAGGTGCAAAAGAGTTGATGAACGATGAAGATGATTTTAATAATGTTTCCATTGAATCCATTGAACAGATTGATGTAAGTAAGTTGGACATTCCAATCAATGAAATAAACTTAAGACCTAAAATTAAAAGATCATCAAAAAGAAAGTCATCGAGTAGTGAAGATGATATACCGTTGAAAAAACGATCGAAAAAAGATTCTTCACCAGAATACATACCTGAAGCAGAATATGAAACCGAATCAAATTATGATTTTGATGAAGAAGATACTGTTGATGATTATTTTGAAGATAGAAAGAAGGAAAAATTACAAAATATAAAAACAAAGAAGCTTTTTGGGCTTACATCTACAGTTGTAAAGAAAGCGAACCATGAAGGTGAGCAATTATCATTAATTATTCAATAAGTAGAAAGATAATTTGTAGTTCTATTGCTACCTTGTCTCAAGCAATAATCATTCTTATGAAAAAATTACGAGGACTTTTCATTAAGTCAGTAGTTTGGCTTAGAGTCGCACTGCTATTGTAACATATATATGTACATATATTGTAACTAAAAAAATACCGTCTACTATCATTATGATTGATTTTATGAGAATTACAGTTTAGAAAACTTAACGGAGCCTGAATATCTTTTAGCTATATTATAAATGTATAGTCAGGATGGTACTATGTAAAAAAAACGAGTAGACATTTTTGTGCGAAAAGTATTTCAAAGTTTGAAAAGGGTGAATTTATTAAATAACCCTCAGATATTAAATTTCGCTCAACATTCCATTCTTTTTTATGACATATTCATGCCAACTACATTCAACAGGGCGTCCACTATCCATTTATTTCTCAGTATTGATGTTCGGTTTTCTTATCATTTTTTAATTAGCCCATTGGTCGGAGCTATATTTAATTCTTTATTTTCAAAATTTCTAATAGAAAATAAAAATAATTTCAAATGTTTTGTTACAGGCAGGCGAGTAGTTCCATGGACCGATGAAGAAAAGCAAGCCATAAAAGAATTTATAAAAACCAATGGTAAACCAAACAGAGTAACAACAAATTTTATTCAGCAAATCAAAGATGCTAATAAACAGATTTTAGCACATCGCAGCATCGCAGTTTTAAGAGCACATCTTCACAATTTTGGCTACGTCGAAAAAAGCTAGAGTATACAAATCACATAGTTGTTTCAATAATCAATAAAAAACTAGTTAATAAGTATAAATGTAGTAACGTAAACTGAGTTTACTTTAATGAGCTATATTATATATCGTTGAAATAAAGATTGGTGAAAATGTAATATTCTTTTCTATGAACCCTGCTGTGTTCATATTCATCTGATCCTCAATGTCACAGAAATCCGTCATGACCAACAATACTAATTCAGATATAGGTAATTTTTATTCGTAAACACAATTCAGATAGCCATAATACATTTAATACTATGTGTCATGGAAATCGTCTCTCGCTAATAACTTTATAAGTTGTATGGTTGTGGGAATTTTTTTATTTGTGAACACAATGCAGAATCAGTAATGCATTTAATACTAAGAGTTACGGAACTCTTCAGTCGCCATATGCATATGATACTTGTTCAATTAGGAAAAAGTTGTTCATCGTGAACATATTTTATTTAGCCGCGATTCTTCAGATTATTCGCGTCGCAAAAATCCACCGTCACATTACTAACGATACATGATACATTATCCGCTTTTATAGAATATTTCAGCTGACCGGATTTGCAGGACACAGGGTCGCGACCGATAATGCTCGATATGTCGATCAAAAAATGATTTATGGGCATAATAGAACTATTTGTAGACGAATGATTATTCCAGTGGGGATATCTGAAAAGTATGGTACGAAGGAATCATTTCTATAATGTTCATTATGAGTTGAACTACTTTGAAAATCTACGTTAGCTTTTCCATCAAAAACTAGGCTAAATCCATGTTGGAACATCGTTTTTCGACCCACAGTGCCTACTACTTGCTTGAATGATATGTAATTGATTACTATATCACATTGCTAGAATGCAAAAGGCCTATAGTATCCGCTTTTATAAAATATCTCAGCAGACCGGATTTCCAGGACACAGGTTCCTGACCGATGATAATGCCCGTTATCTTGTTCCAAAAACGAATTATGGGCTAACTACAATTATTTGTAGACGAATGATAATTCCAGTGGGGATATCTGAAAAGTAGTGTATGAAGGAATCATTTATATAATTTTCCTTATGAGTTGAACTACTTTGAAAATCGAGATATCTCTGAAAAGTAAGGTACAATGAAATCAATTCTATAATGTTCATTATGAGTTGAACTGATGTTAAAATCTACGTTAGTTTTTCTCTCAAAAACTCCGCTATATCGACGTTGGAAAATTATTTTTCGACCCCCGGTGCTTAGGGCTTGCTCTCATGATAGGTAATTGATTTGTATATCATATTGCTAGAATGCAAGAGGCCTATAGTGTCCGCATTTATAGAATATCTTAGCTGACCGGATTTGCAGGACACAGGGTCGCGACCGATAATGCTCGATATGTCGATCAAAATATGTTTTATGAGTAACTCATTAATGTTAATTTACTATTTTCCGTTTCAAGTGTGAGTTTTTCTAACACGGATACTACGTTTAGGTTGAGCTTTTGAATATTTAATATTTTATCTCTCATTAAAGTCTCCATTATAATGTTGTCTAATGGGCAGAATATGCCTTATAGCATGATAAATGGTTTGGCTAATTAAGTTTAATATTTTTTTTGCTGTCTTAATTTTGAGTGATTTAACTGTTGCTCAATTTACAAGATGTTAATTTTTGCTTCAAATTTTAATATATTATCTTTTGTTTTATAAAATATCATTACTATCATCTTTATTTTTCTAATTTCAAGACGTGATGTTTTAGTTTTATTTCCAATGATATCATTTTCTATGTTTTCAATAACCCATTTTTTCTTCAATTTCATTCATTTTCAGCCTTTGCATTAAATTTAATACTTTTCATTTCTATCTTATACTTATCATCTTTTTCTTTTCTCCATATACTTTTATTATTACCCAGACTTCCATACGTTCCGGGCACATAAATATCTAATATTCTTATTAGTTTTTCTGCCATTTGATCAATTTCCCAATGCTCAATAATAGAATTTTTTCGCATATGTTATTGGTTGAAGAACTTATGAAATGAAAACAAGAAAGAAGTCTTATGCATTTATTAAACCTTTAAAATTTTAATTTAATTTGTGAGTACACCATTTGCGTCACTATATCCATTTCCGATCACTTCCTCGAATATCTACCATAGACATGATTATTTTTAATAATAATTAATGAATGAATTTTCATAACGTATAAATAATATAAAAAAACTACTAGTTATTTCAGCTAACTGTTGCACATTTTTGTTTATACAAACACAATGATTTTTCTCCATGTCATGAATGATTTGGGAAATTTAACTATTTAAATTTAGTTTTTAATAAAAGCATTGTTTTAATAAAAAATTGTTTGAAATTAATAAATAGTTTATCGATTTGTGCTAATCGCAAGTAATTGTCGTGCAACAATTTTTATTAATACTTTTTAATACCCTACTTTGTGCTTTCATATGCTTCCAAATGAAAATGTTTAGTTTATCTATACAATGGACTCTAGACTCCATGATTGTCACCTTACATCTGACTTCAGTTCATAGACTCTACAATACAAAATAAAATACAATTTGTGATTTGTGATACATTTTATTAAAATTAATAATTTAGTAGTTTCATTTGATGAGTTGGTGTGATTATCTGTTGATGGTGTTGGTGTAGGCATAAAAAATAAACTACTTATCAGTTATCACTAAAGAGAAATGAGTGTCATAATGTTCAATATTTGAAAAAAATTGCTATATTTAAGTGAAAAATAAATAGAAAATTGAACAATTTTTTCCAAAGTGTACTTAATAATAATTAATACAAAATAAAGTTTATAATTTTATAATACATTTTATGGAGATCATTTTAGTAGTTCCTTCTTCATTTCTTTTTGATTCTGAAAGTTTTCACCAGTAAAAGTAGATTTATTAAAATTTAAGAGAGAGTCTTGAGATTTTAGTGATTATCAATTATTGATTCTTGTGTTTTAATTTTTAATTCAATTTTTCTTTGATTTTGGTTTATCAGATTATTATAGTAGAACAGCTTTAGTATAAATTATTAATATATAAATATTTATTAATTTAAAGTTTCTACTTATAACTTGAAGATTCTTTCATTGTTCCAGTGATGTGGCAAAAGTGTTTTGATCTCATCGACAAGATACCTTTCATTTATATTATTAATTAAACTAAAAATAATACTCCAATAAAACAAGCTTTATCTCTTAAACAAGTAATAAACTTTATTATTTCAACACAATAAGCTATTATCAAGAGTATGTACACATTTTTTTATAGTCTCAAAAGCTTGTCAATAAATAACTATATCAAATTCTTTTTTCATATTCAAATAAATGAAAAGTTGTTTGTCAATTAGCTATTACCAAGTGTACGTACAATTTTTATTGTCTCAAAAGCTTGTCAATAAACAACAGTAGTTAAATTTCTTTTTTTATATTCAAAATACTAAGCTGCTTACAAAACTTCAAATGACTCCACAATGTTTTCTTTGAAAAATACGAGAAGCGATTAGTACATTCTACTTTTTCAACTTCATATACAGCATCTTTCCTGATTTTCCTTACTGGTATAATAATACCTGTCATCTGGCGATAATGTGCATAGCCTTGATTACGTAAGAAAGATATGGCTGCGTTTTTCAAATTAAAATCTTCATGATTTAAATAGGTTTTTACAATATTCTTATCAGAGTGAAATAATCTCAAGTTTAATTTTAAAATGGTCGCAATAGATGCAGAGTCCTGCTCCATTTTTCTGTCCTATGAGATATTGCTCAATTACTAATTCATGAAGTATTTCCAGTTTCACATAAGCTCTATCAAGTTTTTTATCTAAATTTATATACAGAGCAAAGCCATAAAAATCTATAAAATAATTTGTAATAAAGAAATTTATGTGAACATATACTGCTTTGATATAAAGAATAAGATATTAAAATAACTAATTACCCTCCATATTTCCAGATGCATGGCTAAGACTCATCCTGGAATCAGATGAATCTCCTTGGCTTATTACAATTTCATTGGTTTCATTTCTTGGTAAATCTGGATATTTAGACACATATCTTTTGTTCATTTAATGAATTTTAGAACATTCAAAAATTTATAGTAACTTACCTATCATATCACATGTGAGGCACTCACAGAACAAATTATCATTACCAAAATAATTATTGCTGTAATAAACTACAAGTTCTTGGCCTTTTTTAATACATTTAAGTGTTCTTAAATAAACCATATGACTTTCTGCTGATACAAATTCAGAATTTGGCTTACAATCATGGTTTATAAATGCTATTGATCCTAAAAATATGTTGTTTTTATTGGATCTATAACTTTTAATTATAGAAAAATCATTTTTAGACAACGTTAATCTTTTTTCTTCATCATACGAAAGCGGTTCGAAGTATCCAAATATATTTTTCATCACAGTATAAGCAGGAATATCTTCATTGGCCACAACTTTTACACCATTGAAACCTTCTTTAGAATATCTAACACAATTTTCCAATTTCACTTTAGAATCAGGATGAAAGAATCTGAGGTATAGCTTAAAATAATTCCTAAGCCACTTTTTGTATGAAATGTTGAATTTAAAATAAAGATTTAACTCACAGACCACTTTTTCTAATTTAGTGAGAAGACTTTCAATGTCTTTGTTTTTGGCAAAATCAGAAAATATTTTGTTAACTTCATATTTTGCAAGGTCTTTGGACGTTTCAGCCATTGCATCTTTGTTAATTTTACGCACATTGTTCGAAAATTTATCAACTATAATCAACTTAGACAAATCATCTATGTTTATTAAAACTTCTGCGTTCATACTGATATTTTTTTTCTTCAAATAAATTTAAAAAATAAAATCAAAACGTAGCATTGGCTGGAATGACAAAGTCTGCATATGTGCATAACATTTATGCAGCGAGTCAGCTTAAATCCAAAATGTAGCACAAGTTCCCTCCGATAATTATGCAGACAATTACGGCAACTTATGCTTACAAGTCAGCATAAGTACCTATTTGCTTTGGATTTAAAAAATAGCTCATTATTTCATTATTAATCATTTTTATAACATCTTATGCATATACATGGCATAAGAAACACTAATCCTACCGATGAATAACGATTTCGGATGGCTTTTTTTCTGTCATCATAAGTACCTATATACGTATAAGTAGATAAGCAATGTATGTTCTGGGACACAAAGGAGCCGACAAAGGATGCCGCCAATGTATAAGGATACGTGTATGTTCTGGGACACAAAGGAGCCGCCCGATGAAGGTGTGAAGGTAGTGACACCTTTTAATCGCGATAAGGTGAGACCCCATGCCGAGTGTTGCATTTGATGTTCGTTCGACACCTCCCGCGTGCCAGTGGGCCCTTCGAGGGGGCCAGTCTCCCCCCCCCCCCCCCCGATAGTAGGACGCTTCACCCACCCACCCACCAACCCACCCACAGAGGTTGTTAAGGTAGGATGCTGTAGAAGTCGGTAGGGTGTTTGGTAAACTATATGCTTATGCTGGCTGAGTGAAGGACCCTCGGAGAGGGGGTAGCGTCTCTAGCTTGCTAGGCGCGTACGCCGTATAGTGAGGATGCTGTTTTCACTCTCTCTCTCTCTCTCTCTCTCTATCCCTCTCTCTCACTCTCCTTCGATAGTAGGGCGCTTCACCCACCCGCCCACCCACCCACAGAGGTTGTTAAGGTAGGATGCTGTAGAAGTCGGTAGGGTGTTTGGTAAACTATATGCTTATGCTGGCTGAGTGAAGGACCCTCGGAGAGGGGGTAGCGTCTCTAGCTTGCTAGGCGCGTACGCCGTATAGTGAGGATGCTGTTTTCTCTCTCTCTCTCTCTCTCTCTCTTTCTCTCTATCCCTCTCTCTCTCGCTCTCCTTCGATAGTAGGGCGCTATGGGGCCCCTTCGACAGAGTGAGACCCCATGCTGAGTGTCTAAAAGGCATTTGATGTACCTTTGACTTCACCCACTCTCCCACCCACCTACAGAGGTTGTTAAGGTAGGTTGCTGTAGAAGTCGTTGCTAAGCATAACCGATGTTCCTTTTTTAAATGAAGATGCGTTCTAGCAGCGTGCACTATCCTTTTTCAGGGCCACACATATAATTTAGGAAACTTTCGACCACCCACACCAGCTTGCACTTTCTCCAATAACGCTTTACCTCATGCTGAGGGTTAAAACGCATTCGATATTCCTTTTTCAATGAAGATGCGTTCGAAAGTATGTAAGCAGCAGGTGATTGGAGATAGAGTAATCTTAATGATGAATTGTCTGTTAGTCATTTTACTGCTTTTTTGCCTTAGAGATAAGGTTTTTGAGTTAGCCTTGTTTAGTTGCGTTAACATCCTCCAACATGCTGAGCGTCTAAAGCGAAATCAATGTTCTTCTTCCTTTAAAGATTTTTATCAATTTGACTAGAGTTTCTTTTGGAGAGTAGGAATCATCCTGATTTTTCCGAAGATCTTTTCCGGAGTCAATCGTTCGGTAGTGCTCAAGAAGTATACATCGACGAAGCATTTAATATTTTTAGTAAATATTCTTTGCTTTTTATAAAAAATTAAAATGGATAGTGTACAAATAATAAGTACAATAAATGCCATGATTATTTTCATGGTTAATGTAAGTATTTTTATCTATATATTCTATTAATTATTTAAGACAGTTTTTATAATAAATTTTTTATTTTTTCAGACTCCTCCGATGCTGCTAGCTAGTTTACCAACTAGCATATTTTATTGCTTAATTATTGCCATTTTAAGAGTGGTAAGTATTTTTTATATAATATTAAATATATTTATTTTTAATCTTTTTATTTTTGCTTTTCAGCTAAATATAATCGTGACGGAGCCGTCGCATAGGCGATATATTCAACAGATATTAACAGTAGTCATAAAGGTATGTATATAAATAATTATATTTAAATAAGTATTTTTAAATAAGTATATATATATATATATTGTTTTCTTAGTTACAGAGCGATGTTCAGAGAATAGAAAGGGCTGCAGTCGAGAGAGCTGTGGCTGAAAGAGCTGCGGCCGAAAGAGCTGCAGCCGAAAGAGCTGCAGCCGAAAAAGCTGCAGCCGAAAAAGCTGCAGCCGAAAAAGCTGCAGCCGAAAAAGCTGCAACTGAAAGAGCCGCAAGCGAGAGGGCCGCTGAGCTCGAAAGGGCCGCGGCTGAAAGAACAGCAAAGGCTGCAAAATATGCAGCTGAAAGGGCTGCTAAAGCTGCGGCTGAGAAGACGGCGAGGGCTGCACAGTCTGCAGCCGAAAAGGCTGCGAGGGCTGCGAACGAAACGACAGCCGTAAAAGCAGCCAAGAAAAGATGTCTAAACGCTGTTCCGTTAGCAGCGTTTACATCTCTTCCGCCAAAGAAGAAATTTCTTAAGGTAAGATTATTTATTATAGATAAATACATTTTTTTATTTAATAACTAAATTTTTTTTAAAATAAATATTATTTTTTAGATGAATGTTGCTACTGATGCTGTGGATCGAAATGAACCATCGAGATGTCCCATGAGTAGCATTGAAAATGCCCTTCCACCGGCAGTCATCGCTACCAGCAGTAGCAGCAGCAGCAGCAGCAGCAGCAGCAACAGTATAATTTTACCTACCACGAGCAAGCAGAAAGTGGTACCTAAGGTAAAATGTATCAAAATAATCGAGGACCCTAGTGTATTTTCCTGTTTTAGCAGGAAACCAACACGACCTACCAAACCATGTGGTAGGAAAAATAATTGAAAATTAAAAAATTTTTTGTAATCTAATTAAATTTAATGTAATGTAATAAAATTAAATAAATTGATTTAAATTTAAAAAAAATATCTCTCTCTCTTTCTCTCTCTCTCTCTCTCTTCCTCTCTCACTCTCCTTCAACGGTAAACATGCTGACTAGATGCATGTCCTAGGAGAGGGGGTAGCATCTCTAGCTGCTTGCTAGCAGCGTACCCCGTATAGCCCTTGGAGAGGGGGTAGCGTCTCTAGCTGCTTGCTAGGAGCGTGCTCCGTATAGCCCTTGAAGAGGGGGATAGCGTCTCTAGCTTGCTAGACGCATACGCTGTATAGTGTAGATGCTGCTCTCTCTCTCTCTCTCTCTCTCGCTCTCCTTTAATAGTAGGGTATTTGGGCCCTTGGAGAGAGGGTAGCATATAGCTTGGTAAGCTATATGCTGCTCTCTTTCTCTTTCTCTAAGCAAGCGCTATAGTATTTTCATTAGATTTCGGGAACCTTTCAACCTCGATTATTATTTTATTCGAATATTAATTAATAAAACTTATAGAATTTTCGTTTAATTATTAATTTATTGTTCATTCAACTATACATTGAATATAATACAGTCTGTCTATAATCTTTATTTTCAGTAGTTGACATCGCTATATTGAAATATTGAATTGAATTTTTATAGGTAATATTGTCCACTTCATCAATACCTTCCATTTCAGATTGCTTCAGTCTAGCTTTTATCCATGAAAACAATCTTTGTGCATTTGTAACGGCACATACAAAGTTAGCTGGTTTATTATAATGATATGTACATATTGTTTCTAATGGGTAAGGTAATGCGCTCATTGGAGGACATCTCATCTCGCTTTCAAGTTCTAAAATTTTTCTAAAAAAGGAAAAAATTTTTAATTAATAATGATTTTAATTTCTAACAAAAAAATAAATAAATAAAAATACTTACTTTTCAGGTAAAATTTTTTGTAACCATTGTTTCTTTGTTAATCCTTTTACATAAATATTTCTAGAATAATTTAAATGATTGTTTAGTACACGTGCTAAATTTTTATATGGAATAAGACCGGATCTCCATAATAAACCATGATGACACGTTTCTAAGAAATGATTCACTTTTCGATACTTGATAGGAAGTTGAAACCAATGATATGGTGGTTCGAAGAAAAACACAGTTGGAACAGTATCTATATCTAATGGTAGATATGCTAGTTCTTTACAAACAAAAGTCTCGTTAAAACTTTGAAAACCTTGAAAATCTATTACGAAATCCATTTGAAAAGATGCTGAAGTTAATGTGAACTCTACTAGTTCCCAAAACCGTTATGAGAGTAGAGGCACGTGTTTGTTCTATATAAAGCCTATACCTCACTATTCGAAAGTAAAGGGCGCCATAGTCAGCATACCTCACCAATCGAAAGTATAGGGCGTCATAGACACTATATAGTATGGTTATAGGTAGTTTTTATTAAATTCCAACAATATATATAATTTATTTTCTTTTTTATTGAAAAGCATCGTATACATTGATTACATAATGTCTTGTTAATTTCAAACTAATTTTTTAACATCACCACTAATCGGGTTATATTGTACAATACGATCGTGTAATATTAAGCAGTAGGCTGCAGTATCTTCAGGAAAATCAGTCCGAGTTTCAAATTCTAGGCGAACATCGACTGGCGCGCTTTTTAATGTTTCATTTTGTTTGGAGCAGTCTATAACTATTAGCGGTACTTTATTAATGAAATCTTTTTTATTGAGTAACGGCTCGTTTTCTTTACCATAATAAGAGTTTTGAAAATTAGTATACATATCGTAGAGAACAGCATACTGATTTTGATTGATATTCAAATTGAGATTTCCATACGGATAGCATTGTGAATTGAGGAATAGCTTCACATTACTAATATTACAATGATCAAAATTACTAGAATTAACACTCGCCGAACTTTTACGTTTAGTTTGAAAAGCTAAAATAACAAAGCGAGGCTTTTCCAATTGATTGGAAGTCTTAACACTCCAAACATGCTTTGATGTACGTGGTAATTTTGGATACTCATACATTTCCCAAGTACGATAACTCATTGTAATTGCACGATCTCGTCCGATCTGATTGAGTAATTTGATTTTTTCTTTGTCTGCAACCATCACATATGGCATCAGCCATTCAACCTTAGTTAAAGTAATTTTTGTTTTTTCTGAAGCAGCAGGATTCCCAATTGGAGCAGACAAAATAGCATTCAAATCATCTCTTGATCTTGTGAGAATAAGTTCATGCTTGACATTGACTACAATTTTCCGATAATCTTCAGCAAAACTTATCAACATACTGAGAGGGATAGTAACATCAAAAAAACCTAGAGCATTACATATTAAATCTTCATTGTTATCACCATTCCATCCCGCATTTTCAGCGATAGAGCTCTGACATGGATTGAGTGAAAGCCAATTTTTCATGAGGATCGTTAAGCCTACATTTTTCACTTTATCAATTTCAATAGCATTTATTTCATATCGTATTTCCTCGAACAAATGACAGAGGGCGTTGTTGACTAATAAAGTGTTCTCCACTGGCGTAGTACCGTCCGGCTTGGTCAACCGACCACAAATATGAATCATACTGCGTGATGGAAGCAGAGATAAATCTTGATGTTGAATTGCTATATGGATTTCATCACTATTATTGAAATATGATAATGAATAAGGCTGAAGCGTATGAACTTCATAATGAGCTATAGACTCATCGAAAGCGACACCTGAATGAATGTCTAGAATTCCCTCCATATTGTTGTTGTTGTTTTATACAACACACTAATATGCACAATATTTTCTTTCACGATTTTCGACGACTTTCAGTCTCAAGCTTTTCAGGAATTGAATGTTCTGAGGTGTGAGCGGTCTGATAGCTCGCTGTTGACTGATTGCTGTTCGACATTTTTGTCTTTTAATATAGCCTCGGCCGCTCTTTATATTGTAAATGATACCCATTACTAAGATATGGTCTTTATATGCACTCGCACGGTGATGACTTCTCCTCGAAAGTTAACTAGGTTTCCGTCTTGATCAACTATACGAATTTGAAAATGATCAATGCTCCTCACAGCGACTGGAAGGTAAATGACGTGAGAGGGAACTTCTATAATCTTATATCCAGGTGGGACTGCTGGGAAAAATTCATGTATAGTATGTACTTTGCGATCGTTTATGTAAGAGCCTGTAGTAATATTACACTCTACACGTAAAGCATTGACTTTGAGTATAGTGACGGGTAAGTCAGAACTATGTGTTTCGTTTTCAACGAGCGTGCGTTTAGTGAAGCCTAAAATTGATCCAATAGAATCTTCTGGTTCAAAATGTATTTTTTGACTGCACCGAATGACACTACGTAAAGTATTATTATTTGGTTTTAGGCTAAACGATATACCTTTAGGTGCTAATTCGTCTATGAGAAAGTTTTCAATATCTTCTATTTCGTAGCTACCAGTCGGTAAAGTGATAGCTTCTTGACCTTCAATGTAAAATTTATTACAACCAACGTCAATGTTTGGTATTGAATTAAATGTCAATAGCTCAACTAGACCAAGAACGTATTTTTTGTTTGCTATCAATTCGATCGGTGGAAAATAATATGATTCAAGTACGGATGATGTTCCCGAGAGACTCAATGTTAGTGTACATTGCATTGCATTGCATTCTCCATGACAGATTCAAATCAAATGACAGTCATTCTTTGCATGAGTATTTTATATACTAGTCGTCTTTTCTATAGTTTGTTTAAAAGAAATTTGAGACAAAGATGGCCGCAATTATATGTATTAAAATCTTGATATCTAATATAATTATACATGATTCTATTAACTTTGAGATAAAGCAATAGATCTATAGGCGGCTGTAGATTACCAAAACTATCAAAATACATAACCTCATCGCCTTTCTTTTTATATGCTACCCAATGAGTACCTGGCTCCCGTTTATTATCCAAATTTACAATAGCTGTCTCTTGATATCGAGGCCCATCGGTCGGTAGAGCATCACGCATAAAAACACCTCAAAAATTTGCAATTTTTAGTATTTTAGCATATTTTCTTATATCATGATCTGTCAGTGCTCGATTAGGTAAAGTTATTTCGAGCTTTTTTTTTTTAAACCTTTTCCACTTGAATATGGTTTCAGATGAAGACCATAACCTTTACGATGTGGTTTCAAATAAAGTCCTTTACCAATAGCAATAGCTTCCATAGTTTTATTGTGTCTATGAGCCTCTTTCAATTCATTTTGAGCGGCCTTAGCACTGTTAACGGCTTTTGCTATTGAAGCAGCTCCTCCAGCTAAAGCTTCAGTGGCGCTCAAAGCGGCAAATAATGGAATTAAAAAAGGAAGAGCTCCACCCACTTTACTAGGAATTGGTAGAATACGAGGAACATTTATTTTTCTTCTTCCTCCAGCCTTCTTCACAGCTTCTTTAGCGCCTTTTATAGCCGAACGAATGACAAAGAGTGATTTATTACTAGGAACAACACTTCTCGAGGCAGCGTTAATAATTTTTTTCAATGCAATTGATAGATTTTTCCTTTTTACATGTGTCTTTCGTGGCTGTCGTCGTTGTTGGCGATTTTTTAATCCCTTACCTCGTTTCTTTCCTCGTTTTAAAATTTTAACACCCATACCAAGTTTACTTTTAACTTTCATTATGTTGGCTACAGCAAATGCAGCAACTTTCTCACCAAAACTACTATCTTTCGCTTGCACTCTATCCCAGGCTTGTTTAGCTAGAATTTTGTCGGCTTCGTTTCTCGCCTCAATGTTCTCTCGATTTTGAGAATAAGCAATATCGTGATCTTTACAAGCAGCGTCTAGCGGATTTTTTCCAGGATCACCACGAGCAAGTCGTTTTTTCAATTTAGTTCCCGGTCCGCAATACTGATAACCAGGCAAATGAGCTTCGAATGGTAAGTTATTAATGATCTTATTCACTAAGCCAGCACCACCAGTCTTTCTTTTGTAACAAATGATCATACCTCATCAGAAGACAAAGTCTTAATGAAAATAAAAATATATAAACAGTCTTTTTATAGTTAGTAGTCTCATTCGTCCTTCGATCGGTGATTAGAAAACAATATGGACTTCAAAGAGCAACCACTTAAGTTGCAAGTCATAAATTTTGATAATGTGGTTGAGACGGAAAAACGAGAAAAAAGACATGGTGAACTACTGCCTGACAGTATACGAGCAGTTTTCTGTGGTCCTAGTAACTGTGGGAAAACTAACTGTTTGCTAACACTAATCACACATCCTAATGGACTTAGATTTGAAAACATTTATGTTTATTCAAAGTCTCTCAATCAACCAAAGTATAAGTTTTTAAAAGATTTATTGGAACCGATTGATGGTATACAGTATTATGCATTCAGCGAGCATGAGGCAGTTGTTTCACCGGATAAAGCTAATCCAAATTCCATCATGATTTTTGACGATATAGCCACTGAAAAGCAGGACAACGTGAGAGCATTCTTCTGTATAGGAAGACATAAAAAAGTAGATAGTTTCTATCTCTGTCAATCATACGCTCGCATACCGAAGCATCTCATTCGAGATAATGTGAATTTACTAGTTTTGTTTCGACAAGATGACGTGAATATTAAACATATTTATAACGATCATGTTAACTCAGATATGACTTTTGAGAAGTTTAAAGTAATTTGTTCAAAATGTTGGAGAGACGATAATCATGGATTTATAGTTATTGATAGAGATAGACCAATCAATCATGGACGGTATAGAGAAGGATTCGATTCTTTTGCTATAAATATAACGGAGTGAACGAATGAAGATTATTTAACTTTAGAAACTGCAAGCGTCAACATGGCTAATTTTGAAAAAGAAAAGAAGATGCTCGAGCAATTATCTGAGGCTCGTGATGCCATCAGACGTAAGTATCAACTAATAAAACGTGACAAAGCTGATTTAGAAAATACATTGAATGAAACTTTTAAACCTATGGTTGATCCATTGAAGAAACTTGTGGAGGTAGCTATTGATAAAACTAACGATAATACTGAACAGGAAACGAACAAGGAGAAGAAAATTACGTTCGATAAAGTTTTCAAGTCAAAAACAACAGCTGACACTCCCTATAAATCTCGATATTTCAATAGTACTGTTAATGACTTAAATTCAACATTACATCCGCTTGATTCTACATTTGAATCCGCTATGTCTATTACTGATGATGGTGATGAAGATGAATTTAGTAAGACTAGTGAATCAACACTTGATAGAACCGCAATAAATTTAGACAATGTTAGTTCAAAACAACAAAAACAGCTATTGGATGACTCGATTGTAGGAAACTATATTCGACTATTGCATGAACCGCAACAGAAAAGTAATTTAGACAAGACATTTGGCGTTCGCTTGCATGAAAATACATATGTCATAGGCAATTCTCCAATTTCTTTCCAAAACGATAATGTGACTGTGAATGATAAAGCATTCAGCAAGACGTCTGGATTAATGGAACTTCTCTTTCGTAAAGAACCTAATTCTAAATTAATCAGTTCATCAGATATTGAAAATTATATAAAAATTCTTGAAATCACTAACGCTCATCGTAAGAGATATGAAACAAATGGAGAATATCGCAATAAGCATGTAAATAAATTCAAAAAGTATATTGGTCCAAATTTATCTTTAAGTGGTAGTGCTAAGAAGCGAAAATTGACTATTGATGGAAGAGGTCTTTTTCCTAACTATAAAATAGCAAGAAAAGGAATATTATTTGATTATGTATATTGGGATGATCCAAACGAGCTCGTTGATCGATTGAGATTGCTTATCGCCGAATAAACCGCTGGTAATCCTAGTCATATTAATGAAATTCATTCAATCATTGAAGAATTACGTGAAGCTGGCTATATATATTAAGACAATTCTAAATATTCCTCAGTAATAAAATGAGTGTTGATGTGTTTGGACGTACATTGAAAAAAAAGGAGGGTAATCAAGGTCCTCCTGGTATAGGGTATAATATCACTAAAGACGGACAATACGACGCGAATGACAAAAGAATTTGTTATATAGCCGATCCTCAGGAGAGTAACGATGCTGTAAACTTACGAACGTTACAAAAAACTATTATAGCTAACGTTACTACGCTTACGAGTATGATAAATGATCTCTCAAAATCATTGGATACAATAAGATTAGAATTAGTAAAGCATCAAGTAATTATTGCTAAGTTAGAAAAAGATAATATTAGTAATCATAAAGAGAAACAGAAAGAGAAAGTGATAGAAAAAACTATTGGACCGTTAGACATTTTTACAAATATTGGACCGTTTGAAATTTAAAAAAAAAAACTTTAAAATGAAACATCAAAGAGTGGTGGATGAGTTACACAAACCAGCACGTCGAAACTATCCTCGTCGAAAAGTCGATATACGCGGAATAGATGAGACGTGGCAAGCTGATCTTGTTGAGATGCAAAACTATTCTAGAGAGAATAAAGGTTTTCGCTATCTGTTAACTATTATAGATACGTTCTCTAAATATGCTTGGGGAGTTCCAGTAAAACAGAAAACTGCTACAGATGTCACTAACGCAATGGAATCTGTATTAAAAAAGGGACGCATTCCTAAAAATCTCCAAGTGGATAGAGGCAAAGAGTTCTACAATACAAATTTTCAAAGTTTAATGAAAAAATATAAAATAAACCTTTATTCTACTTATAGCAATCTTAAAGCATCAATTTGTGAACGTTTCAATCGAACACTAAAAAATATTATGTGGAAAAAATTCAGTTTAATAGGAAATTATAAGTGGATTGACTTTCTCCCCAGTTTAATAGAATCTTATAATAATCAAAAACACCGTACAATAAATATGAAGCCTAAAGACGTGACTAAAGAAAATGAAATGCAGGTCTTGACACGATTCTCTTACGATCAACGTCTTTTCAAAAAACCGAAATTCCAGGTAGGAGATAAAGTGCGAGTAAGCAAGTCTAAACACGTTTTTGAAAAAGGATATACGCCTAATTGGTCTACAGAAATTTTTACTATTCATCGTATTTCGAGAACTAAACCTGTAACATATCACCTACTAGATTATCAAGAAAATCCCATTGTTGGAGGTTTTTATGAGCAAGAACTACAGAAAGCTATGTATCCTGATATTTATCTTGTAGAAAAAATTCTCAGAAGACGGGGTAATGAAGTCTATGTAAAATGGCTTGGCTTTGATAATACTCATAATTCTTGGATAAATAAGGAGACTATACAACAATGAATTACAAATATAAATTTATATGTATCTAGCTTGTAATTAAATAAATAATTGTTTTCATTTATAAATATTACATTGTTTTTTTTTTATTTTAAGGATAAGAGCCCCAACCTTCGCTCTTACCTGTGAGGTATTTCCATTTTTTATATTCGACACTAGTGAGTCCATTAAGACAAGTCGAAACCTGCTTTAATAGAAACACTAATGACTCATTTACCTCTCCAGAAAATAAATTTATATAATACAATCTTTATTGAGAACTAATAAGATATACAAATACATTTACTTAATATTAAATTGAAATCGATCACATCCATAATATTGAATAAATAATGCATATTTTTGTACTCTATCAGAAAGATAAATAAAAAGATCCAAATGATGAATTATCGCTCTTGACATTCGGTCCGGTAGAACAATTTCGAACTCACAATCGAGTTCAAGAATAATTCGAGATTCATCTTGTCTCATGAATGTTATTAGATAATTCTCATCTTCATGCAATTCATAATGACTTTTTTCAGGAAGTATATCGAAAAGCTTCATTCCAATGTTATTCAACATTTCAAAATTCATCTTGCTGTAGGTAAAGAAATCTAGAATGTTACGTATTCTTCTTCTAATACTACTTCTACTACTACTTCTACTACTACTGCTCTCACTGCTGTTTGTACTGTTACTGCTGCTGCTGCTGCTGCTGCTGCTGCTGCTGCTGCTACTGCTGCTGCTGCTACTGCTGCTACTACTGCTGCTACTACTGCTACTACTACTGCTACTACTGCTACTACTCGATTCTTGAGGCAGAATGAAGCTCTTCGAGGCTCACAGCTCTTTTAAAACCTTTCCCCACTACTTTGGTTTTCGAGCCGCCACAACCGCCTCCCTCTACTTTAAATTAGATTTCCATTTTATTTAACATATATATAGTGTGATGATTTTCTAATATAGGACCAAGCATTCTATTCATCATCAATATACGTTTGTTGAGTAATACTCGTGATATAACTTTATTCAATTCAGCAATACGTCTTTGGAAACGTTCGTGATCTCGTGCTATTTACTCCCAAATACCTTTTCTAGAGTCTTTTTCTTCGTATGGAAGATGATGTATTTTAACATTCTTCGCAAACCATACATGCTTAGAAGAGGAGTGAGATCTCCTGTTGTCTCTTATAGCTGGCATGGCTAAGCTTCTACTATTACTACTACTTCTTCTTCTTACCAATGCTTCGAACAGAATGGTATTCCTATTAACATCTTATCGATATTTTAGAATATAACCCCACTACTTCGCTTTTCGAGCCGCCGAAATCCCCCCCCCCCTCTTTCTTATTTTTTTATTAGGGAATGGTGAGAGCCCCAACCATCGCTCTCACCTGTGAGGTGCTTCCACTACTAACATTGCTTATGAGACCTTTACACTAAGTCGAAACTCAGCAGAAAGAACGCATAAGGAATTACTTCAACCTCTCCAAAAAAGGATTTGAAGGAATAATTAAATTTGGATTAAAGAGATAATTAAAATTTTAAATATAAATTTATTTACTATTTATACATTTACATATTATGCTAGATTAATTTTTAAATTCAAAATTCGAGCCTTCTCGATGGTAAATAAACAACTCCTTTCTTTCCACGGTCTCGAATAATTTTTTCAGCATATCTTCATCTTTTTCTAATGCTAAGCTTACTCGCTTAGGTAAAAATACTTCAAATTCATCGTTTACTGTTATCACTACACTAAATCCATAACGAGTATTAAGCCATCTTAATCTCGTTATCATGTAGGTACAGTTATTCTCTAATTGTGTCATTGTTTTTCTTGGTAAAAATGCTGATTTGGCTATTCTATTAATTGATGAAAAGTCCATTCTACAATAACAAAAAATCAATCAATAATTAATACTACTAGGATATATAGTTAGAGAGCTACTAGTATACAAGAAACTTACTTTTAAGAGAAAATCTAGAAGTCTAATAGGAGAACTAGGAAGAGAGACTACTGCTGTTGCTTCAACCTACTGCTGAATAACTGCGACGGACTGAGGTGTGTTCTCCGTTTTGTACCATGCGTCCCCTCTCGGAGAACTCGAGCCGCCGTAATTTCCCTCTCTTTTCGCCTTATCCCCACTTGAGAAATTTCTCATATGATTCCATTGCCCATACTCCTCAGACTTCAGTCGCCATGTTTGCCGTTGTCCCCTACTCTACCGTTGTCCCCACTCTCTCACTATTCTATCCTTACTCTTTTCCTAACTGAGCCTTCTTCCTCCCCACTATTACTACTCTGTTCTGAGCGACTTCTGTCGGAGGTTGGAAGAAGCTTACAACTTTCTTTCATACTACTCTGTTCTGAGAGACTTCTGTCGGAGGTTAGAGGAAGCTTACAACTTTCTTGAGGATTTTCTTCCATTTCTATGATCTTTCTTTTCCTGCGTTCTTCCGCACTCTTGATTTTAAGCTTTGACGTTTCAATAGTTTTGTAATGACCCCATGGAAGTGTATCAGGATTTTTATCGAATATACATCGTTTATCATCATATGGACTTAGTGCTACTTTCTGCACTCTTTCTGTTCTTACTTGATGTAATACACTTCGTATATTACATTGCTCATGCCTAATAATTTCTAAATCCAATAAACAGTTTCGAAAATCTTCATGATCTATTGTTTTTATGACAGTATGTGTTTTTACGCCTTTTGCTTTCTTTATTGCTTGATGGTTTTCTATTAGTATACTATACATTTTACTTCGAAGTCCAATGAATTCTCTCATAATATTACCATTGCATTCATCTTTCATAATACCGAGAACCTTTTTATTAACTAACGGCATATTAAACTGATTATTTTCTGAGTAATCTGATGTATCAAATTTATTGATATCTTCTTTCATTATTTCATGTATATCAACATCTTTAAATTCATATACGAGGCTATCTGTATCAGTATAAAGTAATTTTGCTTTATGAGGTAGTCTTTCTTTTATGTAGCCATAGTGGAAGTAATATACTAATGTTTTTGAGAGATCTAGCACACAAAGTCCAATATATATTGGTTTTTTAATACTAATAGACGTCCATGATAACTGTATTGCTACTAAATTTTCATCAAAGATTGAACTACTATGAAAGTTGGGTTGCGCGATCCGTGCTTCTGCTCCATATCTACCACTCCATGTACTAATTAATTTAACGTCTTTTCGTTTCCTTTCATCCTCCATAGTCTTTCCGTATACTGCATTAATCATGAGTTTATAGAATAACTTTTCAAATTCATTTCTAGCTTGTTTTCTTTTTTCTGTATTCAAATCTACATAAGTTTTAAGCCAAGGCTTTTGATTAAACTGAAGTGCTCTGTGTATTTGTTTTATTTTGAGTCCGTATTTAATAGCCTGCTTTAGCGCTCTATAATGAATGACATATCGTTCTTTATCATACAGTGTTGTTAAAAGTTTTTTTTGTCTTGACCCAGGTGGTGTGTTGTGTTCAGGACAAAGTGGAAGGTCCTTATGTTCGTCGTGTAGTTCTTTTGGATACTCTAGATCAACTTCTAAAATATATCCAACCTCATTGTTATCGGAAACATTGAAAAAATGAGGCTCATCGATGTTAGAGACCCACTTAAAATTTTTATATGGTAATGATTGCGTCATTGCCCATCCATATAAATTGTTAACGTCAAAGTACATCAAAGTCTTGCTAGGTTCTTTTTCATTATATTCTGAGCCCATATATCGATTATTAGCTTTTGAGTATCTATTACAGCATTGACTAATACCTCCTCGAATGCCTTTTTGGATGAATAAAACCATGTCTATATCGGTTAAAAGTTCTAGCTCAATTTTTGTACACTTTAACATAGCATCCCATGTTAATCCAGGAGTAGTATAATAGTGTGCCGGGTCGAGTTGATACGCGTCCATACACGTTTTACGAAAATTTTCAAAAATATCGGCCAAGAGTAATACGTCAGTTTTTAAATATAAATCAGAATACTGTCCTAAATCAATGATGTCAAATGCATTCCACACTTTTTGAGCATGCTCATAGTCAGTTTCAGAGATGTTGCTATCTATCAATTGACTATGAAAATCTTCGATAGGTGGTAATTGAGTCTGTTTTAATCTTTCAAAACTGTTAACATACTCATATGGAAAAACGCCTTTTCTCTTCAATAATTCTATTTGTGTTTTTGTATATTTATCTATCTTGAATTCATGCTCTACGATATTTAGTTTGGTTAAGTATAAAGACAGTTTTTCGAGAGATGATGGCATAAAACGAAACGAATCAATAAATCGAAAATTTATAGTACTACCGTCCACATGTTTTGTGAAAGCTATATATCTTTCCTTGTTTTCAGCTAAAACAGTCACATTTCCCTCAAGATCAGAGCTAGTAGCTATTTCTTTTATTATAAAATGAGAATCATATCCAGTAAGGTTATGGAAGACAACTGGTATAAAATAAGGATTCTTATAATTTAAATTACAGGATGCGTGAGCAGCACCTCTAAATCGACCCGTCAAATGACAATGATCTCTGACTCTTGTTTCATCAGGTTGAAAATATTTTCTACAAATATGACACATTTTGCTCATCTTGAAATCCATTTGATTACGCCATGAAAGATTCATTTCTATTGCATTCTTATATATTTGATTCATTTCATCTAACAAAATCTGAAATTGTTTGATAATCCATTGTGCGGGTGATTGTTCTTCATTCAGTTTTTTTCTATACATCTTAAAGACTGATTTGGAATCATCATAACTACATTTTATATAAAGCCCCACACTAAAGGCTTCATGGTCTTGGAAGGATCGTCCGTTATTTACTGGTTTCAATAAGCACTCTAAATCAGCATAGATAATAAACGGAATCATTTCTTTTCGATCATAATGATTAAATTTCAGAAGAGGAAAATTAGGTAGATTAACTCTATATTTATTTAATTTTGAACAATCAGTCTCATGAATATTCAATTTTTCTTTATTATTAAAATAGTGGAGACAGCGTTCACAGAGATAAATTTGTGCAGTATGTTTCGTTACTTGACTTCTAACAAGAGCAGATAAGTTTTTAATCCATACATAGTGGAATTTTAATTTGAAATTATCACTGTTATTTGATCTATTAGATTTTTCTGTTTCATTCTCATCAATATAATCGCTTTGTAGTAACAAAAGATTTACATGCTTATCTTGTTTTAAAGTTGATATGTAATATGGTGAGACTTCGAATTTCAAACCGTATTTTTTTAGTATGTATAGATTTATTGAAATACTATTTAATTTTTCAAATTTAGGAATATTCTTTACCTCAACAGGAAAGTTTATATCATCGAATTTCAATTCATTCGCAAAGGGCATATAATTTTGAACTCTTTCGCTATGAAATCTAGCTGGATGAAGACAGGCAAGCACAGCCCATTTAAAACATTCATTATCTGTATTTTGAACGTTGATAATTGCTTTTTTATCTGCTATTTGTTTTGGTAGTTGAATATATGAGCCAGGTTTGAAAGGATTAAATTTATTTATATTAACAGTAATACCGATGATAGTTTTTAATGTCCAACCGGAATCTTTTTCTTGAAATTCTTCTAAATTTTTAAGTATAACATCTTCAATATTTTCTGTAAACCATAATTTAAGATCTGTCGTTTTATAAATAGAAACATTTTCGGTGTTGAAATACTTTACTTGAATGTCCTCTACATTATCTTTTATTACGGTAAATTGAGCTGACATTTCTATATTTATTTCTAGAGCATTATGAATTGAAAGATATTTTGGTATTTGTAGTTGTAATAATTTATTTGCTGCTTTTAAGAATGACTTTATATCTCTATGTTCTTGATTGGCTATGAATGCAGTAATGATACGTTTTTCAAATGCTGAATTTATTTCACGCCAAATAACTCCATCCCCTTCAATTTGGTTTGGAATGACTCGTAATGAATTAACATTTCCTCCGACTTTTATGGAATTATTTAAATTAATTTCGATTGAATTTAAATGAGTAGCGCATGTTTGACATCTCTGTCGTATTGCTCTACTTAAGTTAGGCCGTAACATATATTCTTCAAGAGAATGCAAAGCGGTAATTATTATATTTTTCCATCTAATAAAATCATCCTTATTAGCGTCTGAGTTGTAATAGATTTTCCATAAATCGCGTACTGTATTTTCAAAATAAGCAATAGAAGCCATTGTAATGAAAATGCACGTAGGTCAACTAGTAATACTACTACTACTACTAGTACTACTACTACTACTACTACTACTACTACTACTACTACTGCTTGTCACTGCTAAGAAAGCTAGTGAAGCGGTCTGTCTCGAAAGACTGCGCTCTTTTCCCATCGAGCACGGCTTTTAAGCACTATGGTGACGCTGAAAGCAGCGGTTTCGGCGCTGTAGGTTGAAGAGGGAGTAGTCAGACAAAAGGTAGGAGGTGGGTGGGTGGGTGGTGGCTGCGCCTAGCAAGCTAGAGACGCTACCCCCTCTCGGAGGGCCCACACTCAGCTAGCATAAGCTTACTAAGCGCCCTACTATTGAAGGAGAGCGAGAGAGAGAGAGAGAACGGCATCCACACTATACGACGTACGCGTCTAGCAAGCTAGAGACGCTACCCCCTCTCCGAGGGCCCACACTCAGCCAGCATAAGTGCCCTACTATCGAAGGAGAGTGAGATAGAGGGATAGAGAGAGAGAGAGAGAGAGTGAAAACAGCATCCTCACTATACGGCGTACGCGTCTAGCAAGCTAGAGACGCTACCCCCTCTCCGAGGGTCCTTCACTCAGCCAGCATAAGCATATAGTTTACCAAACACCCTACCGACTTCTACAGCATCCTACCTTAACAACCTCTGTGGGTGGGTTGGTGGGTGGGTGGGTGAAGCGTCCTACTATCGGGGGGGGGGGGGGGGGGGGGAGACTGGCCCCCTCGAAGGGCCCACTGGCACGCGGGAGGTGTCGAACGAACATCAAATGCAACACTCGGCATGGGGTCTCACCTTATCGCGATTAAAAGGTGTCACTACCTTCACACCTTCATCGGGCGGCTCCTTTGTGTCCCAGAACATACACGTATCCTTATACATTGGCGGCGCGCGCGAGGTGTCAAACCAACATCAAATGCCCCTTAACACTCAGCATGGGGCCCACTGGCACGCGGAAGGTGTCAAAGGTACATCAAATTCCTTTTAGGCACTCACCATGGGGTCTGACCATTAATTAAAAGGTGTCACTACCTTCACACCTTCATCGGGCGGCTCCTTTGTGTCCCAGAACATACATGTATCCTTATACATTGGCGGTATCCTTTGTCGGCTCCTTTGTGTCCCAGAACATACATTGCTTATCTACTCGTATACATATATAAATTCATACTTATGCAGACATATATTTTATATATAAAATATATGTATATAAATTCATACTTATGCAGACATATATCACGATAAAACTCGACTTATGCAGACGTTTTACCTACTTATGCGGACGTCTGCACAAGTCCCTTAGTAAAATGCCCTAACGTAAAATAAGCGAACCGTATCTGCATAAATGTTGATTCGCGTTTCAAATCATACAACACATAGATAAATATAGATGAATATATATATGGAATAAGGAATTTGAAAAAATTATGATTTGTGTTTCAAACGATAATCTATTACGAAATATTGCTTCGAAGTTTTAAAGAAAACAGTAAAATAATAAAAATGTATTGTTGGGACTTAATGAGAGTAGACGATTTGTGTAAATTTTTAGCTATAGATCCATATATTGGATTTCATAGTAGAAAGATTTATCATTATGGTGTTCTTTCACAACGTGTACAATTAGATATTGAAGAAGCATTTGTAAAATATACCCCGATCAACAGTAAAAATGTAAAAGTGATACGCGATCAACTAATGGAAATTGTCAATGCTCACTGCTTAAATTATATATTTAACATTCAGAGACTTGGTTTAGTAAATTCCATGTTAGATTATTATTTACGTTCTATGTCTTGTGAATCTTCTATTATTATCAAGGAATGTAATCGCTTTGCTGGAGATAGATATAAAGGTTTTAAAATTGAAGCAAGTGAAGACATAAAAAAGGGTACAAAGCTGAAAATGCTTACAGGGGTTTACAAAGCAATTGATTGTAAGACACTGGCTTATTTACAATCTCAAAATTTAAATTTTTCAATCATGAAGAGTAACTTGACAAAAAATGATATGATTATGCTTGGACCTGCAGCTCTAGTAAATCACGATTGCTCACCTAATAGTGAGTACGAGTCGTTATCCAAAAGTTCATTATTAATAAAAGTGATCAAAAACCTAAAAGCCGGCGATGAAATTTTATGCTCTTATGATCTAGATTATTTTGGATACAATAACAAAGAGTGTGCCTGTCAAACTTGTGAAAAAGAAAAAAAAAATCATTTTCTGGAAACAAATGAAAATTTTGGTAAGAAAATTATATTTTTTAAATTTTCAAATGCAATACCATGTTAATTAAATTTATTAAAATTTTTTTAGATAAATCCAACTTTGTCAAAACAAAAATTCAAAATATTTTGATTTACAATAGTAACAACTATTGTTTAGAAAAATTATTTTATGAAATGAACTATACTTTTATAGAAATAACGCCAGTTATAAAGAGGATATTTTGTTCTGATTCAATATATGCTTTAAAAGAATATGTACAGCTACTTCTCAGTTCAAGCTTCAATTTCAATGTAATAAGAGTATTTGATTATTATAATAGTTCAGATAATTATGTCAATATGATTGAAAAAAATAATATAGTAAATATTGACCTTTCAGAAAGACATGCAATCACATTAGTTGATTTAAATTATTGTAAGTACATAATTAGATTTTTTAATATAAATAATATTCATTACTTATTAGTTTACATATATATTTCTCACTACTATAAAATTAAATTATCCATCTATGCCTCTAGAGAAATTAGACTTGGCAAGTTATTATTTTATATTTATTGATTAATTTTTGGCCATGTTAAATTATTTGTGAAACAGAAATTTTGTTATTACAAACTATGATTAGATTATTTGACAATATTTTGTATTATTCTATACGTATACTTTTATATAATCATGATTGGCTTATAAAATTCCATTTATGGACAATATATTGATCAGCAACCCATCAAATTTTAAAGTGAACGATAATTTTTAATAATATTCACACATAAATCATGTAAGATAAATTTTTCAGCGATGGAAGAAGATAGTGTCCACAGAGATGCTACAAATACTATAAGCTTCCAATGTAAATCTGAAATGATACAGTGGTGTGATAAGTGCAAGAAAGGAATGGTTACAAATGATATCACAACAAACTGGCATAACAGTAACTGTTCTGGTTTAATTCAATAAGATCTAATAATATACCTTGTGTGATTCTAAAAATTCCTGGTAAGATTTTTTATAAATAGTAATATAAAATCTTTTATGTAAAAAGTGATTCTTGAACATAATTAAAATAAGGTTTTGAAAAGATCAAAGTATAATATTAAATAAACTCAAAATCACTTTAGCATGTAATATTATAAATACCAGACATCATCATATTTTTTGACCTCAAGTATCTAAAATACAGTTTTTAATCAAAATAGTTTAACAATCTAGTTTTTGATGAAAATGATAAAAAGTATAAAATTATAAAATCATTGATATCAGATTTTCACTACATCTACCTTTATTGAGGTGCCAATGAAAAATAAAAATTTTCTACTTCTTGAATGACTTGGAAAATAGCATAAAATAATCTAGAAATCAATAATTTTCCAATATATTACAATTTTTTGATTGCAGAAAAAATTCCCGAAAAGAGGTCATTTTGTCATTTCTGCACATCATTTGTGCACCAATATGCCAGACATCTAAAAACTCATCATTTTATTGAATCAAAAGTTGCACAAATGATCAAGAATAGGAAGGAAGAAGAACGGAGAAAGCTCATATATTCATTAAGAAATCGGGGATACGATATCTACTACAAATTGTCAGGAAATATAGTTCCATGTAGGTCAACAAAAAAAACTGCAGGAAATGTAACAAAGATGCAATGTAAAGATTGCGGAGCTTTTTTATCTAAAAGTACTCTATGGTGCCATGCATGTCCTAATACAATGTAAGACTTGTAGTCAAATTAAATAAAGACTCAATTAATAAAAAATTATATTGTTATGAGTTCATTGCTTAACTAACAAGGTATATTAATGTAAGATTGATAATGAATAATAGATTATTAGGTCCTTAACGGGAATTCCACAATATATACTTACACTTCTATTATCGCGGAGTTGTAGAAAGCTATCAGATACGGTATAAAGTTTAATATTATCGTTCCCTAAATGCGATAGCTACAGATCATATTTTTTAGAGTTAAAAACAAATATAATCCTTAATAAAATCGTGTACCGACATTTGTGCAAGTATAATTTACCAACAAGCTTGAATGACTCATATATTAATAAACTTACATAAGTCGAGTATGTAGACTTTCACTGTAAGTATGGCCTGAATAACAAATAAAATTACTATGACATTGATAATGTTTTGGAAATCACGTTTCAGAACCGGATTCTTACGACAGCCACGCCTTACGTGCAAATTCAAGGATATTTAAAAGTTCATATGGTACCGTATTGCTACGTAGTAAAAAGCCATCAGAACGAAATGACACACTACACTTTAAATACATTAAAAAACATTACTTCTCTTATTAAAATAACAATCCAAATTATCGCTGGAATCAGGTTATCGCGTCCATCATAGGAAAAAGGATATACCGCCAAACCAGAATAACCCATTTATTTATAAACGTCTCATATACTTGAGACGTTGAAATTAAAAATTGATAATATCTATAAGTCTAGATCGCTTCACTTGAGATTGAAAATAATAGAGAGATCATGCTCATAAACCTGATTTCGACAACAGTCATTGAAGATGTAATATTGGAAGTATGTACATTGCTAGAATTTGGTCATTTATGTTTTAGGTACATTGTCTCAGTACAAAGATAGGTATCCCATTGCTGTATCTTTCTCGAATCAATATCAGTTATCATACTAATTGAAATCATATGCCGAAATCTGAAGTTGATAACATATGAACAGCATTATTGAATAACTTGAGTTCGACAATGATTGGGAGATTATATTCATAAACCTGATTTCGACGACAGTCATTGCAGATGTATTTTTGGGAGTATGTACAAAGCTGAAATTTGTTTATTTACATTTTTAGTACTTTGTCTTGGTATCTAGGTTGGTAAGCCATTGCTGTATCTTTCTCGAATCAATACCAATTATAATAGTGATTAAAATGACATGGCGAATTCTGTCGCCGAAATCAGGTCACCACGTTTATCTCGTGGAAATTAATCTACCTTTCAGCCAAAATAAGTCGTTCGTTACTGAACCTAACAAGCGTCGATTAAGTTGAGTTTAGAAGTCGATAACATATGAACAGCATTATTGAATAACTTGAGTACGACATTGATTGGAAGATCATGTTCATAAACCTGATTTCGACGACAATTATTGCAGATGTGTTTTTAGATGTATATACATAGCGAAAATTTGTTCATCTAAGTTTTTTCTATTTTGTCTTGGTATCTAGGTTCGTAAGCCATTGCTGTAACTTTCTCGGATCAATACCAATTACAATAGTGGTTAAAATGACATGGCGAATTCTGTCGCCGAAATCAGGTCGCAACGTTTATCTCGTGGAAATTAATCTACCGTTCAGCCAAAATAAATCGTTCGTTACTTAAGCATTATTGAATAACGTGAGACTGATAATGATTCAGAGATCTTGTTCATAAACCTGACTTCGACGACAGTTATTGTAGATATGTTTTTAGATGTATATGCATAGCTGAAATTTGTTCATCTAAGTTTTTTCTACTTTGTCTTGGTATCTAGGCTGGTAAGCCATTGGTGTATCTTTCTCGAATCAATACCAATTATAATAGTGGTTAAAATGACATGGCGAATTCTGTCGCCGAAATCAGATCGCCACGTTTATCTCGTGGAAATTAATCTACCTTTCAGCCAAAATAAGTCGTTCGTCACTTAAGCATTATTAAATAACGTGAGACTGATAATGATTCAGAGATCTTGTTCATAAACCTGATTTCAACGACACTTATTGCAGATGTGTTTTTAGATGTATATCCATAGCTGAAATTTGTTCATCTAAGTTTTTTCTACTTTGTCTTGGTATCTAGGTTGGTAAGCCATTGGTGTATCTTTCTCGAATCAATACCAATTATAATAGTGATTAAAATGACATGGTGAATTCTGTCGCCGAAATCAGGTCACCACGTTTATCTCGTGGAAATTAATCTACCTTTCAGCCAAAATAAGTCGTTCGTTACTGAACCTAACAAGCGTCGATTAAGTTGAGTTTAGAAGTCGATAACATATGAACAGCATTATTGAATAACTTGAGTACGACATTGATTGGAAGATCATGTTCATAAACCTGATTTCGACGACAGTTATTGCAGATGTGTTTTTAGATGTATATACATAGCGAAAATTTGTTCATCTAAGTTTTTTCTACTTTGTCTTGGTATCTAGGTTCGTAAGCCATTGCTGTAACTTTCTCTAATCAATACCAATTATAATAGTGGTTAAAATGACATGGCGAATTTTGTCGCCGAAATCAGGTCGCCACGTTTATCTCGTGGAAATTAATCTACCGTTCAGCCAAAATAAATCGTTCGTTACTTAAGCATTATTGAATAACGTGAGACTGATAATGATTCAGAGATCTTGTTCATAAACCTGATTTCAACAACAGTTATTGCAGATGTGTTTTTAGATGTATATCCATAGCTGAAATTTGTTCATCTAAGTTTTTTCTACTTTGTCTTGGTATCTAGGTTGGTAAGCCATTGCTGTAACTTTCTCGAATCAATACCAATTACAATAGTGGTTAAAATGACATGGCGAATTCTGTCGCCGAAATCAGGTCGCCACGTTTATCTCGTGGAAATTAATCTACCTTTCAGCCAAAATAAGTCGTTCGTTACTGAACCTAACAAGCGTCGATTAAGTTGAGTTTAGAAGTCGATAACATATGAACAGCATTATTGAATAACTTGAGTACGACATTGATTGGGATATTATATTCATAAACCTGATTTCGACGACAGTCATTGCAGATGTATTTTTGGGAGTATGTACAAAACTGAAATTTGTTTATTTACATTTTTAGTACTTTGTCTTGGTATCTAGGTTCGTAAGCCATTGCTGTAACTTTCTCGAATCAATACCAATTATAATAGTGGTTAAAATGACATGGTGAATTCTGTCGCCGAAATCAGGTAGCCAAGTTTATCTCGTGGAAATTAATCTACCTTTCAGCCAAAATAAGTCGTTCGTTACTGAACCTAACAAGCGTCGATTAAGTTGAGTTTAGAAGTCGATAACATATGAACAGCATTATTGAATAACTTGAGTACGACATTGATTGAAAGATCATGTTCATAAACCTGATTTCGACGACAGTTATTGCAGATGTGTTTTTAGATGAATATACAAAGCGAAATTTTGTTCATCTAAGTTTTTTCTACTTTGTCTTGGTATCTAGGTTGGTAAGCCATTGCTGTAACTTTCTCGAATCAATACTAATTATAATAGTGGTTAAAATGACATGGCGAATTCTGTCGCCGAAATCAGGTCGCCAAGTTCATCTCGTGGAAATTAATCTACCTTTCAGCCAAAATAAGTCGTTCGTTACTGAACCTAACAATCGTCGATTAAGTTGAGTTTAGAAGTCGATAACATATGAACAGCATTATTGAATAACTAGAGTACGACATTGATTGAAAGATCATGTTCATAAACCTGATTTCGACGACAGTTATTGCAGATGTGTTTTTAGATGAATATACAAAGCGAAATTTAGTTCATCTAAGTTTTTTCTACTTTGTCTTGGTATCTAGGTTCGTAAGCCATTGCTGTAACTTTCTCGGATCAATACCAATTACAATAGTGGTTAAAATGACATGGCGAATTCTGTCGCCGAAATCAGGTCGCAACGTTTATCTCGTGGAAATTAATCTACCGTTCAGCCAAAATAAGTCGTTCGTTACTTAAGCATTATTAAATAACGTGAGACTGATAATGATTCAGAGATCATGTTCATCAACCTGACTTCGACGACAGTTATTGTAGATATGTTTTTAGATGTATATGCATAGCTGAAATTTGTTCATCTAAGTTTTTTCTACTTTGTCTTGGTATCTAGGCTGGTAAGCCATTGGTGTATCTTTCTCGAATCAATACCAATTATAATAGTGATTAAAATGACATGGTGAATTCTGTCGCCGAAATCAGATCACCACGTTTATCTCGTGGAAATTAATCTACCTTTCAGCCAAAATAAGTCGTTCGTTACTGAACCTAACAAGCGTCGATTAAGTTGAGTGTAGAAGTTAATAACATATGAACAGCATTATTGAATAACTTGAGTTCGACAATGATTGGAAGGTCATGTTCATAAACCTGATTTCGACAACAGTTATTGCAGATGTGTTTTTAGATGTACATATGTAGCGAAATTTTGTTCATCTAAGTTTTTTCTACTTTGTCTTGGTATCTAGGTTGGTAAGCCATTGGTGTATCTTTCTCGAATCAATACCAATTATAATAGTGGTTAAAATGACATGGCGAATTTTGTTGCCGAAATCAGGTCGCCACGTTTGTCTCGTGGAAATTAATCTACCGTTCAGCCAAAATAAATCGTTCGTTACTTAAGCATTATTGAATAACGTGAGACTGATAATGATTCAGAGATCTTGTTCATAAACCTGATTTCAACAACAGTTATTGCAGATGTGTTTTTAGATGTATATCCATAGCTGAAATTTGTTCATCTAAGTTTTTTCTACTTTGTCTTGGTATCTAGGTTGGCAAGCCATTGCTGTATCTTTCTCGAATCTATACCAATTACAATAGTGGTTAAAATGACATGGCGAATTCTGTCGCCGAAATCAGGTCGCCACGTTTATCTCGTGGAAATTAATCTACCTTTCAGCCAAAATAAGTCGTTCGTTACTGAACCTAACAAGCGTCGATGAAGTTGAGTGTAGAAGTCGATAACATATGAACAGCTTTATTGAATAACTAGAGTACGACATTGATTGAAAGATCATGTTCATAAACCTGATTTCGACGACAGTTATTGCAGATGTGTTTTTAGATGAATATACAAAGCGAAATTTTGTTCATCTAAGTTTTTTCTACTTTGTCTTGGTATCTAGGTTCGTAAGCCATTGCTGTAACTTTCTCGAATCAATACCAATTATAATAGTGGTTAAAATGACATGGCGAATTCTGTCGCCGAAATCAGGTCGCCAAGTTTATCTCGTGGAAATTAATCTACCGTTCAGGCAAAATAAGTCGTTCGTTACTTAAGCATTATTAAATAACGTGAGACTGATAATGATTCAGAGATCATGTTCATCAACCTGACTTCGACGACAGTTATTGCAGATGTGTTTTTAGATGTATATCCATAGCTGAAATTTGTTCATCTAAGTTTTTTCTACTTTGTCTTGGTATCTAGGTTGGTAAGCCATTGCTGTAACTTTCTCGAATCAATACCAATTATAATAGTGGTTAAAATGACATGGCGAATTCTGTCGCCGAAATCAGGTCACCACGTTTATCTCGTGGAAATTAATCTACCTTTCAGCCAAAATAAGTCGTTCGTTACTGAACCTAACAAGCGTCGATTAAGTTGAGTTTAGAAGTCGATAACATATGAACAGCATTATTGAATAACTTGAGAACGACATTGATTGGAAGATCATGTTCATAAACCTGATTTCGACGACAGTTATTGCAGATGTGTTTTTAGATGTATATCCATAGCTGAAATTTGTTCATCTAAGTTTTTTCTACTTTGTCTTGGTATCTAAGTTCGTAAGCCATTGCTGTAACTTTCTCGAATCAATACTAATTATAATAGTGGTTAAAATGACATGGCAAATTCTGTCGCCGAAATCAGGTAGCTAAGTTTATCTCGTGGAAATTAATCTACCTTTCAGCCAAAATAAGTCGTTCGTTACTGAACCTAACAAGCGTCGATTAAGTTGAGTTTAGAAGTCGATAACATATGAACAGCATTATTGAATAACTTGACTACGACATTGATTGGGATATTATATTCATAAACCTGTTTTCGACGACAGTCATTGCAGATGTATTTTTGGGAGTATGTACAAAACTGAAATTTGTTTATTTACATTTTTAGTACTTTGTCTTGGTATCTAGGTTCGTAAGCCATTGCTGTAACTTTCTCGAATCAATACTAATTATAATAGTGGTTAAAATGACATGGCGAATTCTGTCGCCGAAATCAGGTCACCACGTTTATCTCGTGGAAATTAATCTACCGTTCAGCCAAAATAAGTCGTTCGTTACTGAACCTAACAAGCGTCCATTAAGTTGAGTTTAGAAGTCGATAACATATGAACAGCATTATTGAATAACTAGAGTACGACATTGATTGAAAGATCATGTTCATAAACCTGATTTCGACGACAGTTATTGCAGATGTGTTTTTAGATGTATATACATAGCGAAATTTTGGTCATCTAAGTTTTTTCTACTTTGTCTTGGTATCTAGGTTCGTAAGCCATTGCTGTAACTTTCTCGAATCAATACCAATTATAATAGTGGTTAAAATGACATGGCGAATTTTGTCGCCTAAATCAGGTCGCCACGTTTATCTCGTGGACATTAATCTACCGTTCATCCAAAATAAGTCGTTCGTTACTTAAGCATTATTGAATAACGTGAGACTGATAATGATTCAGAGATCATGTTCATCAACCTGACTTCGACGACAGTTATAGCAGATGTGTTTTTAGATGTATATACATAGCGAAATTTTGTTCGTTTAAGTTTTTTCTACTTTGTCTTGGTATCTAGGTTGGTAAGCCATTGCTGTATCTTTCTCGAATCAATACCAATTATAATAGTGATTAAAATGACATGGCGAATTCTGTCGCCGAAATCAGGTCGCCACGTTTATCTCGTGGAAATTAATCTACCGTTCAGCCAAAATAAGTCGTTCGTTACTGAACCTAACAAGCGTCGATTAAGTTGAGTTTAGAAGTCGATAACATATGAACAGCGATATTGAATAACTTGAGTACGACATTGATTGGAAGATCATGTTCATAAACCTGATTTCGACGACAGTTATTGCAGATGTGTTTTTAGATGAATATACAAAGCGAAATTTTGTTCATCTAAGTTTTTTCTACTTTGTCCTGGTATCTAGGTTCGTAAGCCATTGCTGTAACTTTCTCGAATCAATACCAATTATAATAGTGATTAAAATGACATGGCGAATTCTGTCGCCGAAATCAGGTCACCACGTTTATCTCGTGGAAATTAATCTACCTTTCAGCCAAAATAAGTCGTTCGTTACTGAACCTAACAAGCGTCGATTAAGTTGAGTTTAGAAGTCGATAACATATGAACAGCATTATTGAATAACTTGAGAACGACATTGATTGGAAGATCATGTTCATAAACCTGATTTCGACGACAGTTATTGCAGATGTGTTTTTAGATGTATATCCATAGCTGAAATTTGTTCATCTAAGTTTTTTCTACTTTGTCTTGGTATCTAAGTTCGTAAGCCATTGCTGTAACTTTCTCGAATCAATACTAATTATAATAGTGGTTAAAATGACATGGCGAATTCTGTCGCCGAAATCAGGTAGCTAAGTTTATCTCGTGGAAATTAATCTACCTTTCAGCCAAAATAAGTCGTTCGTTACTGAACCTAACAAGCGTCGATTAAGTTGAGTTTAGAAGTCGATAACATATGAACAGCATTATTGAATAACTTGAGTACGACATTGATTGGAAGATCATGTTCATAAACCTGATTTCGACGACAGTTATTGCAGATGTGTTTTTAGATGTATATACATAGCGAAATTTTGGTCATCTAAGTTTTTTCTACTTTGTCTTGGTATCTAGGTTCGTAAGCCATTGCTGTAACTTTCTCGAATCAATACCAATTATAATAGTGGTTAAAATGACATGGCGAATTCTGTCGCCGAAATCAGGTCGCCAAGTTTATCTCGTGGAAATTAATCTACCTTTCAGCCAAAATAAGTCGTTCGTTACTGAACCTAACAAGCGTCGATTAAGTTGAGTTTAGAAGTCGATAACATATGAACAGCGATATTGAATAACTTGAGTACGACATTGATTGGAAGATCATGTTCATAAACCTGATTTCGACGACAGTTATTGCAGATGTGTTTTTAGATGTATATACATAGCGAAATTTTGGTCATCTAAGTTTTTTCTACTTTGTCTTGGTATCTAGGTTCGTAAGCCATTGCTGTAACTTTCTCGAATCAATACCAATTATAATAGTGGTTAAAATGACATGGCGAATTCTGTCGCCGAAATCAGGTCGCCAAGTTTATCTCGTGGAAATTAATCTACCGTTCAGGCAAAATAAGTCGTTCGTTACTTAAGCATTATTAAATAACGTGAGACTGATAATGATTCAGAGATCTTGTTCATAAACCTGATTTCAACAACAGTTATTGCAGATGTGTTTTTAGATGTATATCCATAGCTGAAATTTGTTCATCTAAGTTTTTTCTACTTTGTCTTGGTATCTAGGTTGGTAAGCCATTGCTGTAACTTTCTCGAATCTATACCAATTACAATAGTGGTTAAAATGACATGGCGAATTCTGTCGCCGAAATCAGGTCGCCACGTTTATCTCGTGGAAATTAATCTACCTTTCAGCCAAAATAAGTCGTACGTTACTGAACCTAACAAGCGTCGATGAAGTTGAGTGTAGAAGTCGATAACATATGAACAGCTTTATTGAATAACTAGAGTACGACATTGATTGAAAGATCATGTTCATAAACCTGATTTCGACGACAGTTATTGCAGATGTGTTTTTAGATGAATATACAAAGCGAAATTTTGTTCATCTAAGTTTTTTCTACTTTGTCTTGGTATCTAGGTTCGTAAGCCATTGCTGTAACTTTCTCGAATCAATACCAATTATAATAGTGGTTAAAATGACATGGCGAATTCTGTCGCCGAAATCAGGTCGCCAAGTTTATCTCGTGGAAATTAATCTACCGTTCAGGCAAAATAAGTCGTTCGTTACTTAAGCATTATTAAATAACGTGAGACTGATAATGATTCAGAGATCATGTTCATCAACCTGACTTCGACGACAGTTATTGCAGATGTGTTTTTAGATGTATATCCATAGCTGAAATTTGTTCATCTAAGTTTTTTCTACTTTGTCTTGGTATCTAGGTTGGTAAGCCATTGCTGTAACTTTCTCGAATCAATACCAATTATAATAGTGGTTAAAATGACATGGCGAATTCTGTCGCCGAAATCAGGTCACCACGTTTATCTCGTGGAAATTAATCTACCTTTCAGCCAAAATAAGTCGTTCGTTACTGAACCTAACAAGCGTCGATTAAGTTGAGTTTAGAAGTCGATAACATATGAACAGCATTATTGAATAACTTGAGAACGACATTGATTGGAAGATCATGTTCATAAACCTGATTTCGACGACAGTTATTGCAGATGTGTTTTTAGATGTATATCCATAGCTGAAATTTGTTCATCTAAGTTTTTTCTACTTTGTCTTGGTATCTAAGTTCGTAAGCCATTGCTGTAACTTTCTCGAATCAATACTAATTATAATAGTGGTTAAAATGACATGGCGAATTCTGTCGCCGAAATCAGGTAGCTAAGTTTATCTCGTGGAAATTAATCTACCTTTCAGCCAAAATAAGTCGTTCGTTACTGAACCTAACAAGCGTCGATTAAGTTGAGTTTAGAAGTCGATAACATATGAACAGCATTATTGAATAACTTGACTACGACATTGATTGGGATATTATATTCATAAACCTGTTTTCGACGACAGTCATTGCAGATGTATTTTTGGGAGTATGTACAAAACTGAAATTTGTTTATTTACATTTTTAGTACTTTGTCTTGGTATCTAGGTTCGTAAGCCATTGCTGTAACTTTCTCGAATCAATACTAATTATAATAGTGGTTAAAATGACATGGCGAATTCTGTCGCCGAAATCAGGTCACCACGTTTATCTCGTGGAAATTAATCTACCGTTCAGCCAAAATAAGTCGTTCGTTACTGAACCTAACAAGCGTCCATTAAGTTGAGTTTAGAAGTCGATAACATATGAACAGCATTATTGAATAACTAGAGTACGACATTGATTGAAAGATCATGTTCATAAACCTGATTTCGACGACAGTTATTGCAGATGTGTTTTTAGATGTATATACATAGCGAAATTTTGGTCATCTAAGTTTTTTCTACTTTGTCTTGGTATCTAGGTTCGTAAGCCATTGCTGTAACTTTCTCGAATCAATACCAATTATAATAGTGGTTAAAATGACATGGCGAATTTTGTCGCCGAAATCAGGTCGCCACGTTTATCTCGTGGACATTAATCTACCGTTCATCCAAAATAAGTCGTTCGTTACTTAAGCATTATTGAATAACGTGAGACTGATAATGATTCAGAGATCATGTTCATCAACCTGACTTCGACGACAGTTATAGCAGATGTGTTTTTAGATGTATATACATAGCGAAATTTTGTTCGTTTAAGTTTTTTCTACTTTGTCTTGGTATCTAGGTTGGTAAGCCATTGCTGTATCTTTCTCGAATCAATACCAATTATAATAGTGATTAAAATGACATGGCGAATTCTGTCGCCGAAATCAGGTCGCCACGTTTATCTCGTGGAAATTAATCTACCGTTCAGCCAAAATAAGTCGTTCGTTACTGAACCTAACAAGCGTCGATTAAGTTGAGTTTAGAAGTCGATAACATATGAACAGCGATATTGAATAACTTGAGTACGACATTGATTGGAAGATCATGTTCATAAACCTGATTTCGACGACAGTTATTGCAGATGTGTTTTTAGATGAATATACAAAGCGAAATTTTGTTCATCTAAGTTTTTTCTACTTTGTCCTGGTATCTAGGTTCGTAAGCCATTGCTGTAACTTTCTCGAATCAATACCAATTATAATAGTGATTAAAATGACATGGCGAATTCTGTCGCCGAAATCAGGTCACCACGTTTATCTCGTGGAAATTAATCTACCTTTCAGCCAAAATAAGTCGTTCGTTACTGAACCTAACAAGCGTCGATTAAGTTGAGTTTAGAAGTCGATAACATATGAACAGCATTATTGAATAACTTGAGAACGACATTGATTGGAATATCATGTTCATAAACCTGATTTCGACGACAGTTATTGCAGATGTGTTTTTAGATGTATATCCATAGCTGAAATTTGTTCATCTAAGTTTTTTCTACTTTGTCTTGGTATCTAAGTTCGTAAGCCATTGCTGTAACTTTCTCGAATCAATACTAATTATAATAGTGGTTAAAATGACATTGCGAATTCTGTCGCCGAAATCAGGTAGCTAAGTTTATCTCGTGGAAATTAATCTACCTTTCAGCCAAAATAAGTCGTTCGTTACTGAACCTAACAAGCGTCGATTAAGTTGAGTTTAGAAGTCGATAACATATGAACAGCATTATTGAATAACTTGAGTACGACATTGATTGGAAGATCATGTTCATAAACCTGATTTCGACGACAGTTATTGCAGATGTGTTTTTAGATGTATATACATAGCGAAATTTTGGTCATCTAAGTTTTTTCTACTTTGTCTTGGTATCTAGGTTCGTAAGCCATTGCTGTAACTTTCTCGAATCAATACCAATTATAATAGTGGTTAAAATGACATGGCGAATTCTGTCGCCGAAATCAGGTCGCCAAGTTTATCTCGTGGAAATTAATCTACCTTTCAGCCAAAATAAGTCGTTCGTTACTGAACCTAACAAGCGTCGATTAAGTTGAGTTTAGAAGTCGATAACATATGAACAGCGATATTGAATAACTTGAGTACGACATTGATTGGAAGATCATGTTCATAAACCTGATTTCGACGACAGTTATTGCAGATGTGTTTTTAGATGTATATACATAGCGAAATTTTGGTCATCTAAGTTTTTTCTACTTTGTCTTGGTATCTAGGTTCGTAAGCCATTGCTGTAACTTTCTCGAATCAATACCAATTATAATAGTGGTTAAAATGACATGGCGAATTCTGTCGCCGAAATCAGGTCGCCAAGTTTATCTCGTGGAAATTAATCTACCGTTCAGGCAAAATAAGTCGTTCGTTACTTAAGCATTATTAAATAACGTGAGACTGATAATGATTCAGAGATCTTGTTCATAAACCTGATTTCAACAACAGTTATTGCAGATGTGTTTTTAGATGTATATCCATAGCTGAAATTTGTTCATCTAAGTTTTTTCTACTTTGTCTTGGTATCTAGGTTGGTAAGCCATTGCTGTAACTTTCTCGAATCTATACCAATTACAATAGTGGTTAAAATGACATGGCGAATTCTGTCGCCGAAATCAGGTCGCCACGTTTATCTCGTGGAAATTAATCTACCTTTCAGCCAAAATAAGTCGTTCGTTACTGAACCTAACAAGCGTCGATGAAGTTGAGTGTAGAAGTCGATAACATATGAACAGCTTTATTGAATAACTAGAGTACGACATTGATTGAAAGATCATGTTCATAAACCTGATTTCGACGACAGTTATTGCAGATGTGTTTTTAGATGAATATACAAAGCGAAATTTTGTTCATCTAAGTTTTTTCTACTTTGTCTTGGTATCTAGGTTCGTAAGCCATTGCTGTAACTTTCTCGAATCAATACCAATTATAATAGTGGTTAAAATGACATGGCGAATTCTGTCGCCGAAATCAGGTCGCCAAGTTTATCTCGTGGAAATTAATCTACCGTTCAGGCAAAATAAGTCGTTCGTTACTTAAGCATTATTAAATAACGTGAGACTGATAATGATTCAGAGATCATGTTCATCAACCTGACTTCGACGACAGTTATTGCAGATGTGTTTTTAGATGTATATCCATAGCTGAAATTTGTTCATCTAAGTTTTTTCTACTTTGTCTTGGTATCTAGGTTGGTAAGCCATTGCTGTAACTTTCTCGAATCAATACCAATTATAATAGTGGTTAAAATGACATGGCGAATTCTGTCGCCGAAATCAGGTCACCACGTTTATCTCGTGGAAATTAATCTACCTTTCAGCCAAAATAAGTCGTTCGTTACTGAACCTAACAAGCGTCGATTAAGTTGAGTTTAGAAGTCGATAACATATGAACAGCATTATTGAATAACTTGAGAACGACATTGATTGGAAGATCATGTTCATAAACCTGATTTCGACGACAGTTATTGCAGATGTGTTTTTAGATGTATATCCATAGCTGAAATTTGTTCATCTAAGTTTTTTCTACTTTGTCTTGGTATCTAAGTTCGTAAGCCATTGCTGTAACTTTCTCGAATCAATACTAATTATAATAGTGGTTAAAATGACATGGCGAATTCTGTCGCCGAAATCAGGTAGCTAAGTTTATCTCGTGGAAATTAATCTACCTTTCAGCCAAAATAAGTCGTTCGTTACTGAACCTAACAAGCGTCGATTAAGTTGAGTTTAGAAGTCGATAACATATGAACAGCATTATTGAATAACTTGACTACGACATTGATTGGGATATTATATTCATAAACCTGTTTTCGACGACAGTCATTGCAGATGTATTTTTGGGAGTATGTACAAAACTGAAATTTGTTTATTTACATTTTTAGTACTTTGTCTTGGTATCTAGGTTCGTAAGCCATTGCTGTAACTTTCTCGAATCAATACTAATTATAATAGTGGTTAAAATGACATGGCGAATTCTGTCGCCGAAATCAGGTCACCACGTTTATCTCGTGGAAATTAATCTACCGTTCAGCCAAAATAAGTCGTTCGTTACTGAACCTAACAAGCGTCCATTAAGTTGAGTTTAGAAGTCGATAACATATGAACAGCATTATTGAATAACTAGAGTACGACATTGATTGAAAGATCATGTTCATAAACCTGATTTCGACGACAGTTATTGCAGATGTGTTTTTAGATGTATATACATAGCGAAATTTTGGTCATCTAAGTTTTTTCTACTTTGTCTTGGTATCTAGGTTCGTAAGCCATTGCTGTAACTTTCTCGAATCAATACCAATTATAATAGTGGTTAAAATGACATGGCGAATTTTGTCGCCGAAATCAGGTCGCCACGTTTATCTCGTGGACATTAATCTACCGTTCATCCAAAATAAGTCGTTCGTTACTTAAGCATTATTGAATAACGTGAGACTGATAATGATTCAGAGATCATGTTCATCAACCTGACTTCGACGACAGTTATAGCAGATGTGTTTTTAGATGTATATACATAGCGAAATTTTGTTCGTTTAAGTTTTTTCTACTTTGTCTTGGTATCTAGGTTGGCAAGCCATTGCTGTATCTTTCTCGAATCAATACCAATTATAATAGTGATTAAAATGACATGGCGAATTCTGTCGCCGAAATCAGGTCGCCACGTTTATCTCGTGGAAATTAATCTACCGTTCAGCCAAAATAAGTCGTTCGTTACTGAACCTAACAAGCGTCGATTAAGTTGAGTTTAGAAGTCGATAACATATGAACAGCGATATTGAATAACTTGAGTACGACATTGATTGGAAGATCATGTTCATAAACCTGATTTCGACGACAGTTATTGCAGATGTGTTTTTAGATGAATATACAAAGCGAAATTTTGTTCATCTAAGTTTTTTCTACTTTGTCCTGGTATCTAGGTTCGTAAGCCATTGCTGTAACTTTCTCGAATCAATACCAATTATAATAGTGATTAAAATGACATGGCGAATTCTGTCGCCGAAATCAGGTCACCACGTTTATCTCGTGGAAATTAATCTACCTTTCAGCCAAAATAAGTCGTTCGTTACTGAACCTAACAAGCGTCGATTAAGTTGAGTTTAGAAGTCGATAACATATGAACAGCATTATTGAATAACTTGAGAACGACATTGATTGGAAGATCATGTTCATAAACCTGATTTCGACGACAGTTATTGCAGATGTGTTTTTAGATGTATATCCATAGCTGAAATTTGTTCATCTAAGTTTTTTCTACTTTGTCTTGGTATCTAAGTTCGTAAGCCATTGCTGTAACTTTCTCGAATCAATACTAATTATAATAGTGGTTAAAATGACATGGCGAATTCTGTCGCCGAAATCAGGTAGCTAAGTTTATCTCGTGGAAATTAATCTACCTTTCAGCCAAAATAAGTCGTTCGTTACTGAACCTAACAAGCGTCGATTAAGTTGAGTTTAGAAGTCGATAACATATGAACAGCATTATTGAATAACTTGACTACGACATTGATTGGGATATTATATTCATAAACCTGTTTTCGACGACAGTCATTGCAGATGTATTTTTGGGAGTATGTACAAAACTGAAATTTGTTTATTTACATTTTTAGTACTTTGTCTTGGTATCTAGGTTCGTAAGCCATTGCTGTAACTTTCTCGAATCAATACTAATTATAATAGTGGTTAAAATGACATGGCGAATTCTGTCGCCGAAATCAGGTCACCACGTTTATCTCGTGGAAATTAATCTACCGTTCAGCCAAAATAAGTCGTTCGTTACTGAACCTAACAAGCGTCCATTAAGTTGAGTTTAGAAGTCGATAACATATGAACAGCATTATTGAATAACTAGAGTACGACATTGATTGAAAGATCATGTTCATAAACCTGATTTCGACGACAGTTATTGCAGATGTGTTTTTAGATGTATATACATAGCGAAATTTTGGTCATCTAAGTTTTTTCTACTTTGTCTTGGTATCTAGGTTCGTAAGCCATTGCTGTAACTTTCTCGAATCAATACCAATTATAATAGTGGTTAAAATGACATGGCGAATTTTGTCGCCGAAATCAGGTCGCCACGTTTATCTCGTGGACATTAATCTACCGTTCATCCAAAATAAGTCGTTCGTTACTTAAGCATTATTGAATAACGTGAGACTGATAATGATTCAGAGATCATGTTCATCAACCTGACTTCGACGACAGTTATAGCAGATGTGTTTTTAGATGTATATACATAGCGAAATTTTGTTCGTTTAAGTTTTTTCTACTTTGTCTTGGTATCTAGGTTGGCAAGCCATTGCTGTATCTTTCTCGAATCAATACCAATTATAATAGTGATTAAAATGACATGGCGAATTCTGTCGCCGAAATCAGGTCGCCACGTTTATCTCGTGGAAATTAATCTACCGTTCAGCCAAAATAAGTCGTTCGTTACTGAACCTAACAAGCGTCGATTAAGTTGAGTTTAGAAGTCGATAACATATGAACAGCGATATTGAATAACTTGAGTACGACATTGATTGGAAGATCATGTTCATAAACCTGATTTCGACGACAGTTATTGCAGATGTGTTTTTAGATGAATATACAAAGCGAAATTTTGTTCATCTAAGTTTTTTCTACTTTGTCCTGGTATCTAGGTTCGTAAGCCATTGCTGTAACTTTCTCGAATCAATACCAATTATAATAGTGATTAAAATGACATGGCGAATTCTGTCGCCGAAATCAGGTCACCACGTTTATCTCGTGGAAATTAATCTACCTTTCAGCCAAAATAAGTCGTTCGTTACTGAACCTAACAAGCGTCGATTAAGTTGAGTTTAGAAGTCGATAACATATGAACAGCATTATTGAATAACTTGAGAACGACATTGATTGGAAGATCATGTTCATAAACCTGATTTCGACGACAGTTATTGCAGATGTGTTTTTAGATGTATATCCATAGCTGAAATTTGTTCATCTAAGTTTTTTCTACTTTGTCTTGGTATCTAAGTTCGTAAGCCATTGCTGTAACTTTCTCGAATCAATACTAATTATAATAGTGGTTAAAATGACATGGCGAATTCTGTCGCCGAAATCAGGTAGCTAAGTTTATCTCGTGGAAATTAATCTACCTTTCAGCCAAAATAAGTCGTTCGTTACTGAACCTAACAAGCGTCGATTAAGTTGAGTTTAGAAGTCGATAACATATGAACAGCATTATTGAATAACTTGACTACGACATTGATTGGGATATTATATTCATAAACCTGTTTTCGACGACAGTCATTGCAGATGTATTTTTGGGAGTATGTACAAAACTGAAATTTGTTTATTTACATTTTTAGTACTTTGTCTTGGTATCTAGGTTCGTAAGCCATTGCTGTAACTTTCTCGAATCAATACTAATTATAATAGTGGTTAAAATGACATGGCGAATTCTGTCGCCGAAATCAGGTCACCACGTTTATCTCGTGGAAATTAATCTACCGTTCAGCCAAAATAAGTCGTTCGTTACTGAACCTAACAAGCGTCCATTAAGTTGAGTTTAGAAGTCGATAACATATGAACAGCATTATTGAATAACTAGAGTACGACATTGATTGAAAGATCATGTTCATAAACCTGATTTCGACGACAGTTATTGCAGATGTGTTTTTAGATGTATATACATAGCGAAATTTTGGTCATCTAAGTTTTTTCTACTTTGTCTTGGTATCTAGGTTCGTAAGCCATTGCTGTAACTTTCTCGAATCAATACCAATTATAATAGTGGTTAAAATGACATGGCGAATTTTGTCGCCGAAATCAGGTCGCCACGTTTATCTCGTGGACATTAATCTACCGTTCATCCAAAATAAGTCGTTCGTTACTTAAGCATTATTGAATAACGTGAGACTGATAATGATTCAGAGATCATGTTCATCAACCTGACTTCGACGACAGTTATAGCAGATGTGTTTTTAGATGAATATACAAAGCGAAATTTTGTTCATCTAAGTTTTTTCTACTTTGTCCTGGTATCTAGGTTCGTAAGCCATTGCTGTAACTTTCTCGAATCAATACCAATTATAATAGTGATTAAAATGACATGGCGAATTCTGTCGCCGAAATCAGGTCACCACGTTTATCTCGTGGAAATTAATCTACCGTTCAGCCAAAATAAGTCGTTCGTTACTGAACCTAACAAGCGTCGATTAAGTTGAGTTTAGAAGTCGATAACATATGAACAGCGATATTGAATAACTTGAGTACGACATTGATTGGAAGATCATGTTCATAAACCTGATTTCGACGACAGTTATTGCAGATGTGTTTTTAGATGAATATACAAAGCGAAATTTTGTTCATCTAAGTTTTTTCTACTTTGTCCTGGTATCTAGGTTGGCAAGCCATTGCTGTATCTTTCTCGAATCAATACCAATTATAATAGTGATTAAAATGACATGGCGAATTCTGTCGCCGAAATCAGGTCGCCACGTTTATCTCGTGGAAATTAATCTACCGTTCAGCCAAAATAAGTCGTTCGTTACTGAACCTAACAAGCGTCGATTAAGTTGAGTTTAGAAGTCGATAACATATGAACAGCGATATTGAATAACTTGAGTACGACATTGATTGGAAGATCATGTTCATAAACCTGATTTCGACGACTGTTATTGCAGATGTGTTTTTAGATGTATATACATAGCGAAATTTTGTTCGTTTAAGTTTTTTCTACTTTGTCTTGGTATCTAGGTTGGCAAGCCATTGCTGTATCTTTCTCGAATCAATACCAATTATAATAGTGATTAAAATGACATGGCGAATTCTGTCGCCGAAATCAGGTCGCCACGTTTATCTCGTGGAAATTAATCTACCGTTCAGCCAAAATAAGTCGTTCGTTACTGAACCTAACAAGCGTCGATTAAGTTGAGTTTAGAAGTCGATAACATATGAACAGCGATATTGAATAACTTGAGTACGACATTGATTGGAAGATCATGTTCATAAACCTGATTTCGACGACAGTTATTGCAGATGTGTTTTTAGATGAATATACAAAGCGAAATTTTGTTCATCTAAGTTTTTTCTACTTTGTCCTGGTATCTAGGTTCGTAAGCCATTGCTGTAACTTTCTCGAATCAATACCAATTATAATAGTGATTAAAATGACATGGCGAATTCTGTCGCCGAAATCAGGTCACCACGTTTATCTCGTGGAAATTAATCTACCGTTCAGCCAAAATAAGTCGTTCGTTACTGAACCTAACAAGCGTCCATTAAGTTGAGTTTAGAAGTCGATAACATATGAACAGCATTATTGAATAACTAGAGTACGACATTGATTGAAAGATCATGTTCATAAACCTGATTTCGACGACAGTTATTGCAGATGTGTTTTTAGATGTATATACATAGCGAAATTTTGGTCATCTAAGTTTTTTCTACTTTGTCTTGGTATCTAGGTTCGTAAGCCATTGCTGTAACTTTCTCGAATCAATACCAATTATAATAGTGGTTAAAATGACATGGCGAATTTTGTCGCCGAAATCAGGTCGCCACGTTTATCTCGTGGACATTAATCTACCGTTCATCCAAAATAAGTCGTTCGTTACTTAAGCATTATTGAATAACGTGAGACTGATAATGATTCAGAGATCATGTTCATCAACCTGACTTCGACGACAGTTATAGCAGATGTGTTTTTAGATGTATATACATAGCGAAATTTTGTTCGTTTAAGTTTTTTCTACTTTGTCTTGGTATCTAGGTTGGCAAGCCATTGCTGTATCTTTCTCGAATCAATACCAATTATAATAGTGATTAAAATGACATGGCGAATTCTGTCGCCGAAATCAGGTCGCCACGTTTATCTCGTGGAAATTAATCTACCGTTCAGCCAAAATAAGTCGTTCGTTACTGAACCTAACAAGCGTCGATTAAGTTGAGTTTAGAAGTCGATAACATATGAACAGCGATATTGAATAACTTGAGTACGACATTGATTGGAAGATCATGTTCATAAACCTGATTTCGACGACAGTTATTGCAGATGTGTTTTTAGATGAATATACAAAGCGAAATTTTGTTCATCTAAGTTTTTTCTACTTTGTCCTGGTATCTAGGTTCGTAAGCCATTGCTGTAACTTTCTCGAATCAATACCAATTATAATAGTGATTAAAATGACATGGCGAATTCTGTCGCCGAAATCAGGTCACCACGTTTATCTCGTGGAAATTAATCTACCTTTCAGCCAAAATAAGTCGTTCGTTACTGAACCTAACAAGCGTCGATTAAGTTGAGTTTAGAAGTCGATAACATATGAACAGCATTATTGAATAACTTGAGAACGACATTGATTGGAAGATCATGTTCATAAACCTGATTTCGACGACAGTTATTGCAGATGTGTTTTTAGATGTATATCCATAGCTGAAATTTGTTCATCTAAGTTTTTTCTACTTTGTCTTGGTATCTAAGTTCGTAAGCCATTGCTGTAACTTTCTCGAATCAATACTAATTATAATAGTGGTTAAAATGACATGGCGAATTCTGTCGCCGAAATCAGGTAGCTAAGTTTATCTCGTGGAAATTAATCTACCTTTCAGCCAAAATAAGTCGTTCGTTACTGAACCTAACAAGCGTCGATTAAGTTGAGTTTAGAAGTCGATAACATATGAACAGCATTATTGAATAACTTGAGTACGACATTGATTGGAAGATCATGTTCATAAACCTGATTTCGACGACAGTTATTGCAGATGTGTTTTTAGATGTATATACATAGCGAAATTTTGGTCATCTAAGTTTTTTCTACTTTGTCTTGGTATCTAGGTTCGTAAGCCATTGCTGTAACTTTCTCGAATCAATACCAATTATAATAGTGGTTAAAATGACATGGCGAATTCTGTCGCCGAAATCAGGTCGCCAAGTTTATCTCGTGGAAATTAATCTACCTTTCAGCCAAAATAAGTCGTTCGTTACTGAACCTAACAAGCGTCGATTAAGTTGAGTTTAGAAGTCGATAACATATGAACAGCGATATTGAATAACTTGAGTACGACATTGATTGGAAGATCATGTTCATAAACCTGATTTCGACGACAGTTATTGCAGATGTGTTTTTAGATGTATATACATAGCGAAATTTTGGTCATCTAAGTTTTTTCTACTTTGTCTTGGTATCTAGGTTCGTAAGCCATTGCTGTAACTTTCTCGAATCAATACCAATTATAATAGTGGTTAAAATGACATGGCGAATTCTGTCGCCGAAATCAGGTCGCCAAGTTTATCTCGTGGAAATTAATCTACCGTTCAGGCAAAATAAGTCGTTCGTTACTTAAGCATTATTAAATAACGTGAGACTGATAATGATTCAGAGATCTTGTTCATAAACCTGATTTCAACAACAGTTATTGCAGATGTGTTTTTAGATGTATATCCATAGCTGAAATTTGTTCATCTAAGTTTTTTCTACTTTGTCTTGGTATCTAGGTTGGTAAGCCATTGCTGTAACTTTCTCGAATCTATACCAATTACAATAGTGGTTAAAATGACATGGCGAATTCTGTCGCCGAAATCAGGTCGCCACGTTTATCTCGTGGAAATTAATCTACCTTTCAGCCAAAATAAGTCGTTCGTTACTGAACCTAACAAGCGTCGATTAAGTTGAGTTTAGAAGTCGATAACATATGAACAGCATTATTGAATAACTTGAGAACGACATTGATTGGAAGATCATGTTCATAAACCTGATTTCGACGACAGTTATTGCAGATGTGTTTTTAGATGTATATCCATAGCTGAAATTTGTTCATCTAAGTTTTTTCTACTTTGTCTTGGTATCTAAGTTCGTAAGCCATTGCTGTAACTTTCTCGAATCAATACTAATTATAATAGTGGTTAAAATGACATGGCGAATTCTGTCGCCGAAATCAGGTAGCTAAGTTTATCTCGTGGAAATTAATCTACCTTTCAGCCAAAATAAGTCGTTCGTTACTGAACCTAACAAGCGTCGATTAAGTTGAGTTTAGAAGTCGATAACATATGAACAGCATTATTGAATAACTTGACTACGACATTGATTGGGATATTATATTCATAAACCTGTTTTCGACGACAGTCATTGCAGATGTATTTTTGGGAGTATGTACAAAACTGAAATTTGTTTATTTACATTTTTAGTACTTTGTCTTGGTATCTAGGTTCGTAAGCCATTGCTGTAACTTTCTCGAATCAATACTAATTATAATAGTGGTTAAAATGACATGGCGAATTCTGTCGCCGAAATCAGGTCACCACGTTTATCTCGTGGAAATTAATCTACCGTTCAGCCAAAATAAGTCGTTCGTTACTGAACCTAACAAGCGTCCATTAAGTTGAGTTTAGAAGTCGATAACATATGAACAGCATTATTGAATAACTAGAGTACGACATTGATTGAAAGATCATGTTCATAAACCTGATTTCGACGACAGTTATTGCAGATGTGTTTTTAGATGTATATACATAGCGAAATTTTGGTCATCTAAGTTTTTTCTACTTTGTCTTGGTATCTAGGTTCGTAAGCCATTGCTGTAACTTTCTCGAATCAATACCAATTATAATAGTGGTTAAAATGACATGGCGAATTTTGTCGCCGAAATCAGGTCGCCACGTTTATCTCGTGGACATTAATCTACCGTTCATCCAAAATAAGTCGTTCGTTACTTAAGCATTATTGAATAACGTGAGACTGATAATGATTCAGAGATCATGTTCATCAACCTGACTTCGACGACAGTTATAGCAGATGTGTTTTTAGATGTATATACATAGCGAAATTTTGTTCGTTTAAGTTTTTTCTACTTTGTCTTGGTATCTAGGTTGGCAAGCCATTGCTGTATCTTTCTCGAATCAATACCAATTATAATAGTGATTAAAATGACATGGCGAATTCTGTCGCCGAAATCAGGTCGCCACGTTTATCTCGTGGAAATTAATCTACCGTTCAGCCAAAATAAGTCGTTCGTTACTGAACCTAACAAGCGTCGATTAAGTTGAGTTTAGAAGTCGATAACATATGAACAGCGATATTGAATAACTTGAGTACGACATTGATTGGAAGATCATGTTCATAAACCTGATTTCGACGACAGTTATTGCAGATGTGTTTTTAGATGAATATACAAAGCGAAATTTTGTTCATCTAAGTTTTTTCTACTTTGTCCTGGTATCTAGGTTCGTAAGCCATTGCTGTAACTTTCTCGAATCAATACCAATTATAATAGTGATTAAAATGACATGGCGAATTCTGTCGCCGAAATCAGGTCACCACGTTTATCTCGTGGAAATTAATCTACCTTTCAGCCAAAATAAGTCGTTCGTTACTGAACCTAACAAGCGTCGATTAAGTTGAGTTTAGAAGTCGATAACATATGAACAGCATTATTGAATAACTTGAGAACGACATTGATTGGAAGATCATGTTCATAAACCTGATTTCGACGACAGTTATTGCAGATGTGTTTTTAGATGTATATCCATAGCTGAAATTTGTTCATCTAAGTTTTTTCTACTTTGTCTTGGTATCTAAGTTCGTAAGCCATTGCTGTAACTTTCTCGAATCAATACTAATTATAATAGTGGTTAAAATGACATGGCGAATTCTGTCGCCGAAATCAGGTAGCTAAGTTTATCTCGTGGAAATTAATCTACCTTTCAGCCAAAATAAGTCGTTCGTTACTGAACCTAACAAGCGTCGATTAAGTTGAGTTTAGAAGTCGATAACATATGAACAGCATTATTGAATAACTTGACTACGACATTGATTGGGATATTATATTCATAAACCTGTTTTCGACGACAGTCATTGCAGATGTATTTTTGGGAGTATGTACAAAACTGAAATTTGTTTATTTACATTTTTAGTACTTTGTCTTGGTATCTAGGTTCGTAAGCCATTGCTGTAACTTTCTCGAATCAATACTAATTATAATAGTGGTTAAAATGACATGGCGAATTCTGTCGCCGAAATCAGGTCACCACGTTTATCTCGTGGAAATTAATCTACCGTTCAGCCAAAATAAGTCGTTCGTTACTGAACCTAACAAGCGTCCATTAAGTTGAGTTTAGAAGTCGATAACATATGAACAGCATTATTGAATAACTAGAGTACGACATTGATTGAAAGATCATGTTCATAAACCTGATTTCGACGACAGTTATTGCAGATGTGTTTTTAGATGTATATACATAGCGAAATTTTGGTCATCTAAGTTTTTTCTACTTTGTCTTGGTATCTAGGTTCGTAAGCCATTGCTGTAACTTTCTCGAATCAATACCAATTATAATAGTGGTTAAAATGACATGGCGAATTTTGTCGCCGAAATCAGGTCGCCACGTTTATCTCGTGGACATTAATCTACCGTTCATCCAAAATAAGTCGTTCGTTACTTAAGCATTATTGAATAACGTGAGACTGATAATGATTCAGAGATCATGTTCATCAACCTGACTTCGACGACAGTTATAGCAGATGTGTTTTTAGATGTATATACATAGCGAAATTTTGTTCGTTTAAGTTTTTTCTACTTTGTCTTGGTATCTAGGTTGGCAAGCCATTGCTGTATCTTTCTCGAATCAATACCAATTATAATAGTGATTAAAATGACATGGCGAATTCTGTCGCCGAAATCAGGTCGCCACGTTTATCTCGTGGAAATTAATCTACCGTTCAGCCAAAATAAGTCGTTCGTTACTGAACCTAACAAGCGTCGATTAAGTTGAGTTTAGAAGTCGATAACATATGAACAGCGATATTGAATAACTTGAGTACGACATTGATTGGAAGATCATGTTCATAAACCTGATTTCGACGACAGTTATTGCAGATGTGTTTTTAGATGAATATACAAAGCGAAATTTTGTTCATCTAAGTTTTTTCTACTTTGTCCTGGTATCTAGGTTCGTAAGCCATTGCTGTAACTTTCTCGAATCAATACCAATTATAATAGTGATTAAAATGACATGGCGAATTCTGTCGCCGAAATCAGGTCACCACGTTTATCTCGTGGAAATTAATCTACCTTTCAGCCAAAATAAGTCGTTCGTTACTGAACCTAACAAGCGTCGATTAAGTTGAGTTTAGAAGTCGATAACATATGAACAGCATTATTGAATAACTTGAGAACGACATTGATTGGAAGATCATGTTCATAAACCTGATTTCGACGACAGTTATTGCAGATGTGTTTTTAGATGTATATCCATAGCTGAAATTTGTTCATCTAAGTTTTTTCTACTTTGTCTTGGTATCTAAGTTCGTAAGCCATTGCTGTAACTTTCTCGAATCAATACTAATTATAATAGTGGTTAAAATGACATGGCGAATTCTGTCGCCGAAATCAGGTAGCTAAGTTTATCTCGTGGAAATTAATCTACCTTTCAGCCAAAATAAGTCGTTCGTTACTGAACCTAACAAGCGTCGATTAAGTTGAGTTTAGAAGTCGATAACATATGAACAGCATTATTGAATAACTTGACTACGACATTGATTGGGATATTATATTCATAAACCTGTTTTCGACGACAGTCATTGCAGATGTATTTTTGGGAGTATGTACAAAACTGAAATTTGTTTATTTACATTTTTAGTACTTTGTCTTGGTATCTAGGTTCGTAAGCCATTGCTGTAACTTTCTCGAATCAATACTAATTATAATAGTGGTTAAAATGACATGGCGAATTCTGTCGCCGAAATCAGGTCACCACGTTTATCTCGTGGAAATTAATCTACCGTTCAGCCAAAATAAGTCGTTCGTTACTGAACCTAACAAGCGTCCATTAAGTTGAGTTTAGAAGTCGATAACATATGAACAGCATTATTGAATAACTAGAGTACGACATTGATTGAAAGATCATGTTCATAAACCTGATTTCGACGACAGTTATTGCAGATGTGTTTTTAGATGTATATACATAGCGAAATTTTGGTCATCTAAGTTTTTTCTACTTTGTCTTGGTATCTAGGTTCGTAAGCCATTGCTGTAACTTTCTCGAATCAATACCAATTATAATAGTGGTTAAAATGACATGGCGAATTTTGTCGCCGAAATCAGGTCGCCACGTTTATCTCGTGGACATTAATCTACCGTTCATCCAAAATAAGTCGTTCGTTACTTAAGCATTATTGAATAACGTGAGACTGATAATGATTCAGAGATCATGTTCATCAACCTGACTTCGACGACAGTTATAGCAGATGTGTTTTTAGATGAATATACAAAGCGAAATTTTGTTCATCTAAGTTTTTTCTACTTTGTCCTGGTATCTAGGTTCGTAAGCCATTGCTGTAACTTTCTCGAATCAATACCAATTATAATAGTGATTAAAATGACATGGCGAATTCTGTCGCCGAAATCAGGTCACCACGTTTATCTCGTGGAAATTAATCTACCGTTCAGCCAAAATAAGTCGTTCGTTACTGAACCTAACAAGCGTCGATTAAGTTGAGTTTAGAAGTCGATAACATATGAACAGCGATATTGAATAACTTGAGTACGACATTGATTGGAAGATCATGTTCATAAACCTGATTTCGACGACAGTTATTGCAGATGTGTTTTTAGATGAATATACAAAGCGAAATTTTGTTCATCTAAGTTTTTTCTACTTTGTCCTGGTATCTAGGTTGGCAAGCCATTGCTGTATCTTTCTCGAATCAATACCAATTATAATAGTGATTAAAATGACATGGCGAATTCTGTCGCCGAAATCAGGTCGCCACGTTTATCTCGTGGAAATTAATCTACCGTTCAGCCAAAATAAGTCGTTCGTTACTGAACCTAACAAGCGTCGATTAAGTTGAGTTTAGAAGTCGATAACATATGAACAGCGATATTGAATAACTTGAGTACGACATTGATTGGAAGATCATGTTCATAAACCTGATTTCGACGACTGTTATTGCAGATGTGTTTTTAGATGTATATACATAGCGAAATTTTGTTCGTTTAAGTTTTTTCTACTTTGTCTTGGTATCTAGGTTGGCAAGCCATTGCTGTATCTTTCTCGAATCAATACCAATTATAATAGTGATTAAAATGACATGGCGAATTCTGTCGCCGAAATCAGGTCGCCACGTTTATCTCGTGGAAATTAATCTACCGTTCAGCCAAAATAAGTCGTTCGTTACTGAACCTAACAAGCGTCGATTAAGTTGAGTTTAGAAGTCGATAACATATGAACAGCGATATTGAATAACTTGAGTACGACATTGATTGGAAGATCATGTTCATAAACCTGATTTCGACGACAGTTATTGCAGATGTGTTTTTAGATGAATATACAAAGCGAAATTTTGTTCATCTAAGTTTTTTCTACTTTTTCCTGGTATCTAGGTTCGTAAGCCATTGCTGTAACTTTCTCGAATCAATACCAATTATAATAGTGATTAAAATGACATGGCGAATTCTGTCGCCGAAATCAGGTCACCACGTTTATCTCGTGGAAATTAATCTACCGTTCAGCCAAAATAAGTCGTTCGTTACTGAACCTAACAAGCGTCCATTAAGTTGAGTTTAGAAGTCGATAACATATGAACAGCATTATTGAATAACTAGAGTACGACATTGATTGAAAGATCATGTTCATAAACCTGATTTCGACGACAGTTATTGCAGATGTGTTTTTAGATGTATATACATAGCGAAATTTTGGTCATCTAAGTTTTTTCTACTTTGTCTTGGTATCTAGGTTCGTAAGCCATTGCTGTAACTTTCTCGAATCAATACCAATTATAATAGTGGTTAAAATGACATGGCGAATTTTGTCGCCGAAATCAGGTCGCCACGTTTATCTCGTGGACATTAATCTACCGTTCATCCAAAATAAGTCGTTCGTTACTTAAGCATTATTGAATAACGTGAGACTGATAATGATTCAGAGATCATGTTCATCAACCTGACTTCGACGACAGTTATAGCAGATGTGTTTTTAGATGTATATACATAGCGAAATTTTGTTCGTTTAAGTTTTTTCTACTTTGTCTTGGTATCTAGGTTGGCAAGCCATTGCTGTATCTTTCTCGAATCAATACCAATTATAATAGTGATTAAAATGACATGGCGAATTCTGTCGCCGAAATCAGGTCGCCACGTTTATCTCGTGGAAATTAATCTACCGTTCAGCCAAAATAAGTCGTTCGTTACTGAACCTAACAAGCGTCGATTAAGTTGAGTTTAGAAGTCGATAACATATGAACAGCGATATTGAATAACTTGAGTACGACATTGATTGGAAGATCATGTTCATAAACCTGATTTCGACGACAGTTATTGCAGATGTGTTTTTAGATGAATATACAAAGCGAAATTTTGTTCATCTAAGTTTTTTCTACTTTGTCCTGGTATCTAGGTTCGTAAGCCATTGCTGTAACTTTCTCGAATCAATACCAATTATAATAGTGATTAAAATGACATGGCGAATTCTGTCGCCGAAATCAGGTCACCACGTTTATCTCGTGGAAATTAATCTACCTTTCAGCCAAAATAAGTCGTTCGTTACTGAACCTAACAAGCGTCGATTAAGTTGAGTTTAGAAGTCGATAACATATGAACAGCATTATTGAATAACTTGAGAACGACATTGATTGGAAGATCATGTTCATAAACCTGATTTCGACGACAGTTATTGCAGATGTGTTTTTAGATGTATATCCATAGCTGAAATTTGTTCATCTAAGTTTTTTCTACTTTGTCTTGGTATCTAAGTTCGTAAGCCATTGCTGTAACTTTCTCGAATCAATACTAATTATAATAGTGGTTAAAATGACATGGCGAATTCTGTCGCCGAAATCAGGTAGCTAAGTTTATCTCGTGGAAATTAATCTACCTTTCCGCCAAAATAAGTCGTTCGTTACTGAACCTAACAAGCGTCGATTAAGTTGAGTTTAGAAGTCGATAACATATGAACAGCATTATTGAATAACTTGAGTACGACATTGATTGGAAGATCATGTTCATAAACCTGATTTCGACGACAGTTATTGCAGATGTGTTTTTAGATGTATATACATAGCGAAATTTTGGTCATCTAAGTTTTTTCTACTTTGTCTTGGTATCTAGGTTCGTAAGCCATTGCTGTAACTTTCTCGAATCAATACCAATTATAATAGTGGTTAAAATGACATGGCGAATTCTGTCGCCGAAATCAGGTCGCCAAGTTTATCTCGTGGAAATTAATCTACCTTTCAGCCAAAATAAGTCGTTCGTTACTGAACCTAACAAGCGTCGATTAAGTTGAGTTTAGAAGTCGATAACATATGAACAGCGATACTGAATAACTTGAGTACGACATTGATTGGAAGATCATGTTCATAAACCTGATTTCGACGACAGTTATTGCAGATGTGTTTTTAGATGTATATACATAGCGAAATTTTGGTCATCTAAGTTTTTTCTACTTTGTCTTGGTATCTAGGTTCGTAAGCCATTGCTGTAACTTTCTCGAATCAATACCAATTATAATAGTGGTTAAAATGACATGGCGAATTCTGTCGCCGAAATCAGGTCACCACGTTTATCTCGTGGAAATTAATCTACCGTTCAGCCAAAATAAGTCGTTCGTTACTGAACCTAACAAGCGTCCATTAAGTTGAGTTTAGAAGTCGATAACATATGAACAGCATTATTGAATAACTAGAGTACGACATTGATTGAAAGATCATGTTCATAAACCTGATTTCGACGACAGTTATTGCAGATGTGTTTTTAGATGTATATACATAGCGAAATTTTGGTCATCTAAGTTTTTTCTACTTTGTCTTGGTATCTAGGTTCGTAAGCCATTGCTGTAACTTTCTCGAATCAATACCAATTATAATAGTGGTTAAAATGACATGGCGAATTTTGTCGCCGAAATCAGGTCGCCACGTTTATCTCGTGGACATTAATCTACCGTTCATCCAAAATAAGTCGTTCGTTACTTAAGCATTATTGAATAACGTGAGACTGATAATGATTCAGAGATCATGTTCATCAACCTGACTTCGACGACAGTTATAGCAGATGTGTTTTTAGATGTATATACATAGCGAAATTTTGTTCGTTTAAGTTTTTTCTACTTTGTCTTGGTATCTAGGTTGGCAAGCCATTGCTGTATGTTTCTCGAATCAATACCAATTATAATAGTGATTAAAATGACATGGCGAATTCTGTCGCCGAAATCAGGTCGCCACGTTTATCTCGTGGAAATTAATCTACCGTTCAGCCAAAATAAGTCGTTCGTTACTGAACCTAACAAGCGTCGATTAAGTTGAGTTTAGAAGTCGATAACATATGAACAGCGATATTGAATAACTTGAGTACGACATTGATTGGAAGATCATGTTCATAAACCTGATTTCGACGACAGTTATTGCAGATGTGTTTTTAGATGAATATACAAAGCGAAATTTTGTTCATCTAAGTTTTTTCTACTTTGTCCTGGTATCTAGGTTCGTAAGCCATTGCTGTAACTTTCTCGAATCAATACCAATTATAATAGTGATTAAAATGACATGGCGAATTCTGTCGCCGAAATCAGGTCACCACGTTTATCTCGTGGAAATTAATCTACCTTTCAGCCAAAATAAGTCGTTCGTTACTGAACCTAACAAGCGTCGATTAAGTTGAGTTTAGAAGTCGATAACATATGAACAGCATTATTGAATAACTTGAGAACGACATTGATTGGAAGATCATGTTCATAAACCTGATTTCGACGACAGTTATTGCAGATGTGTTTTTAGATGTATATCCATAGCTGAAATTTGTTCATCTAAGTTTTTTCTACTTTGTCTTGGTATCTAAGTTCGTAAGCCATTGCTGTAACTTTCTCGAATCAATACTAATTATAATAGTGGTTAAAATGACATGGCGAATTCTGTCGCCGAAATCAGGTAGCTAAGTTTATCTCGTGGAAATTAATCTACCTTTCAGCCAAAATAAGTCGTTCGTTACTGAACCTAACAAGCGTCGATTAAGTTGAGTTTAGAAGTCGATAACATATGAACAGCATTATTGAATAACTTGACTACGACATTGATTGGGATATTATATTCATAAACCTGTTTTCGACGACAGTCATTGCAGATGTATTTTTGGGAGTATGTACAAAACTGAAATTTGTTTATTTACATTTTTAGTACTTTGTCTTGGTATCTAGGTTCGTAAGCCATTGCTGTAACTTTCTCGAATCAATACTAATTATAATAGTGGTTAAAATGACATGGCGAATTCTGTCGCCGAAATCAGGTCACCACGTTTATCTCGTGGAAATTAATCTACCGTTCAGCCAAAATAAGTCGTTCGTTACTGAACCTAACAAGCGTCTATTAAGTTGAGTTTAGAAGTCGATAACATATGAACAGCATTATTGAATAACTAGAGTACGACATTGATTGAAAGATCATGTTCATAAACCTGATTTCGACGACAGTTATTGCAGATGTGTTTTTAGATGTATATACATAGCGAAATTTTGGTCATCTAAGTTTTTTCTACTTTGTCTTGGTATCTAGGTTCGTAAGCCATTGCTGTAACTTTCTCGAATCAATACCAATTATAATAGTGGTTAAAATGACATGGCGAATTTTGTCGCCGAAATCAGGTCGCCACGTTTATCTCGTGGACATTAATCTACCGTTCATCCAAAATAAGTCGTTCGTTACTTAAGCATTATTGAATAACGTGAGACTGATAATGATTCAGAGATCATGTTCATCAACCTGACTTCGACGACAGTTATAGCAGATGTGTTTTTAGATGTATATACATAGCGAAATTTTGTTCGTTTAAGTTTTTTCTACTTTGTCTTGGTATCTAGGTTGGCAAGCCATTGCTGTATCTTTCTCGAATCAATACCAATTATAATAGTGATTAAAATGACATGGCGAATTCTGTCGCCGAAATCAGGTCGCCACGTTTATCTCGTGGAAATTAATCTACCGTTCAGCCAAAATAAGTCGTTCGTTACTGAACCTAACAAGCGTCGATTAAGTTGAGTTTAGAAGTCGATAACATATGAACAGCGATATTGAATAACTTGAGTACGACATTGATTGGAAGATCATGTTCATAAACCTGATTTCGACGACAGTTATTGCAGATGTGTTTTTAGATGAATATACAAAGCGAAATTTTGTTCATCTAAGTTTTTTCTACTTTGTCCTGGTATCTAGGTTCGTAAGCCATTGCTGTAACTTTCTCGAATCAATACCAATTATAATAGTGATTAAAATGACATGGCGAATTCTGTCGCCGAAATCAGGTCACCACGTTTATCTCGTGGAAATTAATCTACCTTTCAGCCAAAATAAGTCGTTCGTTACTGAACCTAACAAGCGTCGATTAAGTTGAGTTTAGAAGTCGATAACATATGAACAGCATTATTGAATAACTTGAGAACGACATTGATTGGAAGATCATGTTCATAAACCTGATTTCGACGACAGTTATTGCAGATGTGTTTTTAGATGTATATCCATAGCTGAAATTTGTTCATCTAAGTTTTTTCTACTTTGTCTTGGTATCTAAGTTCGTAAGCCATTGCTGTAACTTTCTCGAATCAATACTAATTATAATAGTGGTTAAAATGACATGGCGAATTCTGTCGCCGAAATCAGGTAGCTAAGTTTATCTCGTGGAAATTAATCTACCTTTCAGCCAAAATAAGTCGTTCGTTACTGAACCTAACAAGCGTCGATTAAGTTGAGTTTAGAAGTCGATAACATATGAACAGCATTATTGAATAACTTGAGTACGACATTGATTGGAAGATCATGTTCATAAACCTGATTTCGACGACAGTTATTGCAGATGTGTTTTTAGATGTATATACATAGCGAAATTTTGGTCATCTAAGTTTTTTCTACTTTGTCTTGGTATCTAGGTTCGTAAGCCATTGCTGTAACTTTCTCGAATCAATACCAATTATAATAGTGGTTAAAATGACATGGCGAATTCTGTCGCCGAAATCAGGTCGCCAAGTTTATCTCGTGGAAATTAATCTACCTTTCAGCCAAAATAAGTCGTTCGTTACTGAACCTAACAAGCGTCGATTAAGTTGAGTTTAGAAGTCGATAACATATGAACAGCGATACTGAATAACTTGAGTACGACATTGATTGGAAGATCATGTTCATAAACCTGATTTCGACGACAGTTATTGCAGATGTGTTTTTAGATGTATATACATAGCGAAATTTTGGTCATCTAAGTTTTTTCTACTTTGTCTTGGTATCTAGGTTCGTAAGCCATTGCTGTAACTTTCTCGAATCAATACCAATTATAATAGTGGTTAAAATGACATGGCGAATTCTGTCGCCGAAATCAGGTCGCCAAGTTTATCTCGTGGAAATTAATCTACCTTTCAGCCAAAATAAGTCGTTCGTTACTGAACCTAACAAGCGTCGATTAAGTTGAGTTTAGAAGTCGATAACATATGAACAGCGATATTGAATAACTTGAGTACGACATTGATTGGAAGATCATGTTCATAAACCTGATTTCGACGACAGTTATTGCAGATGTGTTTTTAGATGAATATACAAAGCGAAATTTTGTTCATCTAAGTTTTTTCTACTTTGTCTTGGTATCTAGGTTGGTAAGCCATTGCTGTAACTTTCTCGAATCAATACCAATTATAATAGTGGTTAAAATGACATGGCGAATTCTGTCGCCGAAATCAGGTCGCCAAGTTTATCTCGTGGAAATTAATCTACCGTTCAGCCAAAATAAGTCTTTCATTACTTAAGCATTATTAAATAACGTGAGACTGATAATGATTCAGAGATCATCTTCATCAACCTGACTTCGACGACAGTTATTGCAGATGTGTTTTTAGATGTATATCCATAGCTGAAATTTGTTCATCTAAGTTTTTTCTACTTTGTCTTGGTATCTAGGTTGGTAAGCCATTGCTGTAACTTTCTCGAATCAATACCAATTATAATAGTGGTTAAAATGACATGGCGAATTCTGTCGCCGAAATCAGGTCGCCACGTTTATCTCGTGGAAATTAATCTACCGTTCAGCCAAAATAAGTCGTTCGTTACTGAACCTAACAAGCGTCGATTAAGTTGAGTTTAGAAGATGATAACATATGAACAGCATTATTGAATAACTTGAGTTCGGCAATGATTGGAAGATCATGTTCATAAACCTGATATCGACGACAGTTATTGCAGATGTGTTTTTAGATGTATATACATAGCGAAATTTTGTTCATCTAAGTTTTTGTTACTTCCTCTTGGTATCGAGGTTCGTAAGCCATTGCTGTAACTTTCTCGAATCAATACCAATTATAATAGTGGTTAAAATGACATGGCGAATTCTGTCGCCGAAATCAGGTAGCCAAGTTTATCTCGTGGAAATTAATCTACCTTTCAGCCAAAATAAGTCGTTCGTTACTGAACCTAACAAGCGTCGATTAAGTTGAGTTTAGAAGTCGATAACATGTGAACAGCGATATTGAATAACTTTAGTACAACATTGATTGGAAGATCATGTTCATAAACCTGATTTCGACGATAGTTATTGCAGATGTGTTTTTAGATGTATATACATAGCGAAATTTTGTTCATCTAAGTTTTTTCTACTTTGTCTTGGTATCTAGGTTCGTAAGCCATTGCTGTAACTTTCTCGAATCAATACTAATTATAATAGTGGTTAAAATGACATGGCGAATTCTGTCGCCGAAATCAGGTCGCCAAGTTTATCTCGTGGAAATTAATCTACCTTTCAGCCAAAATAAGTCGTTCGTTACTGAACCTAACAAGCGTCGATTAAGTTGAGTTTAGAAGTCGATAACATGTGAACAGCGATATTGAATAACTTGAGTTCGACAATGATTGGAAGATCATGTTCATAAACCTGATTTCGACGACAGTTATTGCAGATGTGATTTTAGATGTATATACATAGCGAAAATTTGTTCATCTAAGTTTTTTCTACTTTGTCTTGGTATCTAGGTTCGTAAGCCATTGCTGTATCTTTCTCGAATCAATACCAATTATAATAGTGATTAAAATGACATGGTGAATTCTGTCGCCGAAATCAGGTCGCCACGTTTATCTCGTGGAAATTAATCTACCTTTCAGGTTCGTTACTGAACCTCACAATCATCGTTGGAGTTGAGTTTAGAAGTTGATAACATATGAACAGCATTATTGAAAAACTTGAGTTCGACAATGATTGGAAGATCATGTTCATAAACCTGATTTCGATGACAGTTATTGCAGATGTGTTTTTAGATGTATATACATAGCTAAAATTTGTTCATCTTCGTTTTTGTTACTTTGTTTGGTATCTAGGTTGGTAAGCCATTGCTGTATCTTTTTCGAATCAATACCAATTATCATACTGATTGAAATCACATGCCGACATCTGTCGCCGCAATCAGTTCGTTACAATTATTACGAGGAAAATAATTCTCTGACAAATCAGAAAAAATAATTTATTGTATTAACCTCTCATATATCGATTATGTGGACTTTACTAGTTAATTTATTAATGTGAAAATGACAAAGATGATGGAAAATCTCTTTCATTACTTGTATTTTCACAGACTCATCGATTTTTTATGACAGAGTTCTTTATTATCGAAAACTTTATAATGTACGGTATTGTTAATTTTTGACAGTTGGTCAGTACGAAATTTGATTGATCTCGTTTCATACATTCTATTAATAATCTCATCCTACTTCAAATAACGGGTCATATGTTGAAATAACTTCACCTTTATCATGGGAATATTAATATGCCGACAGTCTGAAATGCCCTTAAAATATTATTTGGAAGATAAATCTTTCAAAGTACTCATACTGATGTCTGCATAAGTTTGTGTCATGTCTGCATAAGTATCGTCCCACTTATGAAACTGATCGTACAATTTATTATTTACTTATTATTTATCTTATGCGTGTGTAAGAAGTGTTGTGTATATAAATCATCAATTATATAATACATATATATATATAATTATTAACAAGATTGATTATTAACAAGACCCTAAAGTCTTATTTAATCCTTTTCCTCCCAAATAACACAAATTTTTTCTTAACTTTCATCCTCATATCTTTTAATGAAAAAATCGTATGAAAAATTTATTAAGCATCATATCTTGTAGATTTTGACCTCCTCTTTCGAATGCCGTTGACAAAATTTACCTAAATTGTAAGCCGGAAACGTTATAGGCCGGTTTTCCGGAAAATTCACAAATTTTTCGCGTTTTTTTTCTAAAAAAAGTATATTTTGAAATGGAAAAAGTTTGCACACACCATTGGAAACACTGTTATCGGTGTTATAGATGTCTTTTCTTTCAAATGCCGTTGGATTTTTTCCGAAATTTAAAATGGCGAACACAAAATGGCGTTCGAAAGGAAAAATTTTTTTTTAAACTTGACGAATTTTTTCCTCCAAAACTATCAAGTTTAGTGAAAAATTTCTAAGAACAAAAATGTCTCAAAATTAGTCAAGAAATACTATCAAATTTTTTCAGATTTTTTTACTGCGAATTTGGAAATTTCGATTTTCCACGAATTCGAAAATTAACTCGGAAAATTCTGAAAAAAATTGAGAGTACTCCTTGATAAATTTTAAGACTCTTTTGTTATTGTGAATTTTTTTATTGAGTCAATAGTTTTTGAGTAAAAAATTAATCAATTTTATACCTAGTATAAATTACATAAAAAAGAACTAAATGTAAACCAACGTTTTTTTTATCACGTCTTTTTGCCGACAAAACGTTTTTGTCGTTGCCCGACCCTTACCACGTGGAGGGAAACGTGATATAGTCTTTTTTATTTTTTTTTAATTTTTTATTTTTTTTTACATTTTTTACATTTTTAAAATTTTTTTTAGTTTTTTAATTTTTATAATTTTTTAATATAATTTGAACAGTAATAAAACTCTTTATAAAAGTTAGTGTTTTCATTCAGCATGAGAGTCATTCCAACAAGTATGACAAATGTATTGATTGCATTGATTGCAATACCAAAAACTTCGTTTACCACAATCGGATGAGCACTTTTTATATACGGTAGTTTTGAGATAGACGTGATTTTTCAATTTAGTTTGTGATAGATAATTTCGTGATAGTCTTTCAGACTAACAATATTGAAGTTTAAAAGTCTACAATATATTAATAATAAATCACTCCGTTACAATACGTGTATACTAAATTGTTATATTGAAGGTCTTTCTCCTCTTCTCTTCCCCTACCCATTTCGTATAGATATAGGCTTCGCCCCTTATAAAATAAAATAAGTATGGGAAAAGTATGGCTTTGGTACCAATTCGATATTTTTAGCCATACTTATTTATGTTTTGATAAGTCAGCCATATATTTAACCATACTTTTATATTATTTAAAAAAATGGATCTCTATAATTTTCTATAAATGATTGTCTATCTAAGAGTCTTCTGTTATCGCTTGTTGCAATGATTGATGAATGGGGTGGGATAAGAACGGAATATTTGTAGGTGGTAGCTGGAGGTGTATGACCAGTGCATAAAGTCTTCGGTGAATAAGTAAAACTTAACCCCCAAGTCTACAGAAGTCATTATTAGGTCAAATCCATAGGGCTCCTTGCTCATGTTAGTTAACCCATTTTTTTACAACAAATGTATGAGTATGGGGCGAGGGCCAAAAGGTATATTGATGTCGGAGGTATATTGATAAAGCGTTGAATTGAAGTTTTATATATAGCATTTTAAACAAGTTTTTTAAACAATTTATGTAAGTTGAGTAGCCTTAAAATTTATTTTCAAAATATTCAAATGAATAAAAAAATACGTCGATACATTTTTAAAGCTTGGTAGAACATGAAAAGTTCCTTAGCACCTATTCTACTATTGATACTTAAAATTAAAGAAATACGTACCTTCTTAAATTACTTGAGTAAACTATTTTTTAAATTCATTACTTACTATTTATTTAATTAGTTAAAGTTACATTATTACTACTAATTAATTTATCTTATTTAAGAATTATAGATAATTTTTTATCAATATTTGATTACTCGTCAAAATATTATTTGTCATAGCAAACTAATGTTAATTAATTTACTTATTATAGGGTATTGATCCAATATCACAAGATAATGACGACTACTTCGACGATAGTAGTGACGAGGAAGAAGATTTCAATAATTTGTCAGTTGATAATAGGATCGTGGAAAATAGATATACAAAATTAAATGAAATCATACACGATGAAGAATATAACGAGCCTCTTAATTTACAGACGAGTGTTTTTAAACTAGAAATAATTCTAGCTATAATGAAATATTGCAAAACTTATCATATACCAACCACAGGAATAGTAGATATGTTTAAAATGCAAAATATGTTTCTTAATAAGACCATTTTTCCAGAGAACCGTTATCAGATTGATCAGCTATTCAGTCCAGAAGGTAGTAGAGAGTATCACGCTGTATGCCCAGTGTGTAAAATTTACCTTGGAATATTTGGTAAAGGACAGCGAACGATATTCTGTGAAGTGTGCGATGATGACGTAAACTTGAAAGACCCTTCTCATACTGATTATTTTATGACAATCAACGTAATAAGTGAAATACGAAATCTTGTCGAAGCGAATGAAGACTTCTATATTGATATGGTTTCTCGACGAAATAAAGAACACACTGTTGGTTTTCAAGATATTTATGATGGTCAAAAATACAAACAATTTGTGTCATCATTACCAGACGATCGCAAAGAGTCTTATTTAACTGTTACGTTCAATAGTGATGGAAGTCCGACTTTTAAAAGTTCGAAATATTCGGTATGGCCAATACAAATGGTTGTGAATGAAATTCCACTAAATATTCGTTCTAAAAAGACCATTACTTGTGCGCTGTGGTTTGGTCGTGATAAACCAAACATGACATATTTTCTACGCCCCTTTGTCGAGTATATAAATGAATTGTCAGAAAATGGAATAAGATGTCAGCTGCAAAATGAAACAAGGAATTTGTATTTGTATGGATTGTGCTGCTGCGTGGATACTGTCGCGCGTGCACCTATGCAAGGCACCGTTCAGTTTAATGGCTATTTTGGTTGTAACTGGTGTTTGCATCCAGGTGTGCGAGTTCGCCATAATACTGGTTATTCTATGAAGTATCCTATACTGGATGAATATCCTGCAAGACGAACAGCAGTTGATACGTTCGACTTAATGCAAAGATCAGTTGAATCAAATGTTCCTGTTTTTGGCATAAAAAATGTATCTCCTTTGTTACTTTTGAATAATTTTAATATAATAGATGGCTTTGTTCCGTGCCCTATGCACTGCGTTGATCTAGGTGTAGGTAAACAATTTTGCAACTATTGGTTTAGTTCATCAGACGAGCCTTATTCAATTCCTAAAAGTAAAGTAGCGATTATTAATCAATATCTAAAAAATTTCAAAGTGCCTACACAATTAGTACGACTGTCACGTTCAATAAGTGATCGAGCATTTTGGAAAGCAATAGAATGGTCAAATTGGATTCTTTTTTATAGTATACCAATATTAAAATTGATATCACAAGAAATTCCAGCATTTGAAGAGTACATGAATCACTGGTCTTTGTTAGTAGAAGCCTATTATACATTGTTGCAAACAGAAATAACTATAATTGAATTACAAAGAGCAGATTTCCTTTTAAAGAAGTTCGTTTCTAACACTCAACTCCTTTATACGGACGATGCGATGACTTATAACGTTCATCAATTACTACACTTAACGCAAAGTGTTGCTGACTGGGGTCCATTGTATGCTCACAGTGGTTACGTATTCGAATCAGGTAATGGACAAATTAAAAAAACTATTTATGCTGCCAAAGGCGTCTTGAGTCAAATATGTCGTTACCTATCTTTTGAAGAAAGTATAATAAAATTACAAAAACAGGTGGAAATAAAAAATTCACCATGTACAGAATATGTCATATTTAGAAAATGGTTTCATAGAAAAAACTATTAAATTCGCGTACAGATATTTTGGAAGAGCAGTAACCAATAAAGGTATTATTGAAAAGTTCCAACTTCCAATAGAAAAAGTAAGAGCCTATAGAAAAATGGTTAAAAATGGATGTGTATATAAGTCATGCGAAAAGTTATTGTATAGATCAGATAATTCATATGCAATTTTGAAAAATGGTGACTACATAGAAATTCTATAGTTTCTCGTTAATATGGAGGATGGAAAAGAGTACACCATATACAAGAAGATCGCAGTAATAAGTGATGATCATCCAATAACTGATGAATTATATTGTATAAAGCAAATTATACAAATAAACTTGGATATTAATATTACCGAAACAAAAAATATTGATAAAACATGTGTTTATTTGAATTTTGATAGTGATAGTTACATTTCATCAGTGCCTAATATGTATTGGAAATAAAATAATGAAAATCATGTTTTGTAATTTACTAATATTTTATATTATACAAATAAATCTATTTTTTAGTATAAGTATTTCAGTAAAAATGGTTTTATACTATGCAAAAATTTCCCTTATTTATCACTTTCATTTCTGAAAGTATGTTCTCTCCTAGCTTAATATTCGATCTTATTAGAATAATTTAACTTTAGAGATATTCTTGTCTTTACTCATATACGTTTTCCTTATTGAGATGAAATTTATTAAATAAATTGTGTAATATTTAAAATAAATCCATATTGAATATTCAATTCGATTAAAAAATTCATATGAATTATCCACGAAGGATTGTCAGCACTAAATAGAGACTGTAATGTAATAAAAATGATAAAATTGTTTCTCTGATAATGTTGTTAATAATTAATCATACTGTGCTAATTGTATCATTAAATAAGTCAAATGATAATTATTGTCTGCAAATGTGACATTACCTGCGATTTTGCAAGATATCCATCTGGAAATCGTTAAAAATCCACTTGAATTCTGCCTAAAATCCACCTGGTATTCGTTAAAAATCGACTTGAATTTTCTAAGAAATCCACCAGGATTTTGCTTAAAATCTACTTGGATAATGCAAGAAATCCATCTGGAATCCGTTAAAAATCCACTTGGGTTTTTCAAGAAATCCACTTGGATTTTTCTAGGAATCCACCTGGAATTCATTACAAATCCACTTGAATTTTCTAAGAAATCCACCAGGATTTTGCTTAAAATCTACTTGGATAATGCAAGGAATCCATCTGGAATCCATTAAAAATCTACTTGGATTTTGCTAGAAATCTACCTGGAAATCCATCTGGAATTCGTTAAAAATCCACTTGGATTTTGTTAGGAATCCACCTGGAATCCACTTGGAAATCCATCATGAAATTCCACTTCAAATCCACTTGGAATCCATGCGATTCCACATAGATATCCAGCTGGATTTCCATGTGGAAATCCATCTTGGATTTCCAGCTGGATTTTTGCAATAGGGAGCTCATACTTGTGTTATGTCGCGACTCCGTAGCCGTGACATGTATTTGTTTAATATGAGTAAAATTTATTTTATCACGGTATGATTATGATATAATATGTATAATGGCAGGACTTACCTGGGTTATATATATATATTGTTGAAGATGTTGATAAATTATTATCTTACTCCTTGTTCCTTTATATTATTTTCTTCTTAAATTGGTTTCTTTATTATTGAGAATATTTCGTATGGAAATTATAGAAATGAACTTGATACACTTTATTTAATAATATTTAATAACACTTTATTTAATAATTGGATTTCACTCAATGAGTGGCAGAGTCAACTGGTACAGTAGAATTGTCGCGAGTCGCGAATCAACTGGCTAAAAAATTGAGACGCTGTTTTATATATTGGCTAACTGACTTACATTTAGTTGTCGAGTAATCAAGTTGATGTTTCAATTTCTCAATTGAGTTTTCTGCTGAATTTGATTTATTAATTTTTGCGTTTCGTAAAATAAAAAAAAGTAGGTGAAATACATTTTGTGCTTATTTTGCTAATTTCAATTCGCATGATTGCCGTTGATCTCAAAATGATTTAATTTTACGTCTCAGGACGTAACACCTCCGTGGCTAGATAGTTGCATATCGATGCGATATCAACGTAAAAGAAAGAAATAGTTAAGTTTATATCAATTTGAGGTCTTCGTCAATTTTACTTGGTTATAAATTTTATCTTAAAACTAATAGTAATTATATTCTGAAAATGATAATATTTTGTATAACGGTGCAGTAGAGTTCCATTTTAGGGTCTTTATTTATATAAATTTGTGATTATTATTAATGCAAGTCTAATGTGAAGATTGGAGTATCATATTTGTTTGTTTTGGAAATTTTGTTTGGAATTAGTGCTGCAGGTATGATTTTTGGTGGTTCTTTGTGTATGGTTTGGAGATATAGAGGTGGTGATTTTTGTATGGTGGTTTCTGGGTGGTCAATCACTATTTGCTGCAATTCATATTCATTATTTTTCGTTGTGTCTTTGTATTCTTGTTTGGCGAGTGGTTTGTTTAACGCTATCAGTAAGTGTGTGATAGAGCTGAACACTGCTGCTAGCAAATATGTTGAGAATCCATATATTGAATGCAACGTATATCCTCTGATTATCACGTTAAACACGCTTTTGACGCATTGAAATATGATAATACTCATTATAATGGCGGAACTTATAGAGCCGAATTTAGTGAGTTTATTGATGGTTTTGGTCCAGAGGTTTTCTGCTAGATCGGTTAGAGTTTTTTCAGTGAATATCAAGTTTGATATTAGTCCTCCTTGCATACTTTCGTCGCCTTGCATACCTCTTGCAATTACGTTGAGGAGTGCTGTTTTCTCTGTTGCAGATCTTCTTGAGAATAAATACCACTGGTTGCTAATGACTCTAGTTCGGTCGGTTGCCATGTTATTGTAGTATTTGGTTTCAATGTCAAAACTGCGTTAGTTGCTTTTCTTGGTGTTGGTGTAAGATTTATCCATTGATTTCCAATTTTGTAGTATTGGGGGATAGTAGGTAAACTAGAGGGGCATCAACTCAGAGGGGTACTAGCTCACTGAGTTGAAGCGTGTGAGTTGAGGTGTGTGCATATTCACCTCATCCCCCCCCCCCCTCCCGATCGGCCCGTGCACTGTCGATTCACCCCCCCCCCCTCCTACTGAGTTATACCGATGCGTTCTACGCACTCCCCCTCCCCTACTGAGTTGATCTGATGTGGCGTATACCGGTGCGTTCTACGCACTCCCCCCTCCCCTACTGAGTTGATCTGATGTGGCGTATACCGGTGCGTTCTACGCACTCCCCCTCCCCTACTGAGTTGATCTGATGTGGCTTGATCTGATGTGGCGTGCGTTCTCTGCATTTCCCCCTCTCCCACTGATTTGATTCCTATGCACTACGCGCGTGTTCTGTGTTACGCGTTTTGATTGTTTTATTGTGTGTGTGTGTGTGTGTGTGTGTGTGTGTGTGTGTGCGCGCGTGTGCGCGCGTGTGTTAAAAATTTTTAGATTTATCTGAAAAAAAACGGACGGATCGGGGGATCGAACGCGCGTCCTCCGGATCCGCAGGCCGATGCTCTACCGCTAGAGCTACAGCCACTGTTACCACGGGCAATACCGTATTGTGTATACTGGCTACACACGCGATTGATATGTGGGGGGGCGGCGGCGCCGGCGGCTGCTGCTGCTGCTGCTGGGGAGGGCCCAAGCGCTAATACAATAAATTTTAATAAATGTTATAAATAGATATTTATTATATAGATATATTATTAATAATTATTTATAAGAAAAGACATTGTTATTAATAATTATTTATTATATAACAAAATATAAAAAATCTACAAAAAATACAAAAAATGTACAAAAAAATACAAAAAAATGTACAAAAATGTATAAAAAACTAACGCCTAGTTTTCGCCATCATCATTATCATCGGCGGCGTCGTCGTCGTCGGCGTCGTCGTCGTCGTCGTCGTCGTCGTCGTCGTCGGCGTCGTTGTCGTCGTCGTCGTCGTCGTCGTCGCCGTCGTCGCCGTCGGCGTCGTTGTCGTCGTCGTCGTCGTCGTCGTCGCCGTCGTCGCCGTCGGCGTCGTTGTCGTCGTCGTCGTCGTCGTCGTCGCCGTCGTCGCCGTCGTCGTCGCCGTCGTCGTCGTCGGCGTCGTCGTCGTCAGCGGTGAAAAATTTTGCTATTTTGTACCGCGGGGCGCCGTCGACGGTTTCGTCCGTGACGCGCAGGCGCTTTTTCCCCGCGATGCGGAGACTCTGCATGAGCGCCGTTGTGGATAATTCCGCGGGCGATCTAGAAAGCTGCCTACTCAACGGAGCTGGCGACGGCGACCGAGAAGGCTGGCGCACAGCGGGGGAATCTTCGGGACTGCTCGACCGTGATGCGAATAATCTTCGCACCACCTGTCTGACCGGCCCGTTCCGATCGACGTGCCGCCTGCTGCCGCGCTGCGGTGGTGATTCCACCCACTGCGGCTGCCGACTGCAGCGACCAGCGACGCAGTGTGCGCACTCCCAGCCCCCGCATACTGGCATGGTGTTGTTGTGATCGCCGACCTGCAACAAAAAAATGAAAAAAAAACTTAGAACATACTACTGCCGATTAAAAAAAAAGAAAAGAGAAAAAAAGAATCATACCTGTTCTCGTTGGCGGCAGGACGTCTCTTGTATCGCTGGTGGTGAAACTAAGTTCACCAAGAGCGGCTGTTGTGGCGTTGTGATGTCGATCATCATCACGGGTGCTCCTCGAGGCGTCACCAGGTCGACGCATGTCACGCGTCGTGATGGTGGTGGTGGTGGTGGTCGACGCGAGACAATCACCTCGCAGACCATCTCCACGTCGTCGTCGTCGTCATCAGACCTGCAAAAAAAAAAAAAAAAAAAAAAAAAAAAAAAAAAAAAAAAAAAAAGATTCTTTATTTTGAAAAAAAATCGTTTCATATATCTATCTGTATAATAAATATTCAACTTACACATTCACCGTTGAAGATGATCGGGAGCATGGAGACGGTGGCGGTAATTGGAGTGGCGCTGTCCGATGCGTGCTGTAATCGGAAACACTTATATTTATATTATGCCGATAACGCGACTACGACGACGAAAACCGGACATCGCAAAATAAGAAATTTTAAGTACGCGAGAGAAAAGAATGTTAAATTTAAAATTGGAGTATATACTCTCTCTCATATACACACGTACATACATATTATATAACGAATAATACTTTTACATTAATAAATTGATAAATTATCTATATAAAATTTTATCAATTTATTAATACAATATTATTAGATATATAATTGTGTTATTAGTATACAGAAAAAAAAAGAACAGAACCTCTTTTTTTAATTTAAGAACATATATGCTCTTATTATTTTTAAAAAATTTATGTATAAAAAAGAACAGAACCTCTTTTTTTTAATTTAAGAACATATATGCTCTTATTATTTTAAAAAAATTTATGTATAACTAATAACATTTTATTAGTATAATGGTATTAATTATAAAAAAACAGAATGAGAGAGAGAGGGTAAAAGAGAATGAAAAAAATGTACTTACAATATTCAAGGTGGAGGTGTCAGCGGCATCCGAATGGTTGCCGCTTCGTGGATGTCGTCGTCGTCGTTCCTCCTCCTCGGCGAAGGTGTTCGCGGCTGCTCGACGACGACTTCGTCCACCGCTGCTTCTTGCACCGGTAAACCGATCAATCCGAAGACTTCATCTTCGGAAAGATCGATGTCCTCGCCCAACGCCTCGATCGCTTCATTAAGTGCGTCTTGCCACGACGCATCGTCCAAGGAAAACAAATTTTCCACCCGTTCTTCACTCATTTTACTAAACACTTCACAACTCCACGACAAAAAAATCACAATGACGTATCGTTGCAAGGCGTTCGAATTTTTATTCATCTTTTGAAACACTAGCCGCGTTTCGGTCATTGGTCGAAGATTTGGGAGTAGGGATGCGAGATACGCGACAGCACTGATTTTGTCGCACGCATAAGACAATCATAATTAGTGGTGGGAGTAGCTAATGAAAATGTGATTAGTGCGGAGAAGAGACGCCAATGTGTATTAATATAGGATCGCGATAGCGCGTACGCTCTTTATTTCTCACGCAACGGACGAAGAGTAGGTGGTGGCAAGCCGTTGGCAGTGACAAGTTGCAGCGAACGAACGATCGGCCCTTTTCTGGGCCACTTTTTTTTTTTTTTTTCAAGTTGACGAAGCTGTACAATCCCGACAGTTAATCGATATCATGATCAATTTAAAACAGCACTTTTCAGTGCTAAATTTTCAATAAAAAAATTTATATTATTTTTTTATAAAGCAGCACTTTTCAGTGCTATTCAAACGTATGGTTAAATATAACATAGACTAACTATTTGTTTAATAAAAAAACTTATATAATTTTTTTAAAAAATCAGCACTTTTAAGTGCTATTCAAACGTATGTGCAAATATATCGTAGCCGCAAAGGTAAGTACTAAAACAATAACAATTTGAAATTACGAATAAATTCAACCTTGTGTTTTTCTTTATTCTTACCCCCACCCCTCCCATTTTCAGCGAAACAAGCAGGTAAGTATAAGGTAAGTATTTTTTCCCTTTTCTGGGCCACTTTTTTTTGCAGTGCTAAATTTTCAATAAAAAAAATTTATATTATTTTTCTATAAATCAGCACTTTTAAGTGCTATTCAAACGTATGTGCAAATATATTAGTGCTAAATTTTCAATAAAAAAAAATTTATATTATTTTTTTATAAATCAGCACTTTTCAGTGCTATTCAAACGTATGGTTAAATATAACATAGACTAACTATTTGTTTAATAAAAAAAACTTATATAATTTTTTTTTAAAATCAGCACTTTTAAGTGCTATTCAAACGTATGTGCAAATATATCGTAGCCGCAAAGGTAAGTACTAAAACAATAACAATTTGAAATTACGAATAAATTCAACCTTGTGTTTTTCTTTATTCTTACCCCCCCCCCCCCCCCCCCCCAATTTTCAGCGAAACGAGCAGGTAAGTATAAGGTAAGTATTTTTTTAATTAGTTAAAAAATATACACAATAAAAATAGTTCGTTTAATTCAGTGTACAAAACAATACTAAAAAAAAACGATAATTTTTTTTTCCTAAATCATAAAATAATATACAGTTAGTATGCACTATTTTTAGAAAGAGCGACAATAATGTGAAACTTCCCGTAGAAAATTTTGACGTTATCGTGCGGGAGGATAAGCAACCAAAGCGTCATGGAGATTTACTGCCGAATAGCATCAGAGCTATTTTTTGTGGTCCGTCCAACTGTGGCAAGACCAACAGTCTTTTGGCGCTTATCACTCACCCCAATGGCGTTAGATTCGAAAATGTTTACGTGTACTCGAAATCGCTCGATCAGCCAAAGTATAAATTATTGGAAGAGATGTTAAAGCCGATAGACGGAGTGAAGTATTTTCCGTTCAAGGAGCACGAATCCGTGATAGATCCCGAGCATGCATTGCCTAATTCAATTATGATATTCGACGACATCGCCTGTGAGAAACAGGACAATGTACGCGCTTTCTTTTGTATGGGCAGACATAGGAGCGTCGACTGTTTCTATCTCTCGCAAACGTACGCGCGTATTCCTAAGCATCTCGTGAGAGATAACGTCAATTTATTAGCAATTTTTCGACAAGACGAAGCAAATATGAAACATATATACGACGATCATGTGAATTCAGATATGGCGTACAATCAATTTAAAGAACTTTGTGCAAAATGCTGGTTGGATGATAAATATGGGTTTTTAGTGATCGACAAAGACAGTACTATAAATTGTGGAAGATATCGAAAGGGCTTTGATTGTTTTGTTATAAATATATCACGATAGTAATGCGGTACACAGTCTCTCGATGATCGTCGAAGCGTTAACATGGCTGATCATCAAAGGGAAAAACATGTGCTTTCTCAACTCGTAAAAGCGCAAGACGCGATAAGACGAAAATATAGTTTATTGAAGCATAACCGAGAGTATACCGACGAAGTCTTGAATAAGACATTCAAACCAATAGTCGATCCTCTTAAAGTCATAATAAGTGAGAAGGAACAAAAAAAAAATCTTCCCCCCGAAACTCCCGTTACAGTTATTAAAAAGCCGAAATTTCTAAACAAAAAAAAATTAAAATACGAAATCAATTCGGCTGATAATGTCGACAAGTACGAAACCGCTCAGTCTAGTGGCGGAGATAGCGATGCTACTGTCACGCACAATACTACACAATTTTATAACAGTTTATCCGACGAACCGAGCGAGGATGAGCATTTAGCTGGCGACAAGTACACGAATGCATTGGATAAAAGTGATTCGAATTTTGTGGACTTGATTTATGGAGTACGTAAAGAACGAAATGGATCATACACGCTTGGTAAATCTACGGTGATTTTTGACAAAGATAACGTAGACGTCGATGATTTCAAGTATCCAAAAACACAGGGTTTGATGGAGTTACTGGTTGCAAAGCAACCTGATCAAAGTTTAATCACTTCCAATGATCTCAAGAGCTACAAAGAAATCTTGGAGATATCTAATATTCATAGGAAGAAAAATAATCCAAACGAGGCTATACGAGCGCACAATAGTAATAAATTCAATAACATAATTGGTCCGTTATTTGGTTTGACTAAAAAAAATACAAAAGGAGGCGAGGGGCTGCTACAGACGACTGATACGTCTTTGCCTACCTACAAGATTGCTCGAAACAATACTTCTATGGATTACATATACTGGGATGATCCGAATGAGCTCGTTGATCGTCTTCGATTGTTATTGGCTGAGCAATCAGCTGGTAACAATAATCACATCAACGAAATTCATTCGATAATCGAAGAATTACGCGAGGGTGGATATATATATACTAAGAGCACACCTATCGTTCGAGCATTATCAAAATGAACGTCGACGTATTCGGACGTAAATATAAAGAGCAAGGAGTTCACGGTCTTCGCGGTCCGCCCGGTATTGGGTTCAAGCTCACGAGCGAGTACCATTACGATCTAGAGAATAAAAGATTGGAAAATCTTGCTCCTCCGCGGAAGGCTAAAGATGCTATAAATTGGGAAACTGCGGAAAACATTGTTCAGATGGCAATCAAATCTACGAGAGACGTGATCGCACGATTAAGGAGTGATCTTGAGGATTTGGATGCAATTATCAAAGAGGAATTACCACGAATAAAGTCAAGTGTTGAAAATTTAGAAAACAGTCGATTAGATGGAAGCGGTGGTGGAGGAGTTGCACAAACCAACGAGACGTAATTATCCAAGACGAAAGTACGACGTTCGAGGTATCGATGAGACGTGGCAAGCCGATCTCGTCGATATGCAGGCCTATTCTAGACAAAATCGCGGCTATAATTGGCTTCTCACGATAATTGATAATTTTTCCAAGCACGCGTGGACTGTGCCAGTGAAAAGGAAAACCGGTCGCGAAGTGACAGCGGCCATGAAATCTATTTTAGCGAAAGGTAGACGGCCAAAGAATCTTCATACGGATAGAGGCAAGGAATTCTACAATACAGATTTTCAAGCTCTCGTGAAAAAATATAATATCAATCTGTATTCTACCAATAGTTCGCTCAAAGCTTCGATATGCGAACGATTTAATCGCACGTTGAAGAACGCTATGTGGAAAAAGTTTAGTCTCCGTGGGAACTACAAATGGTTCGACGTACTACCGGAGCTCACAGCTGCTTACAACAATCGCAAACACAAAACTATTGGTATAAAACCTATCCAAGTTACAGCGGCGAATCAAGCTCAAGTATTAAAAAAATTTATACAATACGCGGGAAGAAGAAAGCCAAAGTTCAAAGTTGGCGACAAAGTCAGAGTGAGCAAAGCGAAGCAAGTATTTGAAAAGGGATATACACCAAATTGGTCAACGGAAATATTTACAATTGTGCGCGTGGCACCAACAAATCCAACTACTTATCATTTGAAAGATTATCAAAATAAGCCTATCCTAGGTGGCTTCTACGAACAGGAACTTCAGAAAACCAAATATCCCGACATCTATCTAGTGGAAAAGGTTATTAAGAGGCGTGGTAATCGAGTTTTCGTAAAGTGGTTAGGATTTGATGATTCGCACAATAGTTGGATAAATAGAACCGTATTGTAGAGAAAAAAAGAAAAACTATGTAGATTGAAGAATTAATAAATAAACACACACACACACACATATTTTGATTTGAAAAAAAATATAAAGGAAGTTTATTCTCTTCTTTTTTTTCTTGTTATGCGTACATTGATATACATATATTTATGCAGTTGTAAATTCTATACAACCATTACCCTTATGGCTGAGAAATAATTTAAGTTTATTAGCGTAATCCGACATATCGTTGTACAGCTTTTCATTCACGATCAGCGCACTCGATACCTTGTTTGGTAGAAACAGCTGAAACTCCTCGTTCACTTCGGCTACGATTTTTGCACCGTATCGTGTTTCAACTTGTTTGAGTCTGGTGATCATATACTTGGATTCTGTGTCCAATTCACGAATCTTCATAGTGGGTTTGAATTGATTACAAGCTAAATTATTCAGCTGCGCGAGATCCATCTGTAGAAAAAAACAATGATATCTAAACTCAGTCGACTTGAAACAAAACACACACACACACACACACACACACACACACACACACACACACACACACACACACACACACACAAAATCACAATTACCTCGTGTAATTTTTTTATTTTTTTCTAATTTTATCGACGAACCGAGCTTCCAGTAACTTTCTTTTTCTCGGTGCAAGTTGACTAAGAATGAAATTCGAAGACTGCTGCTCGCTACTCGTCGTCGTCGTCAACGTTGCTGGTAACTTTGTCTCGATGAGAATGAGCTGCGAAGCCTCGGGCGTCGATTGATATAACCCGTCCCCCACTCCGCTCTTTTTCGGCGACGGCGGCTCGACAGCGACGGCGGCGGTCGGCGGCTCGACGGCGGCGGTCGGCGGCTCGACGGCGGCGGTCGGCGGCTCGACGGCGTCGGTCGGCGGCTCGACGGCGTCGGCCGGCGGCTCGACGGCGGCGGTGGCGGCTCGACGGCGGCGGTCGGCGGCTCGACGGCGTCGGTCGGCGGCAGCAGCGACCGTTGGCTCGACTGCGATCAATCCCAACGCCTCTATCCGCCCCTCCCTCTCCACCAACGGAATGCCGTAATGGCCCCAAGGAAGCGTATCGGTGGTTCCGGGCAGCAAGAAGCGTTTATCGTCGTGCGCGCTGAGCGCGATCTTTGTTTGTCTCTCGCTGTACAATTGATGATGACGCGATCTGATGAACTTTTGCTGTCGGCTCATAATCACATTTTCTCGGAGACATTTGACGTAGTCGGCGAACGTAATCGTGGTATTCAGCACCGAATTCTTGATCCCCTTTGCCTTCTTTATCGCATCTCTATTCCGAACTCTCACGCTGTACATTTTGCTTCTGAGTCCCACGAACTCGAGCATGAGCATTCCGGCGTTCTCGTCCTTCATCTTGCCGACCACCTTCTTATTGGCTCTGGGAATCGCGAAGCGATTCGGCTCTGGAAAATCCGACGTATCGAATTCGTGAATATCACGACGCATGACCTCGTACATGTCTACATTGGTGATCTCGTACACGAGACTGTCCGTGTCGGTGTACAGAAGCTTGCAACGCTCCTCGCCAATGGCGGCACCGAGCATGTAGTCGTAGTGGAATCGATACACGAGCGTCTTGGACAAGTCGAGAACAGCGAGACCTATGTAAATGGGTTTTCTCACGGTGATTTCCGTACGCAACAGTTGAATCGCCACCAGTTCGTCGTCGAAAATGTCGCTACTGTGGAAATTTGGTCGAGCTATCAGAGCCTCGGCACCGTATCGCCCCTCCCACTTGTTCACCAACTTCACGTCGATGTGTTTCTTCTCGTTTTCCATGGTCTTGCCGTACACCGCATTGTTGAACAGTTTGTACAGCATTTTTTCGAATTCGTTTGCCGCTCGCTTACGCAACTCGCTATTCAAATCGATGTACGTCTTGAGCCATGGGCTCTGCTTAAACTTTAAAACCCGATGTATCTTCGCGAGGTGCAAGCCATGCCCTATTGCTTGTTTCAGAGCTCTGTAGTGGATTACGTAACGCTCCTTATCATGGAGAGTCGTCATGAGCTTTTTCTGCTTGGATCCCGGAGCGGCTTTGTGCTCCGGACAAAATGGCATATCTCTGTGCGCATCGTGAATTTCTTCTGGATACTCCAAATCCACCTCGAGTATGTAACCGAAGGCTGAGTCATCGGGAATATCGAAGGAAAAGTTGGCGGTGGCGTCAATGTCGCACCATTCGAAATCACCGAGTGGAAGTGGCTCGGTCATACTCCAACCGTAAAGGTTATTGACGTCAAAATACATCAAATATTTGTCATCTTTCTGTGGATCGTAGTTGTCGTCGTCGTCGTCGTCGTCGTCGTCGTCCATGTATGGATTGTTCGCGGCAGCGTACCTATTACAACACTGGCTAACTCCACCGCGAATGCCGCGCTCGACAAACATGAGCATGTCGATATCCGTCAAGAGCTCCAACCTTACACCCGTATACTTCAACATGGCGTCCCAACTCAGTCCGGGCGTCGTATAGTAGTGGGCCGGATCCAAACGATACGCCGTTCGACACTTGGCTCTGAAATTTTCAAAAACTTCGGCCAACAAGAGAACGTCCGTCTTGAGATACAAATCCGAATAGTTGCCGAGATCGGCGATGTCGAACGTTCTCCAAACGTTCTCCGCGTGACTGTACTCTTCGTCGCTGATATCCGAATCGTACAGACTGCTGTAAAAATCTTGCTTTTGTGGAAGCGTCGTCGTCTCCTCGAGTTTTGTAAACGACGACACATAGTCATACGGAAATACACCTTTTCTCTTGAGTAGGGCAATCTGCGGCAGTGTGTATCCGTCATCATGCTGAAAATGTCGCTCTAGAATATCGTGTTTTTCCAAGTACGACGATAGTTTGTCGAGCGAGGACGCCATAAATCGAAACGAATCGACGAAACGCAGCTTTATATCGGTACCTTCCACGTACTTCGTAAAAGATATGTATTTTTCCTTGGTTTGAGGAATGAGGCTCACTCGACCGGGAAATTCGTTCGCGATTTCCCGGATAAATAGATGCGCATCGTATCCGCTGAGATTGTGAAAAAAAACGGGTATAGTTCGCGATTCTTGATAAGCAATGTTACACGTGCTGTGAGCAGCTCCACGATACTTTCCCGTAAAGTGACAATGATCGCGAACTTTTCTGTCTTTTTTTTTTTTTTCATTCTCGACAAAAGGCCTATTACATATATGACATAGCGTAGCACGAAGAAAGCTAAGTGCCTCTTGAAACGTTAAATTTTCCATAGGCTGCGGGCTTCTGTACAACTCTTGCAGATACTTGGCCAAATCGTGAAGATTGCGAACGAACCACTTGGCCGGACCAACGTCATCGACGGTTTTCTGTCTGTAGCTTCGATAACGCGAAAGAGAGTCATCGTAGCTACACTTGACGAAAAAGCCAACGCTGTACGGTTTGTGACGTTGATAGATCCGCTCGTCGTTGGACACCGCTTCCAAGAGACTCTCAAAATCGGCGTACACGACGAACGGTACCGCGCACTCATTTTTAAAGTTTTCAAATTGTAAATATTTATCCTTGACACTGGGAAGCACAATTTTACACATATTCACATTTTTACAGTCGATCTCGTGCGTTTTCAATCTCTCTTCAGTTAGAAAATAGTGCAAGCAACGATCGCATATGTACGACTTACATTTGCGAAATGACAACTGTCGATACATCAATCGAGATAAGTCTTTTATCCAAACGTAGTGCACTTTGTATGGTATACCGGGACGTTCCATTTGCTGCTGCTGCTGCTGCTGCTTTTCGTTTACATCGATATAATAATTTTCCACTAGAAGAAGATTCACATGCCTGTCTTTTTTCTCATCGGTCAAATGTTGCGGCAACACATCGTAGGATCCATTATTCAAATTTAAAAAGTACACGTTCACTGAAACGTTGTTTTGCTTTTCAAATTTCACGATTTCTTTCGGGTGTACCGGAAATGATAGATTTTTGAAATTATATTTATCTTGATGTGCAGTATAGGCAGTGACACGGCATGCATTCCTTGCGACTGGATGTAACGCCGAAAGGATGGCCCATTTGAAGCATTCGTTATCGTTGTTCCGCACGTTCACACAGGCTTTCTTATTTTTAACAGGCTTGGGCAATTCAACGTAAGAACCAACTCTCATAGGATTGTACTTGCTGATATTTACGGTTAAGTTTAATATAACGCGAAGAGACCAGCCTGAGTCTTGCTCTTGAAATTCTTCCGTGCTCTTACTAATTGGTTGTAAAACGTTTTCGACGAACCACTCGTCTATGTCTGTGGTTAGGTATATCGGCGCCATCTTCGTATTGAAATGCTTCACATCGAGCTTTTCATCGCAATTATTCTTTTCGACTGCATACTCGGCATCCAGTACGGCATTAACTTTTAAAGAACTATGTTTCTCCAAGGTCTCCTTAATTTGAGCATGGAATAATGGTTTGGCATGCCTCAAAAACGCATTCAAATCCAGATGTTTCAGATTGGTTATCACACCAGTCTTTATTCTGCCTTTGAACGCACTATTGATGTCGTTCCAGTGAACTGTTGAGTCTTGAGCTGGATTAACAACAGCCGGTGTAGTGGTAGTAGTAGAAGTAGTAGTAGTAGTAGTAGTAGTAGTAGTAGTAGTAGTAGTAGTAGTAGTAGTAGTAGTACTAGCCGGTTCGAGACCTTCACCAACTACATCTAAAATAACGAGAGGTTCGTATATGGATTGTTCGCTATGTTTGCTCACCACAGGTTCGGCAGTCGATGAGGTGGCAATGGGGGGCTGTGCCAACAGCCTACTCTTGTATTCGTTTAGCAGATGTAAAACGCTTCTAATCATACACATAGCTGCTTGCAGCTTCTGTTTGCCAGACACGATCAAGCTAGGCGAACGAGAAAGCTCATCGGCTTTGCGCAAAGCCAATGAACCCAGTGTCAACCATCTTTCGATGTCTTCGACACTAGCATCACCTGCATTCGCCAGACGATGTGCGCGCAAGAGCAACAAAGCTGTGTTCTTGAAATACTCAGCCATGATGCTAGTTACTCAACTGAGCAGATTTGACAAATCCATCGCGTTATATTCATTACTCGTCAATGCTGATTGGTTGGAAAAAGTATAGAGGGGGGTGAACGATTGTGATTGATCGAAAAATTATAGTGGGGCATCAACAAGTGCAAGCTCAGTATAAAAAGACATTCATTCGTCTGTATTGACGCAGTCGTCGACGTCGATTCCTCAGTTACTACGATGGATTTTGTTGTAGACGTACAGGGCTTCAAAACTAGCTTAAACGAATTCGTATTCAAGGAGATTGCTGTTTGTCCTCTGGAAGAAGATCCAACTCCATCGGTGCTTCTGTTTAAACCACCTTACCCATGGGAGTGGTTATTAAAGAAAAATCAGTGTGAAAACCGGTGGTTAGCGAGAAATTTTCATGGTATTCCGTGGGAATCTGGCGATTTACCGTACGACGATCTTGGAAAAATAATCAAAAAAACACTTTTTGGAGCAACTATTTTTGTCAAAGGTCTTGAAAAAACAAAATGGCTGAGAAATTTGTTGACCAATGCACAGTAAGTGTCTTTTCGTCGCGTATCATCTTAAAGAGAAAAAAATGATATCTAATGATTTTTTTTACAGAACGACTGTGGTTAACGTTGAAGATTTGGGTTGTCCATCACTCAAGAATATTTCAAACGATAGCATTTCCGTATGCAGTAACCACAACGCGTATCTATCAAATCCACCGTGTGCCTTTAAAAACGCGCTGGCTATCAGTAGATGGATGCTCGCTCGCAAAAGTCGTGATATGTAATTTGATTTTTTTATATTTAAGTTTGAAAAATAAATTTTAAAAATTAACGTATCGATCAATCCTTGTTTTTACTCACTTATAATATATAAATTTTAGAAACAAAAAAATATAACATTAAAATACAAAAAAAATATTAGATTAAAAGAGAAAAAAAAAGTACACAAACATTTTTTAAAAATAATAGGAACTTTATTAAAACCAAACAAGAACAAATTTACGCAAAATAAGCACGAACGCGTTTGCTAATAGTTTGACGACATATTGGACAATCGTTAATTCTTGATGCACATTCCATGCATACAGTGATATGTCCACAAGGTAAAAAAAGTACAGCGATCCTAGCATCCAAACATATCTTACATCTGGTAATTTCAAGTTGACGCAAAATATTGCCTATATCTCGCTGAGACTTTTCAACCCTTTCGCGAATTTTATTCATTTTTTCATTTTGTTTATCGATACTCTTCTTATAACCGCGTACAAATTCTTCGCAAACAGATACCATACCAACAGTTGCATTTGCTATGGTTTTCGAAGCACATTTCTCCGTCAAATGTAAATCGGAAAAAAGCTTTGTAACAAGACTCTCAATCGATAACGATAACGCAGGCTCGTCTGTACTCGAAGGTAGGCTAGTTGTTGCGCACGCTGTTGCTGCCCGATACTCGAGCTTATACGGTCCACAAACATCTTTACTTTTTCTTCGAGGAGGAGGTACCGGTACGGGGCTCAATCCGATCGGCACATTGCCACAACTTCTGTTACGAATGAAAAGGCAGCCGCCATCCCAGCGCTTATGTTCCGTCATAGGGTCGTCACCTTCTTCCCAACGACAGATTTCCATACCACATTCAAAACAGCGTACTTGATCGATCTGCCCCGTATAATAAAAGCCGGCCGCAGCAAGATCTGCTGGTCGTACGTGTGCGCATGTCCATTGAGACGTGAAGCTATCCAGCCTCGCTTGCTCAAATCTGCACAAATAAAAAAATTTAAAAAAAAATATATAAAGTGTGTTCTATAAACAATAAAACAAATAATTACCTATAGTCAATCTTGTTGGAGCTCATTGTAGAATGTTCGTATAACCTTTCTTCTTTCACACTTTACACTAGTTTACTCTGGATGCGAATGCAACTGCTGATGAGATGCAGCTCATTTTTATAACGAACGATTGAGATTTCCCCTTCCATCCTCCATTAAAAAATTCCATACATGCTATACGTGCCATACATTCCATTCATTCCATACATGCCATACATTGCATAAAAAAATTCATTTAATTTTTATGAGTTATACATACACGTGCGCACGCGTATGCGTATGTAAAGCATACAACTTGTGGGGAATTGACTCAACGGCCTATGCGAGTGACGTCATTTAAAACTGTCGCATATACGCACTGATTTTTAATAACGATATTTTAATTATTTTTAATTGAGAAGAAATTACCTATCCTTTCTGTTGAATTTAATTGTTGACAATTTACATATAAATAATTAATTGTCTACATCTAATACGCTATAAGAAAAAATTAGTAATATTATTTATCGAATTTTTTCTCGTAATAATCTTTCGGTAATATTAAAACTGTCGCATATACGCACTGATTTTTAGAGACATTTTTTTTTTGTTGTTGTTATTTTTAATAACGATATTTTAATTATTTTTAATTATTTATCGAATTTTTTTTCTCGTAATAATCTTTCGGTAATAGATATACAGGAGAATCGAACCTAGCCTCCTTTGCATCTATACGACAGTGCTCTACCGTCTGAGTTATTGTCGCTCTTTCTAAAAATAGTGCATACTAACTGTATATTATTTTATGATTTAGGAAAAAAAAATTATCGTTTTTTTTTAGTATTATTTTGTACACTGAATTAAACGAACTATTTTTATTGTGTATATTTTTTAACTAATTAAAAAAATACTTACCTTATACTTACCTGCTCGTTTCGCTGAAAATTGGGGGGGGGGGGGGGGGGTAAGAATAAAGAAAAACACAAGGTTGAATTTATTCGTAATTTCAAATTGTTATTGTTTTAGTACTTACCTTTGCGGCTACGATATATTTGCACATACGTTTGAATAGCACTTAAAAGTGCTGATTTTAAAAAAAAATTATATAAGTTTTTTTTATTAAACAAATAGTTAGTCTATGTTATATTTAACCATACGTTTGAATAGCACTGAAAAGTGCTGATTTATAAAAAAATAATATAAATTTTTTTTTATTGAAAATTTAGCACTGATATATTTGCACATACGTTTGAATAGCACTTAAAAGTGCTGATTTATAGAAAAATAATATAAATTTTTTTTATTGAAAATTTAGCACTGCAAAAAAAAGTGGCCCAGAAAAGGGAAAAAATACTTACCTTATACTTACCTGCTTGTTTCGCTGAAAATGGGAGGGGTGGGGGTAAGAATAAAGAAAAACACAAGGTTGAATTTATTCGTAATTTCAAATTGTTATTGTTTTAGTACTTACCTTTGCGGCTACGATATATTTGCACATACGTTTGAATAGCACTTAAAAGTGCTGATTTTTTAAAAAAATTATATAAGTTTTTTTATTAAACAAATAGTTAGTCTATGTTATATTTAACCATACGTTTGAATAGCACTGAAAAGTGCTGCTTTATAAAAAAATAATATAAATTTTTTTATTGAAAATTTAGCACTGAAAAGTGCTGTTTTAAATTGATCATGATATCGATTAACTGTCGGGATTGTACAGCTTCGTCAACTTGAAAAAAAAAAAAAAAAGTGGCCCAGAAAAGGGCCGATCGTTCGTTCGCTGCAACTTGTCACTGCCAACGGCTTGCCACCACCTACTCTTCGTCCGTTGCGTGAGAAATAAAGAGCGTACGCGCTATCGCGATCCTATATTAATACACATTGGCGTCTCTTCTCCGCACTAATCACATTTTCATTAGCTACTCCCACCACTAATTATGATTGTCTTATGCGTGCGACAAAATCAGTGCTGTCGCGTATCTCGCATCCCTACTCCCAAATCTTCGACCAATGACCGAAACGCGGCTAGTGTTTCAAAAGATGAATAAAAATTCGAACGCCTTGCAACGATACGTCATTGTGATTTTTTTGTCGTGGAGTTGTGAAGTGTTTAGTAAAATGAGTGAAGAACGGGTGGAAAATTTGTTTTCCTTGGACGATGCGTCGTGGCAAGACGCACTTAATGAAGCGATCGAGGCGTTGGGCGAGGACATCGATCTTTCCGAAGATGAAGTCTTCGGATTGATCGGTTTACCGGTGCAAGAAGCAGCGGTGGACGAAGTCGTCGTCGAGCAGCCGCGAACACCTTCGCCGAGGAGGAGGAACGACGACGACGACATCCACGAAGCGTCCGTTTTTTTTCAGATAAATCTAAAAATTTTTAACACACGCGCGCACACGCGCGCACACACACACACACACACACACACACACACACACACAATAAAACAATCAAAACGCGTAACACAGAACACGCGCGTAGTGCATAGGAATCAAATCAGTGGGAGAGGGGGAAATGCAGAGAACGCACGCCACATCAGATCAAGCCACATCAGATCAACTCAGTAGGGGAGGGGGAGTGCGTAGAACGCACCGGTATACGCCACATCAGATCAACTCAGTAGGGGAGGGGGGAGTGCGTAGAACGCACCGGTATACGCCACATCAGATCAACTCAGTAGGGGAGGGGGAGTGCGTAGAACGCATCGGTATAACTCAGTAGGAGGGGGGGGGGGGTGAATCGACAGTGCACGGGCCGATCGGGAGGGGGGGGGGGATGAGGTGAATATGCACACACCTCAACTCACACGCTTCAACTCAGTGAGCTAGTACCCCTCTGAGTTGATGCCCCTCTAGTTTACCTACTGGGGATGATTGCATTGCAGTTTATTTCTGTTCCTGTTTTCAGTAAGATGTGTGTCTTTTGTGTGAGGTAGTATGTTTCGTTTTTTGATTTTACTGGAAGTTGTACGAAACATCTGTCTGTGTGAAGTAGTTGGACTTCAGTTGGCGTACATTGTATGATATGTACGGCTTCCCCTGCCAGCCGAGCTATGTACCCAGGCTTCTCCATGAGGCTATATGCAAATTCGTCAGGTGCAATGGATGCAATGGATAGGGAATTGTATAGGAATTTTCTGTCCAGTTCACATTTTTGTTTTAAAATATTTAAGTAAAGGTTTTTTGTTTCTAACCTAAAATGTTTCTCTACATACACGAATTTACTATTAAAATACGTGAATAAATCATAATTAAGTATCCCTTGCTTTGTCCGAATGTCATTGTCATATAGTACATTGATGTTAGACTTTTCATATACAAAAAGTTTTGGGTGTTCGGTTTTTGTTAGGATTCTATTACAAAAACTTATATTCCCTCTAGTTGACAATGCAAAAGATATTTCTTCTGTATTTAGGCTAAATATTGTTTCTTGGTTAGGTGAGGTTATTTTAGTGACCGAGCCTCTATATAAAATATCATATTGATTTTTAAAGCAATTTTCGCGTGGTAATAATGGCCAAAAAGTGTGGCCTCCTTCCATATCAATACAGTGTTGGTCTGAAAATTTGCATACCGTACCCGAATTTAATTTGATTTTGTTGTTTTCTAATCTAACTGCTGCGTAACTTTCCCATAGAGTTATTCTTATAAGACCTTGTACAAAAACGTTACTCCATGTTACGAAATTATCGGCATAGGTTGCTCCTGAGCAAGATTTTCCCTCTACTTTTCCTGCTAAGTCTAATCCTTTGGATGTTGTAGAGTTAATTTTTAGTCCTGTTATAATGTGTACGTTATCGTATTTGAAAATACCCGTTTGGTGTATGTTATTACAATTATCGTGTGATATATCGTAAACGTATTCTTGAAGTGCGTTTTCTGTTGGGCCTAAATGGCTAAACATGCCGCAATGAAAAACTGTACGTTGTATTACTATTTTACATTGGATGATTTTTATCGATTTAAATTCGGTTTTTTGTAGTAATTCTATTGTAGATTGTGTTGAATTTATTTTTGTTTCGTGGAAGTCACATTCTCCAGTGTCCACAAGGGAGTATGTTGTAATGGTTGGGTTGGTTGAAGCGCAGTTAAATCCGATGAGCCCTTTGCTTGTTTGAATGAGAGTGATTAGTATTAATATAACTAGTGAATATTGTTCCATTGTATTTTCTGAAATAAAAAGAATATTAATTTATTTGTTTAACTAAACTTAATTTATTCGCATGAACTGTTTTTGGTTTCCCGTTGTAATTTATTACAACGCTGCCTTTTTCTGTTATTTTTAGTATTTCAAACGGTCCTAAGTATTTATTTTTCTCCAATTTCCCCGGGTTTGGTTCTTTCATGAACCAGACTTTGTCTCCGATTTTGAATTCTATAGGGTTCATAAATCGGTCATAGTATTGTTTTGATTTTTGTTTTGAAATTATTAAGTTTTCTCTAGCCATGTGTGCTAGTTCGTTCATGTTTTTTATTAAATTTTCTAAGTATCCGTTAAATGTTGGTAATTGTTCGGATTTTTTCAGCGGTACGCTAGATGGTAATTTGGCTGGAAAGGCAAAAACAAGTTCATGTGGCGTGAAATTATGACCAGTGTGAATGCTTGTGTTATAATTAAATTGTGCCAATTCTAAAAGTTCATCCCATTCACATTTTTTTGATGTGAATTGTTTAATAAATTCACAGAGAGGATGGTTAGCTCTCTCGACAGAGCCGTTGGATTGTGGTGAGAATGATGTTGTTTCGATTTTTTCGAATTGAAATCGTTTTGCTATTTGTTTTAGCAGTTTACTTTTAAAGTTCTGAGCTTTGTCGGTTAATACTACTTTTGGTGTTCCGAAAATACAAATGAATCTTTTTATAAAGGCTTCGCTTACCGATTCCGCGGTTTGATCTTTTAACGCTGTGAGAGTAATAAATTTTGAAAGTTGGTCTTGAATTGAGAGTATGTATCGATTATTATTTTTTGTAATCTCGAATGGTCCCATTATGTCCATGGCAACTTTATCGAATGGTTTGAAAGGTGTATCTGTTAAAGTCATCGGTTGTCTTGTTGGTTTTCGTTTTAGTTTGTTTCTTTGGCATTCTTGGCACATTGAAATTCTTTTTTGTATGTCTTTCTTTAAATTTTCCCAGCAATATTTTTCTTTAATTTTATTGTAGGTTCGGTTTACTCCTGAATGACCTCCGAGTTTAGAAGTGTGATATATTTTAAATAGTTCGTTTCTTTGATCTAGATCGCTTATGTATTCGATGTGGTTCATGCAAACTATGATTTTAATGTTGCTTTCTTTGAAGATTGTTTTGATTATGTCTTCTATTTCCGACCAACATATGTTTATTATGTTGATATTTTTTGAAATACTTATTGTTGAAATGTTATTTTGTATTAAAAGGTGTTTTAAATTTTCGAACAGTTCGGTTAGATTTTGCTTTTTTGTTTCTGCTGATGTAGCAGTGTTTAGACATAAAATAAATATTTTCTTTTTTCCATAGTTTAATGTATCTATTTCGTTTATAGATAAGTTTTCATTGATTTTTAGGTTCTTTTTTATTAGTATACTGTTAGTGTTTTCATCTAATTCTTTGTGTTTTTCGGATATTATGTGAATTATGTTGTCGTTTCGAAATTGTATTGAATTTTTACTGTAAACGATGTTATCACTATTCGTGTCATTATTTTTGTTTTTATTAGTGTGTTTATTTTTTTCGTTTTGATTATTATTCGTGTTGCTGAACTTGCGTGTACGTTTTCTTTTGTTCTTTTCTTGAATTCTTTTGTTATTCATAATTTTTATTTTCTCGTTGTTATTTAATTTTTGAGTTGGTATTATTCCATTTTTTGATTTTGCTTTCTGTGCTCGCGTTGTGACACATATTTTAGCTTCTATAGGGTTTCTTGATAAACAGTCAGCTGGGCCGTTTTCTTTACCCGGGCGGTAAATTATGTCGAAATCGTAATCGACTAATTTTAATCGCCATTTTTGTACTCTGCTATTGTTATCGGCTGATTTTAATGATAGTAGGGGTTTGTGATCCGTTACAACAGTAAATTTGTTGCCGAATAAGTAAGTTCGGAATGTTTTGATTGCGAAGATTATTCCCAGAGCTTCTCTTTCGTAAGTCATATAATTTTGTTCTGTTTTACTTAGAAATCTTGATATGTATGCGATGGGTCTATCGTGTCCCAATTCTCCTTGAGATAGTACTGCGCCTAAGCTATGGTTTGATGCATCTGTTCTAACGATGTAGGGTTTATTAAATTTTGGATATTGTAGAATAGGAGCTTCACATAGTAATTTCTTTAATTTGTCTAATGCTTGTTGTTGTTCTATTTTCCAGAAAAATTTTACATTTTTGTGTAAGAGTATAGTTAATGGTTTTGTTATTTCAGCGAAATTCGGAACAAAACGTCTATAGTAATTGCAGAGTCCGAGGAATTCTCTTACGTTTTTTGTAGTTTTTGGTGTTGGGAAAGCTTCGACGGCTTGTATTTTTTTTTTGTCTGGTTTGATACCGGATTCGCTTATAATGTGTCCTAAAAATGATACTTCTGTTTTTAACCAGTCACATTTTTGAGGTTCGAGTTTTAGACCAGCTTCTCTTAGATTTTGGGCTACTGTATAAAATCTTTCGTTGACTTCGTCTACTGTTTCTCCGAAAACAATTATATCGTCAATAAAGACAAAACATGTATTGGCAATTAGGTCGCCTAGAACTGTGTTTAGTATTCTTTGAAATGTTCTAGGTGAATTTATTAGGCCAAATGGTAAAACAAGGAATTCAAATCGTCCTAAAGGATGTATACTGAATGCTGTTTTAAAAATATCTTTTGGATGCATTTTTACTTGATGAAAGCCTGATTTTAGGTCAACGACGTGATAATATTTTGCTTTCCCTAGTTGGTCGAACATTTCGGTTATGTTTGGAATTAAATATGGATCGGGAACAGTTTTTTCATTTAATTTTCTGTAGTCGATAACTAATCGCCATCTGGTTTTTCCATCTGCCAAGCTTTTCTTCTTAACTATCCATGTTGGTTTTTTCACTTCTTCTATTGCGATGTCTCGTAATTTATGTGGTAAGGGGAATTGTTTCACATAGACTGGTTTATCGTCAATTAAATTTATTTCGTGTTGTTCTATGTTGCAGGTACCTAATTTATCGCCTTCAACCCAAAATATGTCTTCAATTTTTTCAATCAATTTTTTCATTTTTTTATAATCATTTCCTTGTAGGTCAGTTAAATTTATTTTTTCGAAGACTTTTTCTTTGTGGTTTAATTGATTATTTTCTGATTCTTCTTGTTCTTCTCCTAGGAAGTTTATACTGCCTGCATGAAAAATTTCATTTTCATTGACATTGAAATCTGTATTTTCCGTTAGGTCGATATTGTCTGGAAAATTGTCTAAATCGAAAGAAATATATTGGTATGTTTGAGTTTCTTCTATTATGTTGTTTTCAGGAGGGAATTCTATTTCAGTATTTTCTTTTATGACAGACATAAATTGTTTATAGTTATAATTTTCGATAAATTCGTCATTTGTGTTGGATATATTGTCATTATTCATTGTCATATTTATATGGTTAATCAAAAGTTTTACTTGTAAAGGATTTTTTTCTAATTCTAATTTTAAATTTGTAAGTCCTTTTGAAGGGAAGAATGTTTTGGTTGACTCTTTACAAGTTTCTATATCCTGTTTCGTATTGTCTGATGAAATTATTTCATTGTTTAATTTATTTGCTGTTGCAGTGTTCATTTGTTCGGTGATTGTGGGGTATATTATTTTTGTATCATTTTGTTGTAAATTATAATTATTTTCAGGTACTGTATAATTTTTGTCTTTTTCTTTTTCACATTCTTTTTTATTTTCTTTATTAATGTTTTGTAGAGTTTTGCTTAGAAAAATTTTTTGTTCTTCTGTTATTCTTGTTGCTGTCCTTTCTTTTTTTTCGTTAATAGCAATTGAATTGTTTGTATTTAAAGGGACTGATATGAGTTGTATTTTCCGATTAGTTATTTCCAAGTAACCTTCGTCTAGTCTTAATTTGTGTTCTTTCAGAATAGGTATTCCTAGTATTCCATCGTAAGGAATTGAAAATTCTTTTGGAGCAACGTGGAAATCGACTAATAATCCATTGATGATTATTTTTACTAGTCCTAATGTTTCTATTGTTTTGTCAGTAATTCCTGATAGTGCAATTTTCTCGGAATCTAGTATGGCGTTTGCTGGTATTTGGTTACTTTTTATAATGTTTATTTGAGCTCCACTATCAACCAGTAAGTTGAAATCAATGCTTGAAAATGGATTTGGTATTTGTATATATTGTAATAAATTTTCTAATTTTAAAAGATACATTGATACTTTAGTTTTGAATGTATTTTTGAATTCTACGTTTTCTTTACATTCGAAACATAATTTTTCTTCTGTTGTTATTTTCACGTTATTTTGATTTGCTGAGTTAATTATGTCAAGTTCGTTTGTGTCAGCAGTTTCAACGTTTAGTGTTGTCATTATATTGCTTTTTGCTTCTGTAGTAAGTGACTCACTATGTTGTTCTTCCGTGCACTTGATTTCGGAAGAATCTATTCGTTTCCCTGATTATTTTGTCTAAAGCATTGTGAGTCTGTATGGTCCGTTCGTTTGCAAATTGAGCAGAATTTTTCTTGACTGCTCTCTAGTGATTTTATAATTGGACATGCTTCGATTTTATGACCTGTTTCTTTGCAATAAGAACATACAATGCTTTTTTTTACATTTTTCTCAAGTGCTTTTATTTTTAAGCAATTTTCGATTGTGTGATTTCGCATGTGACAATAGTCGCATTTTGTATCGTTGTTTCTTCCAAAATTATTATATCGTGTAGGTCTACTGTTGTAATCGTTGTTTCCATTTCTACGTGTATTGTTATTAAAATTTGAGTTTGTATTATCTCTGTTATCATTGCTTCTATTGTTTTTAGTGTAGGTGTTCAAAATTTTTACCAATTTGCAGTCGTTTGTTTCATGACTTTCTTCGTTGCAAATTGCACACGCTGCGATTCTGTAATTTCTCATTTCGTCTGAGTTTGGACAAAATTTTACCGAGTGGCCGATTTTATTACAACGTTTACATGTTACATTTGGACAATTCAATACTGTGTGTCCTGTACTGTCACAAGCCGCACAAGGATCTGGTGTTTTAAGAAGTTTTAAACAGGTGTATGGGCTGTGTCCACTTTCTTTACATTTCCAACATACTTCGTATTCTGTAATGAATGGGCATTGTATGACAGAATGTCCCATCACTTGACAGTATTGGCAATGGTTTCCTTTTATTTTGTTAAATTTGCAACCGTCTATTGAGTGTCCTTTAGCATTGCAAAATTTGCATATGAGTTCGATTTTTGATTTTGCCACTTTACAATTGTTTGATAGGTGGTCGTTAGATTTGCAATATACGCATGACCCGTTGTGACAAAATAAAGCTTCATGATTGTAGCTTTCACAAATTTGACAATTGTAAATATTATTAACATTTGCCGAAACGGTAGTTGAATCAGGTGTGTTTTGGGTAATGTCGGTAATTCCACCCATTAATATTTTATGTTTTTTGAATTTTGTTTCGATTTGTATGGCTTCTTGTACAGCAGTGCTTAAATTGTTATAATCTTTTAATTCTATTCGAATATTTTGTTGTAAGCCATTTTTAAAATTTATTAATGCGTCTTCATTTATTGTTTTTTCAAATGCCTTAAAGGTTTCATCAGTATCTACTTGTAGTTTTTTTAATTCTTTGATCTGTACAACTAGATCTTTCAACCGATTTGCATATGTAAGAACTGATTCGTTTGGTTTTTGAATAATATCCGTAAGTTTCCCGTATAAACTATGAATATTATCTAAAGAAGGAAATAATTGTTTTATAGCTTTAATATAATCGTCTATTTTATTGATTTTTATATTAGCTAATGCTTTATAAATTTCTCCACTTAGCTTGCATTTTAAAATTGGTATTAAATTTGATTCATCTATTTCAGAAACTATTGACTTTGCAGTTTTTAATTTGTCGATATATTCGCTGAGTGTTATGTTTTTGCCGTCGAACTGTGGGACTAAATCCGCAACATACTTGAGTGGTAATCTCAGCGGTTGCGACATTTCGCTGACGTTTGCTTTCGTATTAATATTTTCGATTTGTTCAGTTTTCTGTAATTGGATGTTTGAATTATAAGGCACTAATTGTCCGAAATTTTCGTTTTTGTTTATTAAGTTTTTTGACTCACTACAAATACTTTGTTCGTTTAAAATACCACCGATGTCCGTGTATTCGTTATTATTAAATGAAGAGTCGTAATTTTGATCGAAAGTGAAGTCTAAATTCGATGGTGAATTCGGATATTCAAAATTTAATGTTAATTTTTGTTGTGAGTTTTCTTCTGGAATATCGGTATCTAATATATCAATTAATTTTTCTTGTGTTATTTGTTTATTTAACTTCTCTAGATTTTCTGAAATTTTTATTTTATTGTTCTCGCTATTTGTTCTAGGAGGAGAACGCGCGAGTTTATTTGATTTTTTAAAAGGATTTGTAATAGATGTGCTTGGTTTAATTATACCGCTTTTTAATTCTGGTTTAGTTTTTACTTGCAGTCGCGTAAGTCTTTTCGCGTTGTCAGAACTAGAAGAATCTTTATTGTTCATTAAAATTTAATTTTTTTTTTTTTTTTTTTTTAAGTTTTACTTGATGCAAAGTAAACACCCTTTTTGTACCGGAACCAATTTGTTATGTCGCGACTCCGTAGCCGTGACATGTATTTGTTTAATATGAGTAAAATTTATTTTATCACGGTATGATTATGATATAATATGTATAATGGCAGGACTTACCTGGGTTATATATATATATTGTTGAAGATGTTGATAAATTATTATCTTACTCCTTGTTCCTTTATATTATTTTCTTCTTAAATTGGTTTCTTTATTATTGAGAATATTTCGTATGGAAATTATAGAAATGAACTTGATACACTTTATTTAATAATATTTAATAACACTTTATTTAATAATTGGATTTCACTCAATGAGTGGCAGAGTCAACTGGTACAGTAGAATTGTCGCGAGTCGCGAATCAACTGGCTAAAAAATTGAGACGCTGTTTTATATATTGGCTAACTGACTTACATTTAGTTGTCGAGTAATCAAGTTGATGTTTCAATTTCTCAATTGAGTTTTCTGCTGAATTTGATTTATTAATTTTTGCGTTTCGTAAAATAAAAAAAAGTAGGTGAAATACATTTTGTGCTTATTTTGCTACTTTCAATTCGCATGATTACCGTTGATCTCAAAATGATTTAATTTTACGTCTCAGGACGTAACACTTGGATCAAACCTAAAAATCATCAGTTAATCTTGAAGGTCTTCGTGGACCTAAAACGTCAGTACAATATTAAATGTAAAATTTACCGCTCTTTCGATTGCTGTTTTCAAAACTAGAGGCTTGGATTCCCATTACCCAATGACCTATGACCCTATAACCTAACGACCTAATAACCTAATAAACTGGGTATAATTTTAAATGTAAATTTTCCCGCTCTTTCAATTACCGTTGTCCAATTAGAGGTTTCTATTTAAAAAGTAAATTTGACCTTGAAATATCATTGAAGGATACGCTCGAGGTGAAATTCACGGTCACCAATCGATTCCTCGTAAAAAGTTACTCGTAGAATGACGTTGGTCTTTTCAAAATAATGCTTTAATAGGCATATTTCTGAAGATTTCCGTTACTTTTTGGATATCCTATATAAGCCGACAAGCACCTAATTACAAGCACAGTATTGCAAGACTTTTTCTCCGATTCCTTCCAAAAAAAAAATGTGTTTATCGGTGCAGTAATCGCTTATAATATCGGTAATAGCAGCAATCGTCGCTTCGGTGAGCCGCCCTATGAGGCCTCTCTTTAGTATGATCCCGGAACCCAACGGACAACACTGTAACGAGATGCAGAAAGTCCACATACAAAGGCAACTGTGCCGCCAAGCGCAAGAACAAATGCAGCACCTGAAGCTGATTGACAAGAAGGATGATTTTCATCAAGTGTTAAGGTATTTAGACGAGGAAATTACCTTCGGCCACCTCCACACCAGATTTCTTTTCGAAGAAAACTTCGGCGGAAAAGGCTTCTGAAGGCCTCCAGTAAATTCATGCAGTCTGCGGCGAGGACAGTGCTCATTGAAAGCGTTGTCTCCTATATGGACCAGCTATTTGGCACGCTCCCCTATTAGAAGGCTTGGTCCTGGAAGCGGAGTGCACCCAGCTAGAACACTTTATGCTGGCCAATACTCCATGCGCAAAGTGCACAGGAGAGCAGAAGCTACTGGAGTTTGGGAGAAATATCCAGGTGTTGCTGATATGCTTGTTGTAGCAATTAACTATGTATAATAAATTAATTATTATTAATCTATGTAATGTACAACGAAATTTTTTATAATGCAACCTAATAAATACTTTTTAAAATAATTTTACTAATAACTTAACCCGAGCGTGCTCCTAATCCTCATCCCTCCAAACAATTATTTTCTTTTTAATTACTTAAATTCTTTTAATTTCTTATATTAAAAGTCGGATACGTGCAGCGCTAGCTTTTTTCTAATCCTTTTGTCTTGGTTCGTTTAAATACTTTATAAAATCAGTAAATTTGCGTGGAAATTGCGAAGCTACTTTATCGGCTCGCCAAGTATCGGGAACTATTGTATCACTATCAGATACTAGTATATTTCCCTTATAAAAAAGAGATAAATGCTGTATCGAAGCATTTTATTCGTGATATAGTTGACTGAGATATAGTAAAAATTCATTTTATCATAATTGATATGGATAATCTTGAAGGTAACAAAAATAAAAAAGGCACGCTACAATGTTGTTATTTTTACATTCATTTTATAAAACTAGCAGTGAGTAAATCGTTTGATAAAAATGAGGGATTATTATGCTTTGGAATTATTCTAATAATCTGATATTCGAACGTGTAAGATTAAAAAAAATGTTGTAATATCGTAATCTAATAGTAACCCTTATGACTAAGAAAACTTTAGAGATTTTTCATGTCCGTTTTCGATATGATAATTCATGAATTTAGAATACGTGGAACTGTTTTACTAATACAAGTTTTCACTGTGATATGTGTTTTGCAACAAAAATTGAAACATCCAACTTTGAAATAAGGGATTTATTGCGTTAATCAATATATTACGACAAAAAAATCAATCCGAAAGAAATTAAAGTAAACGATTATGTTTGGCTTTTAAGTGGCCCCGAACCAAAAAAATTCGATGACCAATACTCTGGTCCATATCTGGTATCGGAAGTATGACCCAACGAAAATGTATGAATTGAGATCGGCAAAAACTGCAGCAAAATTGTACATACAAACCGTTTACGCATATCGCATATAAGGCCAACCGAATAATCGTTTCGCAAAATTTAATAGACGATCGCGCCGATTGTATGTTCTGATTAAGATCTATTAAGGAATAACTTAAATTTATTGTTTACAGACGATGAGTCTTCTAATTTGTCTACTGCTCTTGGAACTTATCACCAAGGCGACGGCCTATATTGCTTATGATTGTGCACAGAAGTTCGCCAATATTACAACTTTTTCTTTGGTAGATATTGCAGACTGCGAATTGCCACCACCAATCGTCAATTCTACGCGGTATGAAGTATCACTATTGCAACTCAATGAATATTCGTCGGTGCGAGTGCATTATTGCAAACTAGAAATAGATACGGACGCTAAGAGATGCGGCTATAATAATCATAATATGGAAGTTGGATTAGAAAGAATAAAATACCTACGCGAAACATCAACAGACGAATGCGAAAGAATGCACATACACAGATCAATATCTATAGGAGATCGTCTCTTTCAATCCTAACTAGTGAATAATTTAGTAGTACACGCTACAACTTTCGCAGGGTCAGCCGGTAGCACGGGTGGATGCAGTAACGCAGGCTACTATAATGACCCATATGACGAATTTCAAGACGTTTTTGCGATAGGTTATGTTAAAATTTCGTTGCAAGAACACTGGGAAACAGTATCGCTAGATAATAATAAAATCACATTATCAACAGGTACGGTTTGTAAATTCAGTGACGATAAATGCGTAGATAACGTTCTCGGTTACGCTTTCTGGGACCTAATTCCCATACACGAGTGCCAAGAAAATAAGTTCACAGAACTTTAACCGGATACGTAGAAAAAGTTATGGAACAGGGTAGCGAAAGGCGACTCCTATACGTGTTAGATACACAAGGAGTGTCCTTCACATTTAAAGATCTATGAGTATTACCTAAATGCGGGTTTGTCTTAACCAGAACAGAATATCCGAGAATTTTTATCCTAGATGATGAAAATAAACATACCTTTCCGGCAATAAAGGATAAAAATATTAAAAACATCGACTTATTTGCATATTTTAATGCAAAGATACTTTTATTTGAAAAACACGTAAGAAAAAGCTTATAAAAGTTATATTATAACATGTTATTTGAACAGTGCGAGTTAGGAAAGAAAGTTATAATGAATGCACTAAATATCGCGACAATTAGTCCGGATTTATTGGCCTATTATTTGATGAACGGACCAGGCTACATGAGCCTACTCGCAGGCGAGGTCATTTACATAATTAAGTGCTTACCAGTAGACGTGCGGACAAGAAACTGTTCAGAGTGCTATCTAGAACTACCGGTAAAGCGCGACAGTAGACCTATGTTTATGACACCTCGCACGTACATATTAAAATTTTTTGGTACAGAAACAGCCTGTGATGAGACAGTACCAGTAATGTTTAAGGTGGGAAGTGGATGGTTTAAGATGTTACCACGACCGACCTATTTTAGTTTTAAAGCCTCAGACAAAACAAACATGGAAATATCTAGCACTCATTGATATAACTAACAGCGGAATTTCTAGTTTGTCAGATATTGAAAAATTAAAAAGCTATATCATGTTTCCAATCGAATAAGCCGCGATTTTGAATAAAGTAGCAAAAAGTGTATCATTGAACGGACGTCCCGGAGCAGAATTATCATTTTATCATGTGCTTGATGAAAAAGCGCTAGAGAAATTAGCCGAATCCACATGGTCGAAATTATGGGTTAGGTTAGATTTATGAGTTTTGGTTCGGTAAGGGCAGGCATTATTTCCATAATAAAGCTTTTTCGCGTGATTAAATTTATATTCGATACACTCATTCATGGATACGCACTCTATTCGCTTTTCGGATGGTCTATCAAAATAATAGGTGCAGTGTGGAATTCACTTCCAAATTTACTTGTCCATTTAGCTAGGACTCCTACGAAAGAACGGGAACGAGATAAGAATCAAAATAATATCGAGCGCGGATCAGTGGCCAACAAGAGTTATATAAACTCCCCTCTAAATTTCCCATCTGCTCCAAGTTCCCCGAACGCACCAGCATTGAAAGCGAAAGTAATCGAGTATACCTTTAAACCCAACACACAGCGGGTAGAAAACAGATTAATCAATACTAGACTCTATCCCGTGTTACAAAAGCCTTGCATTCGATCAATTCCTCCAAGGAAAAAACGGGTTTATTCAGATAGGAACGAGTAAATATAAGAAATTGGTATTAAAATTAGATTTGTCATCATGAATGATTTAGAAAAAATCGAAGTATTAGAAAATCGAATTTGTATAAAGACAAAATAAACATGTATGGCCCAAAGAAAGAACGAATCAACTCATAAATTTGGAAAAAGAGCCATAAACTTATTAAAATCATACAAAATTGCAGGCCATTTAACTCAGTTACAGTTTGATGAAGTAACAGACACTATGGAAGAAAGAGAACAATGATCAACGATGTATTTTGTTGAATACCTAAACAAAGGCATAAAAAAATATATGTGTCAATACAAATTTTATAGTTCATTACAGCAGGCAGTTGCGCACGCTGAACAAATTAGCAACAATCTACATGAATTAGAAAATATTGCAAACGCAACAGATTTAGCAATTAATCAATATCAAAACATTCAAAGATCTTTTTTTTAATTACATACTATAATGTATTTGATTCATTAGATAAAATTTGTAAAAGAGTATTATTTAAGAAAATTTGTAATAACAATAATACACGATCTAACCCAAGCATGGATTAACAATAGTGTATTTGACGTTAATGGTCCTATAAGCTTGTATAAAAAAAATATAATTTATTGAATAATAATTGTAATCTATATCGAATTACAGTTTGCAGAACACACACAAAAAAAAAACAAACAAGATGAAAAAAGCAGCAATCTGCCTGTATTTTCTTCTCGGATTTATGGTAGTTACAAGACGAGAAAAAAAACCCCGTCGTACATCTGATTGAAGACAATCCAGGGATTGCGTTTCATAAAATTGAATGTATAGCCTTTACTCGTAAAAATTGGAGTTTACTAACAACCATTGACCTGCAATACATTTTCATTTAGAACGAAGTACTCACCAATCAAGTAACTACTTTAAATAGCATCTTCGTACAAGATAATGTATCCAACATAGAAGTAAGTTCGATTATACAGCATGTTAAGGATCATTTAAGAGATATTAAACGTGTCGACGATTCCCTGAATCGTCTTGTCAACACTTTGCATGTTGACAAAATTAAGGGGAAAGGAAAAGCGTTCTTTTCAAAACAGTTACGCATTGAGTAACACTAAAAAAGTTATAGAAAGAGCAAATAACATGCGTATAAACGATCTTATATTATGGGCGATGAACCGAACACTTATTTCTTTGACAATGGCTTGCATGAACAAATTAGATGAGTAAACTTGAAAAGTGAATATCTAAAAAGATGTGTACAATTGTTAAAACAAATCCCGAACATAACAGACAAAAATCAAGCCGCTAATTTCCACAAAGCAATTTGACTCATTAAAGAAGTACAACATGAAAGCAAAGAAATTATGTTATTAATGGTTGAAATGTTTAAATATAACAAATATTTATTAGCTATGCAGACTTTACAAGCAGTAGTACATGAAATTGAAAAGACATCACTTTTAAAATCCATTGTTAAACCTAATAGTATTAATACAGTAAATATTGTTGACATAGCACAGTTACATTTTATGATGTATGAAAAAATACTAATAGTAGAAATACTACTACCGTTCACAGATGCCGAACAGTTTGTCGTGTACAAAATGATGTCATTTTCAGTTTTTCAGCAATCTGAGACAAACAAATCAATCGCTGCATACATTGAACCACAGAATGATTACATTGTTGTATCAGAAACTAATAATTCATATTTCTTTATGCGTGAAATGGCCTTTGAATTATGTAACATGATAAAATATTATAGAATATGTAGTGTCGAATTAATAGAAAATACTAAAACATTTTGTGAGTTCAACATGCTAATAAAGCCAAAAATCAAAACTTCATATGAACGTAATGTTAAATTAAGTCAAGATGAAGATTATTTTCTCATCAAAACTGCTAGTAGTCATTTCTGGTTATTTTCCACGAGAGAATATGATTCATTAAAAATTAAATGGACCAATAAATAAATTGATATCTATTCCGAAGCTTTCTTTTGGCATAATTGAACTCCCAAGGTCTTGTAACATATGGGCCGACGGAAAAATATATAGAGATGCGACCAGCAATAAAGTAATAAAAAATCAAATTATTCCGTCTTTTGGACTAACCCTTTTAAATTTAGACCAGCGGTTAGAGAGTACAACTAAAATTGACATAAAACCGATCAGTATCCTAACAACAAAAGTAGAATCAAAAATTGTCGACTTGTCAACTTGGAACTTTATTTGTATCAGCATTGCAATTTTATGTTTAATTATAAACTCTCTAATTATGTTAATTGTATATCACTATGTCAACAACAAACAAAGTAGAAGAGGTATTACAGTAAGCGAAACACATATACCAATATCGAGATTAGATACCGGATTTAAATACGATTTTACAGGGCTACCGTTTTACGAGATACCCCATATACCTCCTAGAAAGGTTTATGACTATGAAAATATGTTACCAACTCTATTAGAATCAACTTAGGATGAAGAACTAAAGGAAGACTCGTCAGAACAAATAGAAATTGAAAGCTCAGAATTAATAAATATCAAAGAATAAATAAGTATACCTGTTATTGAGGGAGTCAGCCGGCTAGTTGCAGTTTTAGCATTCATATGAAATATTTAGTTTTGCGGGGGAACGTTATCCGTAGTATTAGGTCAGGTGTGGGTAATAAAGCTTTCCGAGTGTGGCTGGAATAGGTCATGGATTGTAAAATGGTAATTAACCAGGAACATAAAAGTAGAAAGAGAAAAGTAGGGAATTAGAAAAAATCACTATTAAAACGAATGGAGTAAGAGGAAATTAGTTAGTCTATAGAAAACAACAGAGCAAGCATTAATATAACTCAGTGAAAAATGTACGTTCAGTGTGTTTCCATCAAACTCACAAGTGAAAGAGGATTTTGCCACGATTTTCTCTTTAACGAAGAAGGTATTATGCAACGAGGCCCTCTAGGACTGTTTGAAACTAGTGAAAACTACTGTAGGACACCCGAAATGTTCCATATTTATCACTAGGGAGCTTGCCGCTGGTTGAACAAAACAGCAAATGAATATGGTTACGAAGTGCAAACCTTCCAGCCAACCTACACGTATGAATTAATCGGGGAAATATTATATAATAATTCATCAGAATTTTAAGAAATATGCAAGGAGAGTGTAATAAATATGGGATACTCACTACTAGGTCCAGTAATACCAGGACTCACAGTGGCACAATAATAAGCCAGAGGTAGACGTTTTATATTAAGAAGCAATAATGAGATATTTTAATATCCTGAATATTCTACGGTACCAAAAGATAATTTATTCAAGAGCCAAAATTTGCTTCATTTTTTGTTTCAAACCGTGAGTGAAAATACTGATATCTTCATTGAGCATCTGTTTAAGATAGATTATGGTAGTCTTAATACAGATAACCGACTCACGTTTGGATATTGTGCATTGTGTCAAGTACCGTTATGTGCAGTACGTGATTGTCGTTACTGCACAGCGTTACACTTAAGCAAACAACATAAGGATGTGTTGGTGCAAATTTAGAAAATGATGACGAAAAGTGCCAGTTCCACCAAGGAGGTAGTGAATTATTTCAGGCGTGGAGTAGGCAAGTAGACGAGTTATTTTCAGATAACAGTAGCTATTGGCTAAATCTTTAGTGAATAAATTTTTTTTGGAGTATTTTTATATAAAAATAGACATAAATAAATAAATCATTATTAGAGTGAATTTATACTGCAATTTCCCGGCAAGACTCCTCCAAAAACAGTTGACATAAAATACGCTAAATTCGACACCGGGTACTCGAATAAATGAAGTAGTATCTAGGAGTAGAACAGAAGTAAAATTAGAATTTTATGGCTAGATTAGTGATTAAGTTCCCGGTTTGAAGTGTAAAGCAGAATAAAAGGGACTTAGTTGTCAGTGAGACATCATCGTGTCAACTAGTCTTGTGTCTGTGGTTCTACAAGTGATAGCGCAATATGTTCGTGAGTAAAGTTTTGAAAAAGTTGGAGGAGGCCTATGGAGAAAATCACGGATTTGTGATCACTGAAGAAGGACTAATAAGTGATCCCTTGTATTTATTCAACAGCCCGGAATCATACGACAATGTGATTCTACCGGAAATGTATCGGCGTGGAATAGTCATGTGGTTGAATGCTGACGCGGTAAAAATGGGGCAACCATCTAGAGCAGGTAACCCTGTTAATCAAGCCCAAGTACTGGGTCAGATTTGCTACGAAAATAGCGAGGACTACAGAAAGGCTTCGGAGAATTGTGCTTGCATGATGGGATACGACCTACTCTTGCCGTTGGCACCTAGAACAGATGTGACTAACCACCAGCAACAGACCATCATGAAAAGGTGGGATTTAAGGTATCAAAATGATCAACAACAGTATGTAGAGTATGTTCCTCGACCACCTGAAGAATGTACTAGAGAAGAAATGCAAATTTGGATAGACTATTTAGTTGCATACTTCCATGGAGAACAGATCGAACGCAGGAAAACATATGCAGAATTCGTCTATTTGCCTTATGGAGGTAGAGGTTTTGCTGACTTATTAACTTTCGACAACTGTGAACAGTGTGCTCTCGACCTTTACCTGTATGGCGTTTTTGTAAGTTATGTATTTTAAAATACTTAAGCCACGGACCGAAAGATATTTTCCTCACCTGTTGGGAGTGCTGGTCAACTGCTCATCAGAACGCCCTTCAACCTGGAGAAAAGTGCTGTATATGTAAACGGGGCACTATAGAAGAAGAAATTTTCTTAAGAAAATTAAATGTTGTTTGGAGAGGTGGTTTTTTGCCTTTCGAAAATTAGAGACTTTATGTTAAGTAGTGCTTCGAATTGTTTCTCGTTTAAACATATATATGTGTAAAATCACTTTGTGTTTAGTACGTAGTGTTTATTCTAACTTCGTTACGTGCAAGGTATAACTATAAGTACAATATTTTGATGTACGAAAATTTCAAATAGGCAGGTGCAACTTGCGAGCGCCCTGCGTCGCTAATCTTCAGGGGCGGGCGTGTTACGTCGAGGACGAGTCAGACTATTTTATAATGGTAAAATTTGAATTTTTTTTATGAAAGGGGAGTTCCCGTAGTTAAAAGTAATAGTCATTTAATAGCTGACTTTATTCTCAGTGACGCACTTACCCCTTCTGGGTTTAACCCTTTATTGATTAGATTTTATGTATTTTGTACTATAAAAGAAGACGTAAATCAATTGTAACACACACTCTGTATTCGACTCTGTAAGACTACAGACCTTCTGTAATCTGATCAATAAATATTTCAGCTCTATTTCTATAATAATTTATTTGAGAGTTTTACCTAATTCTTGTATCTACATTACATCTCTGGCTTCTGAGGTACGAGTTTCTGGACCAGTTAAATTACAAGTAAAATTATTTAAATTGTTACTTTTCCACTCGGTGCTTTAGATACGTTACCGGTTCTGCTTTCGTTTTAGTCTCGCACCCGTGGTAAAGCGCTTACGCGTTGACCGAAAAGAGACAGTCGCGTTTGAGTAACTCTTGTCAATTCGCAGCCGTTACATGAGACGTAACAACATATAAAAAATTTAAAATCAAACAAAGTGATTAATTTTGGAATCTCTATTAAATATAAAAATTATTAAAATCGTTAATTAAGGCGATTTTTATAAAGACGGCAGTACATATATCATCTTATATTTTTTATAAATATGAATGGGATGTATGTAGAAGAGAGCAGGGCAATATTTTTGCTGTAACGGGGGAGGTTATCTGAAAAAATGAGAAATTTATTGAAGCACAAACTCCCACGATGCAGAGCTAACCGCTGATCCGTTAAACACGTATAGTTGTACGTGTATTCGCCTTTACTTCAGATGATTTCGTTTAAGTGTCTTCTTTCCAACGGAGTTGAACTCACCTTAAGTCACGTGACTTGTGACACTCGATGTATCTTAGATGTGAGCGACTTTACGCCTAATCCGCTTAATCCCCTAGATGTAATCGCATTAAAACCTAAGCCTTTAGAAATCGCTTAAGCTAATGGGAAATTAAATGACGCAATCGGCGAATGAAATTAACTAACTTTAATTAGAAAAAAAAAACTACAATCTTTTATGGGCCGAAAGACTAACGCACGCGAAACGGATTTACAATGAATTATTTTTCGGTGAGAAAGAGAGAGAGAAGATTCAAAATTACCGCGAAACTAACGCTCGGCGCGAATACTAAAAATTCGCTATCACGGTTGATAAAATACCGAATGTATTTTGTCACGCAATAATAACGGGAGGTGCACCTACCCTGCGGTGCAATTACGGTGATAAGCCGTAATTATTGATGAGATAAGTCAACTGCCGCTGCTCCTTCTGTTTATCAGCTGCGCTGCCTCGCTCTCCTATCAGCTGCTGCAATTTGCTGCTTCTGTGTCGCTGCTTGCTGCAATAATTTTGTTGCACCCACGCACGTAATATTGTCCCAAAAAAACTTATCAATCGGCGAAACACAGTGCAAAATAAATTTGGCGGTAATGTCGCGTAAATAGCTGAGGCGTAACTGTTTAATATAATGCTCGCATACCCCCTCTCTCTCTTAATTATTCGAACTAACGTGCGAGTTACAGAATCGTGAACGGATCGATTAATTGAATCGACTACCGTTGCATTGCATTCTGTAGTAATTTTGCATTTTGTTAAGAAATCTATAAATATTATATTAAATTTTTATTGTCCTACTCATTATCAAGCATGTGTATATGGGTATTATGAATGAGTGAGTGTAACGCAGCCGTGATATCACGCCTGTCCCAAGCTTGGAAAAGTCGCAGAGGACACTCGTTTTTTAATACACTAAAACAAGCATTTTGCGCGTTGGTTGGCGATAAGAGTAAGCCACTTATACAGGGTGTCCAAAAAGTTCCGGAATACCCCAGTAAGTCCTGAGATATAACTATTTCCGAGGAGATTAAGGTCACTCCTGTAGTAACTTTGAACGAGGAAACCAGTGGTGACTTTGGTTTTGACCTCGAGCTTGACCTTCAAGGTCATTTCAAGGTCAACTTTTTTTTTTTCAATTGGGAACCCCTATTTTTGACAACGGCAATCGAAAGAGCGGGAAATTTTACGTCCAAAACGGTTTTTAAAATTTTTTTTCATGGCCTTGAGAAGGTCGATTTAAGGTCAAATGCTTGAAAAACTGCCTAAAAGCGTTATTTTAATTTTTAAGATATCGAAAAATGACCTCTACAAAATTTGTTCAGAACAGAGTGGGATACCCAATGCACCAAAAACCTTTGACCTTTAACCTCATTTTAAAGGTCATTTCAAGATCGAAATGTTTTTTGTAATGGAAACCCCTATTTCTGACCCCGGATTCGCACATAGCGCAAAATCAGAAAGAAACATTCAAAACGCAGTGAGTGGAAAAAACTTATCCGGCAAAAAAACTGTTCTGCTTGCTCCTCACTTAAAACAACTTGACTTTCGGTTTGGATAACCCGTTACTTTATTATTCAAACAATCAAAGGTGACCTTGAAATAACTTTAAAATGATCTTGAAGGTCAAAGATAAGGTCACTGTAACATGCTCCCAGGAGAATTTAATAAATTTAGCCCGAAACATTTTGTAAATGTTTCGCGAATAATATTGGATCTAAATTTCACATGACCTTAGCGATGAACGTCGTAGATCAATCGGAACTCAACATAATACCTTATCCAAACGTCGGATTTCGCGCTATGTGCGAATCCGGGGTCAAAAAGAGGGGTTTCCATTACAAAAAATACTTCGACCTTGAAATGACCTTCAAAATGAGGTTAAAGGTCAAAGGTTTTTGGTGCATTGAGTGGCCCACTCTGTTCTGAACAAATTTTGTAGAGGTCATTTTTCGATATCTTAAAAATTAAAAAAACGCTTTTAGGTAGTTTTTTCAAGCATTTGACCTTAAATCGACCTTCTCAAGGCCATGAAAAAAAATTTTAAAATACCGTTTTGGACGTAAAATTTCCCGCTCTTTCGATTACCGTTGTCAAAAATATGGGTTCCCATTTGAAAAAAAAGTTGACGTTGTTAGTTATATCTCATAGTTATATCTCAATAGTTATATCTCAGGACTTACTGGGGTGTCCCGGAACTTTTTGGACACCCTGTATGTGGGCAAATCCACCGAACCTTTAACTTTTCTGTTACTCGCTATTTTATGTCAGAAATAATTTTTGTAACTGGATATAAACCATCTAGTCCTCAAGTATAGCATCTATACTAATCAATTTAATGATATCTAGCCACCGAAAAATTCTCTGCTGCGTTTAAAGGACTTTAATAAAAGAAAATTACTAAGAATCGCATTGATTTCAAGTGTTACTCTGATCTCTTTTTTTTCGATTTTTGCCTGTAACTTTTTAAAGTCGTCATCAATCGACTTGAAAATTTGAGGAAATATTCCTCTACATAAGACAGTTAAACTACTTACTCCTTTATTAGTGTGCCGTCCAATGCCTCATCATGGTCTACAGTTATATAAGCGTTACTCTGTTTTTGGTCATTAAGAATTTTTTTACTTTTTCACGTATAACTTTTTAAAGTCATCAAAATTTATGATTTTGAATATATGGTATAATAGCTTTTTGAAAAACAAAAAAAAACTGTGATTTCAAAAGTTATGTGCCATCAAAAACCGTGAAGCTAGAATGGAAAATATTGAAGATATGCTTGCGTAACTTTTTTTCAAAATCATATTTTTCTATCGGCACAACTCGAATTTTTTATTTTACATACCAAAACATCTTGTAATTCATGTATGCTCATTGTAGGAGTCTGCTGCTAAAATATTTACATCAGATTATTAAAACTACTATAGTTACAACGCTTTACTCGATGAATAAATTTTGTAATATTTTATGCCATAGTAAAAAAAGAGTTTTGTTTACATATGTGACCGTTTGAACCGATGAATACAAATATACAGTAGTATAATTTGCGGACTGCGAAAATAGCGTCAGTTGTATAACAGTGGTCACGTTTTTCACTTTATATCATTATGGCAATGAAAGAAAATGAGTAAGTTCTTGTATATTTTACTATAATAGTGAAAAGTTTGCATAATTGAAGTTGGATTGTATGAGTAACTTTTTTTAACGTAAAGTTTTATTTCAATAAGATTATTTTTCTGGACAGGTGGTAACAGTAGTACCAGAGATGCACAATTGCAGTTGAAAAAACAAAAGGTGAAAAAGAAACGCGCGAGTGATGCTGAACAACGTAGAATAAAATCACTTAAACTGGCTGCATATAATAAAAGTCAAAAATCAACACGAGAGTTGAATAAAACTTTGTAAGCATTTTACAACGTATTTAATTTTGGATTCTATAAATACTGTCTAAATATTCCACAAATTCTATTCTATAGATGCCAATCAGCAACAGAACCTCGTCCAAATAGAATATATTCACTGAGAGCGAAAGAAAATACAACTCCTAGTCAGAAAAGCAATAATTCAACATCAAAACAAACAAAAAAGTCGGTAAGCACGCCAATTTCGATTATTAGTACTGACGAGAATACAAGTAATATACAGGAGCTTGAGGAACCGACAGTAAATACACAACAGTTATATGATGAAAGGACACTTGAGAACTCTGACAATAGATTTTCAAAACTAGAAAAACAAATTATTAGTTTGAAAAGACGCGAAGCTAAGTTGCGTAGAAAAGTAAAAAAATTAGAAATTCAGTTACAAAAACAAATAAAAAAAAATAATACTCAAGTTTCAAAATGGAAAATGAAATATTATCGATGTTTGAAAAAGTATTCTAAACCTGATGAAATTATAGAAAATGTAAAAAAGATAGAAAATGCAGGATGTCACGAAGTACACAAAAATCTCATGCAATTTGAAATTTTGAAAAAACAAATACGTGATAGACGACTTTTGTTGAGAAATGAAAAAGAAAAATCCGTTTTTACTCAATGTTTGGCTGGAACAGTAATAAAAAAATATAAAGGAATCAAAAAATTGTCCCCTTTCGTATCTAATTATGCATTGAAAAAGTATAAGAATTCCAATAACATACATTTCAATAGATGCAGTCCTAAAAGAAAATTATTCCACAATCAAATTAGTGAAAAGGTTCAGAATTTCTTGGAAAAAGACGAAAACACTTCGATTTCCCCAGGAGTTAAAGACACAATAACCAAAAATGGCATCACTAAAAGAAAACGGTATTTATGTGACACAATGGAAAACTTATATTTGAAATTTGTGACAGAAGAGAAGCTTAAAATTTCACGTTCGCTTTTTTATACAGTAAAGCCCTTCTGGGTGTTACACAGAAAAGTTACTGGAAGAGATACTTGTCTCTGCAAGTCTCACGCTAATATGGGGTTGTTATTGCAAAAACTATTTCAACTAAAATTAATACCCAGTCGATCTATTACTGCATTTGTAAAATCAAGAGTTTGCACTATGTCTACTAAAGAATGTTTTTATGGTGAGTGTGAAAAATGCGAACAAAAAAGTGTACTAGCGAAATCTAGTGAACAACCGACATGGTACTACAAATGGACGACGCAAGAAATAACTCGACCTGGTTCAAAAGGACTTACTTATAAGGTCAAAATAACTTCAAAGGTTAAAGTTGACTGCTCCATTGATGAATTAATATCAGAGGTTAATTCAGAAATACCTGAATTCTTTAAACATGTCTACCTCACTACTCATCAGCTTAAAGCACTCGAATGTATATCTGAAGACATAAAAGAAAATGAAGTTTCTTTAGTGATTGATTACTCACAAAACTATATTTTCAAGTCCCACGAAGAAATTCAAAGTGCGCACTTTGGTGCATCAAAAAAGCAATTATCCTTGCATACTGGAGCTTTTTTTTATAAAGATAAAGTAACCAACTCAAGAATGTGTCAATCTTTCTGTTCTGCTTCTGAATGTCTTCGACACGATGCCGCATTAGTATGGGCACACCTAGATCCTGTTTTTAAGCTTATTAAGGATACTGTACCTGACGTAAAGGTTGTGCATTTTCAAAGCGACGGGCCATCTACTCAATATAAGAACAAGACAAATTTTTATTTATTCAAAGAACATTGTCGTAATGAACAATACGATATTGCCATTTGGGGCATCACTCCACCTGGACATGGCAAAAGTATCGCCGATGGAGTAGGTGGATCAGTCAAAGGGTTGTGCGACCGAGCAGTGACTCAAGGTGCGGATATTACTAGTGCTGAAGATATGGTCAAGATCATTAACTCAAACAGTTCTAAAATTCAAGCATTTCTAATATTACCTTCTGATATTGAACGTATTGATTCGAAGATTCCTGAGTCACTGAAAGCTGCTCCTAATACTCAGAAGATTTTTCAATTAACGTGGTTGAAAACTGACATGAATAAATTATTTTTGAACGAATTTTCATGCTCATATTGCTTCGCTAACAAATTATATGATTCGCCTTGTAAACACTTTCCACTTCAACCAAACAGTTACACATTAATAGACACTCCAAACTCTAGGAAACGCCCTACAACTGCCCCGAAACAAAATTCTACTGAGAAGAAAAGAAAACTTGATCAATCTTCAGAGATTGATAAAACTCAAACTCGAATAAAAACTAATAGACAGAAAAGAAAAAAAAATAGTCAAGAAAGTGAAGAAAATGTAGTTGAAGTCAATGGGAGCAGAAAAAATGTAACTAAAACCAAAAGAGGTATGCAGAATAAAGGTTGTATACAAAAAACGAAAACGGAAACAAATGCCCCGAAAATTTCAAAACGTCCTGTACGTAAAACTAAGTCGTAAATGCGTTAGATATTACTTTTTTTTTATTGTGAATATGATACAATATTTACTAAGTAAATTGTTTTTCTTGTTTATTATGTAATAGATATACATTACTCTATCAATAATTATATGTTACATTTATTTTGTTGTTAATAAACATCTTAGTGTTTTATGAAAGGTGTGTTCTTTATTTAAAGTAGAAGGTTCTAATTAATTATTTCCATAGAATTTCTTGCTTGATATTCATAAATAATTATTAGAGGATGCTAACTAATTTATTAATCATTGGTATCCTCTTAACAAGTATTAAACTACTAACTATTATCACAATGCAATGTCAAAAAAAAACTTTTTTGCCAAATAGTCAGTTTTTTCATTTTTTTACGATAACTCAGTAAAGTCTTTATAGAACTGAGTTACGCGGGTAAATTTTTCACTTTTAGTAGTCTACAATTACGTCTAAATAAGTTTAACAAGTGTGCTTAAAAAAAAAAATTAAATTCCATTTTTAAAAAAAATGAAAGGTTCGGTGGATTTGCCCATGTATTTTATAGTCAGTGTTAAAAAAAAACCAGGTTTAAATGATTGGTAAAAATACCGAAAAATGGGAAAAAATGCGGTTTTTCGTAATTTTGAACGTAATTCACCACTTTTAAAAATTTGAAAATATTCATAAACATAATTTGGTATCCAAAGAATAAAATTTTTTTTTTCGAAATATAGTTTAGTCTAGTTTTTTTTATATTTAATTTTTAAAATTAAAAATTTGAATTTGAATTTCGTGCCAAAAAATTAAAAAATACCATGTTGTCGGTGATAAAAAAAGCCTACAAAATAAAAAAAAAGAAGTCTGTAGGATTACTGGAGGCCGAGATATCGTCAAAAAAACTGAAAATCACGTTTTTATATATATGTAGAGGATAGGCGGATCTAGGGGTCTGAAAATTTCAGAAAAGTTATAGTTTTTTATGTACTACAAGAGGATATATTCAGTTTTTCAAACGAGCTAGGGGCACTTTTCACCTTCTTAACCGGCTAGACCCTTTAAAGAGCGAGGAGTTAACGGTCTTCGCGGACTGCTCGGTATTGAGTTCAAGTTCATGAGTGAGTACCATTACGATCTAGAGAATAAAAGATTGGCAAATTTTGCTCCTCCGTGACAGGCTAACGACGCTATAAATTGGGAAACTATGGGAAAGATCGTTCAGATGGAAATCAAATCTACAAGAGACGTGATCGCACGATTAAGGAGTGATCTTCAGGATCCGGATGCAATTATTAAAGAATTACCATGAATAAAGTCAAATGTTTAAAATTTTGAAAACAGTCGATTAGATGAAAGCGGTGGTAGAGGAGTTGCACAAATAAACGAAACGTAATTATCTAAGACGAAAGTACGACGTTCGAGGTATAGATAAGACGTGGCAAGCCAATCTCGTCGATATGCAGGCCTATTCTAGGAAAAATCGTGCCTACAATTGGCTTCTCATGATAATTGATAATTTTTCCAAGTACGCGTGGACTGTGCCAGTGAAAAGGAAATTCGGTAGCGATGTGACAGTGGCCATGAAATCTATTTTAGCGAAAAGTAGACTGCCATAGAATTTTCATACGGATAGAGGTAAGAAATTCTACAATATAGATTTTCAAGATCTCGTGAAAAAATATAATATCAATTTATACCCTACACATAGTTCACTTAAAGCTTCGATATGCCAACGATTTAATCGCACGTTGAAGAACGCTATGTGGGAAAAGTTTTGTCTCCGTGGGAGCTACAAATGGTCTGACGTACTATCAGAACTCACAGGTGCTTACAATAATTGCATACACAGAACTAATAGCATGAAACTTATCCAAGTTATAGCGGTGAATCAAGCTCAAGTATTAAAAAATTTTATATGAGACCTTGGAAGAAGAAGAAAAAAGTTAAAATTCAAAGTTGGTGACAAAGTCAAAGTAAGCAAAGCGAAGCAAACATCTTAAAAAGGATATACACCAAATTGCTCTACGGAAATATTTACAATTGTGCGCGTGGCACCAACAAATCCAACTACTTATCATTTAAAAGATTATCAAAATCAGTCAATCCTAGGTGGCTTCTATGAGCAGGAACTTCAGAAAACTGTCTAAGAAAACTGTCTGTCGAAGAAAGATATCTATCTAGTAGAAAAAGTTATTAAAAGGCGTAGTAATCAAGTTTTGGTAAAGTCGTTAGAATTTGGTGATTCTCATGATAGTTGTGTTATATCGCGACTCCGTAACCGTGACATGTATTTATTCAAATTAATAAATTTTAATTAAGACGGTATGATAGAGATGTAATAAGTATATATATATTTATATATATATATGATGGCAGGACTTACCTCGGTTGTTCGCTATCAAAGGAATATTATTTCCAACTCTTACTTTCGTTGATGGATATCTTCATATTAATTTCACTTTTTTATATTTTTTGTTTTTTTTTTTTTTTAATATTATTTTATTCAAATTAATTTTATAATTATTGAGGATATTTCGTATAGAAGTTATAGCAATGAATTTTAAGCACAATATTTAAGACACTAGTAAAATCTCACTTTATTTGATAAATAAAATTCACTCCGTGAGCGGTAATTGAATTAATACAATGGAATTGTCACGCGTCGCGAATCAACTGACTAAAAAAATTGGTACGCTCTTTTATATATTGACTTATTAGCCTAAATTGATTTGTCAAGTAATCAAGAAGTTAATATGTCAGTGTTTCGATTTCTGGGTTGGAATTTTGCTGAGTTCGGTTAGTTTGACAATTTTGTGTTTGGTAAAAGGTGAAATACATTTTAGTACTTACTTTGCTATTTTGAGCTTGCTTGATTGCCGTTGACCTCAAAATAAGTAGAGTTTACGTAACAGGACGTAACAATTGGATAAATAGGACCGAATTGTAAAAAAAAACTATTTAGATTGAAGAATTAATAAATAAACACACATTTGATTTGAAAAATATAAAAAAAGTGTTTTTTTTTTCTTATACATACGAGTACATCGATACATATTTATGCAGTAGTAAATTCTATGCAGCCATCACCTTTATAGGTGATAAATAATTTAAATATATCAGCGTAATCTGCCATATCGTTCAGCAGCTTTTCATTTACGATCAATACAGTCGGTACCTTGTTTGGTGGAAACATCTGGAACTCGTCGTTCATTTCAATTACGACTTTTGCACCGAATCGTGTTTCAACTTGTTTTAGTCCGATGATCATATATTTGGATTCTGTCTCCAATTCACAAATCTTTTTAGTGGGTTTGAATTTATGACAAGCTATATTATTCAGATGCGCAAGATTTATCAGTAAAAAAAATGAGATTTAAACTCAGTTGACTTAAAAAAAAAATCACCAAATCATAATTACCTTGAGTAATATCAATCACAGAATTTTTTTAAATGTTTATTAACGAAACTAGCTTACAGTAACTTTTTTTCCATGGAGAAAGTTGACTAACAATATAATTAGAAGACTGCTGTTGCTACTGTTCACTATTTGTCGTTGCAGGTAACTTTTTCTCGATGAGAATAAGTTCTGCAGCCTCGGGTGCTAATTAATGTAACCCGTTCCCCACTCCAATCTTTTTCGACGGCGGCGGCGGTTGGCAGCTCAACTGCGATCATTTCCAATGCTTCTATCTCCTCCCTGTCCACCAATGGAATGCCTTAATGACCACAAGAAAGTATATCAGATGTTCCAGGTAGCAAGAAGCGTTTATCGTCATGCGCACTGAGTGCGATCTTTGTTTGTCTCTTGCTGTATAACTGATGATGACTTGATATGATAGACCTTCTTATCTAGTAATTGTAGCATTCAATACAGAATTCTTTATCCTTTTTGTCTTCTTTTTGGATTTTTATTCTGAACTCTGACGCTGTTCACTTTGCTTCTGAGTTCAACAAATTCGAGCATGAGCATTCCGGTGTTCTCTTCTTTCATCTTACCAACCAATTTCTTATTGGTTCTTGGAATATTGAACTGATTTGGTCAGCACTGGCCATGTAGTCATAGTGGAATCGATACATGAAAGTCTTGGACAAATCGAGAACAGCAAGACACATATACATGGTTTTTCTCACTGTGATTTCCGTCCGTAAGAGTTGAATCACCGCCAGTTCATCGTCGAAAATGTCACTAATATAGAAATTTAGTTGAGCTATCAGAGCTTCGGTACCGTATCTCCCCTCCCACTTATTTACAAACTTAACATCGATGCGTTTCTTTTTGTTTTCAATAGTCTTGCCCTACACTGTGTTGTAGAACAGTTTGTATAGCATTTTTTTAAATTTGTTTTTCGCTTGTTTACGCATCTCACTATTCAAATCAATATGTCTTGAGCTATGGGCTCTGATTAGACTTTAAAGCCTGATGTATCTTCGTGAGATGCAAGCCATTCCTTATTGCTTGTTTCAGAGCTCTATAATAGATGACGTAACGCTCTTTATCATCGAGAGTTGACATGAGCATTTTCTGCTGGGATATCGGAGCAGTTTTGTGCTCGAACAAAATGACATATCTTTGTGTGCATCGTAAATTTCTTTTGAATTCTCCAAATCCACCTCAAGTATGTATCCAAAGGGTAAATTATTGGGAATGTCGAAAGAAAAGTTTGATCAATGTCGCACCATTAAAAATCACCGTGTGGAAGAGGTTCGGTCATACTCCATCCGTAAAGGTTATTGACGTCAAAATACATCAAATATTTGTCATTTTTCTGTATATTATAGTTATTCTCCATGTATAGATTGTTCGGGGCAACATACCTGTTGCAACACTGGCTGATTCCACCGCGAATGCCGCACTCGATAAACATGAGCATATCGACATCTGTCAAAAGCTCAAACCTTACACCCGTATATTTCAACATGGCATCACAACTTAACCGGGCGTTGTATAGTAGTGGGCCGGATCCAAACGATACGCCGTTCGACATTTGCCCCTGAAGTTTTCAAAAACTTCGGCCAACAAGAGAACGTCCGTCTTTAGATACAAATCCGAATAGTTGCCCAGATCGGTGATATCAAACGTTCTCCAAACATTTTCCGCGTGAGTACTCCTCATCATTGATATCGGAATCGTACAGACTGTTGTAAAAATTTTGCTTTTGTGGAAGAGTTATCTCCTCGAGTTTTGTAAATTACGATACATAGTCATACGTAAATACACCTTTTCTTTCAGTAAGGCAATCTGTGACAATGTATATCTATCAACTTACTGAAAATTACGCTCCAGAATATCGTGTTTTTTTAAGTACGACGATAGTTTTTCGAGAGAATACGCCATAAATCGAAATGAATCGACGAAACGTAGTTTTATATCGATACCTTTCATGTACTTAGTAAAAGATATGTATTTTTCCTTGGTTTGAGGAATGCGGCTCACTCGACCAAGAAATTCGTTCGTGATTTCTTTGATAAATATCTATACTTTGGAAACTAAAAAAGCTGTTAAACCCTTTCGCTAATTTCATTTTTTCATTCTGTTTGTCAATAATTAATTTTCTTATAATCGCGTAAAAGTTTTTCATAAACAGATACCATCCTTATGGCTGCATTTGATTGACTTTCCGAAACATATTTCTCCGTCAAATGAAAATCAGTAAAAAGTTTTGTCATAAGACTTTTCATCGCAGGCTCGTCTGTACATGCATGCGGGTTGGCAGTAGGTACGCTAGCTGTTGCGCGCGCTAGCTTTTCCCACGTTTTTGCTGCTCGATACTCGAGCTTATACCATCCCCATAATCATCCCTAATTCTTAGAGGACCTACTAGTACGGCACTCAATTCGATAGGCACATCGCCGCATCTTCTGTTGCGAATGAAAAGGCAGCGGCCAACCCAGCGCTGATGTTCCGTCACAGGGTCGACACCTTCTTCCAGCGACAGACTTCCACCACATTCAAAACAGCGCACTCGATCAATTTGCCCCGTATAGTAAAAGCCCTGTAGCAAGATCTTCTGGTTGTACGTATGCGCATGTCCATTGAGATGTGAAGCTATCCAGCCTCGAATACTCAAATTTGCACAAATAAAAATTACAAAAGTATATTGAAAAAAATATATAAAATATACGAGTAAAATATTCTCTATAAACAATAAAAAAATAATTACCTATAATCAATCTTGTTGGCGCTCATTGTAGAATCCTCGTATCACTTTTTTTTCGTTCCCACTGTATACTACGTAGTACACGCTCGATGAGAATGTGACTGCTAATGAAATGTAGATTATTTTCATAGCAGACGGTCAATATTTTCCTTACATTAAAAAACTACCATACATGCAGTACATTTCATATATTCCATTGAAGAATTACAACCTAAGCACACATTACAGAAAAAAGTCGATATTTTAAACACTTTTTTGTAATAAATGTACAAAATTTATGTAAAACCTAACATTAGGTTTCGATTAAATGATTGAAATGAAATTTAAAAAAAGTTTGATATTACAGGGAATCGAACCTGCACTCCAAGCATCGGCACGTCAACGCTTTATCGCTTGACCTATGATAACTCTTATATGGGTAATTCTTGGCTATTTCGATTGACTTGTAACCCTCAGGTTACGGATTTTTCTTTAATATGGCACAATTATTGTACACATAAAAGTGAGATTTTTTCCAAATTTTGAAGACGATACATTAATTATATCAAAAGTTATTAACAATTAAAGAAAAATAATAACAAATTTTCAAACGGCTATATTTCAAAAACTAATAAAGATATCGAAGTCGGATTTTTTTGAAAATACTTATAATGCCTTAAAATTTCGAAATAATTACAACAATAAACAATAAAAAATTTTTTTCGAAAGTTATTAACTTTTTGTTTAAACAATTGCTAATAACTCAATATATATTTTTTGAAAAATTCTTGCTCCTGCGTGTTCCTGAGGATTTTTACTATTGAAATCAGTCATAAAATTCAAGGGCCCGACATATCGGAAAGCGTAGCCCTAATCAAAAGAAGATGCCTCAGATTAAGACCACGAAGACGTCCCGCTGACCCCGAAGACGCTTTACTCGTACAACACGATACCTCTCGGCTATTTCTTGGGCCTTTATTTGGTCTTAATAGGTTTAGATGTATTAGATTAGATGTATTAGATGTTTATGTATATAAACTGCCAGTAGTTTAAAGGTTAATAGGGCAATTTATGACTTATTTATAATTTATTTCGATTGTAGTAAAAGATAAGAAAGAGAGAGATCAGATAGAGAGATCTCTATCTGAAAGGTTCAAAATCAACTGTATATGAAAATTGAGGACAGTTTATTTTGAACCTTTGAAGTATGCACGTCGCAGATTTTCGGTTTCGGAGTTTCAACTAAAGCAATCATTTACTTGAAATGTAAGTTTACATTTTGAAAGCTTATACAAAGTGGATAAGTTGCTTTTTTCGATCATTAGAATAAACAGTATTTATATTTTAATCTCTTAATTAAAAGTTGTTAAATATATTCCATTATGGAAGATATAAATAGTGGCTTTCAAGTTTGCAAAAATATTTTTAACATTCATAAGTTTCGCGCAGGACGTTTGGCCGTACTCCCGAAAAGTATTTTATCAGAGTTTAGTTCGTATCTTAACAAAGCAGACCGGCTTTGTGAATCTTGTAAAAGAAAGTGTAATAAAATAAACGGGAAAAGGAAGAGACTTGGTGAGGTAGCAAAAGATATTAGAGATTATGTGAACAGTAGTGACAAAGCAGAAATTGATCAATGCGTCGATCATATCTGCCATAACGAAAATTTCCAAGAAGTAGAATCTATGGAAATAGATTCAGAGGAAATGGATATTAATAGTGAGGTTTCAGGATCGTGCAGTAATTCCTCTGTATACAATTCAAACAAACGTTGTGAATCACCAAATTTTTTTTTAACGTAGCTCTATTTATGCTCCATCAGTGCTAATCAGCGACGTAGGCTTGCAATGTGTTTGAGAACAAAGCACATTAAACTTTTTTCAGTGGTGTTTGTATCAATCAGCAGGGACTGGGAATCTAACCCGGGCCTACCGGGTGCGAGTCCGTCGCCCTACCGACGGAGCCATTGCAGGCCTCTTCAATCACCAAATAGTGAAGACTTTCAGCTCGAAGGTAATGATTTTAAAAATTTTGTAGTGACAGCTCTAAACGATTTTAGCTTGAAATTGCAGTTACCGTCGTTAACTTTAGCGGATTTAAGAAAACCTCGTGTAATAGAAGAAAAAATCGATACTTTATCTTTTTATTTAAAATCTACGTTAATAAAAGACTACAAAAGTAAACAGCGTAACGAGATAGCTTATGACAGTTTAATTAAAGAAATTAAAACAAAATTTGAAAATACGAAAGATCAGGCGGAAAAAATTCATATTTTAACAGTTTTACCTTTTTCAATGAGTATAAATACAATTCAATCGGTCATTGGTTGCACTTTTCACAGTGCTTTAAAATCACGAAAATTGCGTCAAAAGGAAGGTATCTTATCATATCCGTCGGCCCGTAATAGAGTTCATTTATTAATATCTGAAATAATAGCAACCGTTGAAGCATTTTATAGCGAAGATGATATCAGTAGAATCTATCCTGGCTTAAAAGATTTTACCATTGTAAAACAAAACGGTGAACGTACTCAAGTTCAAAGTCGTTTATTGCTTCACACGCTATACGAAGCTTTCGCGCTTTTTAAAAATCAATATCCGAACGTGAAAATAGGCTTTTCTTCGTTTATTAGTTTACGACCAAAAGATTGTCGTTTGGTTAATGATTCAAGCGGATTTCATAATATCTGCGTATGTATTCAGCATCAAAATGTAAAATTAATGTTAAATGCCGCAAAATTAAAAATGAAAAACAATCTAACGGTACCGTTAAAAACATGCGATATTTTCGAACAATCATTATGTGAACTTATGACCGAAGCGTGTAGATTTAGTGCATGTTGGGAATACCCTGGTTTCAACAAATTTTCTTATAATCTGCTTAGTTTATTTTACTGATAATTCAATAACCCATATTACTATTAAGAAATGGGAAAAAGTAGCCGTTGATGAAGTAGAGAAAAAATCAAGATTTAAGTTTATTGATAATGTATTACCAATAGATGATTTTGTGAAAGAATTAAAAGCCTTTTCATGAGTCCTTTCGGAATACATGATTATATTGCAACCAGTCAGAATGAATTTGTAAAAAGTCGTAAAGCTAGTTTAAAAGATAATGAAGTAATGGAAAATCTCGACTATTCAGAAAATTATGTTACAAAATTTCAAGACGCAATCCAAGCAATCTATTATTATAACGATAAAATTACCATTCATCCATTTTCGCTTTATAAAAAAATTAATGGTGAAATCATACAGAATAGTTTAGTAATTATTTCAGAATGTATAAAGTATGATAAGTATGCCGTTGCCTTATTTCAGAAAAAAGCTGTAGAGTATTTAAATACAAAATACGATAATTCGGTCGAAAAAATAATATACGTGTCGGATGGAGCAGCAAGCCAGTATAAAAATAAGTTTAATTTTCTTCATTTAATCAGCCACTTTAATGATTTCGGGATAAGGGCCGAGTGACATTTTTACGCGAGTTGCCATGGCAAAAATGCTTGTGACGGAATCGGGGGAGGGTTGAAAAGGCTTACTCGAAATGCTAGCATGAAGGGTAAAATTATTAGTAATGCAGTAGAATTATATCAATGGACAGTACAGACAATGCCTAAAACTAGTTTTATATATTGTAGTAACGAAGATCACGCGGCAATTGAAATAGATTTAAGAGATAGATTTAAACGAGCTGAAACTCTATCAAATACGCTAACGTTTCACGCATTTATTCCGGAAAATGATGAAGTTACCGCGAGACTCATCTGTAAAAGATTTTCAGGAACTTCTAAGTATGAACTAAGAACAATCTGCAAATAATTTTATATTAATGAATATATATATATGACGCATTTCGCGTCAACTCGACCACCGTGTTTCGACAAAATTGAGAGCGTCCCAAAAAATCGCGCGACAGCTCAAAATGTTTGTCTTGACAAGTACTTTCAAAATAACTCTGGCGATTTAGAAATTTTAAAATGGCGGATCCAATATGGCCGCCGAAAGTTAGTTTCCTCGGGTTAACTTTTTACGTTTTCGGTTACAAAACTTGCAATTTTATTGCTATTTACTTGCAAACTTGTAATAAGGGGTATTTTTGGTCGGTGAATTTGAATCCGTGATCAGATTTCCGAAATTCAAAATGGCGAATCTAATATGGCGCCGCGGGACCGAAAACCCGAGCTAAGTCGAGAAAAAAATTAACGAAATAGACTTGACATACATATTAGGGGGTTTTGGAGGTCGCTGAACACGAATCCATTGTCATATTTTCGAAATTTAAAATGGTGGATCCAATATGGCGGTTCGAAATTAAAAAAAAATCGAATAAATCGATGAACCTCGTTGAAACTATGTATACAGGGGTTTTCAAGGTCACTGAACACGAATCCATTGTCATATTTTCGACATTTAAAATGGCGGATCCAATATGGCGCCGAAGTAATATGAATATCCTACTAAATTTTTTGAAGTCTATCAAAAGCGATTGGTATTTATGTATAGCAGTATTGAAAGCCATCAAATACAAATTCGAGGACAGATATTTATAATATAACTTTGGATCTGCGGTACTGCTAGAGCTTTTGAAAATCTTTTTGATAACTTTCTTTGTGTTCTATTATGCATTTCTTTACTGTAATAGAATACTTTCAAATTTTCAAATTTCGCTGCTGCCCACTCGTACAGAGCTTTCGAATTTAGTATGGCTTCTGTTGGTTTTGCCTGGAGACTAGCTCGAACTGCCTCTTTTTTGAATATCGCTCCGACACCATCGCAAGCACCTTTTCCATGAGCCGTTGTATGGCAATGCCATTCTGCTTTTATGCCAAAGTCCTCGTGGTGATGCATGAGGTTGCATATTTGAAACTTATTTTTGTAATACTGCTTAGCACCATCACTAGCGTAAATTATTTTCTTAACATTAGGACACACTTTCTTCATTTCTGGTATCATGTTCTCTTGAAACATGTATACTGATGCTGCATCATGGGTCGTGCTTTCAGACAACCCTATCAAACTTTGATGTTCAATCGTATCACCATTTCTATAATAAAAAATGCCAACGTGAATTGTGGATTGGTCATTATTAAAATGGAATGCTTGGGCGGCATTTTGAATAACGTATTTCAAATTTTTAGAAAAGTCAGTACCAGCTAATACTTCTCCTGGTTTCAGCTTCTGTTTCAGTTAAGATAGATAAGCCGATTGATTTTTTGAAATAAAATGATGAGGCAATAATTTCTGTAATTGTGTGCACATTTCAGAGATAAAGTTTTTTGCAGGTAAACATTGCTTTATCAGTGTACACCTATCGGTTGACTGCCACACGCTGAAAATGTCTTCCGCAATATTTCTTTCTTCTAGAATTTCCTGCACGTAATCATGAAAAGATTCAATACCTGGGCAAGCTGTACAATTTCTTAAATAACAATCAACTGTCGGTTCTTTGTACATAATAATTGAAAAGCAATCATTATAATTTTTAATTGGGTATCTCAGCCCAAGCGTTATCCTTTCCAAATCAGCAGCCTCAACCATATTTTTGAAATTTTCATGAATAGTGCAAACACATACACTATCTGTGCCTTTGGCTCCAGCCAGTTCAACGTATTCTGGTCGAAGCTCTGAAAATTTGGTTAGTCCGATGGGATTATTCGGATACAATTTCTTAAATTCTCTATGTAAATACGCTATATCATATAATAATACTCGCTTTATTTCCAATTTTTTAGTTTTATCTTCTGATACTATAAGGACATTTTTCAGATTTGGCATTAACCGGCTATTCAAATCAGTTGTATAGAAATCTATCGCCAATTTCTTCGTATCATTTGGTAAAGGTTTCCCTTTCTTTAATACTGGTTGCACTAATACTCCTTCTAATTCCCTTAGTTTTTTAGCTTTGATTGCCATATGCCTAGTCGTTCCGAATTCTTTAGCTATTTGACGAGTACTCCATTCCTCGGGAGCAACTGTTAAAATTGATAAACGCAGAGGATCTGTTTTTTCTAGCGAATTGAATTTCTCTTTCAACTCATCTAACATATGTTCTAGTTCAATTTCTCTTTCCGACTTAGCACTTTTATTATCTACTAAGTCTTCATTTGCAGATAGATGTATGTCTGACCTGGCTGTTACATGTGGTTTATGCACCTTTGCCACTTTAGCAGGTGGCTAAGATGAATTTTGACGCGTAGATTCTGACAAATTGTCTCTGCAAGTTCTGCAAACTTTTGCTTTATTAGTTATATGTGGGTACTCTTGGAGAACAGCTTTTGATATCTTAGGTAAATCGGACCCAACATGGCCCGTTCGTCCGAGCGGATTAGCACATCTATCTGATCGGATAGTTGACATAGTTTGAGAATCAAATGTTAAAAAAAGTTATTTTATTTTCGGACAACTATTTCATGATTTTCCTATTATTATGTTAACTATTTCTACCAACGGTGTCATCAATACTCAATTTTTTTATATTTTATTATTTTTTTGTCTTTTATGTGATATTTCCTAAACTTTAATCTGTACTCAAAATAATCTGATAAAAGCTATAACTTAAAACAACGTGATATTGAAATTTCTTATTTAAATCATATTTTTAAAAATCAATAAATGTTTGGTTGTAAAATAAACTCACTGTTTTATAATTCCATGTTATTATTACTCAATCTAGCAAAAATAATTCCAATTTGCGAGTATTAAAATCACACTCATTCTATCAATTTTTTTTGATAATATGAACTCTTTCGTTGTGAAAAACAAAATATATCACATAATTTGAAATAATGCAGAACATGATAACTAAAAATATTAACGAATAATTTATTTTATGTATGGAATAAAATCATTCGCCAACAAGTCCAAAAAGTTAGTACCCAGAATCCTTTTTTTTAAGCTAATCGATAAACTAATTATACCGTTAGATATTTCGTCAGGATAGCAACAACTTTTCTCTTTGTCGTTTGTTGGTTCGTCCACTGGAAATCCTTAAAATTAATAAAATAAGTCTTAGGTGCTGGCCTTAGCACCCAAACCAAAGTTGCGGTCAAACCTAGAAAATATTAAGTAAAAAAATTCGTAAGTAAACCGATCGTTAGTTCGTCTTACGAACTAACAGCACTCATAATAAAATCATGACTAATTTGATTATTTAAGCAACTAAAAATAAAAAACTGTTTCGAATATTGGCTCACGTTCAAACGCCAAAGCGCGGTACGCATGCTTCCTGAATTATCCCCGCCGGTACCCGAACCCCCGCTCTTATTTTTTACTACACCTGTTTGATTTTAATACATCAGATCAAATCAAACTTTATAGTAACATTAGTAAACATTAGTAACTAGTAGCTATTGTCCAATCAATGGGTAAATGGAATTTAAAAAAGTTACGCTTCGCGTATTAATTACTCAAGAACGTAAGGAATTGTTCAACAGTGGCACTGGTAACTAAATAGCACACGAGCACACCGGTTTTCGTTTGAACACTTTTTTAACCTAAAAAAGTAGCTATTGTGATAAATTCATACTAAAAATGCACTTTGCTAAATATTAGTAAAAAATAAGAGCGGGGGTTCGGGTACCGGCGGGGATAATTCAGGAAGCATGCGTACCGCGCTTTGGCGTTTGAACGTGAGCCAATATTCGAAACAGTTTTTTTATTTTTAGTTGCTTAAATAATCAAATTAGTCATGATTTTATTATGAGTGCTGGTAGTTTGTAAGACGAACTAACGATCGGTTTACTTACGAATTTTTTTACTTAATATTTTCTAGGTTTGACCGCAACTTTGGTTTGGGTGCTAAGGCCAGCACCCAAGACTTATTTTATTAATTTCAAGGATTTCCAGTGGACGAACCAACAAACGACAAAGAGAAAAGTTGTTGCTATCCTGACGAAATATCTAACGGTATAATTAGTTTCTCGATTAGCTTAAAAAAAAGGATTCTGGGTGCTAACTTTTTGGACCTTTCGCCAACTGATGTCAATACCTGATCTTTTTTAAATCTTCGTTGAATGGTGGAAAAATTTTGAAAATTGTATTCTGTTGGAGTGTATAAAAATCGTTATTTTCTGTAACTTTACTTAATTAATACATTATTTATTTTCTAATCAAACCGTTAATCACTATTTTTCAATGCAATACTAATATTTTTATTTTACAAGCACTTCAATCGCATTCAATATTTGTATGCCACTAACAGACTTTGCAAATCCACTATGTTACCATGTTAATATTGTCACGTGCGTGTGCTTCCCAACACAGCGACTTTAGTATATAAGCTGACGCAGCATGCGTATGACGAGGTACAATAAGAAGCTCTGATTAATACAGGTGCACGGTGGCGGCCGTGGTCTAGTGGTCAAGACATCAGACTTGCAAGTCCGAGGCCGTGAGTTCGAGTCTCCGTCCCGTCATTTTTTAATTTAGTTTTAAGGATTTATATTCACATGTAACAATATGAACAATATAGATTGAACCAGTTGTATATAAAAGAGTAAATAAAATTATATAGACTGAGAATGCCGAAATGTATAACATATATGCTCTATTTGTTTCATAAAAAGAAATTGAAAATTTTGAATAAACGGAAATTTTATAAATATTATGTTTTTTAGTTCATCATTAATAATATTTTTAAAAATTGTTATACGTAAAATATCATGGAAAGTATGATGTTATATATCTACGTTACGGAATACTTTCTTCCAGAGATTCAGTAATAAAATTAATTATTACTGAATCAGATATCAGTAATAAAATTAATTATTGTAATGAATGTGATTTGATTAATTTTCTCTAATTACTATTTTGTACTATTTTGTAGGTTAATCGATTTATTCGTTTTTTAAATTTCGAACCGCCATATTGGATCCGACATTTTAAATTTCGAAAATATGACAATGGATTCGTGTTCAGCGACCTCTAAAACCTCCTAATATGTGTGTTAAGTCTATTTCGTTAATTTTTTCTCGACTTAGCTCGGGTTTCCGGGTCCCGCGGCGCCATATTGGATTCGCCATTTTCAATTTCGGAAATCTGATCACGGATTCGAATTCACCGACCAAAAATACCCCTTATTACAAGTTTGCAAGTAAATAGCAATAAAATTGCAAGTTATGTAACCGAAAACGTAAAAAGTTAACCCGAGGAAACTAACTTTCGGCGGCCATATTGGATTCGCCATTTTAAAATTTCCAAATCGCCAGAGTTATTTTGAAAGTACTGTCAAGACGAACATTTGGAGCTGTCGCGCGATTTTTTAGGACGCTCTCAATTTTGTCGAAACACGGTGGTCGAGTTGACGCGAAATATAAGTATAAATAGTGAATGTGTGTAAAGAGATACATAATTCTTAATGCAGCCGTTAACTAATAAACGTCGGTCTCAAGCCCGTATAAACGCAGAGAGAATATATCATTATCATTCATTTAACATATACTATTTCTAAAAATATTTTATTTTCATAAATAATTGAGTAATTAGATAATGCTTAAATAACTTTCAAAAATACAGAAAAGTAACTATTTTATCGAGTTTTTTCTAAGAAAACCAAATAAAGGCCCAAAATGCGTGCATTAATGACGTTTATTATTTATAAATGTTGATGCGCAAGTATTTTATACTATAATGCGCAAGTATTTCATACTAACAACAAAAATACAACTTAAATTCGCTGTATATACGATTAATAAGTAATTGTTTATAGAAAAATAAAGGAAAGAGCTTGCAAGTTCGCAAGCTTCATTACATATCTTTACTAAAAGTTATTGTTATCTTAAAAATGAAATTTTTTTATTTATTAATCATATTGTTTTAATTAAATTTAATTTAAACGGAAACTATATTCAAAAATTTGCGTATCTCAATAGGACATTTATAAAATAATTTTAACCTATTTTATTAAGATATTAATCCATCAAATCACAGAAATCCCTATTAAAATTAAAAAATTCCGTTTTTCTTCTTTGTTTTTTGGCTAAACTAAGCCCCGGAGCGAAATTTCGACGAGAGGTTTTGGGGTGCCATAATTATTTACTACATAACGTGTAAGTTAATTATTTGAATTTGGAGAATTTTTTATTTTCATTTTATTCTAATGATAAATTTTTGAGTATCTTGAAAAAAGAAAATGTCGTTGGGAAAAGTAGAGAACAGGATATAATCGCAGTTTTCTGGCCCTCTCCTCTTATCAACATATGTACGTTCACCAGACACGTGCGCAGAGGCTGCATGCTCTTTGCTTGCGAGGGAACGAGAGCAACGGGAGAAGGAATTAAAAAAACCAGGGAGTGTCAGAAAAAAAGTGGCAACAATGAATGACACACAGCCTACTGGCGTCAGCAACAATGCCACCAATGGACTGCCCTTGGCCCCCGGCAACGGTACGCAAAACTAGCAGCAACTCAATGCCGCCACCAGTGCCACGTAGGCCATGAACTCGACGGAGCTTACTCAACAAATCGAGCAACTGCAGCAACAACTTGCACAAGCTCGTGCAGCTAACGCCAACCTCGACAGGCAGCAGACAGGCACCGCCGCCGCAAGCAGTGAGCCCGCAAGCGGTTGCCCAGCAACTCCAAGAAATGCAGCAGAAACTTATGGCGAGCATTTGCACTGAGCCCGCGCATAGGAGGCATAGTTCGACTATCACGCAGTCCAGGATAACGTTATGCGCTACAACCTCGTCCTCATGATGCAGCAATTACTGGACGTTACAAGAAATCCTCCGGGGACACAAAGGTACGCTATGCTCAAAGCGCGCATAATCGAGCGTTTTGCGCAGATAGCCGAGCAGCGACTTCGCACCTTGTTCAAGGATATCAAGACAGAGAGCAATAAGCCTTCTCAGCTCTTGCGCGAGATACAATAGCTCGCGAGCACAAGCATTGACGACAACGCACTCAAGATCAGATGGCTCGATCTCCTGTTGTCGAGTTCGTAGAGGGCTTTAAGTGTACTCAACGAGGTTGACCTCAACAAGTTGACCGAAGCGACTGATCACTCGGTTGAGCTGTCACCGACTGCTGCCTGCACCACGCCGGTCTCGGTCTGTATGGCAGCCCTCAGATCAAGCTCGCGCGGTAACTCGCCACATCGCCAAGAGTCAGCGCTGGAGAGGAAGATCGTCGATGATTCAGGTGCTCTCTGCCACTCACAAAGAAGGTACCCCAAACCGAACTCACCGATTTTGATAATTCTTGTATATGTTGTAGTACATTAAAAAAGCAAGAGATTGGTATTTTTTTACCGGCGAAAAAACATATTTAAGAAGTGAAATCTATCCACAAAGTTCACCTCTAACATTTTTTTTATATAACTTTTCTTCTAGTCAATATGTTTTAGTAAAACAAAGCCGATAATAATCCTTATAAAAAGTAAAACAAACTCTGGTGTGTTTCGCTTTTGGGAGTTGCAACTCCTATTTTTAATACATGAAAAATTGAAAAATTGACATCATTTTCTGCAATAAAAACTTTTAAAAAAGTGTAATTTGTAACGGGGATTTAGTCCGCTACAATATTTAATAACCGAGAGGTGCGTAATAGATAACGGAGCGGGCTCGCGCAACGGATTCGCACGACCGACCCAGTAGCACAGACTGCCGATGGATTCGCCGGGTGGCAACGGCCCGCGGAGAGCGTCGTAGGTCGCGTAGCTGAAATCGCGAAGGTGTAGGGAACGAAAGGAATGATAGAAGGCGCAGAGTGAAAGAGGCGATAGGTGTAATAGAAATATATATTCTACGTGTATCTGTACAGGACGGTGCAGAGAGAGAAGCAAAGCGGATAATGCGAGAGAGACGTAAAGAACGAGTAGTACTTACATCAGCTGCCGCTGTCGGCGAGATTAGCCACGAGGCTCGACAATAAAAGTTCGGTCTATCGAACGCCGATACACGCCGCAACCAGTAGCACTCAATTTAGCACTCGATCTATCACTCAAATTAGCCACAAGGCGACGCAAAATCACAAAACGAATCTAGTCGTCAATGGCACAGCCAAGCTATGAATTTCTAACGCAGTCGCACGCGTGTCACCAATTCGAGAGGCGTCAGCTAATTGCCTGTCCTTTGTCAAGCAGCACCTATCTTTCGCGGCACCCCGGCTCGCCAGTCCTACCAACCTACGCGGTCTCTCTCTCTGCTAGCGTTCTCTCTCTTACCTTAGTTCAGCTACTGCCGTCCACTGCGGCTGCTAGTAATATAATATAAAAGTAGATACATGAATATGTACATATATTATTGTTATATAATTAATGTGGAGAGAGAGACATAACGAGTTGTTGACAAACTCGTTATATCCCCCACCCCCAGACGTTGGTAGCACGGTACCAACTCGAACCTTAGGTCTCTCTCGTAATGAAGGTACAAGTTATAGATGGATAAATAGTTTATTTAAATAATTAATAAAATAAAATAAAAATAAGGGACTTTTCCTCAACGCTCTCTCTCTCTCTCTCTACGATGACGGGGCCGTGCCAATAAACAAAAGGGGCGTCAATGCCTAATCATACAAGGAGGCACGGCTAAGCCCAATACCAGCGCAACGGCGCGAACAAGGCCAAAAGGCGGAAGGAGACGCGAGTATAGTAAGAGCTCGTTTTCTTTCCGTCTTCTTCTCTCTTCTACTCTGGTGGCGTAGCCTTGGGGCAGAAGAGACGACTATGTCGACGGCTCAGAGACGGTAGCGTTCACTGAACTCGTCGCCATAGTCGTAGCGCGTCTCTAGCCCTCGCTTAAATTTCCAGTGAAGGAAGAAGTTGGGGCAGTTCTCGGTTCTGGAAACCCCCGTCAAATTGCAGACAAAGCAGAACCGAGTACCCCTCTTCTCGACGGCAGGGCCGTCATAATTGCCAGAGGGCCTCGTGGCATCTCGAAGGAGCAGTGCCGAATACTGCGGTGTTAGGCCCTCGTTCCCTCGGCAAAATCTGCCGGGTAGCTTTTAGGCCTGTCTCGCAATTTCGCGACGTTCCTCGTCGCTAAGCAGGCGCGGGTCTTGGCGGGGAGTATCCGATACCTGGGCCGGTGAAGGACCGGGAGCCGCGGCACTAGGCGACGCGGCCGATGCCCACGCGTCCTGGACATTGAGTCTCGCCAGTTGATGTTGGAGCTCCTGGATCTCTTGGCGCTTCTTCTCTTGAAGGGCCAGGAGGCGCTCGCGCTCCTTTTGGACCGCCTTGGCCTCGTTCCAGCGGTCTGCCGCCTGGGCCAGGAAGATCTGGCGCTCCAGCTCGTCCCTTACTTTCCGAACGAAGCTGGGGGAAGCGACGACTCGGACTCTCGCATCCGGGTGGTCCGCGAAGGCAATCACGGATGCGTAGGTCCGGTGCTCCTTCTCTTGAGCCTCGATGCGCGCCGAGCGGCACGATTTTGCCGCGGCCTCCACTTCGGCCCACCTGTCCTCATGGGATCGGGCCTCCTTCGGCTCTTCGTCCGGGACGTCGGCGAAGCGCACCGGAGACTGGCGGGGAACAGGGCTTGGCCGTTGCCTTTCGCCCTGTTGGTTAAGAGCCGGAAGAGCCATTCGGGCGCGCCTCCATTCCTCTTCCTCTTCCCTGCGCTTTGTGGCGAAGCTTTCTGCCTAACGCCGAGCCCGCTTTTTGATGGTAGGTAGCTCCGGCGTGAGCTCCGGTGGCAGGGACACCTGCGACCTAGCCAGTTGGAAGGCGAGTTCCTCCAATCGAGCCAGCAGGCCACGAGAGATGGTCACTTGGACCTCTTCGTCCTTCTCGACCTTCTTGACTGGTAATATCCTCTGCAAAGAATTCCGTAATAATAAATGAATATTATAGGAGATGCTGTGAAAAAGCGAGGGCAGTAGGGCAAGCAGAAGCGAAGCAGTAAGCCAGCCAAGGGGTCAAGGGCCGACTTGGAGTGTATGAGCGTGGTGTAGCATTGTAGTGGCGTTATATAGTGTGAGGACGCAGTGAATTTGGGGAATTATTCGTCGAGCTTGCCCCTAGGACGCAAACGCCGAGGCGAAGTTGTGACCAGTAGCGGTACGGCTTTCTTGGAGCCGCGTGGTCGGCCCTTTTTCCGAGGAGCCACAGCTATCGGTATCTGAGGGAGCTGGCCCGAACTTGGCTGTGCCTTCGGCTCAGCGTCCACAGACGCCGGGATATCCACCACTATCGAGTCACCCTTTATAGGTAGAGATACGGCTCGAAGGCTTTCATCGAGAGAAAGCTCTGGATCTTCCCTATCCGAAGCATCGTCTGCGTCACGTGTCTCGCCTAAGGGAAATTGCTCGGCATCGTAACAGGGTTTCATGTCGCAAACCGCGACTTTACCTATGTCGACTCCATTTTCAGTCTGTAACTGATAGGAATTCATGCCGAGACGAGACTTTACAATAAAAGGGCCAGCGTATTTCGGACACAATTTAGCTGCTATGGCCTTAGCGGCCGAGGAAAGTACTCTATTCTTCACCCATACTTTATGACCGATGTCGTAACTGACATCTCGGTGTTTCTGGTTATAGTACTTCTCTTGTCACAGCTGGGCGGCTTCACTCCTCTCCTGGACCTCGGCCCGCAATCTGTCGAGCTTTTGCATGCGAGAGTGCCATTCCTCACGGGCCGTAGATTCTAACTGTCGTAAGGCGGCTTTTGAACCCAGACAAACTTATAAAGCTTGAAATTTTTGAACGATAATTTTTGAACATCAACTTCAGAATTAAATTCTGAAGCTTGAATACTCGAACGCAAATTGCCCCATTTGACCCAACGACGGAGTTTTGAACCGAATGCGTAGCATGACCGGCAAGAATACTGAAAACAGCCTGGGGAATCGCCTTGTCGGCTAGACGAGACCCCGCCCTGACATAACAAGTCAAAAACCAAATCAAAAGAGCAAATATCAGTATCAGCCAAGTCATAAAACCATTCTTTAGAAAGCGGGATCTGACCTTGGGATAAACAGCGCAATAACAACCTTTCGAATGACGGATACCCACCAGCGTGAGCGGGGATGACCGAAACGCAATGGGAAGATGTGCTTCGGTACGTCGAAGCGATGGACCTGTGAGTCGTCGGAGAAATCCCTTAATACAGGTACGCAGGGTGGGATGTTTTTCGAACGCGAGCCCAGGAGGGGAGGCTTAGTTGGTTGATTGTCTTAGGAATTTCCTCTGGCTGTCCTAGCTGAGTTTCTCTTCTAACATCCCAACTTGGGTTGGCCTCTGCGGGGTAGTGATACCAGGTCAAGCAAATCTCGTAAGATTTGTATGCTGCGTGCTTCCGACGCAGTAGACGTTGGGGCAACTAGAGTCCCGTCGCGCCCAAACCGAGGGTCAAGCTTTTAGTTCCGCTCTCCTTGAGCGTTGAACCTTGAAAAGATCGGTACTCCTCTCGAGGAGGTCGTCGCCTTAGATGAAAAAGGTTCCGACTCGCTGTGTGCGTCAGGGATGTCGCAGCAAACTTGACTTCCGGATCTCCAAAAATGTTTGAAAGCGAAGGAGTGAAAGACAGTGGGCTATGCCAACCTGTTGGTGCCCAGTGAGAAGGGTGGTAATGTTTGATTACGCTGTGCCTCCCTCAAATCGGAAAAGTATGACAACACACAAACACTAACTGTCGTAAGGCGGACGCTCTTCCTCGCGTCGAACATTATATGGAGGTTCAGGATTCCGTCCATAATTCAGAAAGGCTAGACTAGAACGAGTAGTTTCGTGGATGGCCGTATTGTAAGCGAATGCAAATTCACCAATGTGCTCGTCCCACTTATTGTGCTTTTCAGCAATAAATGCAGCGATCATAGTCTTGATCGTGCGGTTTACTCGCTCAGTCGGGTTCGACTTTGGAGAGTAAGGAGCGCAAGTGCCGTGAAGACGCCATGGGCCTCTAGGAAAGAATCCACTAATGAATTCTTGAAAGGCGTGCCATTATCCGATAGAAATCTATCAGGAATTCCAAAACGTAGGAAGATCCGATGGTTGATCTCTCTCTTAATCGTTTTGGCATTGGCCTTACGGATCGGGATGCACTCGATCCACCTCGTGAAAATATCCATCAGGATGAGAAGGTGTTCATTGCCTCGAGGCGATCTCGGGAAAGGGTCCATCGTATCGCCACAGACAATTTCCCACGGACGGGAGATGACGTGTTTGCCCATAAATCCAGCGGGGGTTCGTTGCTCTACTTTAATCTGCTGGCACACTTGGCAGTTACGCACGAAATGCGCAGTATCTTTATACATACTAGGCCAGTAGTAACGAAGCACTACCCTCTGGTGGGTCTTGTATCTGCCTAAATGGCCGGCCGTAGGCTCTTCGTGGCATTCAATGAGAACCTGCTCAGGTTGTTCTCTAGGAACCACGAGTTTCCAAGCGTCGTCGTCCCCTATCAAGTCATCAACTGTTGGGTCCGGTCGGTAAAGATACAGACGGCTACCGACTATATTCCAATAAGGATGAGCTTTCGGATCTTGTTTTACCTGCGAAAGCTTGCGTCGATACGAGGGATCCAGGATATCTTCGTCGACGGTGAGAGACGCTAGCGAAGCTTCCGTGTCTTCGTCTGTCTCATACATGCGAGAGAGCGCATCGGGCACGACATTATCCTTACCTTTGCGATGCACGATATCAAAGTCGTACGCCTGAAGGCGCAACGACCATCGACCTAACTTGTCATTGGGGCTCCGAAGATTCTGAAGCCATACCAAGCTATGATGATCGGTTACCACTGTAAAGTGATAACCTTCTATATAAGGCCGGAATTTCTCTATCGACCATATGACCGCTAGGCATTCGCGTTCGGTAACTGACAGTCGGCGTTCTGTAGACGTGAGAACACGACTAGCAAAGCAAAGCACGCGGTCCTCTTCGTCTATCTTCTGTAGTAGGACAGTGCCAAGGCCAGTATCGCTAGCATCACACTCAAGGATGAACGGAGCAGCGAAGTCGGGTCTAGCTAGGACAGGAGCAGTAGCAAGAAGTGCTTTTATCTGCTCAAAAGCTGTACCGTGTTCTTCGGTCCACGTGTACTTTGTGTCCTTCTTCGTGAGGGACGTTAGAGGTGCGGCTAGAGTAGTGAAGTCCTGCAAAAACTTACGGTACCACGAGGTCATGCCAAGAAAACGTCGCAATTGCCGTAGATTCCTTGGCGCCGGATACTCTAGGACGGATCGCACTCTTTCAGGGTCTGGCCTGCAGCCCTCGCGATTAACCAGCACGCCGAGATAACGTATCTCGGACATGCAGATCTTCGACTTTTTCCTATTGATGGTAAGGCCCGCCTCGTTAATTCTATTTAGAATTAACGTGAGCCATTTTACGTGATTAGCGAATGTATCAGTCGCAATGATCAAATCATCTAAATAGGCAAAAGCGTGAGGCTCCATTTCGGGCGTGATTATTTTGTCAGCCAACGATTGAAATGTAGCAGGGCCGCCCGCCAAGCCGTAAGGCATACGAACGAATTCGTACAAGCCCATACCTGGAACTGTGAAAGCCGTGACTGGTATCGATCTCTCTGTGAGAGGTATTTGCCAAAAGGCTCCAGAACAATCTAGAGCACTTATACATTTGGCGTACTGAATATTGCGTAAAATCACGTCCATATAAGGCAATGGATATGCTGAAACTTTCGACACCGCGTTGACTCTACGGTAATCGATGCAAAATCGATACGTACCATCAGATTTCAATATCATAACTACGGGGCTTGACCATTCGCTCTGGGACTTCCGGACTATTCCCATTTGCAACATTTTGCGTACTTGCTCGTGCATTTCGTCCTCTATTCTCTTAGATACCGAGTAATATCTTTGTTTAATTGGACTCGGGCAGTTGAGATCTATGTCATGTGCGATCCAACTCGTGCAACCTAACCGTTCGCACAAGGGATCAGGCAGCAAATCCTGCATGACTTTTTCGATCGTTTCTCTCTGCTCAGCCGTGGGATCTTCAATCCCCAGCGAGGCTAAGGTCATTGCCTCTTCAGCTTTCCCCGAAGAGAGAACTGCAGACACACCTTCTTCGCAGCCCTCAAACGTCACCCTGTTAGATCTAGGGTCTAGCATGGCCGAAAAGGCGCGCTTGAAGTCGGGACCTAAAGTGCACTCAGTGTCAACTTCATTTAAAATGAGAGAGTCAATCGAATGCGTTACCCCACCCAAGGTGAAGGGCAACTCTACGCTACCTACAATGGGTACGTAGTGGCCATCAACTGCCTTTGCTCCTGGGCCCACATACGGACGCACGTGCTTGTTTAAAGCAACTGCGATTGAAATGGCGTTAGGGCCGAGGACGGTACGAGAAGCTCCGGTGTCCCAAAGTCCTCGAAAAATATAATCGCTGACTTTAACAGTCAGCCACCACCTGGGGAACTTATCGATTAGGGCACTCGCAACGGTACCCCCATCGCGGGTAGACTGCACGTCGGAAGAGTTAGCTCGGGCTAGCATTGAGTCACTCACCGTGTTGTGCGGCACCTGCGCTACTCCCATTACGCCGCTAACAGCAAAGGTCCTGGTGATCAAGGGAGGAGTAAGGACCTCATCAACTGACTCCCTCTCTCTTTTTTTGAAACCTCATCATTCGGCTGTTTAGTCGAGCATTCTGGGCAAGTGGCTCGGGTGTGACCGGGCCAACTGCAATTCCAGCAGAGAAGATTGCCATCAGGGCCAGACTCCCTATCCTTGTTTTTACTGGATTTAGGGGAAATTACTGTGGTTCGATTGCCACCTGATCGTCTCCAGCTTTTTCTACCACCTCGGCCACGTCCGTTGCCGCGAGGCGAGTTCCCGCTCGAACGGTGAAAAGTTTCGTTTGGGGCTGCTTTTCCGTTAGAACTTTCGTTCTTCTCGGATGAAGCAGGGAGCTTGGAGATGTCAGCATTTCCTTTGGCTTTCTTCTCCAGGATCTTCGTAATCATATCCTCTAGCTCTGACTCCTTCACTGGCTGAGTTTTCTCACTTAGAGAGGATAACGATGGCTTAGCCTTGGTCGTTTTGACCCGCGGCTTGTAGGCCGTTTCAGGGTATAGACTCTGATCGGCTGAGGGCGGTGGCATCCATTGGTCATCTTCATCATCCTCGGCTTCTTGAGCTTTGGCCAGAAGTACTTGCAAATCTGTGAGATTGTCTCTAAAATGCTTCAATCTCTTTCTCAATTGAGGCAGCAGGTTGTCGATGATGAGGTTAACTTGTTCCTGCATTCTCCATGGAGGATCAACTCTTTTCGTGAGAGTAAGTAGTGAGACAATGTACTCAACTACAGGCTCATCAGTACCTTGTGTACGCAGCTGGGCTTCTACCTTCAGACTCCTCTTGTTTCTCTTCGATTTGCTGTAAGTCTTAAGGGCCGCTTCCTTAAAGTCGCTAAGCGTTTTCCACGAGGGCCTTAAGGCACGATACCAGAAGAGAGCTACCTTCTCGAAAAGGGGAGTCATTGAATCTAGTAGCTCGTCATCGGCCACCCTATCTAACCGTCTGTTTTCCTCAACGCGTTCCAGAAATTCTTCAATGCTTAGTCCTTCGCCTTCTGAAAATTTTATCTTCCATTCTCTTACAGTTTTTCCTAAGGGTTTGCTGGAAGAGTACTTAGAGGACGTGGAATTAAACGTAGTCGCTTGCTGTAGGTTAGCAGTGAAGCTTTGACTACTTATGGGAACGCTAATCATCGTTTGTTGCGATGGCATTTCTGCTGACGTACTGGGCAGGACCCCCCTCCCCCAGCTCGAGGACACGAGGGTGAATGAGTTTGCGAGGGATGCCACGGGGTCGAGCGAAGAAGCAATGCTAAAGGACGTTCCCCTCCCCCTGACCGAGCTTGCAGGAAGAGGCATCGCAGGTAAAAACGACGTAGTAATCGGAAATGACGACGGCATTGGCCTTATAGAAAAAACCGTAGAGGGTTGAGTTGTCGAATGAAACAACGAAGCTTGCGGGTTGAGCGATGATTGTATCTGTGAATGTGTAGTGTTGTCAAATTGGCTTGATAAATCATAATAATTTAATTCGAATGTATCTCGGAATTGTACATTCTTACTTTGCGCAGTAGCCAGTCGTTCCTGCTCTGCGAGATGAGCCGTTGACACAACTATTTTTAGTTGTTCCTGCAAACTTTTATTAACTGCATTTAAATCGATCTTTTCCCTTTCAGCTTTGGCTAATCTCTCTCGCAATTGTGTAACTTCTGCTATTATTTTATCCTTTTCTCGTTTTTCTGCTGCTACATGTCTGAGGAATTCTTTCTGTGCGGCAGAATAATCCAATTCTGCTTGCCAAGCTCGTCTTAGTTTGGATGCTGCGCCATAAGGCATAAAATGCACTTTAGTGTCTGGCATCGTTACTTTGACCATGCGCGTTTCTTCTGAAGTAGCGTAGATTCCTGTGGAGTATCTACTCGCATTCGCTGCATTTATTGACGTTGTAATGGTTGTTGTTGTTGCTGTTGACATTATATGTTGTCCTATATTTGGCTGTGGTTCGATTGTTGTGCTGTTGAAATCAAGTCTTCGACGTCTTGTATTCACCAGTTCATATGTACCTTCATTGTCATTATCTTTGTGTTCTTCTTGTATAGGCAGAGTTACAGAATTATCTATGGCTGTGCCATGTGGCGAGCTTGTTGTCAATTGTTCGTTGTCATCTAAGTTCACCTGTTCTGTTGCGTCGAGAGCTTCTTCTGCATCCCTTGCGGTTTGTAAATCTCTCTTAATTTCTGCTGGCAGAGTGTCTGACATGAAGAACATACGGCTAAGATTGTCTCGTCTTTCTTGTGCTTCTTCTTCATTTAAGTCTTGCGTTGCTATGAAATCTTCCGTTGTATAATCGCCGTTTAAATCATTTTACTAGAATGGTGTGATACAACTTACCCAAAAAAAAATAGTGTAGTGAAAGAAAGCAAAATGATGTACTGTTTATAATTTAGAAAAATACCAGGTGATAATGCATGTTTGTAGGTACATATATAAAGTTTCAATTTTTCAAATTTTCCGTTAAAAAAAACATTATAAATAAATTTAACTATGCTTTATTTTAACAAAATCATGTACATTATACAAAATCAACATAAAAAATTAACTTAGAAAATCAACATAAAAAATTAACATAAAAAATCAACAAATAAAATCAACGTACAAAATCAACATACACATTCAGCTTACAAATTACATTGGTTTGTATATATTTAGTATTAAATCGGCGACTTCTTGCATATTGCTTATATGCGCGCTCGTCGAATCCCACGTTCGCTCTAAGAATGTTCGAAGCTTCAGAGCCGCATCGTAAGCCTCTCCAACGGAAACTTCTTTCTCTGGTTCTATATTTTCGACTTCTGCGATCGGCTCCTCGTCTTCTTCAACGAACTCCTCCGGATTATTAGACGTGATTCTGAAATAATAGATAAAAAAAATATATTAATACAATGTTTTTTGAGTACATATTTGTTTCTATGAACACATGTAAATTACATATAAATAATTACATAAAACTTTTACAATACCTTTCAAAAATTTCTTGGATGTTCAAATTTTGCCAGCCATTATCCGTGTAATCTTCCTCGATCCATGCTTGGGCCATCTAGAATGTGCAGTCGGCGAAGGCTGGGCTATCCTTAAGAAGCTGTAACAACAAGTTAACTTCTTCAGCCGATGCTCTTTTTTCGTAGGGAGAATCGTCCTTGCTCAAAATTCTGTTCCATGCGTTGCGGAGATCTCTGGCGTTGATAACATCCCACGAACTAGAAATTCGGTAGCAGCAGTCCTTCACCGTCTGCTTCTTTGCCAAATCGATGACGCTTGCTCCCGATGTTGCCTCTTCTAGGACTAGCGCTTTGACTAAATTTTTCCGGAACATTTTTTTCATTTTTTCAATGACGCCCCGATCCATTGGCTGAATCAAAGCGGTGACGTTCGGCGGCAGGAACATCACTTCAACGTTCTCGGCGATGCAATTCAATTCAGCTGCTGCGGGATGCGACGGTGCATTGTCCAACAGGAGAAGAATTTGCTGATGCGGCGGATGATGCGCTCGGACCTCCTTGACGAAAATATTCTCGAACCAGTCCAAGAATATGTTCCGATCCATCCAAGCTGAACGGCTGTTCATGTATTTGACGGGCAGCTTCTCTCTCTCATACTTCGAAAAACATCTGGGATTTTTCGACTTGCCGATGAGTAGAGGAGTGATTTTATACGATCCGGACCCATTGGCGCAGCATATCAGTCACTCGTTCTTTCTGCTCCTTCAATCCCGACGGTTGCCGCTCGTATCCCGCCGCTAGAGTTTTCTTCGGCAAGGACTTGAATAATAAGCCCGTCTCATCGGCGTTGTAGACCTCATCCTCGGTGTATCCTTTCTCTTTCAAGTAAGAATGCAGCGTCTTCTTGAAATTCTCTGCTGCTACGTTGTCGGATGACAACTTATCTCCTTGCATAGATAACTGCCAAATCTGGTAGCGCTTCTTGAATTTCTCTAGCCATCCATTGCTGGCCTTGAAATCGGCCGCTTCCCCAACGAACTTGTTGAGCTCCAAGGCCTTAGCTTTCAGAACATCGCCCGAGATTGGAGTCCCCGATTGCTGCTTGAACCACTCGTACAGCGTCATGTCGCGAGGATTCTCTTCGACGTGGATCCTCTTGCATTCCTTATTCTGCTGGCTGTCATCCAATTCCAGGGCGCGTTTCATAATTTCTGGCTTCTGCGACTTCACTCTTCTGATCGTCGTCGGGTCAACGCCGTAGAGCTGGGCCAAACTCTGCGTTGTTTTGCCGGCATCCAGAGCTGCGACGATAGCGGCTTTTTGCTGCACTGTCAAGTTGACCTGCCGTTTTCTGGTCCCCGGAGATTGTTCCTCCAAAGACAAGTCCAAGCCCTGGCTCAATCTCTTGATAGTGTGCGGAGAAACGCTGTATTCCTTGGCAAGATGAGCCATCTTGACATTGTTGGACAGCTTCTGCTTGATTTCAGCTACTTGACACAGGTTCAAACTCTTGGCTGCCATGATCTGAAAAATTATTGTACAAATTCAAATGAATAAAACAAATATATAAAAGATTGACGCAAATATTAATAAGAATCGAAAAATATAATAGAAGAAGCTAACTGACAATTGATTGGCAGCGTTTTTTTTCTTATTTAAAAAAATTGTTTTCTTATTTTATTTTATAGACAAAATATAAAAGATATAGTGTAACAATAGACTTGTAAACTTACCAGTTGATCTTGAAAACTTCTTGAAAACCAGTTGATTTTAAAAACACAATCAAAACGTACAGAAACTATACACTCGATTGAACAAAATTGTTTTGGACTCTGAGAGATACGTAAACTGGAGAAAAGGACGAGGGTGTTGCATCGAAAGTCGAATACAGACTGAAGTCAAAGCGCGTCTTTAGGTACATATCCCCCCCACAAATTACAAGAGTCATAAATTACAAGGAGTGTAACTCATAAGTCACAAATTACAAGGAGTCATCTTGTACTTCGAGATACATATGCAAGATATAAGAGCGACGCGTCGGCGCCAGACTCATAAAAGTGCGCCGCCGGCAGGTGCCAGGTAAGCGACCGAGAGCGTACGATACTGCGCTCGAGTCATAAATCGGGTAGTGAGAGAGGCTAGGTAACGGGCAGTGGCAGAGGTCGGGCAGTTGCGGAGGGTGCAGTAGCAGAGGTTCGACTGTATTTTTATTTTGTTTTCTTAATTGTAAGTACTCTCAACTCTCACTTTCAACGTATGAATAAAATTAAAAAATTTAATAACATCAATTCATTTGGTTCAGTTTTGATACTTATTTTCCATATGTTAAATTAAATTTTATAATTGAAAGACCTTACTCTTTTGTACACAAACGTTTTATCACACTATAATATTCTACATTACTAATAAACCAACGAATGTTATTTCCTTCATTGTTATTCCATTATTATTATAATTATTCAAAATTTAATATTTGACCACTCGCGTTTAAAAAAGTTAAAATAATATTATAATAATAATTAAATTATTCACTTCCTTCTAATAGTTTTAGTGTGGTGAAGGCCATCGTGTACTGAAAATTAGAAAATTTATTTAAAACTTCCGCATTATCTACTCATTAGATACTAATTTTTATTAATAAGAGTAGTTTTACCCTCCCCAATTAATCAAAAATTGATGGATTCTATTTTCTTTCAAAACAAAAACATCTGCTCAAAACTAAACTATTTTTCCACTGCGAAAATTCATGTGAATTTTTCAATTTTTCATCTATCAAAAATGGGGGTTACAATTCCCAAAAGTCATTGTCACCAGAATTTGTTATACTTTCGATAAGGAATATTATCTATTTGGTTTTACTAAAAAATATTGATTAAGAAAAAAAGCTATTTAAAAAACCTGTTTTTGGGAGTGAAATTTGAGGGTAGATTCCACCCTTTAAATGTGGTTTTAGAATATTTTTATTGGAATAATATCTGTAAAGCAGTAAAAATTAAAAAATTCGCTTTTAAATATTTTTAATATCGAAAGTTCTAATTTTCATTAATAGGCTTTACCCTCTGAAAATATTTTTTACTAAAAATGCTGGAAAACATAAAATTGTTTTTTCTATTTTCTTTATAAATAGAAATATTTGGTTATAATTACACTATTTTAAATGTTTTTACTGCAGAAAATGATGTGTGACGGCGGGCCATATATGATTAAAATTTTTGAATTTCACAAGAATAATTTTTCTAAGATCAACGGCAGAGTTGAAACCGCTTCCAATGAGCTGTGGGAACCGAGCCGAGTGTCGCAGGAAAATTCTTCTTGATAGTCTCCAAGCAATAGAATCTATAGTCTAAATTTATAGAAGTGTGCATTCATTTTTTTCAATACGCTATTCTGCCCTTCGTACCTTCACACTTACATATGAAGTGTATGCAGCCTCCGAACACGTGAGCGCTGAGATGCCGATGAGAGAAGAGGGCCATAAAACTGCAATCTGTTTCCCGTTCTAATTTTTCCCACCAAATTCTTCTCTTTTAAGAAAACAAAAAACATTTTTTACCATTCAAAGAGAATGAAATAGAAATATTGAAATTATAAAAATTAACCTTTCACCTTCTATTATAAATAATTATTTATGTCTCTCCTCATTCTTTTATCGACTCACCATTTTCAAACATCAAAACATACAATTTAAGTTAAATAATAGGATCATAAGCAACAATAGTCTATAGTAACTAATAACGTAACACTAAGTTCAGACAAATTCACACATATTATAAATTCGTTTATAATAATTAATCATAGAATTTTTACATTTTTAGTATTATTTCAACTTGTAATCGACTCCCTAGTATTAAGTGATAATGTAAAATTACAATTATGTACTCTGATTAACATTCGTTTGCGTTAATTAATTAAAAATAATAAATTCACTCTTGCTCTCAAAAATGAAACTCTAAGAGCCATCTCTGGAGAAAAGGGCCCAAGTTTAGAAAAGAACCGCCCTCTCTCTTTGAAAACTCACGCCCTCCGACCAATTATGTATTCCGGTTCGACCAAGAAAATCCTTCGGCCAATACGGAAAACTTTGAGTTTGTCACTCCATGGGCCTGAAGAAGGGGATTTCCACCCAACCGCTCCCAGGTTATAAAAAGCCCTGCACAAGGCCGCGATAAGCAGTCTAGTGAAAATTAATAAAGTCAGATTATTTTAAGTAGTTCAGTAGAAATTAGTAAACTCAGATTCAAGTTCAAGTTATTAGAGAAGTCTAGTGGAAATTAATAAAGTTCAAGTTATTTGAGAAGTCCAGTGAAATTTAGTAAAGTCGCATATTCAAGTTCAAGGAGCTAAAACTACTTTAAGAAACATCGTCAGTCCGAAGGAAACTAGCTGGATTTAGAGAGAGCGAGAGCAAGATAGGGAGAGCAAGAGTGTCTTTTAAGAAAGAAATCTTCCTTACTTCGAAATAAATAAAAAAGAGTAAGTTAAAAAATTTATTTGGCTATCTTTTCCTTCTGTAATAGTCATCACTTTTCGGAGATCCATTAAGCCTGAGTCTGGTGGATTTCCATTCAAGCCCCCTTAAGAGCACATTAAGCTAGAAGTCTGGTGTGCTCATAATAACATTTGGTTATTATTATCCCCATAATTAGGAGTTTCTGGGGCAACAATATTGCTCGTCCCGGCTAAAGTGTTACGCACAAGCTAAATCAGAGCAACCTTGAGTCTACGCTTACTCCAAGCGTACCTGAGAGTGACTTCGACGTCACAGATGTCAGTTTTTCGTGTATTAAAAATAGGGGTTGCAATTCCCAAAAGTGAAACACACCAAAGTTTGTTTTACTTTTTATAAGGATTATTTTATTAGGATCTACTTTATTTTACTAAAACATATTGACTAGAAGAAAAGTTATATGAAAAAAAAGTTTTTGGAGGTGAACTTTGAGGATGGATTTCACTTCTTAAATATGTTTTTTCGCCGATAAAAAAAAAACCAATCTCTTGCATTTTTAATGCACTACAACATAACAAGAATTATCAAAATCGGTGAGTTCGGTTTGGGGTACCTTCCTTGTAAGTTCGGTTTAGATTTTATTGCCACTTGGAAACTATATAGAAAAATTTTTGCTGTGACGCTCAACCTAATCCCACCTTCTCACGGACAAAAGATTCTTATTCCGTATTTGGTTTTAATTTTAAGAAATAAAAAAGTTCTACAATTAGAGTGTTCGGCCCGCCGTCACACTACCTACCTATATACTTACCTACTGCTTCCGCTGAAAAAAAAAATAATAGGGATAAATAAAAAATGCAAGATTACAGTTTATTAATAATTATCTTTTTTTTTGTTTGTTCATACGTGTAGCACTGAAAAGTGTTTCTTTTTTATTTATCATCGACAAGATAACTTGGCTCCGAAATAAACCGATCACTGCAGTTTATTAGGTAGCCTTGAAATGGATCGATCTCTGCAGCTCCTTCGTTGCCACTGATAAAATTAACATTTAACATCTTGATAGTTGCAAAGAGAAAAAAATCACACGCATGATCATAACCATATATTAATACCAATTGGCGAATCCGCTCCACACTGTGAAGTTAATATCACCTATTCTTTAATATTTTGTTCGTACTCTCGTGGTCTGTCCCGTTAAAGAGTAAGAATTCATTTGACTTTGAAAAATATATATGAACCTTGAATTTGAAATAAAATTATATAATGAAATATCTATAATTTTTAGGATTGAACTTAAGGAAAGATAGAGTTTGCCCTGAACTGCTGGTCGTTGTAGTCGGCGGCCATAATGGGTGGAGTCTCCTCCACAGTGTGGATGTCGGAGACACGTAAACAGGATCGGACCAGTTAGACATGTTGTGCGTCGGTTGATCCGGCCCCGATCAAGGTCTCCGAGGAAAGATCTACTCAACAGTCAGCAGCCTTCGATATCGTTCAGCGCCACCACCACCACCTGTGAACCACTACACACCGTAATCGCGAGCAAAAAGCGGCTTATTTTTGTAAGCGATTGGCTGGACCATGGATCGCGGTACAAAAAAGCGAAATTTTTCGCTGACTCTGACGACGACAGCAACAGTTAATTATATAATTTTATATTGTATAAATCTTATATCTTATATATTGTATAAGTTAACTTTCTATTTTTATCAATAAAAAAATATATTAAAAAATATAAAAAAATATATTAAAAAGAATATATTAAAAATATAAATACAATTTTTTATACAGAAAAACAAACTGAAATGAAGAATATGCTGAAAAATATAAGGATTCCACCATCAAAAAATCTGGATACGGTTCAGATGAAAGTGAAACTGAGAATCATTTTCAAAAGTATAATGATAATTCTTCAAAACAAATAAGCTTGAAGTTCCGAACGTTTGAGCTGAATGAAAATTGCGAAAATAGAAATATAAATATTGTAACGATGAACGTTATATTCGTGCACTCGTCTCGTCAGGCGGACTGCCCGCGGGGGCAACACCTACCGGCCATAAAGGGAGGGGACGAGCCGCGTACGAAGAGATAGAGAGAGAGAGAGAGAGAGCGAGAGAGAGAGAGAGAGAGAGAGAGAGAGAGAGAGAGAGAGAGAGAGAGAGAGAGAGAGAGAGAGAGAGAGAGCTTCAATGGACAACCAACTCCGAACAGCTAACTTCTCGAGAAATTAGAAATTTTTTTTATTTTTGTTTGTAAGGTTTCAAATAATTCAAGTTAGTTGGTCTTATAATTTAAGTTTTGTATTATTCTTTATTATTATTATTTCCTTCGAGGTATTGCAATCTGTAAAAATTATAATGATTAAGTGATTTAATTAGTTACTTTATTTATTTACAACTTATATGTTACAGTTGGTTTTCATTTCTTATATTACAATTGTGTCTCGTGTTTAGTTTGTGTAATTGAGAATGTATGTATGTGTGTGTGTGTGTGTGTGTGTGTGTTTTGTGTATATGTGTACGTATGTAGGTGTATCTGCAACTCTTGCGTCCCTGTCTTCTGCTTCTGTCTGTTCAGCTTTTCTTCCCATTTTTCTGTTGATTAATCTTCTATTCCTCTCTCTCTCCGAGATCTGCCTTTTCCGCTCTTGTTTTTCTCTTTCTTTCTAATTTTCTTTTTGACTTCTTCCTTAGTTACTTTCTTTTGCCTTTCCACCTTTGCCTTACTTTGCTTTTGCTCTCTTTCTTATCATTTCATCTGTCTTTCTCCTTATTAGGGCTTTGACACCTTTTTCTCATTTTTTATTGCTCCCTCTGCCTTTCCTTTCCTCAATCTCACTTATTTTCTTTAGTATCTTATAATTTGTCTTCTTGTTTTCCTTTTCTTTCTCTTCTTCAATTCTTCTTCTTTTCCATTTTTGCTCCCGCATCCAATACCTGCTTCCTCTCGCTTGTGTAGTTGCTAGTACTTGTGTTTTGTGTATGTGTGTGTATGTGTATGTTTGCGTGTGTGTGTCTTATGTGTACACTGCCCGTCAATCACTTTTGCCATGATTACCTCAAAATTAGGCAAACTTGAAAATTTTGTATCTCGGTCGGAAATCATCGTATCACAAAAAACCGCAGGGCATTTTCAAGGTAATTGCAAAAGACATGCAGAGACTCAAAAATGAAAATATGTGTTTTTTACAGTAAAAAAACTGATTAAAAAAATTGAAATTTTTTTAACCTCGACTTAAATCAATGCCAATTTAGAACCAGGCGGTGTAGGGCAAATCGACCTGAGGCGTTCGGAGGGTAATGTCTTTCCCTTTAAAATGAGCTCCCGCGGCGTTCTATCCGATATTTTTTAACCGAGTTACGGCGTTTTTTGTAAAAAACAACCTTTTTTTCCAATCCTCAATTACTTCGACTTGTGTACGTTTTGAAAAAAAATGTAAAGAGAAAAAAGTTTCATTTTGTGTCCAAGAATACGAAAATAAAGTCAAAATAAAGAAATAGAGAAAAAGAATTTTTTCGGTTTTTTAGCGCATTAAAGAAATAAAGGAATTTAACTTTTTTTTTACGCTTAGTATTAGTTTTTTTTGTGATTTACTACGTCCCTAGACATTTTAAAACTAAGCGTAAAAAAAAAGTTAAATTCCTTTACTTTTTTAATACGCTAAAAAACCGAAAAAAATTTTTTTCTCTATTTCTTTATTTTGACTTTATTTTCGTATTCTTGGACACAAAATGAAACTTTTTTCTCTTTGGCATTTTTTTCCAAAACGTACGCAAGTCGAAGTAATTGAGGATTGGAAAATAAGGTTGCTTTTTACAAAAAACGCCGTAACTCGGTTAAAAAACATCGGATAGAACCCCGCGGGAGCTCATTTTAAAGGGAAAGACATTACCCTCCGAACTGCCTGGTTCTAAATTGGCATGTATTTAAGTCGAGGTTAAAAAAATTGAAATTTTTTTAATCAACTTTATTACTGTAAAAAACACATATTATTATTTTTAAGTCTTTGCACGTCTTAAATGGAAGCTTTTGCAATTACCTTTAAAATGCCCTGCGGTTTTTTGCGATACGATGATTTCCGACCGAGATACAAAATTTTCAACTTTGCCTAATTTTGAGGTAAGCATGGCAAAAGTGATTGACGGGCAGTGTATGTTGGCGTATGTAGATGTGTCTGCGAGTCTTGCGTCTCTGTCTTCTGTTTCCTTCTGTCCTTAGGGTCTTAAAATTTCGTCTTCTTGGTTTTCTTTTCCTTTCTCCTCTTCGTTTCTTCTTCTTTTCCATTTTAGCTCCATCATCCACGCTATCTTTTCTTTGTTTCCTATTATTATTTTTTCCCATTCTTCCCCATTCTTTTTACTTTTTACACATTTTTCTACTGTGCTTCAAATTTTCTTCCTCTCTCATACACGTTCTACATCTCTTATTTTCTTCTTTTTCCCAGTACTTGCTTTCTCTCGTTTCATTACCTAACCTAAACTTTTCCCTTATTTGTAGGCCTTTTATTCTTCTTTCTCCTTGAATTTCCTATAATCTGTACTTTTTCATTTCTTCTTTCAGTTCTTACCGCTCGTTTATGTATCTTGAATTTTCTAGCGTTTCTTCTAGTTCTTTTTCTTATTTTTTCTTTAGCTCTTCTCTTATTTCTTCCCAAAACTATTTTCTCATTTCGTCTCCCTCCTTCTTCTCTATATATATTTACTTTTTTCTAGCCTTTCCTCTCCCTCCTCCTTCTTATCCTTTTTATCTTTTTCATTTCTTTCCCTTTTCTTTAATTCTCTCCATGCTTCTTTTTTTATTAAGCCATTTCTTTCTTCTCTTATTTTGTTTTCATACCTCATTGCTCTTTCTAATGCTGTTTCTTTCATTTCTTGTCTTCCTATTTCCCATCGTATTAAGTAACTTGGCGTGTTTCTATCTAACCCCAATACCCATTTTATGTATTTTAGTTGTAATCTCTCTATTTCTTTATATCTCTTCCATCCCCAGATTTCTGCTCCATACATTATCACGCTTTTCGCCAATGCGTCGAAAAGGTTCATCCTTAGCTCCCAATTTTCTCTAAATAGTTTTTCTCCTAGCCCCCATAGTCTTCCGAGTCCCATATTTATTTTCCCTTCTACCTTCTTTATCTGCTTTTTATTTCCGTTATTTCTTCTTATCACATATTCCAAGTAATTGTACTCTTTAATCATCTCTATTTTCTCACCTTCCCATTCAAATTCTTCTTCCTTTCCCCTTCCTACTCCTCTCCTGCATTTCATCATCTTTGGTTATCCTACATTTAGCTCTAATCCCCTTTCTTCCAGGTACCTCTTTAATTTTTTCAGCATTGCTTTCATTCCACTTTCACTCTTTACCATCATTACTATATCATCTGCATATCCTAATGTCCATATTTTCTTCCTTCCTATCACTACCACTCCTTCTTGCACCTGTTTGACCGTGACTTCCAGATCGGCGAAGGCAAGATTAAATAGCGTGGTACTCAAAGGGCACCCTTGTAAGTCTTGAACTTTCCAATTATTTCTCCTCCAACTTCTACCTTCCTCCCTGTTTTCTTATATATTTCTTCTATTCTTTTCCTAATTTTTTGTATTTATCCCTTTCTCTTTCATTGTTTCCCATATTTTCTTCCTCTTTATCTTGTTAAAAGCGGCTTTCATGTCGGCAAAGAATAAAACAGTTTTCCTCCTTTTTCCCTTATTTCCTTCCCTATTATGGTTTTTAAAACATATATTGCGTCCATTGTTCCTCTTTTCTTCCTGAATCCTATCTGCATATCACTTAGCGTTTCTTTAGCTTCTAGTTCTCTTTCCAATTTTTTCCTCAATATTTCCACATACATTTTATATCCCATGTCCACAGCGTTATTCCTCTATAGTTTTCTACTTCTTCTTTCCTCCCTTTCTTATATATTGGTACTATTATTCCCTTCCTCCATTCTTCTGGATATCCTTCTCCGTTCCATATTCCGTTTAAGCATTTTGTCATATCTTTTAACAAGCCTTCCGTGCCTTCCATCCACGCTTCATTCGCTATACCATCTTCTCCTGTCGATTTTTTCTTTTTCATTTTTCTTATTACCTCTTTTACTTCTCTTACTTTGATCTCTTCACCATCCTCTCCTTCGCTGTCTTCGGTACCTTCCCTTTTGCTTTCTTCCTTTTCTTTCTCTCCCAGCTGTCCCATGAAGTGCTTTAATCATTCTTCTTTTGCTATATTTTCATCTAATCCAATTCTTTTCTTCCTATTGCCATTCACTTTATTCCATAATTTTCTTCTTGTCTTATCTTTTCTTATTTGTTCTACCACTCTTTTCCCTTCAGCTTCTTTCGCTTTTCTTATTTTCTCTCTGTATTCTCTCTTTGGTTCTAGGTATTTGCCTCTGTCTCCTTCCCCTTTTCTTACCTTATTTAACTCTGCCATCACCCAAGCCCTTTTTATCCTACATTCTTCTCTCCGCCAGCTTCTTTTCGATCATTTTTTTCCTTATCTTCTTTTATACGACTGCGTTCCTCATTCTAATTTTTATCTCTTTCCATTTCTGTTCCCTCTATTGCGTGTATCCATCTCTGATACTCTCTTATACGTTCTTCGCTCCAGTCGTCTATCATTCTTTCTTCTTAACCTGAACTTTTATTTTTTCTTTATTCCTCTCTCTCTCTCTCTACTCCACTTCTCTTCCGCCTCCACGCTCTTTTCACCTCTATCTCTCTCCTCAAACACTTTTCAACGATTCAATGGCTTCTTCGGCGTCGCACTGCGCAATGGACCGACGTCATCCAAAATCGAAAGATTGCTCACTGACGTTGCACGCGAAGTCGAAGTAGATGGCTCTGGAGTTTGTCCGACGTCTTTAACGTAATCAGCTTCACTGAAAATGTCTGGGTCGAATGGCATGATGCCTGTTGCGCGGAAACCAGACTTGATTGTCTTTGGTGTCAACGCCAGATCAAGCGCTTTGCAGATCAAGCTGGCCAGGTGACGGATTTCCAAGCCCTTATTGGCATTGTTCTTTTGCCAAGCCGAACACTGTGACTTGTAAAAAGTCTTCACCGGTCCAAACACAGAAACATCCAAAGGCTGAAGCCGGTGGCTGCAATGCGGTGGAAATGAAAGAATATGCACGCCATTCTCGACGGCAAGGTCTAGCGCTTCTACCGACAGATGGCTGGAGTGATTATCCAGGAGCAGCAAAACAGGAGAAGCTGGCGTTGGCTTGGCAAACGCGATAAAATGCCGCATGTAGCGAACGAATGACGGCTGATCCATCCATCCAGAGCCGTTTGCCAAAGCATCCGTACCCGAAGAGGCATTATCTAGGTAGCAGCTTTGCATGTTTTTCCTTGGATACAAGAAAAACGGCGGCAAACTGTTTCCATTAGCGTCGACTATCAATGCCATGGTAATCATGGTGCCTCGTTCAGCGGCTTCCACCTTACCAACACGCCGTGTGCCCTTCAAGGTGATCACTCGGCCAATTTTCGTTGGAACGGTAGAAAACCCCGACTCGTCCATATTATAGACGTGCGCAGCCGGAAAATGATGCTCATCGTACATCGCGCCGAGTTGGTCGAAAAACTTCTGCACCTTAGTTGTGCAGAAAGCCTTTACATAAAAAAAAAATTTTTACATAAAAAAACCACTCGTGATAAACGGAACATTATTCAAAATAAAATCTACCAAATTAACAAACCGTTTTTGAATAATAATTAAATAATGAATTTGTAAATTCCTCTTTTAGCCATTATTAAATCAAAAAACAGGTAACAATCCATAACAGTAATTTTATAGGTATGTACAGTTGAATCACTATCTCGCAACGCAATTTTAATTGTTTAAATAAATTATAAATTTTTTATGTATTGATAACTCACAAGTAACGCTACCCAAGCGTTAATCGCCGATTATCCTGTAACTTTAAAATTACTTTTCTCACATGTATACATGATACTTAAAACCATTTTCACCGATCCATTTCATCTTCTATTCATAAAATAGTGATTTATTGTCTTAACACATTAACGCTTAAAACCATCGATCTTACGCCATGTTATCGACCACGAAATTCATGCATAGATCGAAGATACCGTATCTTATCTTTTTGGGCGTTCTAAATATGATTCCGGGCTCAAAATTCAAAACTGTTCAATACAAAATTAAATATGTCGGTTAGCCTATAAAAAAATCTCCCAAAAACCCGTTTTTCTCATTATTGTTCTTTTTCTCAAAAACTATAAAATTGAGCAAAAAGTTCCAAAGGCAAGGATGTCTTATAATTCATCAACGAACTCTCTTGAAATTATTTCTATTTAAAGAAATTTTTTTTTGAAAATTTCATATTTCACTCATAGGCGATGAACAAGTAAAGTCTTCGTACCTATTTAATTTAATTAGTTGTTAACATTATTTTGTTCTTATCTTTTCAACATGTGAAAAATAGAATATACAAATACACCTTAAATTTATTGGTTTTCAAGTTTTATTTAATCAATGAGATAAACGTATTGAATATAATATACGAGGGTGGTCCGATAAGTACTTAGCCTCACTGCCCGATGGCGCCCCTCTCGCAAAAGAAATATTCTATCACGTACTACAACCTTCTCGATGGTTACTGTCAAGATTTTAGCCGGATCGGAGTTGTAGTTTATTTTTGAGAGCGTATGAAAGCAAGTGTGTTCGTTGATTTTTGAAAAATGGAAAAAGAGCAGTATCAGTCAGTGATTCGATTCTTGTTTTTGGAAGGGAAATCGCGCAGCGAAATCAAAAAGCGCTTGGATGCTGTGTACGGTGACTCTTCTCCTTCGATGGCGACCGTCAAAAATTGGTTTAACGAGTTTCAACGTGGTCGCACGTCGATTTTTGAAGAGCCACGTCCAGGTGCTCCGCAAACGGCTACCACGGAGGATAACGTGATAAAAATTCACGATCTCGTATTGGCAGATCGACGATTGATGGTGCGCGAGATAGCTAAGATCGCAGGCATCTCAAAATACCGCGTGCGTCATGTCATGCATGAAATTTTGGGCATGAGAAAGCTGTCGGCGCGATGGGTGCCGCATTTTCTCACTCCGGACAACAAGCGCAACCATGAGACAACTTCAGAACAATGTCTGACGCTGTTTAAGCGCAATCCGAAGGAGTTTCTGCGTCGTTTCGTGATAGTCGACGAAACATGGATCCACTGGTATACACCAGAGACCAAGGAACAGTCGAAACAGTGGACTTTACCCGGCGAAAGTGCTCCGAAGAAGGCGAAGACTGTCTCATCGGCCGGAAAGGTGATGGTCACCGTTTTCTGGGATTCACAAGGTGTGATCTACATCGACACCTGGAGAGAGGCAAAACGGTCACAAGGCTGTACTATGTCGAATTATTGGGCCGATTCGACGTCGAATTGCAGAAATAACGGCCCCATTTGGCGAAGAAAAAAATGCTCTTCCACCATGACAACGCACCGGCTCACACCTCCGTCGTCGCCATGGTCAAATTCGTCGAATTAGGCTACGAACTGCTGCCCCATCCACCGTATTCCCCAGATTTAGCCCTGTGCGACTTCTTTTTGTTTCCAAACTTGAAAAAGTCACTCGCCGGGCAGAAATTTGAGTCGAATGAGGAGGTAATCGCTGCCACGGAAGCCTACTTTTCAGACCTCGAGGAAACGTATTTTTCAGACGGGTTAAAGAAGTTAGAGCATCGCTGGGCCAAGTGTATCGAACCAAAAGGAGATTATGTTGAAAAATAAAATGACACTTTTCCAAAATTTTCGTTTTTCGTTTGTAAGCTAAGTACTTATCGGACCACCCTCGTACTTATACATTTTTTCCGATTATTCTACATAGGTAATGTGGTAGTTCATCGTATTCTAGACGAAACAAATAATTTACATAGATGGATTTTGTACACCAAGCACATCACATGGTTGTATTCTTTCTACAAAAGTCACAAATATTGGAATAGTTATTGAAGGAGTAATCAACTGTTGTGTCATATTTCGATGGTTTTTGCAATATGTAACCACTTTTGTACCAGGCATACCTGCTTATATTTACGAATCGAGGAGATGAAAATTGATTATAAACTAACGAATGAAGTTTTAGAATGTTATTTCTCAAATGCAAATTAATGTTGTAGCCATGCGTAATAATCAAATCGGAAAAATGTTTTATATAGATCTTGTAAGAACGAAAAAATATACATCACATGGTTGAATAAATCCAGTAGTTCCAGCAGGGATCTTCAATATTTTTACTTTTTTATTGACTTTATAGACGTGCTTCAGTTTTTCTTCTGTTTGTCCAGTCCATGAATCCCAACAAAGAACTAATTCATTTCCAACAATTCGAAGATAAATATCTTGAAATAATATTGATGTTAGGTCTGCGGTCATTTTTCCAGATGAAGAAACTAGTACATGTATATTATCAGCTTTATACATTTTTTTTCTACTGTTGGTCCAAAACGACCATTTGTTTCTTGCAAAACAATTAATAATGGAGTCTTTAATTCTCCATTAGCAGAGATAATATGCTGGATGGTATAAGTGTATGTTATAACGGGGTTTTAGCTCGAGCTCTTTTCGGGCTAAATCATCTATATAATAAATAATTCTCGCGGATTAATATTTTAATAAAGCGAAGTGCGCTATCCAAGGCGACCCTATGCGCCAGCGCGAACAGTGCCTGGGTCCAGCTGCATCAGCTTGCCTCCTTCCTTACGTAGAAATTCAGCCCGCGGAGAGTGTCGTGAGCTACAGGTTACTTGGCGAGAGACAAACTAAAGAGTCTCGCTGCGAAGTGGTTATGCAATAAGGCAGGTGTATCGGAATAAGACACTGTGGATTTTAGTAAACATGAATTGTGTATTTAGGCACTCGCGAGTACATGCAAGCGCGCGTGTTGACGAAATGTGAGCGGCAGCAAACGAGGCAACAACAAAATGCAACGCGTCGATCTTGTCAGCGACCGAGCAAGATCGGACGATGAATTCGCTTAAAGCGGCTCGAGGCAAGACGCAATGCTGAGCAAAATGACAGAGTGCGTAGGTTGGGCGAAAAGCTAAAGCAACAAATGCAATTCGCAAGTAATAGGAGAGAGAGAGACAAAGGAGAGAGAAAAGAATCGAGTAGGTACTTACAGTTGTTGTCGTCGGTTGTTAGAACGATAGAAACGCGCGTACAATATATCGCGACCACGCTTACTCCTAGCCTACGCTCGCGCGGGCGTCCTCGCTTCCAAGCTTTATAGCTGACGGAATTCCTGTCAGCATTCACTGCGTGTCTTCGCTTATCACTGGCAATCTTCGGGCTTGTATAATCGCCACTGCGTACTCGCTTACTCCTCCGTAATCTCTCGTAGCGCAAAAAAGATGTTGCTGTCAGACTAAGCTAGCGTCCGTACCGGTCTCTGCTCGCATGCCAACTGCCCATTGCGCGCTCTCTTTCTCTCTCCCCTTCGCGATCGCGGTCTCTCCGCGACATCCGCGCTAAGGACTATCGATAGTATAGATCGTAGGGCTCGACTCTTACCTTGTGCGCTGACATTTCAACTGCGCTACAAATTACAAATTATTATAATGCATGGTAAGGTATAAATATGAGTAATAAATAGACTGGCCGCAGGGAGAGAGAGACATAACGAGAATGTGACTCGTTATAATGTTAAAGAATTGATAGATTGTGCCAAGCATTCAACTTTCATAGTTCCTTTAAATATTAACGTTTGTCCTGAATGACATTCTAAACTAAAACCAGACTGATCAGTATTTTAAGTATTTTGATTACCAAATGTTACGATTTCCGACCTAACTTTAGTAACAAAATCATTTGCTTGTTAAATAAACTCTCTTTTATTAAATAGTTGTGCTTGCGTTACACATTTATTGATTTTTCTGGATACAATACCATGCCTCGTTTTGAAGTTATATATATATATTTTGGAGAAGCTTTAAACAGTTTTTCAAACAGTAGCACATTGTCTCTTACTTCGATGGCCCACCTTTTAATATTTGAATCATGAACACATACTGATTTTTCAATTGCATTTTGAAAGTTTTCCAATATTTGTTTTGAAATCTCAAGCAGTTTTTCGAGCCTACTTCCTCCTTCGCTAATCTACTTTACCTATCTGTACAATTGCTGGACACGTTTCATTAATTTAAAAGTATGTTGCACCCTATTAAAATTAACAGGTCTGTTTTTGTTACTACGCCAAAAATTAACTAGATCTATGCATATTTTTCTAGATTTGTTGCCAAATTTTACATCAATATAATCATCTTTATACTCTTCTTGAATTACTAAAGGCTGAGAAACTTCATTTTCGTTCGAAAACGTTAAATATTGTATTGTTAAGTATTGTAACTTTCTACAAACAGATCTGCGTCAATAGCTTCTTTTATTAAATTTTCAAAATTATTTACAAATTTGTTTTCATCAAGTGTAATAATACTATTTATATTATATTCAGGACCATCAAATCTTTGATATAATAGACGTAAAATATTTTTGGGTTCATTCTTCTTATTTTTAAAAAACGATATCTTGGCATGAAAAAAAATTAATTAATGTCAAAGTACCTTTTTACAAACCTACAATATAAATAATAGAAAGAAAACTATAAATAATATACTTACAAGAAACTCCAAATACCGTAAACTTCTTTAAAGCTTTGTAATGCGGTCCATTACAAGGTCTTTCCTGAGCGTTGCATTATTTGCAACATCTCAGGAAAGCCATTCCCGTCCCTTGCCGTCCCGTAACCAGTTACACAAAATAAAAACAAACGCGCCCTATAAGAAACAATTAACCTTTTTCATGCTCGAACAATCACACCGGAGATATTGGCGAAACAAGCTCAACGAACGCGATCCGATGGACACTCAAAAGAAAAAAAAGGAGCGCATCACGGAATAAGAGAGCGCACGCACACACTCACGACCACGTGTTGCCGACTGGCGAAAGAAACACGGAAACTTCATTGGGAAATGCAACGGAAATGCATGTTGATGACACATGTAGATCCGTTACACTCCCAGACACTAACACCAACACTTATGAAACACTGAAACACCTGGGGCGAACAGAAAATCGCCGATGAAGTGGCAGCCGGCAATCAGCTGTGTCGGGCTGCCGAACACCATCGGCGACATCCTGAGCGCCACACACACTCACAACGGTAACCACACACAAACACCCGGGAACACGTCACCTGACTGACACGGGAGCGCCCCAGGAAGCGCTTCAAAGACCGTTACGGGAACACGAGGTGTACGCGCAAGAGAGCGAGCGGACATTTTGAAGCGCCGAGATAAACTGAGCATGAGCGAGCGAGACAGACTGAGAGCGAGCGAGCGAGACAGAGCGAGCGAAATAGACTAAACAAGAGCAAGCGAGACAAATTATATGAAATGATGAGTAGAATTATATGTAAATGCGAAGATGGGGGCGCTACAATTGAGATGACTTTCATTATATATTTATTCACAACTAACTAAAATTAAAATTAAAAATGGATAAGAAAGAAATATCGAATTATGAAAATTCGCATGCGACCGACACACCCATTATTATAATAGCAAGCGACAAATACTCCGATAAATTTAAGCGATAAATTAACCGACAGAATTCGAACTTCTGATGAAATTCGCTGGTGACGTCAGGACCAATAAGTGAATTAGAATAAAATTTGATTTCCGTCCGCATAGAAAAATAGATAAGAGTAGGGGTAGATCTTTCCCATCAATTAATGCTAGCTAACTTAGTGGGGGATGAGAGAGGGTAAATAACGACGAAAGTAGGAGAATCAAAGAGGGCGCTGTATCCTCCTAATTTACATACGGACCAATGATAATATTTCTTCTCGGAAAGAGGAGAAGAAAAGCGATCTTTGACCACGAAAAGTCGATTCTCGTCCATTTTGCCGCTGTTCTTCTAGCCAGAAGGAGTGCTTGCACAAGATACTCTCGTTACGCAGGATTAATTGCGCTAGACACCTTTTTTTCACGCTAATTTCGCTCGCCGAATCTCTGCAGGAAAAACCGTAAGTAGGCAAAGTGCCACTCATTAGTATTAATCGCGGAGTGCGGGAGTGGATTTTTCGGTGCAGTAGGTCGTCGCGACGTGTGGGTCCGTCGATGCCGGTGCCTATTAATTCGCGCTGACCTTTCGCCAAGATATTAGTTATTGCGAATGATAGGCTTAGACGAATAAAATAAGTGACCCAATTATTCGCGCTGACCATTCCGCCATTTTAGTCAATCAAAGACCGACCAGGAGGGAATATTAGCATTTCTACTATTTCGTGTCCTTGCTATTTCGTATAATTATGCAGAGTCATACTGACCCTAATTAATCCGACCATATGCGTATGAATTATGAAATAAATCAATAAAAGTGATAAATTGTTCTTTATATAAATTTTTACTGCTTGTTACCCTGCCTTATTTGCATGCTGATTATTTTCAGCCGCGAACGGTTATAATTGGATAACGCTGATTCGTTATATTTTCGGTTCCCTCGATAGGTAACATACGCTCGAATTCGAACGGACTTTCGACCTGAAACATGGAGTCATCATCTGAGCTGCCGACATACCATAAACGAGATGACAAAGAGGAATCGAATTGTTGGACACCGAGGCCTGGAGTGGAGAAGATCGCGACTACCCATCCGTTTGCTCACCCTGCGCAGTCGCCGTGAAAACAAACCGGGATACGCGACAACCTTTAGGCCCTATCCCCGACGATCGCCTTAGTTGAACGGCGGTCTGGCGCCCTAAATAACTGGGGGTAAAGGGTAACCAGGCCTTGTGGCGGAAGAGATTCGGTACCGCGGTTAAGACCCCCGAAATTCCCCGCCACAACTTTCAAAATTATTTTTTTTCGACCCAAGGTTAAAAATTAATACAAATGATAGTTTACACTCAATTTATTGAATTAACTTCATGAAAATGATTGTAAAATCTGTTAAACAAACATAAATTATTACATAATATTAATTAATATTACTTTTCACGTTAAATTATGGGAAAGGCGTTTTAACCAGCGGAGTAAATAGCACAAATGTTCATTATTTGTGAATAAATGAATCTACCGCATCGCGGCTAATATCGATTATCTGTAATACATTGAATAATATTCATTTCGATTCCCAATCTAACAACATCATTAGTCGCGAAGCGAAATCAATGTAAATATGTATGTTAGGTAAAGCTTTTTAAATTGATAATAGTAAAGTGATATATTCCGAATTGGAACAAGAATTTTCCCGAATAAGTTCCCCGGATTTCAAAAAAATATATATTTAAAACAAATGATATTAAAATAATAATGATAAAAATATATTAAACTAAAATATATGTAAATATTTTATAAAAATATAAATAAGTTCTTTTATTTAAATATAAATAAGTTTTTTTTGTCTAGAATACGATGAACTACCAAATTATTGTACTACTTATGTAAAAGATAAAAACAAGATAATGTTAAAAACTAAAGATAATGTTAAAAATAAGATAATGTTAAAAATTAATTTAACTAAAAATTAAATTAAATGGATACGAAGATTTTAATTGTTCATCGCGTATGAGTGAAATATGAAATTTTCAAAAAAAAATTTCTTTAAATATAAAAATTTCAAGAGAGTTTGTTGACGAATTATAAGACATTTTTGCCTTAGGAACTATAGTTTTTGAGAAAAAGAACCATAATGAGAATAACAGGTTTTTGGGAGATTTTTTTTATAAACAAACCGACATATTTAATTTTGTGTTGAACAGTTTAGAAATTTGAGCTCGGATTCATATTTAGAACGCCTAAAAATATAAGATACGGTATCTTCGATCTATGCATGAATTTTGTGGTCGATAACACGGCGTATGATCGATAGTTTTGATCGTTAATGGGTTAAGACAATAAATCACTATTTTATGAATCCAAGGTAAAACGGGCAGCTAAAAATGGTTTAATGTATCTTGTATACATGTGATAAAAGTAATCTGAAAGTTACAGGATGATCGGCGATTAAAACTTGGGTAGTGTTACTTGTCAGTTAAAAATCAGTTATCAAAGTGTCAAATTCTTGCTTCACTTTTTTAAGGTGCTACGATCGCTGTTGTATATTCGAATTTGCATGTTTATTTGTTGCCAAACTATTAGCGATATTTACTTGAAAATTAAATGAAATTAACAAATACATAATGAATGATTATAAAAACTCGAGATTTGAGATTAGCGTATGAAAATTGACTTAAAAATGTTTTTGTTCGTTAAAAAAAACTTTGCAATTATTGATTTTGCATCATAAACAATAAATTTCCCACGCTCGTGACGTCATGCTCCTTATATGATCTTGATTTTCGCCGAACTGCCCTAACACATTTAGTCCGTGCGCTGGTGACCCTAGAATGTTTTTGGAACGTACCCTCGGTACCTTGGGCTTACTGTGTTTTTTGGGTCGCTGAATCCGAATTTCGAGGGTACCGGGCTGAATTCCTGGTCAATTTTTTTTTATTATCAAATTAAGTTGTAAAATTAGGTTTTTCGTTTTTTCGATATGAAAAAAATTATTTAGTTAAGATTTGACATCGGAATTCGATTCTACGAGAAAAAATACAATAATAAACGACTATAGCAATTTTTTTGCTATTAAGTTTCGTTTTTTTTTACATCAACAATAGCCAGTAAGAGATCACGCACCACCTTGTGCCTGGAGTTACGGTCCATTATTATTGAACATGTATACCCTATTCCAATGTTATTCTCTATTATTCACTTGTACAAGAAAGATGTTTATAAATAAATAACATTATTTAAGCGTAATTATTTATTTTTCGTAAGGATTTTTATATGTGCCATCTGTGCGACATTTGCAAAAAGAAATACACGGTAATCCGGCTTTATGACAGCAACATGCTTTTGTAGAGCAAACTTTATAATTACAACTTGGTAAGAGCTCATCGATCGGTGGAAATAAATTATTCACTTTTTGTGGAACTAAGCTTTCATTATTAAAGCAATAACTAAACTGCACTGGATCGATTGTTTCAGTCTGTGGACTTAATAAATTAATTTATTGATGTACGGCGTAAAAGGCTTGAAGTATATGTAACCGTATAGTAGCACTGGTAGGAGGTAGCTCCGATATTACAGCATATTTGGGGTACGTTTTAAACCGAAGTACGGACGCTGTTTTCGCCAGAGTATTAATTAAATCGACTTGAGTTAAGTCTCCGAGCACAAGAGAGAAAAGAGTTTGCCATTAATTATCGTGTTTTGAATTCAAATAATAAAGCTAACACCACAAATCAGACTTATATAAACCAAAAAAAGGACCAAAACAACAGAGTGAGTACTTCCACGCTCTATTCTCGATAAAGCGAAATCTCTTCCTTGTTTTCTCTCTCTTTATTTCGATAACTACTTACTATATTCAGTGTTCCCCTTTCGGTGAATCCATTTGTTTGCGTACCTGGACCGGGTGTGTAACGACGACCGACCGCGTATTTTAGAATATTTATTTAATAAATCGTGAATTAGATAGTAACGCGATAGAGATATCAATACTAGACATGTTATCTTATGTATCTAAATATATATAAATCTATCTTATGTTACCCGTGTATTTTCATTTTAATAATCCAGCGAGCCTCCCCCCTCCCGCATTACTCTCACTTATCCCTCGCCTGGACGAATTTCGGACATTGTCGGCAAAAACGCGATCCATTTGCTGAGACGGTCGGGGTACCGTACCGAAGGTTCAATTCGCCCGAGTCAGGACCACTCGGAGCTAAAACGGTCTAACACGTGGCCGTTTTGAAAAAACATCAAAACTGTCACGTAACAAAGCTTAATTTTTGTAATTGTGTCAGATAGATATTTTGATTTTTCAACAAATCACTTGAAAAAGAATTCCTGATAGAAATTACATCCATTCTCCAAAACGTTTAATAGAGCCTCAGTACATTCAGGCGTTGCTCTTATCTCTTATCTCTTGCGTAATTATATTTTTCAAAGGTTTATTAACACTTTTAAAGGGATTACAATGAGAATTGATACAATACATTATTTTATCAACTAATTCTTCAGTTCTACGTGAAGTCGATTGATTTAAATCGTGATGTTTTGGCACTTCGTCATTCTCTGATGATACTTGAGTGATTTCGGAGAATAAATTTTTGATTGCGAGAAAATTGTGGAACGTATAATTCCAAACTGTAATGTACTCTTTTCTTTGAGTCTCGCCCAAGATACCCCCGGGACTTTTTGCAGGCAGATTTATTTTTGATTCTAGGCCCATATCTCCGCCAATCGATGTTAATGGTGTAAGTGACCGCTTTACAGTGAATTTTCCAGCAACACATTCAGCGTGTAGCTCTGGCTTTTCGGATGGCAGGGCAATCATATCTTGAACGTACTCAGAAGCATCGCGAAGATATTTTATTCGGCTGAAAATCCGAAAATCAGGTAACGATCTTTTCATCGACTCAATGTGCAAATCCCAGTTGCTTTCACGATCGGATCGATATAAATTTTTCAATAATTGAATTAATTCTATTCCAACAACCCAGAACTTGAATCCACCAGACTCATTACACCTCATTTTGACCCAATTTTGATAATCTAACAGACTTTGTCTATTGGAGTCACAAAACTGATTATAAAGTGCTTTACTTTCATCAAAATTTTCTTCAGCAAGAGCATTTTATAAAGCACTCAAAGTTGAAAGCTGATTTTCGTAATTTTTATCAGCATTTTCATTGAAAAGAGCTTCTATTTGGAGGCGCTGTAAAGCTTCTCCTAGAATAAAATATCCATACATACCACGATCATAGTGCGAACTATTAAAAATTTGTTTTACTACGTTCTCTCCGAAACATCCATTTATACAAAAATATTTTTTACGCCACTACCTTCAAAATATGTACCTCCACATCCTTGTAAAATCTTCTTTGTATGAAAGGTTCTTAGCATCAAAACAAGGCCCATAAATTCATCTCCTCGCATTCATTGAATGGATTTTGCTTTACAATAGACACCTTCGTCACAATATATGGTAAAGCCAAAAATGGTTGGTCAAGTTAACTTAGAATATCGTTGTAATTGCATATTACGGAATATACAGTAGCAAATTCAGTAACCGGAAGTGGAAAAATTGGCATGAAACCTACTCTGTCAATATTTCTGTCATCATCGATTAAAATAAAGTTGAATGGAACTTAGTTTGGAGTATTTTGCTGTTTTGGAACATTGGTTTGTGAAGAATTTGAAATGGCCATACGGCACATTAGCCATGCTAAGTTGTGTATATTTATTATTTCGAAGTCGTTAGGAGATAAAGCAACAAAATCTGGCGAATACTCGGCCGTGAGCTTGATTTTTCCAGTGGGTAGAAAAAATTCTTTTGCATTTGACAGGGTAAGATAGTATTTAGCGATCTGTTTCTTGTATTAACTAAAGTATCTGAGATATTTGGCTTAAGTAACAAAGATTCAGACTTATCTTGGAAAAGCATACATGCAGTATCGTAAGAGCTATTTAAACCTGAGAGCGTTGCTTCGTTGTGATCAAAGTTATCGAATGCACCTTTTGTGAACTTCGATCTGAGAAAATGACTAGGAAGTGGAACTACGCTAGAGCATGTTGTAATGGTGTACTCTGCTAAAATACTTTTAGATTAAACACTTGATCGTATGATATACATATCCCGAGATGATTCAAACTTTTAATTAATGATTTACTTGTGCAAGTGCTATGGATAGTTTTAGCGATCATAACATGCAAAGGCGTTTTTTCTTTTACAGATTTCAAAATATAAAATATTATTTCATATAATGCCTTTATTTTTAACATTTTATATGTAGAAAGCTCGCTTTTATCTGCAACTTTGCTATATCGTTTTTTCAATGTATAGAGTTCGGTAAAGAATATCAATAATTCCTTTGGAATTTCACAATCTTCCCAAGAAGACCTGAAAGTATTTTCATCAAGAAATTTTTCAGTTAATTTAAAATCAAGCGGCTTTGAGGTATTTCTGATAATGCTAGCACTTTCCTTGAGAATATTTTCAGACTGTCTCTTAGCAATGATATCCTCTAAAGATATACTACTGTTATAAAATAGAGTAGGTTTTTTTTATCAGACGGGATGGAAAATTCAACCCAGATAACATTGTGGTGGCACGTTACCGTCAGAATGCAAGCACGGCGTGACTTTCATAACGGTACATTGACGGCCAAGTACATCCGCATCGGGGCAGCATTATGCGATCACACCGTGGAAATCACGACGTGCGTCTATAATACCAGCATTGTGCCAGCGTAGATGAATAATATAATTTTTCGCGGCATGCACGAATAGTGCCGACATTATTCTGACCTGTCCTGCTGCACGCCGAGCATCAATTATGCAAACATTATGATGGCATTTTGGGAAAATTTGTGCGTTGGACATTTGAGATTAGGTGTAATATTGCGATTATTATCTTGATTATGTAATTAAGAATACAATTTTTTATGTATACAGAAATTCTTTTATTAAAATTAAAAATATACATTTAATTAAAATTTATCCAAATTATTGTTATAAATTAATGAGATATGTGTAATTAATACAAACAATTATATCTATAATTTATTTATATATTATACCTACATCCATACATATGTACGCCGTGCCAATTCCGTGATAGATTTTACATTTGTACTGCTTCTTCCATGGGTAAATATAAGGTTACAATTTGATTCCTAAAAAATAATTATTATTAATTGTTTTCAATTAATAACATCAATTTTAATTAAATGAATTATAAATTAATACCTGTCAGAAATACGGATACTAAGCAAAACTGACACCAGTAGATATAGTCGTTGATTGAACAGGAATATTTTAATTTTTCCAGTGGACCTGTAAAGTAAAAATAATACAGCCAGCAAAATTCTTTATACGCAACAAAATAGTATATGTGCAAATAAAATATAATGAAAAAAGATTTTTTTAATATAAAATTATTATAAAATTACAATGGCTAAAAATGAATCCAACAATCAAACTGATAGTATATTATCATAATATAACAAATATATATTCTTAAAATATATGAACATATTGTTTTGTGACGGTAAACGTCCGGTTTGCGCTACCGTCTTGATAGCGTGACTGCCCGCGAGGGCAGCACCTACCGGCCCGTGCAAGTCGAAAACGGGAACTTGGTCTGAAATGGGAAGGAACGCGCAAAAAGAGAAAAGGACCAGTGGGAGAGCGCCTCTGACACCGGTAACAGCATGCAGGAGTCCAGAAGCACTAACCCTAGAGTTGTACGGCTACCTGAAAGTCGCGAATAGCGTGGCTGAATCTAGAAGTGCCTCTATTACCGGCAACGACGTGCGTACGTGTGAATGCCATACGGAGTGTGAATGTTAACCGGCCGATAGTTCTTTGTTGCTGCTGCGAATTCGAGTGGCTAGCCGAGACGCCATCGGAGGCCAGCCACGAGGCTGCTGAATCCATCTGACAGAAGCAGCACTACGACAGAGAGAGCCTCGTCTTTAATTCGAAAAAGTGGTTAATCGCATAAGATAAGCCGACCAGCTTCGCGTTATTGTTTTCGATAAGCGACTGCGCGTAACACCTTAGCTCTCCCCTCACACCTGCGAATACAAGGAAATCGGTAGCGAGCGAGCATGCAAGGGAATAACTCGATCGACCGTTTGTAAATGAATTGACGATGCATGTTATTTACGCGCGCGCTGCGTAAACATAAACACGCGGACCAAGTATTGTGTAGAGTATAGAAAAATAAACTAACTCGCATGTGATTCAAACGATAATTTTACTGTTATCATTTCCAGCTAGTAGTAGTTGGTTGACTGACTTCCGTCCCTTCCTGTGACGTGTTTTCGAATAGACACACACGTCGTTAGTGTACTTTTAGCAGACGAGTGACACTACAACTCGATGTGGTGAATTGCTGCATATATGAGACCCCGCTTACTTAACGCTCGCAAGTTATTTGATAAATATAATTTATATATAAGTATATTTATGGGACATAAATAGTAATTAAATAAAATCAAATAAATAAAAAATATTTATATAGAGGTCCTTCTATTACTATCGCAAATATAGGCACAATTATTCATATATATAATAAAATAATGATATGGATCGAAAGTCTTATTAGTCTCGACTCCAATGGTTAAAGACAAAGATATAAAAGGTAGTAATGGGATTGTGATTTAAACTATAGAAAAATTAACTGTAACAATAAATAAATTACTAGATTTATCTATATTTCCGAATTACGGATAATAACCTATTCGTTAAAGAAATTATTCTTGAAACTAATTTATCGTTGGTTTAATTATAATTATTTCAAAGTATTCTCTTTATCATATTTTGTCATTTCCTCTCTTTAACAAACTCGAAAAATTATGTTTATTTATGTTTTCTTTTTTATAATTCCATAGTAAATTATTGACTCTTTGATGTTGACATTATTATTATTTCTTGTATAGTTTAATGGTTTTTTTTTATTATAAAGATAATTACTTCACAGGGTATTATGGTGAATTTGGCAATATAATATATCTGTAAAACAAATTACAGCATGTGATTACTCAATATCAATACATTTACATAACTCTTCAAAAATAAAATTATTTTCCATGCAATATTCGTGGCTGCGTTTGACGAGCAATTTGAAATTAAGTTCTTTTAAATATAATCAAAATATTGCAGACGTACTATTCATCCTATACACAAGCATATCATATTATCCGGCAACACGCTTTATTGTTAAACACTTCGTCAGCGTAGGTTATCATACGACGTTTTCGTAGAGGTTGTATGACGCTAGTCCGACCAGTCGGCGCGAGCGGTATTTATAACAATAAAATAAAAAGAATCTATATAACAATAAAATAAAAAGAATATATATGTAGTTATACACAAAATGAATACGTGGAATTTGCCAAATGGTAATTACTCCAAGAATAATTATTATTATAGAAAAATAAGTAAGAAGAAAACAGTTCTATAATAATAAACCTTAAATTACTTGTTAAATGTTTATTTGTTATTATTAAATGACGTCGATTATATCGCTATATGTATATATGTATTAATGGACTTGCCCTTGAATTTATATTGCTATATATATGTATATGTTGTTAGAATGTTTGTCCAAAAGGTATAATCGTTTATCTCAACTGGTCCTTATAATAACTCTTGTCCTTACAATAACTAATTATCCTTGAATTTGCTGCACGTATGCTGTATATGTATATATATATATATATATATACAGGGTGTCAATTAAGTCCCGGGACGCCTGAATATTTTCTGAAGTACTTCAGTTCTGAAAAAGGTCAAGGTCATTCCTTTAGTAACTTTCAACGCGGAATCCGATGGTGACCTTGGATTTGACCTTAAGATTGACCTTCAAGGTTAATTCAAGGTCAACTTTGTTTTTTTAAATGGGAACCCCTATTTTTGACAACGGCAATCGAAAGAGCGGAAAATTTTACGTCCAAAACGGTATTTTAAAATTTTCTTTTCATGGCCTTGAGAAGGTCGATTTAAGGTCAAATGCTTGAAAAACTGCCTAAAAGTGTTTTTTTAATTTTTAAGATATCGAAAAATGACCTCTACAAAATTTGTTCAGAACAGAGTGGGCCACCCAATGCACCAAAAACCTTTGATCTTTAACCTCATTTTGAAGGTCATTTCAAGGTCGAAGTGTTTTTTGTAATGAAAACCCCTCTTTTTGACCCCGGATTCGCACATAGCGCGAAATCCGACATTTGGATAAGGTATTGTGTTGAGTTTCGCGCTATGTGCGAATCCGGGGTCAAAAAGAGGGGTTTCCATTACAAAAAACACTTCGACCTTGAAATGACCTTCAAAATGAGGTTAAAGGTCAAAGGTTTTTGGTGCATTGGGTGGCCCACTCTGTTCTGAAAAAATTTTGTAGAGGTCATTTTTTGATATCTTAAAAATTAAAAAAACGCTTTTAGGCAGTTTTTCAAACATTTGACCTTAAATCGACCTTCTCAAGGCCATGAAAAAAAATTTAAAAATACCGTTTTGGACGTAAAATTTCCCGCTCTTTGCGAATCCGGGGTCAAAAATGGGGGTTCCTATTTTAAAAAACAAAGTTGACCTTGAAATAATCTTGAAGGTCAATCTCAAGGTCAAATCCAAGGTCACCATCGGATTCCGCGTTGAAAGTTACTAAAGGAATGACCTTGACCTTTTTCAGAACTGAAGTACTTCAGAAAATATTCAGGCGTCCCGGGACTTAATTGACACCATGTATATATATATATATGTATTGATTTTAGAAATTAATGACAAAAACTGATTGATAAGAAAACTGAGATGAAAACCGATTATAAACAAGAAAGACAAATTTACAAAAGAACTAATATAATATAATAATATAATAAATAATATAATATAATCTGTATGACGTAATTCTGAAGAGAAGAAAGCTGTGGCACGACTGTCCGTGATTAACTCTCGCACGGGAATGAGTTATTGGGCGTGGGTGATACAGTAATGCAGTGCGGGAGCGCCACCACGCGCCCACTAACCGCCGACATGCGCCCAATGCGTACAACTAATACGCGCGGCGCAATTATATATAATACTAATACACAATATTAATCAGGATTAAGAAAATTTAAAAGTTGTCACTTAACACTTCCTGCTCTCCAATTAATGAATTTGAATATTTTGATAACATCGCGCGCATTCCGGTACGATTGCGCGTTGAACGAATTATCGAAATAAAACGGAGTAATCACCCCGTTACAGTTTATATGATTTTGGTTTCTAATAAATTTTATACTAAAGATCTATTTTCATTTTTATTGTGAAAGGCCCCGACCTCACCTTTACACGTAAAGCTCAACTACTTTTATAGCCCCTTCAAATTTTTCCTAGAGTTTCAAAATCACAAATAATTTTTTTTGAGATTTAAATAAAACTAATTAAATATAAATAATCAATTTTATCAATTTTTTTAAAGGGATTTTGAAAAACTAAAAAAAAAATGCTGAAAATAAAATGATTAAACGGAAAAAAGGAGTAATTTAATTATTGATTTAAAAAATGTTGTAAGTGTTAATTAATTAATTTTTTTTGTAATTTTTTTTTGTTATTTTTTTGTTATTTTTTATATTTGATATTTTTTTGTTTTTTGTTTTTGTTTTTTATGAAATTAGAACAAATTAAAAATAATAAAATAAATATAATAAAATTCAGAGAACCTTTAATAAAAAAATAATTATATAAATTATAGAAAATAAAATAAAATATATACGTAATACGAAGTACAAAATAACGTAGTTGCGGAGTTGTGAAATATCGGCATCTCGTTCTCCAGTCCGTGTATTTCCTTCGTTTCGTAGTTTACTGTGTCATCTGATAATTTCGATGGGTCCTCCTTGATTTTGGTCCTCTTCAATCGCTTGGTCTTTGGAGAAAAAAAGTTTTTTTATTTATATTTTTAAGTTAACAGTATATTGTGTAACGGGGGGATAAACCTGCAAAAATGAGAAATTTATTTAAGAGCAAACTCCCACGATGCAGAGCAAACCGCCGCTCCGTTAATACGTATGTTAATACGTGTATTCGCCTTAACGTCAGCTGACTTAACTTGGTTGTCTTCGATCAAGCAGAGTTGAACTCACCTTAAGTCACGTGCCTTGTGACACACGATGAGTTTCAAGTGTAATCGACTTTACTCCTAATCCACTTAATCCCCTAGCTATGATCGGATTAAAACTTAAGCCTATTTCAATTGTTTAAACTACCAGGAGAAATCATATGACGAAATCGGTGAATAATTTTAATAGATTTTATTAATAAAAATTACTACAGTCTTTGTCGGGCCGAAAGACTGACGCACGCGAACAGGATTTACAATTAAATAACTTTCGGTGAGAAAGAGAGAGAGAGAGAAGATACGAAAATTGGCGCGATCTAACGCTCGGCGCAAATACAAAATTATCAACGCTAACGCGGCTGAACAAAATAATAAATGTATTTTGACACGCGATAATTAAGGGAGGTGCACCTACCCTGCGGTGCAATTACGGTGATCAGCCGTAACTGTTGATGTCAGCGAAATATCAACTGCCCCTGTCCTTTGAACAATTGGTTGCGCTGCCTCACTCCGCTTATCAGCTGCAAACTGCTTCCGAAGCCTCGTACTTGCTATACTATCGCTATTACACTCACGCACGAAATTGTACCAGGAAAACTATCACTCGGCGAGAAAAACTGTGCAAATAAAAATCGGCGATGCTCGTTCGAATACAGCTGATGCGTAACTGCTAATTTGAAAGATCGCGCGCCCCCTCTCTCTCTCAATACTTAGAACTAACGCGCGAAAATCAGAATCGCGAACGGTTCGATTAATTGAATCGACTACCGTTGCAATTGTTATATATTTCTTTCCAAAATCGTTAAAGTATTGCTAGGCGACTTGTTTTAGTTTAGTTGATATGTTGTTGTATGTTGTTAGTTGATTTAGTTTATATGTTGTTTACGTTAAATAAATATATTTATTATTTCTCTTATAAATAATTGTTATTTTATTTAATTACACTAGTGTATATAACATGTATGTAAGACGGGATCCATCAATTTTTTTATGAGGGTAATACTTAAAATTATGTACCTTCTAAATTAGACTCCAACTTCTGACCCTCGCCTTCCTGCCTCTGCTGTCTACCTCGAACATTCAGCTTCCGTCGTAATCGTTCTTTTAGACTCTTCAAGGCCTTGGTGAATGTCAAGTCAACGATTGCTTCAGTGCGCATAATAAAATGGGCATTCTCATTTAAAGCATCTGTAAAAATATTGTGCAAATAAGATTCTATAACTGCACGCTAATTGCGAATTGAAAACAAGTATATATAATTTTAAATAATAATTTTAAATAATAATTTTAAATAATAATGTAAAATAATAATTTCAACATGAAAACCAATAGGATTTGATTATATTTACCTTGACAGGCGTTAACGAACATTGTTCCCTTCAACGTTAGCTGATTAAGCCCCTTTCATTGTAAATTATGCCATTAACTATATTTTCGTTTATATTAATGGCCTCCAATAAATATTTTGAGATACAATCCTGGATATTAAATCCGCCCAAATAACGGAAATAAGCAGCCTGTAAATTAGTAAAAGTAAGAATGATAATATTAATTGTGTAAACAGACAACTGGTTCATATTTGCACATACAATTTCGTCGTAGACGCTGTCGCTGGCATCTTAAAAATTTCGCATGTCAGTAACAGTCTTGAAAGGGAGGCACGCTGGACGTTGAGGCCTTGTTTTGGAGCGTTTAAAGCGATTCTCTATTTGTAGTAATTTTTCATGGCGTTTTCTGTAATAAATTAGTTATAATTTAAATAATGAAAGTGAACAATATTTATATATTATATAATATACTATATAGCTAATTGATTTAAATCATTCTCTAATTTTCTAAAATAAACAATACAGCATGTATATAACCAAGCATTTAAATCTAAGTGTTTAAATATTTTTAAGTGAATTGTATATTACTTTTAATTATCGACAATTTTCTCGACGCGCTCGTGAATTTCCGTATTGACAATAAATTTTGTAATTTGTAATGAATGATTATAAAGTTCATGGAAAAAAATTCATTTCGGTGTTGTCCAGTGAAAACATATTTTATACCCGGACAACCTTACGAACCTTCATTTTAAAAATCAAAGCCGCAATCTACATATTCTAGACGTGACAAATAATGTCAAAGGTACGAAAATTCAATTAAAAAAATGTTATCGCAAATTAGGTTTTATTTTTATTTTTAATTTTTCGAAGGCAAACCTTTTTTAGCGAGACTTTGAACAAACCTCATTAGAAAAAGAGAATTTTCGAAAAGAAGAAAGTGATTCCCGAATGTTTTTTGTTCAAATTTATTACAAACTGAGACTTTGAAATACGGTTCTGTGAATATTAATGGATTAAATGAGGCCACCGTGTATAAAAAAAACCAATATCTTACTTTAGTAAGAGCAATGTTTGCTCTTGTTCTGATGTCTCAGTTGGCTTGTAAATATTATGTATAGCGGTGTTATGTGAAAATGAAGTGTTCTGTGAAAGCGAGTGTGTTAATTTGGATGAATTTTCGGTAAAAGCCGGAGAGTTGTAACTATTGTTTGATTGTGAAAGATTTTGAATGGTTCTTACATTTGGATATGTACGTGGTTTAAATATTGGTGTAAGTGTGTGAGAGGCTTGTGGCGTTTCCCTAATGTGTAATGACGGTGTACTATTGTATTGTATATTATGGTGAGGTGTGAGTGAGTAATTTTTTTCGTTTAATTGGGTATTATTTGGTTTTATAAGGGTTTTTTGGTTTATAGGTGTGCGTGGATCAATTTGTTTGAGTGAAATGTTGTGAAGTAAGTGTAAAAGTGAGTGATAGTGAAGACCTGATGTCGAGGGTGACTCTTGAGGCAACCGTTGGCTAAAAGCTTGTAAGTCATCCTCGAGAAAGTTGAGTATTTTCTCTGGACTAACAGCTCCAATCCCTCTCAACTTTTTCTTGGATGGCACCGTCGAGGATATACCATAAAACTTAACACATTTTCTGTTACAAAAAAAAGTAATCATAAAGAAGAAACTAAAGCTAAATTATAAAAATTAAAAAAATCTACATTGTTCGGCATGTAAACTAAGATAAGCATTAAAACAAATAAAGAACAGAGAATAAACCTATAAATCATATTTTGAAGAAAATGGAAATCTAAGGATGAAATCCTCAGAAGAAACTTCAAGAAGAAACGAAGAAACATTATATGAAAGTAAACACTATTCTTCGGCATCTATTCCGATATGATACGATAAGTGTTAAAAGAAAGTGGACAGCGAATAAATCAATAAAACATATATTGAAGAAAATGGAAGCTTATAGAAAAAATTCTCAAAAGTACCTGAAGAAGAATCGAAAGTTCTTTATATATACGAGAGAGTAAACGCTGTATTCTTTGGCATGTATTCCAAAATGATACGATAAGCTTTATTAATAATACAGAGGATAGAGAGAAGAATGAAAGTTTCTTCGTTAGACTACCGCTTTCTTCAATATATGATTTGTACGTTTATTCTCTGTCCTCTAGTTCATCATATTCCTAAGAATTAAATGAAAGTGAGGACAGAGAATAAACCGATAATATATGTGTTGAAGAAAACACAAGTATAAGGAAATACCATCAAACCTCACAGAATCAATTTCGAATAATAAGAGGACAGATAAAAGATTTCACAACCAATTCTTAGTAATAGAAATAAAATCGATTCTACATAGACGAAGAAAGTAATTTAGATACTACATAATGGTTTTTATTTGGTTCCAACGTAGAATTATCGTCAGACCAATAAGGCATTCGGAAACATTTATATTCAACACTTTCAAGGGGAACTAATGAGATTTGATCAGCCAATGAATGCACTAAGAAAATTCCAACCATTGAAGACATAAATTGCTCAAGATGAAAAAGGCTTTCTATTTTCTGAAAAATTTGGACTGCGAGATGGCAGTCGTCGCCTGTTTTAATGATATTTTTTATTATAGCTATTCTAGAGTCTAATAAACATATAGTATTATTACTTTGATCAAGAGATAAAGTTAAAGAATTATTTGTAACTTTAGTATACATAGGATATCTATAATTATCTAATGATAAAAACGCGTGATACCAATTCCTATAATGCTCCTTTTTGAATATAACTTTTTTTTGGTCGATTTCAATGTGAAACTACAACATTTTTCTTTCATTTTTAAAAAATATGGCTTCAAATATATCTTAAAACATCACACGGGCATATACAAACTCAAAACTATGAAAAAGATTTTCAAAAAATGAAAAATAAACTTTTAACATTCAAAAATAATTTATTTGCTTTAATATTCAACTAGGAGTATTCCAATTGTTGTTACAAATCATTATATTTATATGCAAGGTTAATTAGTTTCAATAGTTTTAATCATTGATTTAGTTGAAATATTCATTAATTATCCTTCGTCAAACCTTAATCTTTCTTTTTTTACAATCATTCTATATGAAGATCATTTTTATTATAATTATTAAAACTATTTTATTAATAAAATCCAATTCATTCAATAACATATTTAAACAATATTCTTAAAAATGTATTGTTATTAAATCTATTTATTCTATAATTTAATTTATCATTTAATTTAATTTAATAATACAAATGATACTGACGCGTTCTCGAACTTTTATCTAGTGCTAAAAAACTTAGTGCGCATGTCAGTATTGTCAATTTAACTCGATTCTCGATTCAACGTCAGGATGGCATATATTCTGAAAACAGCCATTTTGTCTTAGACTGCTACCATGCTCCACGGTCGAAATAGTGTTTAATATGAGTAAAACTAAGTGACGGATATTTTTATGTATTTTTATGCTATTAAACCTGAAAAGTCATCAGGCTGTCACATCAGATAAGTTATTTGTTAATTTTATTTATTAAAAATGTAAAAACTGTTTACTTTGTGGTATTTCGTTTTATTTTTAGGACAGTATTAGGTGGAGCAACAAAAACAAGAATACTGCAATTCTTGTTTTGGTAATGTAATGGAATATTATAGCCTCATTATAGATAATATTAGTAAAGCAGTTGCATCTCAGAATAGTTTATAATAAAATATTTATATTAAGTTTATTGTTCATGGTTTTACTGTTTTTTTATAGATATATACAAGTTAAAAAAACTTAATGACAATCAAGAAAATCTCATCATGTAATCATCTTATCAGATACGTTAGCAATTAAAAATTTGTATTCAGTTAAATATAGAAAAACTCGTTGCTTTGTAAATATTATATTATTTGGCAGGCAGAAAGAACCAAGAAGAATTATCTATATAAATCAACAATTTATATAGATGATTATAAAAAACTTATATCAAAGATTGTGTCACACCGAAAGGTACACAGTGGCTTGCAGCATATTGTTGATTCAATATAAGGCAGTATCTAAGCAATAAGTGAAAGAAAATACCATCAAGCTGATTGCTATAATTATTAAACTAAGATAACTTCATCAGCATTGTAAGTCGCTTTGTTGTCATGGATTGTGGTTTATTTTTGAGACTTACATAAACATCTGCTGATTCGTTGTTATAGTCAAAACTAAAATTGCTACTGTTAATTACAATATTGTCATTGTAAATAACAGTATTTGATGTGCTAGTATTGAATGCACCGCAGTGTGCAAAACCATATTTACTTTCTTATCATGATTATAGAATTTCAACAGATGCTACAGAATACATTGGACCAGTTGCACATACCATTGGTGACTTAATATTGCAATGAGCAGCAAAACTATATATAAAAAGTAAACATAGTTTTACAAATTCGTGCCTCAAATATTAACACATTCAATACTGACATTGCAAATAACAGTAGTAATATTGGTTGTGATTATAAAGATGAATTACCAGATTTTGTTGCTATTATGAAAACCAAACTACAATCCATGATAAAAAAATAACTTACAATAATATTACTTATAAGATCTTGTTGCTTATAGAGTAATACCATAATATATGATTGCTATAATAATTAAGCTATGATAATTTTATCAACATTGTAAATTACTTTATTGTCGTGGATTGTGGTTTGTTTTTGATACAAACACTAACATCTGGTAATTCGTTGTTTATAATCATAAATAAAATTTCTACTTTTATTTACAATGATAGTCTTGAATGTACTAGTCTTCAATGCACAAGTTTACAAAACCTTATGTACATTTTCCCATGATTGTAGCAAAACCGTACACTGAGAGAAATGAAGTAGTAAAAACTACTACAATTGTAGTAAAATTTATTATAAACTGTAGTAAAACTAGGACATACACAAATAGTAGCAAAAATTACCAAGTTGTATAAAATGAATTTTTGCAGTATCACATAGTAATATTTGCAACAAAATACTGATAGATTTTACTATCTAGCATAGTAAGATTAGCAACAAAATACTAATAGATTTTACTATTTATCTTAATAATATTTGCAACAAAATACTAATAAATTTTACTATCTAACATAGTAAAATTTGCAATGAGATATTTTTAGATTTTATAAGTAACGTAATAAATTTTACTAGTATCAGAAAAAATAAATGAAAAAATATTTTCTTTTGCAACTATCTCATGAGATATCGTTATATTGCAACGGTAGTCGATTCAATTAATCGAACCGTTCGCGATTCTGATTTTCGCGCGTTAGTTCTAAGTATTGAGAGAGAAAGAGGGGGCGCGCGATCTTTTGAATTAGCAGTTACGTCTCAGCTGTTACTTGCGTAGTACCGCCAAAATAGCTTAGCACAGTGTTTCACCGATTTGCCAATAAAAAGTTACCTGGATTTTGGATACGTGTGAAAGGGTGAGCGAGGAAGCAACGACAGTAGCAGCATCACAGAAACAGCTATTAAAGCAGATTCGCGATCGAGGCAGCACAGCTGATTCTGATCTGAGGAGCACCTTTAATTTGCTTCAACAATTACGGCTGATCACCGTAATTGCACCGCAGGGTAGGTGCACCTCCCTTAATTATCGCGTGACAAAATACATTTGGTATTTTGTCTAACTGTGTTAGCGTTAATTTTTTGTATTCGCGTCGAGCGTTAGATCGCGCCAATGATCGTATCTTCTCTCTCTCTCTCTTTCTCACCGAAAGTTATTTAATTGTAAATCCTATTCGCGTGCGTCAGTCTTTCGGCCCGACAAAGACTGTAGAGATTTTTATTAATAAAATCTATTAAACTTATTCGCCGATTTCGTCATATAATTTTTCCTAATAGTTTAAACAATTGAAAAAGGCTTAGGTTTTAATCCGATTATAGCTAGGGGATTAAGTGGATTAGGAGTAAAGTCGATTACACTTAAAACTTATCGAGTGTCACAAGGCACGTGACTTAAGGTGAGTTCAACTCCGCTTGATCGAAGACAACTAAGTTAAGTCAGCTGACGTTAAGGCGAATACACGTATTAACATACGTGTTAACGGAGCGGCGGTTTGCTCTGCATCGTGGGAGTTTGCTCTTAAATAAATTTCTCATTTTGCAGATTTATCCCCCCCGTTACAATATGTATATTTTTGGATTCTTCTACTTATAAAAGTCTACTTTAATTAATTTATTTGATAAATTTTATACTTAAATTTAATTTGGTTAGTTTATTGACATAAACCTAACCTAACTTATGATAATTCGCAATCGCTCGCACGCATATATTTACATACATGACCACAATCGGAATTTTCTTCTGTATATACTAACCAACTAATAATCCCGCCGCTTACGGGAATACACAAGCCATCTATTGTACGAATGGCGCAAGCTTGAAATTCAAAAGAAAATATAATTATTCGTGAATAGGAGCTTAACAAATTCTTAAGTCCTTGCAAATTTAATAAATGTTGAATAATATTACAAAGCTATTTCATCAATTGTAACGGGGTTGCTTACCGTTTAATTATTTTTATTAAGACGATCGCGGAAATACGCTCGCAATCACCTATATCAAATAAGAAAGTCGGAGAGCAAGAGGGAACGGGTGTCAGTCAACCAACTAACTACGAATACGAAATAAACACGTCAAAAGTACTTATTAACACTACGAACGAAAACTCTTTATTGTCCTCTCAGTATATTACACTTGCATTGGCCCGCGTGTTTATGTTTACAGTAGCGCTCGCTCGACGACAACATACGGTGTCGGATCGCTCGCCGCTCTTCGTTAGCAGAGCTATTACATGCACGCTTCAAGCGCGGAAAATTAATTATTACGCATGCAATCGCGATCGCGAGATTAAGCTGGCCAGCTTACCTTTATTCTGCAGACGCACAAAAGGAACAATTTGCACTGCGGGAAAGTCTGTCTGTTCTTTTGTCGCGGATCGCGAATTCGCGCGCACGTGGTTTCGCCCTCGATGGCGAAACCTCCCACACACACTCTTTTGATGTCGCAGGTACGATGGCCTTCAGCTGGCTCAGGTCAGCACTTCAGACAACTCGATGACAGCGGTCGCTCTTATTCGGCTCTGGTTCGGACACTTCTATTGTAGAGTTCGATCTGGTGGCTCGCGTATCGGTAATAGGCGTCGTAATTACGGGCGAGCGTGATGATGGTTAGTCCCTCACTGCCTCGTTTTCAATCGCGCGCGTTCCGTCTGCTCGCGTGCCGAATTCCGTTGTTACATTTTTCGTCTACCGGTAAGTGCTGCCCCCGCAGGCAGCTACTAGGTTAGGTAATTAGCGCTAATTTGACGTTTACCGTCACAGCCCCCTTCTAGTCTGGACCTACGGGTTCCTCGACGATAATCATATTAACGTTGTCCCTTCCGAGGTAGAGAGGAGAAAGGACAATAAAGGGCCGTAGTCCATGTGGTATTTTGCACAGTTTTTATTTGGTGAAATTGGGTGTGTGCGGCCTTGCCCACGGGGGCAGGGAACGATCACCTGGCTGGTCTTGCTGGTTTCTTCCGGCCTTCATCGTCTAACGGAGGACGGCCACGTGCGTCCCGTCCCAGCCTCTCTTGGACCAGGTCGACGTGTTGCCGCACACGTGAGCAGCGGACTGCGCGGGTCACCCCGAGGTAATGGCAGATGTTGCACCCTTCCCACTGTGCGCGGGAGAGGGTGCCACGCGGGAGGCCTCATTCTCTGGGGGTCAGTGGCAACCCGTTCCGCCGGTTCGGGGCGGACCACAACGGCCTTTCTACCGTGGGGTCCTCACCCGTGGACTCTACCAAAAGATTAATGTGGATGGGCCCCGTTGCTTGACCCCCATTGCTGCCGTCTACATTAACCACCAGGTTCAGCCCGCACGCCCGCGAACCCTGGTGTGTCGCGGCCTCCGACTTGTCCTCTGGAGCCGTAGGTCTGGCCCCGACGACTGGAGGCTAGGAGAGGCCCATGGGTGCGTCACTCGTCGGGCCCTCGAGGGCCTGGCGGTGACGCGCTGGACCTCCTTTAGTGCCTGCGCGAACTGGCGCCGGTGGGACACCACCTTGCTCCAATGGTCCATATCATCGGGGCGGTGTCCCTCAGCCGTGTACGCGTCATACCCTGCGTACACGGCTCGTTGGAGGGCGTTGAGGGTCGTCCAGCCTTGCTCGACCTCCCTCAACCCCTCTACTATCTCTTCCCAGGCTTGTGAACCTGGGGCACCAGGTCGCGTCAGCGAAGGTCTCCTCCGTCTGCGTTCCTACGGAGGTCGGAGGGGCCTTTCGGGGAATGGCCCCCAGGGTGGTCCGGATAGTGGCATCGATTCGGCGCGCACGACGCCCTGTACGGTGGAGGGACGCGGAGACTCTCCGTCGCCGATTTCCTCAATGACCACGGGTGACGAGCTCGCGTGAGCTCGCATCCGTGACTGCTCCTCCTCTTCCTTTTTCTCGCCGAGGAGATGCAGGGCGGCGTGGACTACTCCCTCGACGGCTGGACCTAGGTCCAGCCTAATGAGAGCGGCTGCTGCCTCTTCGATTTGTTCGATGATGATCTTCATCGTGTAACAGTCGCATGTGTCATTATTTATGACCCTTTCCTCGAGTGTCGAAGGTGGGCGCCTGTTCGGCTGCCCAGGATCTTCATTGCCGGGATTGAAGGTGGGGTCCTTTGCGTCGGTCTCCCAGGTCCTTCGTTCGCAGGGCCTCGTGCGTCAATGGTCGGTATTCTCGGCGGTCTACCTCTCCTCCTTTTCCCGATGATAGGAGGGGGAATCCGCGTATTCTGTCGATGCCGTGTAGTGTGTGTGGTTAATGCGTACTTGTGAGGTCTCCCTTGCGGGCGCTTCACCGCGTTAGTTGAAGAGATGGTTATTGGGATCTTGACGAGGGGATCGGAAGGGACGTGGCGAGGGGGGCTCGAAGTTGTCGCGTTGTCATTCCGGAATGTGTCGCCTGAAGTGTCGACGCATCCGTTTCCGCGTATCGTCGCCTCGCTCGCATCAGGCGGGACGCTCGTCGCCTTAGTTCCCTCGGTGGTAGAGATCTCGTCGTCATCTCGTCATCGGGTCCCATCGTGAATAATCAGCAAACCAAGGTATGTGGCCTCAGGCTTGCAGAAGACACTTTTCTCTCGATTAATCGAGAGGCCAGCCCTACACAACCTATCCAACTCGGTTTTAAGACGTTGTGGGTGATCTCCGAATTTGGACGATATTACGATGATATCCTCCAAACGGGCGAAGGCGAAACCGCCAAGCTCGGGTCCGATCACGCTATCTATCAACCGTTGGAAGGTGGCGTCGGCGTACGAGGGACCGAATGGTATTCGTACGAATCGGAGGGGTCCCAGTCCCACGGGGGCCTGCGATAAGGCCTTGCCGATGGTCCTCTGCAATATCGCCCGTTGAGAGGCTGTTACCTCGGCTAGTCCGATAGTAGCTATTCTCGGACCAGCCTCCAAACTAGCTACCTCTAGTTTCATCTTGGTTTGCGATTTCTTGAGCAGTAATGTATCATCATCCAGATCAAGTACTGCTCTAAATAACCTAATAAAGTTCACTCCTAGGATACATTCATCGACGAGGGTTGGAAGGATAGCTACCCTCGTCGGCATCATCTCCCCCACGGTAAACGGCAACCAGGCGTGGCCAACGATCGTCAACTTACGACCATCAGGTAGCCCTGCCGTACCCGCGTGGGTAGTATCCAATCTGACCCCTAGCACAGACGCTATCTGCAGAGCATTGCTACCCATCGCCGTGGTGAAAGCTCCCGGATCATAGAGAGCCCGTATCTGGAAGTCTACTATTTTCACCGGCAGCCACCAATGCGTCTCCTGTTCCAAGGAATATCGGGAAAGTTTCGACGGCTCCACAGCTTTGCTCTTTGTACACCATAGCGCTAGCCACTGTACTCTCGCGTGGTAGAGTGACGTCAATTGTCGTCCGAACCAAGGTGGTTCGGACGATCGGAGTTTCCATGGGATTACCTTTCGACGGTTTATCTGCCGCTACCCGTGCCCCCGAGGGCGTCTGCGATCCATTCGCCACCACCTCGACCGGTCCAGGGTCTTGGGCTTTACTAACGTCGATACCCTTTGACAGTTTATCTGCCTTTACCCGTGCCCCCGAGGGCGTGTGCGATCCATTCGCCACCACCTCGGCCGGTCTAGGGTCTCGGGCTTTACTAACGTCATTACCCTTTCTCTCCGCGTTCACTCTACCGCCACGTTCATCATTGGCGTCACCAGGGGAGTTCTCGCTCTCGTCGCTCAACACGCTCGCTACTAACGGTGCGGGCTGTGCTGACGAAGGCCGCGAGATCTCGTTAACGGGGTTTGGGTTAAGGGATGAAGGAGTGGGGTTAACCCCACCTAACCACTTCTTCGCTCGTTTCCCTTGTTACATTGGGGATAGTACTTCCTGCTGTACTCCAGTAAACCACACTCGACGCATTTGAGTGGTTTGGTGAAATCCCTGTCTCGTCTGCGAGGGGTCTCCGGCTTCTTAGCTCAGTCTTCGGAGGTCAGGTGTTTGCAGGCGTGATTGCTCTCTATCCCCTCCGATATCTCCTTGAGAGACAACAGCACTTGGCTCATTATATCGGTGGATGGGGCCTTCTTCTCGCTGTCGACTGCCTCCAGGCTCGGATTAGGTGTCGCCCCAGAGGGCGTCGGTGTGTAGACGACCTGGTGCGTCACCTTCTCGAGCACTTTCTCCATACGGTCCAACCTGTCGCTGACTTCTGGCTTATCACCAGACACAGATGGCACTTTACCTTTGCGGCCCTTGCTTCCATCGATGCGAGGGTGGTACGCTAATTCCGGGTACAATGTTGATTGTGGATCCGGCACCACCCGTTCTATCCTTCGCTGGTCCAAGCTATTCTGTGCCGCCGTGGCCAGCACGTTCAGGGACCGTATGGAATTCACTTCTGACCTTCGTATTTGACTCTGAATGTCCGGGAAAAGGTTGGCGTGTAGCAGGTCCAGTTGACTATCAGGCGTCATCTTAGGGTTCAGCCGATTCATCAGGTCCATCATATTAGCGACGTAGACGTTCACTGGTTCGTCTGGGCCCTAATATCGGCTCTGAACTTCCTTCATTAAACGCTGCTGCTGCTGCACGCTGGTCCCAAACCATTCTCTCGCGTCTGCCTCGAAATCCGCGTAGGAGAGCCATTCATCCCTCATTGCCTCGTACCATGTGAGAGCAGGACCGGCGAGCAGCTCGGATACGGCCAGGAGCATCTCGTCTTCCGTGAGTCCTGCGCTACTCCTCGAGTTGTCCAATCTTGACAAGATGGTGTCCATGCTCGCATTGCCCTCTCCGGAGAACCTGAGATTCCATCCTCGGACAATGCGGCCAACGTCCCTTGTTGTCGACCACGGGTTTGATGTTTGCTGGGACGACCACGTGCTCGGCGGGTGGTTACCCACTTCAGCATTAACTCCACTGAGTTGATGTTGTCCACCCTCTCCGAAAGGGAGCGTCCGGCGGGGGGTCCTGCCGGTGGCCCCCGTGGGCCTCTGTCCGGGTCCAGCTGGAGTGCTATGGGATAGCCTGGTGTCGTTATGGTACGTGAAGGTGTCCTGGAAGGCTACGCTCCTACGGTGTTCTCCTGTTTCCGTGCTTCGTGGGAACTATTCGCATTGTCTTGCCGTATATTCCTGTTCTCGGCGTTTTCTAATGCGTTCATCCTGGCAGACAGGTCATTTAGTTGGTCCTTTACATTGTAGCAGTTGCTGTAAATGTCGTCTAACACTTTTGTTTGGCCCGACATATTTACGCTCAGTGCGCCTAGCAGTTCCAATTTCTTCTCATTTTCTCTGGACCGGAAAATGAGGTCTTGGATCATCACCGCGAATGCCGGCGGGAGTTGGAACTGGCTGCCATCATCAGCCGTTATAGTAATATAATTATTACTGTTTGTGTTCTCTCCGCTGTCCAGGACATTCGCGATGTTTATCGCGGTTTTCTGCACTCACGATATTACCTCCGCACTCTGCATTAACTGGGCTAGCGGATGTTTCCCCTCTTGCTCGGATACTGTATGTTCCGCGCATAGGAATATTATTAAGTCCGACCGTAAGGCTGCCCTTTTTACTGGATTGCTGGGCCGGTTGTTGACTTCCGCGAAATCTGTCACGGAGTAGTCTCCGAGCAACCAGCTTTGCAGGCGGCCAGCTCTCGAGAGCTTGGTCCCGCTTGTTTTGAGCTCCAGGTGTTCGAGGTACTCATCGATTTCCTCCTCCTGGAGCGTCAACACCAATTTTTCTATATCTGTCTGAGTGCGGTCCATTTTCCTTTGTTAGTTGCCTTGTGGCTGATTTTATGCAAAATTTACACGTTTGTTACGCGTGGTGCGAGTGCGAGTACTGTACTAAAAATTGAACGTAATTAAAAAATTTTATTAGCCGACACTAGGCTTGTCAAGGGCGTTTAATACTTTATCTGCCGAAAGACTCTTCGCTCGTTTTTACACAATATAATGATCCTGCCTATCAGACGCACTAACTGTTTGTTAGCGCGGCTGTTTTGGTTAGTATCTAAAATATTTTAACGAGCGTTGCGCGTAGTCACCAATAACCGCAGCTAATGATATTAAAAAAAACGTTTACTTTAAGACAACACGATATCAAATAAAATTATCAAATTGAATTAATTTCGTTTGAAAGTTGCCGGTGTTAGTTTTCCCCGGGCCAGCGGGTACAATATTATTGATTTGCGGCAACTTTCAAAATTTATTGGTGTTTACGCTTCTAAGAGTCGTTCGGTCGCACTCGCACGCGCTTACAGTTATTATTTACAATTTTACGCCGCGGCGGGCCTTCGCAAGCTAACTAATAGGCTATGTTTACTATTTTGGCTCTCAATATCAAGTGTGCACAACAACACTTGATTGCCACCTAAGTCGCTAGTTGACTGAGCGCAAGGTCACTTTTAAGAACCGGTGTTTTGAACAATCAGAAACACCGTAGGTTCTTTTACGTTGGGAGCCATGTAACGGGGTTGCTTACCGTTTAATTATTTTTATTAAGACGATCGCGGAAATACGCTCGCAATCACCTATATCAAATAAGAAAGTCGGAGAGCAAGAGGGAACGGGTGTCAGTCAACCAACTAACTACGACTACGAAATAAACACGTCGAAAGTACTTGTTAACACTACGAACGAAAACTCTTTATTGTCCTCTCAGTATATTACACTTGCATTGGCCCGCGTGTTTATGTTTACGGTAGCGCTCGCTCGACGACAACATACGGTGTCGGATCGCTCGCCGCTCTTCGTTAGCAGAGCTATTACATGCACGCTTCAAGCGCGAAAAATTAATTATTATGCATGCAATCGCGATCGCGAGATTAAGCTGGCCAGCTTATCTTTATTCTGCAGACGCACGAAGACAAAAGGAATAATTTGCACTGCGGGAAAGTCTGTCTGTTCTTTTGTCGCGGATCGCGAATTCGCGCGCACGTGGTTTCGCCCTCGATGGCGAAACCTCCCACACACACTCTTTTGATGTCGTAGGTACGATGGCCTTCAGCTGGCTCAAGTCAGCACTCCAGACAACTCGGTGACAGCAGTCGCTCTTATTCGGCTTTGGTTCGGACACTTCTATTGTAGAGTTCGATCTGGTGGCTCGCGTATCGGTAACAGGCGTCGTAATTACGGGCAAGCGTGATGATGGTTAGTCCCTCACTGCCTCGTTTTCAATCATGCGCATTCCGTCTGCTCGCGTGCCGAATTCCGTTGTTACATTTTTCGTCTACCGGTAAGTGCTCCCCCGCAGGCAGCTACTAGGTTAGGTAATTAGTGTTAATTTGACGTTTACCGTCACACAATATAATACGAAAAAAATTATTGTACACATAGATATATATATATATATATATATATATATATGTATTTATATATTTACATTTATTTATTTCAAAACCAAGTTTTTGATACATAATTGAAACCATCCGGTAACAAATTCATATGAGTAACAACGCAATCAGAGATATCATTCTGTTCGATAACGTCAAACCTATAGTAATTTAAGTTATAGAGTTTAAAGGAATCTAAAGATTCGTCGTAATAACAGTCTACAAGATTTTTTGTTATTAAAATATACTTCAAATTGTCAAAAACAATAGCATGGACTATTTGGAATATGAGTCCTTCAGGTGAAAATTTCCCTAATACACTATTTTTTAATAACTTTATCGTAATAAATTAATAACTTAATATTTATAACAGGTAATTTACTTATTAAATGACAATATTTTGGATAATTCTCGAGCTTTTGTGCAGGTTGACTTTTATGATTTGATGATTTAAATATAGTCTGATCTGTTCTTTGTAACATGAATCTATAATTAAGATATAATTGATGTTTGATTGCAATGGTACGATTAATGTTTAAGCGACTGGTAGTAAACTGAGATATACGCTTGCCTTGTTGGTTTTTACTTTCAAATCTTAGAACGCATAATTTCCACAATAGTCCAAATAACATCATAGAACGTGGATAATGAATTAGAAAATGGTGTTTAGGTTTTAAACCACCAGGATAACGCCGAGATAATAATTCTAAGTATTCGTGAATGATAGTTTTTAAATACTGATAGGTTTGTGAATGTACTTTATCACTGGAAACTATAGTTACTACCATTTTTAAAAGTAAAATCATTTACCAATGCTCATCATTGGTTGATACTAAAAATCCTATTATTAAGTTTAAATTAAGTATTAACCAAAACATCTCTGAAGATGAGATAACAATACATCCTTGTTTAATACATTTTTCATCTAGTTCAGGACATTTGTTTACATTATAACCTGGCCCATAAACTTCCTGAAGTCAATAAACCAATCAAAACCAATTCATCTATATTTCGAGTACGAGCATCTAGATCAATTGATTTTATAAGAAATTCTCTTATTTTTTCCCACTACTCTGCCCCAATAAATTGCTTTTCTGGATATAATAAACCAAAATCGATGGAAAACTAAAAAGAAAATAAGTTATAAATATTGAATATTTTCACATCATTATGTGATTTGAGATAGAGTTTCATTAATTATTTTCTCACTAGTTCTTTTGCTGACTGTGTTTGTAAACACAGAAATTTCTTCGTATAATCTAATATACTTAACGCACTACCAATCAACATTAATCTTCGCAGATCATGACTTGATGTCCATCTTTGAACTACTTCTTCCCAAGGTTGCAAGTGTTCAGAGAGCCAATTGATATTTTCACCATCTACATAGAATAGATAATTAATTACGATGCAAAAATTTATAATTTTAGTTGAAAAAAATAGTTATAAAGAAATCATTACCATTCTCAAGCTCATCAGAATCTAAAATATTTGTTGGTCGTCCATATTTTTTATCAGCCAATAAATTATCTTCCCTTAAACACTTTTTAACGTAGTTATAATGATTCCACAATTTCCCAGTAGCTGCTATACTTTTCCGTCCATCAACTAAAAATGCACTGAAATAAGCAGCAGTATTTTCACCTTTGAAAACTTGTGCAATTTCTTTGGCTAAATTTTCAAATTGCTCTTTTGTAATTCTGAAAAAAACAAAGCGATACATTTAGAAAAAAAATTACAATTTCATTTAATATTTATATGCACGTACAGTATTTTCATGATTGTCAATACTGCAAATAAGATTTCAATGTAAGCTTAGAGGTTTAACGATATTAAGCACTTACACAAGTATATTAAAACAATCCTTTTCACTAATACTTTTTAGTTTATACTCCTTTTCTCGACTAATTACTAGTCTCACCAGTTTATATCTTATATTCCGCCTCAAAGGAATTTGTTTCTCCAAGCATCTTGCTTGCTCTTTCAAAATGGCTTTTCCACCACTCGTCTTTTTCAAAAACTCCAGCAAACTCTTACATAAAAATGAAGTTACATAAAATTATTTGCACAATTTTCACAATTTAAGGTTAGGATTTTTGTTTACTTACTGTGTCAATGTATGAGTTAGCTGGTGGATCATTATTAACATTAATTTCAAGTACTTGGCAACCTTGAATATAATTATTTTTCCCTCCCTGCAGGCAGCCGTCAAATTCTTCTACTGGTATAATAGCTTCATTGACCTTCTCTGATCTAGTAGCTTCATCCGTTCCGATTGAAATCTATAACATTGAACGTATTATGAGCTTACGTATAATAACGTAACGTTTGCTTAAAATCTTATTGTACCTGACTACATTCGTCGTCGTTCATGCTTAGAATTATCTATTTATTACTAATAACTTAAATAAACCCATAACCACACAGCCTTGATAACAAGAAAATGAAAATGAGAAAAGAATGAAGATAGATGTGGGATAATTAGACCTATCTTATTAAAAAATTGTATAGAACGTGAGATACAATCAAAATGTTGTAAAACAAGATGAACAAGTCTAAATAATGAGCAAACAGTAACTGTCATACTATAAATATTATGAAATATGTACTTACAGTTCTTTGATACAGAGCATGCCGGCAAAACCGAAAAAAAAAACAACAAACATTTCACGATCACTACTACACCACAACCTAAAAACATCGGTCAGCGCGCGATCCGAGTGTAGTATATTGCACTACATTATAAAACAACTTTTGCCATAAAATATAGTAAAAATTATACATTTCACGTAATACAATTTGTAGGTACCAAAATTTACTTTGTATTTTAGTAATTTGTATAACGTATATTATAATTTTTACTTCTCCATTGGTAATATTTATTACTAATTGAATTAAATTTTCTTATATACAGGGTGGCCCATTTTAAGTGATCCACTCAGATATCTAGATTGGAGTGAGTTTTATCGAAAAAAGTTTCAGACAAAAGTTACTCAACTTTGAGGGGGCCATGTTTCTATGACCTTGGATTTGACCTTGGAGGTCATGTTCAAGGTCATTTCAAGGTCAACTTTGTTTTTTTAAATAGGAACCCGCATTTTTGACCCCGGATTCGGAAAGAGCGGGAAATTTTACGTCCAAAACGGTATTTTTAAATTTTTTTTCATGGCCTAGAGAAGGTCGATTTAAGGTCAAATGCTTGAAAAACTGCCTAAAAGCGTTTTTTTAATTTTTAAGATATCGAAAAATGACCTCTACAAAATTTGTTCAGAATAGAGTGGGCCACCCAATGCACCAAAAACCTTTGACCTTTAACCTCATTTTGAAGGTCATTTCAAGGTCGAAGTGTTTTTTGTAATGGAAACCCCTCTTTTTGACCCCGGATTCGCACATAGCGCGAAACTCAATACAATACCTTATCCAAACGTCGGATTTCGCGCTATGTGCGTATCCGGGGTTAAAAAGAGGGATTTCCATTACAAAAAACACTTCGACCTTGAAATGACCTTCAAAATGAGGTTAAAGGTCAAAGGTTTTTGGTGCATTGGGTGGCCCACTCTGTTCTGAACAAATTTTGTAGAGGTCATTTTTCGATATCTTAAAAATTAAAAAAACGCTTTTATGCAGTTTTTCAAGCATTTGACCTTAAATCGACCTTCTCAAGGCCATGAAAAAAAATTTAAAAATACCGTTTTGGACGTAAAATTTCCCGCTCTTTCCGAATCCGGGGTCAAAAATGCGGGTTCCTATTTAAAAAAACAAAGTTGACCTTGAAATGACCTTGAACATGACCTCCAAGGTCAAATCCAAGGTCATAGAAACATGGCCCCCTCAAAGTTGAGTAACTTTTGTCTGAAACTTTTTTCGATAAAACTCACTCCAATCTAGATATCTGAGTGGATCACTTAAAATGGGCCACCCTGTATATCAATAAAAATTATAATATAAAAATATTTACTATAGGTACGTAATATTGTTTGTTAAAGGCTCAATAATTTTTAAAATGAAAGTATAATAATTCTTATTATACTCACAATAATATTTGATGAAAATAATATAATTTTTACCATAATTCTAATATATCCCAGTTTTGCTAAGATAAATAGCAAAGTTAGCTACAATAATTATGAATTTTATTAGTTCATTTCTCTCAGTGTATTAAACTTTGATTAGCCTGAGTATGCACTTCATTATGAAAAATCTAAACTATAGAAAAACAATTTCATTTTTTACCTTATTTTACTTACTTATTTTATAAACTATTTTGTACTATTTAATTGTTCTATACAAATACTGATATTTCATATATCACAGTTATCACAATTTAAATAATTATTTCATCCTCTAGTCGAATTTTTAAGAAAATTGTTAATAATTTTTATATTTACTTACTTTTATTTTAACTGCGACTCTACTACACAAGGAACACTTACAATAATTAAACGGTTTAATAGCAGTCACAATTAGTATTTTTAATTACTTTCAAAGCAATCTCAATTACTGGTAAAAAACGTTAAACGTTTTAAGAGAACGATTTTCAAACAAATCGTTATTAATCGATGACGATCGAACGTATATGTTGCAACGGTAGTCGATTCAATTAATCGAATCGTTCGCGATTCTGATTTTCGCGCGTTAGTTCTAAGTATTGACAGAGAGGGGGGGCGCGCGATCTTTTGAATTAGCAGTTACGTCTCAGCTGTTACTTGGGTAGTACCGCCAAGATAGTTTAGCACAGTGTTACAACGATTTGCCAATAAAAAGTTTACTTGGATTTTGGATACGTGTGCAAGGGTGAGCGAGGAAGCAGCAACAGTAGCAGCATCACGGAAGCAGCAGCAAAAGCAACAGCAAAAACAATACAGCAGATTTGCAATCGAGGCAGCACAGCTGATTCTGATCGGAGGAGCACCTTTAATTTGCTTCAACAATTACGGTTGATCACCGTAATTGCACCGCAGGGTAGGTGCACCTCCCTTAATTATCGCGTGACAAAATACATTTGGTATTTTGTCTAACTGTGTTAGCGTTAATTTTTTGTATTCGCGTCGAGCGTTAGATCGCGCCAATATTCGTATCTTCTCTCTCTCTCTCTTTCTCACCGAAAGTTATTTAATTGTAAATCCTATTCGCGTGCGTCAGTCTTTCGGCCCGACAAAGACTGTAGAGATTTTTATTAATAAAATCTATTAAACTTATTCGCCGATTTCGTCATATAATTTTTCCTAATAGTTTAAACAATTGAAAAAGGCTTAGGTTTTAATCCGATTATAGCTAGGGGATTAAGTGGATTAGGAGCAAAGTCGATTACACTTAAAACTCATCGAGTATCACAAGGCACGTGACTTAAGGTGAGTTCAACTCTGCTTGATCGAAGACAACTAAGTTAAGTCAGCTGACGTTAAGGCGAATACACGTATTAACATACGTGTTAACGGAGCGGCGGTTTGCTCTGCATCGTGGGAGTTTGCTCTTAAATAAATTTCTCATTTTGCAGATTTACCCCCCCCCGTTACAATGTATGGATATTCAAATTTGTATTTTGTATACAATAAAAGAAATTATTACATAGAAATTAAGACAAAGGTATATATTTAATGTATTTTTATTGTCAAATAAATTATTTATTTTATTAAAAATACATAAGTATGGAAAAATAATCAACCCACGTCGTAATGCCTATTCGAATTTTATTTTTTTGCGTGACTGCAGAATGACAGCATTCTGACGGCACGGCGTGCGTCGCTTTTCGTGCTCCCACTGTACCTGCATTATGATGGCATGCCGTGACGAGCACGCACGTGCCAAACCGTGCCAGCAGTCCAGCACGCTGTGTTATCTGGGAATCGTCTCACACCATAATTTTGTAATAAGAAATTTCTTACATCTACATTGCCCTGTAAACAGAGAGATTACTTTAATTTGACTTCCAGATGACTTTTGAAAGATTCCAGACGTCTTTCCAGATTTCAAAATGATTTCTATACGATATCTTAGAGATATCGAATGTCCACCTTTAAGTCGTCTTGTCGAAGTCTTTTTAGACATCCTAACCCAGATAGCAGCGCATACCGGCACGAAATACGACAGCAAATGCCGGCATGGTATACCCTGTAAACATAAGACGTCTTAACAGACATCTTTGTCTTGTCTTGTGAAAGATGTCTTGATGACAAGTCATAAGATGTCTTCTAGTTGACTCTGAGACGTCTCATTATGAGATGTCGTCACAAAGACCTCTTATAGACGTCTGCAAAAGTTGTTGATTTGATGTCTTAATCAAGACGTCTTCAAGATTTCGCTATTAAGATTTTTATTGTTTCCCCTGTGGGTCATCTCGTGGATATCTTGAAGACATCTCACACTGTCAAAGACAATTCATTTGCGCGCGCGACAACAGTACACGCGTGCATCGCATCGAGTGCACCTCGTTCACAATGTAATCAGGAAAGAATTAATAATCCAGTGCATCGCCTCCAGCAACAGCTGAGTATAATATATTAATATTACTATTCATACCGTACTCATAGTTTCATCAATAATCCACGTAGCTGACTACAATGAGTACGCGAAAAGACTTCTCTAACCTCTCTAATAAACAAAAAAAATGTAGATTAGACGCTCTTTTAATAAAAGATTGTGAAAAGTTGATCTCCAAAGCTCATTATAGCAGTAAAACTTTCAGTTCACTTAATGCTACTAATAAAGATTTTTCAAATTTGAACTCGAATCAAAATCATCATCAACGTAATCTTGAAAATTTTGACATAAATATCCCCGGTGTCTCTGTTACAGAATTCATAACAGAAAGATCTCCTAATTCAATTTGCAATGAAGGTAATGAAAGTCGTGAAATAGCAGATGTAGGTTTTGATTTTTCCGATGATAATGAGAGTAAGTGATTCTCAATCGATATTAAGTGATGCAAGTGATCTCTCTTTAGATTCGAGTCTGAGTTTTGATAGTAATTCTGCGGACGATGATTTATATGAAGTAAACTTTGAAAAAAGTGATAATATATTTGATTCATTTAAAGATTTGAAATCGTTTTTAACTTTTTGGAATAGTCACTATAATATAGCAGAAAATGCTGCAACTTGTTTATTAAAAGGTTTGAAAAAATTTGGCCATGAAGAGTTGTCTGCAGATGCCAGGACTTTGAAGTCAACTGCAAAAAAACTCAATATTTTTAATGTTGAAAAATTAGATTCGGGTGCTTATGCACATTATGGCCTAGAAAAAGCGTTGAAAATTTATTTTGATTGTGTTGATAGGAAAAATATACCAGCAGAAATTCTGTTAAATATTCATGTAGATGGTTTATCTGTTGCAAAAAGTTCGAACAGTCAGGTGTGGCCTATTTTAGGTAAAATAGTCAATTCCAACGTGTTTAGTGAACCGTTAGTCATAGGAGCGTATCATGGGATAGGTGAACCAAAAAATGCGAATACTTTTTTGCAATCTTTTATTGAAGAATATTTGAACTTAAACCAAGAAGGATTCGTTTTTGAAAATCGTCGGTATCATGTTTATATAAATGCTGTTATAGCCGATACAGTTGCTAGAAACTTTATAATGTGTTTTCCAGCACAGAATTCCAGGTGTGGAAAATGTGTTCAAGTAGGTAAGACAGTAAATAGGAGGAGAATTTTTTTAGATAATTTCGCTCTTCCGCGAACTGATGAAAATTTCAGAGAAAATGTTCCAGATAAATTTAAAAATATAATTTCACCTCTAGAAGGAGTAGTTAGTTTACAGTCTCAAGTGCCTCTAGATCCAATGCATCATTTATATTCAGGTGTTGGTTTGAAACATACTAAATTAATTGTAGGAGAAATAAGCAAAGTCAATAACGGTTAATCGAAAATTATGATGAACAATGATTATTGTAACTTACGAGAGTGGGTGCCAAATGATTTTGTTCGAAAACCTAGAAGTTTTGATGATTTACAATATTATAAATTCGGTGAAATGAGATTGTTGGTTTTCTATACTGGCCCTGTTATTTTTTCAAAGTATCTTAGCGAAGAGGCAATGACTCATTTCAATTCTTTACATATAAGAGCTCGCATTTTGAGTGACCAGGAAAAATGTATTCAGTTAAATGAAGTCGCTAAGAGGGAATTCATATTCTACATTGACGAAATGATTCGTCTGTACGGTGAAACGAATGTCATTTATAATGTTCATAATTTAGTTCATTTGCCAGATGATTCCATGCAATTTGGTAGTCTCGATGAATTTAGTGCAGTGGAATTTGATAATTATCTAGGTCTTATCAGAAAAATGATTCGGAACGGTAGAAATGTTTTAGTACAGGTATTGAATAGAGTGAGTGAAAGAGCACAAAATAAACTTGTAGCCAAAACAATGTCAAGTTACAAAAAACTATCTTCTTTTGAATTTGATGTTTTGAGATCAATAGATAATACTGGTCTTCCCGAAGGTTACTTTCATGCTCATGCGATTATTAAATTTTCAACTTATCATTTATCTTGTAAAAAACCCGATAATTGTTGTTATTTGAAAGACAATAGCGTATTTGTGATTAAACATATTTGTAAGAATTCTGATAATGAGGCTGTCATCTTAGGTTATAAATATCTTGATTGCACTTCTGTAGAAAATTATCGAATAGACTCTAAAATATTAGGTATTTATAAAGCAAAAACTTTAAGTAACGATCTAGATGAATATTCAATCAAAAATATAAAATGTAAATGCTTCCGTATGTTTTTCAAGGGTAATTTTTATCTGTTCCCTGTAATTCATACGCAAGAATTCTAGAAGTACTATTTACACATGTGATTTTTTTTTTTACAGAAACATGGCTGATTCGCAAGAAAACTTTGATTCGAAACTATCCAAATTAACTCCAAAACAGCGTGAAGTTTATTACGAATACAGAATTAATAATTTCATTTTTTTTTAGGTAGAACAAGTCCTTACTCAACAACAAAAGGAAATCAGAAAATCCAATATTCAATAACACCGAAAAAGACAGCTCCATACATCAAGAATGTAGAAATCCTGCATCCCTCTATCGATGTTCCGAATTGTACTGTGCAACGACCATCTGTAGTCAATCTTATTCATCAAAATATCAAGTTGCGACCACAAAACGCATGTGAGAAAATCATTTTTTTTTCATGTAGTTATTAGTACTCGTAGATTTTTTTAAAGATTCATTTTTTTTCTCTTAATTTTTCCAGTGAACATTACGTCCATCAGTAACCCCGCATTTTCAGCTACTGATAATCGCGTCAAACTTCCTGCCTCTGCCAGCTTACAATTACTAGGGAAAGAAAGTGTGGACAAAGATCTCGTCTCCACTGTTAGTTTTTCAGGTTCTCAAGTAATAGGTATGTAAAAAGTTAAAAACCTGATGCATTGCACACTTGGATTTGTAAATAACATTTACAATTTTTTTCATTCATAGAAACCAATCATTCTGAGGATATCACTGAAGAAATGCTGATCAATCCACAGTTATTACATACGTCGTCGCCAAATGATAGTCTAGGATGGATGGATGATAAAGATGACACGCAAGTGGATTCTGAAGATGACAGTGCCTGTAATGTCGAAACTTGTCAAGAGGAAGCCGAAGCGGTAGGAACTACACGCCATCGTCACGGCAACGAAACTTCAAATCTTGCAAATGAGCAAGACGAAAACGCACACGTAGATGCACATGTTATAATTGCGAATGCAAGAGGTAGCGACGAGGGTGAATCTAGTAGAAAGAATTTTGAGGATCTGCAACGCCGTGATAACATGTCTTGGCTAACAAAAGAACGCGACCAACTCCATGATGGCGAAAAATGCTGCGGTGAATGAATTGATAATAATTTTTCTTATTTATCATCACTAAATAAATTTTCAAGCTGATCAAATTTGTTACGTATTCCAGTTCAATGCAAAAATGAAAATATGTTGCTGCTATCAAAAGTTAATGAATTGATATTAATCGTCGAAGAAAATAACAACATTCTCAAAAACATTAAACAAAAGAATATTCGCGGCTGCATATGTAGCAGAGAGATTGTTCAAGCCATCCAAAAATTCAATCTCTTACCAGATTTTCCACTTGATGATGTTGCAGAATTGGAAGTTTTCAATGCGAGTTTGGAAACGCAAGAAGATGTTAAAAGCGAATTTGTAAGTTATTCACATGTGAATTGAGTTGATAAGTTTTGTGTACTATTGTTTCTTTAACTATGGTTTTTATAATAATAATTGTAGGTTATGAAAGTATCAATGATAAAAAATAACACACTACAAACCATGATTAGCAGAATCCTACAATCACTGATTACCGATAAATTAGCTAATCGATTAACTTGGTCCATAAAAAATCCAAACAAGCTTAAAATTTGCGACTTGGATATAGTAAAAGTTATCGTAGGTATGTTATCCTGGCTATTATAAACTTGTATGACGAAAGAAGAAAATTGAAAAGCTGATAATTTTTATTGTTATTCTAGATACCCTGCAATCAAACCCTGAAGCTGATTATAAAAACGACGAAAAGATGATGTTATGAAGGAATGGGTCAGAAGATCTTCTGATCGCATCAGTAGCAAAAAGAAGAAGTTATTGAGCAACAGTAGTTTGAGTCAAACTCCTATGTGAACCCCGCGTACAATTATTATATATTGTTTTAAGTTACTTTATTGTTGCATAAAAAATATGTGCCAAAGTTTTACGAGCCGAGAAAGTCTGATTGAAAAAAGCGTTTTCTTTTAAAAAAAAATTGAAAAATTATTCATTAGTAGATAAGCATTCTCTTCCTTAGTGCTTTTTCAGTTTCTTAACTAATGCATAAAAAATATGAGCCAACGTTATAAGAATCAAAATCCAATCGAAACAAGCGTTTTTTTTTTTTTTAATTTGAACAATTAGTCATTGATAGATAACTTAATGTGTGATATCTTATGGAAAAAAATAGTCATTAATATGAAGAGTAGTCTGTTCTTATGAAAAAAATTAATATATCTGTATCAATAACGTGATATTAATTAATGTGATATGAACACTGACTTATAATTAGCTGCGTACTTTTATAAGATATTCAATGAAAAAGAAAAGTATTGTTGTACATGTATAAGATACTTATCATATGTATAAAACTAAAACCGAGCCAAAAATTACAAAGCACAATTAAATTGTGATTGATCTGTACAATAATTTGTAATATCGACGTGCATTTGTACTCTATTGAATAAAAAAAATTTATAATTTGAAATGAATTAAATAATTTTATTTTTTTAATTCCTATTAAAAAGCCTGAAATAAATCAATGAATAAGACGTCTTGATGTTGACTTTATGAAAAGTTTTCAAGGCGTCTAAGAGACATCCAGACAGACATCGTTTAAGACATCGAAATGGATGGACATTCGATGTCTACAGGATGACTTTATGATGTCATTTCTGACGTCTGGGAAGACATCTGATATCTCGAAAAAGACGTCTGGAAGTCATCTTTTAGACGTCTTTTTGTTTACAGATGACAGCAAATTGCCGTCAATGTGACAGCACAAGGTTCGAAAAAAAATACGCGTGCAATATGCTGACATATTGTCGGCACGTATACTTAATTTGAATCCAAATTTTTCGCACCAGCAAAATGCCAGCAATATGCTGTCTTTACATGCCGTTGATAATGTGCCGACAATTTGACAGTAATATGACAGCACAACAGTATTAATTTATCGTTTTAATGAAATTTTTATAACTCCTGCAAAATATTATCTTATTACAATATTTTAATAATAATATTAATAATATGTGATTTTATATAAATATCTACGTTAAATACATTTTAATGTATATCAATTGATATCATGACTGGATTTTGAATTGGCGCCTCACGACATATACAGGGTGACCCATTTTAATCGCTACACCTGGATTTTTCGAATTCCAAGACAGATAGGAAAAAATGGTTCAGACAAAAGTTGTAGGGGACGAAAGGGGCCAAACAATGGTTCTATCAAATTTGACCTTGAACTTGACCTTCAAGGTTATTTCAAGGTCAAGTGGTTTTTTTGAATAGGAACACCTATTTTTGACCCCGGATTCGGAAAGAGCGGAAATTTTCACGTTCAAAACCATATTGAGACATTTTATTCACGGTCATTTCAAAGTCAAATCAATGTCAAACTCCGAAAAATCCATTTTAAGTCGTTTTTTCCACGAGTCACAGGCTTCAGTGGTTCAAATTGATCATTGATTTAAAACGGAAACCCATACACCCAAAACTTTCACATCCTAGTAAACAAAAATCGAACTTGCACATCCGAACCCCATTCTCTTCATAGCCTCACATGCTAAACTGTTACACCAGACATCCCCCAGTTCCACACATTTCTATCCCATGTATGATGTTTGTTTAACGGAAACTTCATGATCATTGAAGCTTCTGTTGTAAATGTGTCAACCTTACGTTTAGCGCTACCCAGAAACAACGACGTGGACGTAGTAAGGACTGTTGCCTTTGGGGTGCTTGAGTGAGTCCCCGTGCCTCTCACTGTTCAGGGTGTTTAATTAAAGTGAGTCCCCGTTCCTCTCACTGTTCGGGGTGCTTGATTCAAGTGAGTTCCTTCGCCTCTCACTTATGTGTTTATCTAGCCTCGAAGCAAATGTTCGAAATTACGACCATTTGCTTCCAGGCACATAGTCAAACGCCTTTGGAAGTGTCGAACGGTGTTTAGCAAAGTTTGCCTTGGAATGGCATCACAAGCTCGACGAATTCTGTCCATCATGTCTAATCTTGTGGTGGGCCTTTCCGCAAAAACGGCATTTTTTAAGTACCCCCATAAGTAAAAATCTGGTGATGTAAGCTCGGGTGAGCAAGTAGGCCATTCAACCGGACCACCTCGACCAATCCATCTGTTACCGTACTGATTATTCAAAAAAGTTCTGACAATTCGAGCGAAATGTGGTGCTGCGCCGTCCTGCTGGAGCCACATTCTCCGTCGCGTTTCTAAGTCAACATCTTCCATCAATACAGGTAGTTCATCTCTTATTAGCGTTAAATACGTGTGTTGATTAACATTTTCTTCGAAAAAGTAAGGGCCAATCAAATATCCATTAATAATCCCACACCATACCATAATACTCCAACGTCTTTGATGGTTTACAGTTCTGACCCAATGAGGATTAACATCAGACCAGTAATGACAATTATGTCTATTCAATTCCCCAACACTTTGAAATTTTGCCTCATCAGAAAAAAGAACAAAATGAAAAAAGTCTGGATCATTTTCTATCATTTGTAAAGCCCATTGACAAAACACAATACGCTGTTGAAAATGAGCAAACTGTAGCTCTTGGACCAGAGTAATATGATATGCATATCTAAGCACCTTCATAATTCTTAAAAATGTACTTTTTGGAATACCGATTTTCCTTTCGACTCGACGAGCGCTTATCTGTGGGTTAAGATGAATTATTGCCAGAATAGTCATAACCCGATTATCATTTTCATCATATTAATGGCGCCCACGTTGACGAACCATGTGTCCACCACGAGCTCTTTGAGTTAAACGTCTGATAGCCATAGCTTCGGGGTGTCGTCTGTCTTGATAGCGTTCAGCATAAATTCTTGCTGCAGCACGATAATTATTTCGGCTTTCTCCTAAAGCCAACGTCATGTCAACGATCTCGTTGGGCGCGTAGTCAGCCATTTCAGAGGCAGCTATTAATTATTATTAAATTTGAATAGTGAAATGCTATAAAAAATAATAATAATTATAATATTCACCCGTATACGGTCACGACCAAAAAAGAAAAATGTTCTTAGATTACGGTAACTTTATCTGACTAAGTGTATTTGCCACAAGTGTTCCGATTGTCACACTTTTGTAATTGTAAGTTTTATAATAAAGTAATAATCATTAAATTATTTCTAATTTGAATTGCACATAATACTAAAACTTGCTTTTATTTTAAATATTGTGAATTATTTCCGTTCAAACTTAAAAAATACTAATATTGATAATGTAATCATTAAAAGCACATTTACAAATAAATTCTGTTCAGTCAAAGATTCTTGTAATAATATCTGAACTGCTGACCGATTTTAATATTTTCCGCACATTTTTAATGTTAAACTTTATTTTTGATAGTTTGATTCTAGAAAAAATAGCTTTGATGCTTTTTGTACAAAAAAGAAATGTTGCATATTTATTGTTTCGAAAGTTATGACTATTCTTTTTAAACAATCACATTATTTACAGCTCATATCTTCAATTTTCTCATAACTTTCGAAAAAATAAATAAAGATACAACATTTCTGTTCTTACAAAAAGCATCAAATTAGTTTTTTATAAAATTTACAATTAATAAAGTGTGACAAATGTTTTTCTTTTTTAGTCGCAACCACATACAGGCGAATATTATAATTATTAATATTTTTGATACCATTTTACTATTTAAATTTAATAGTAATTAACGGCTGGCTCTTAAATGGTTGACTATCAGCCTAAAAAGGTTATTGACACGACGTTACTTTTAGGAGAAAGCTGAAGTAATTATCGTGGTGCGACAATCGGAAATCAGTATTTCAAGGTAGAGGCGAAGGGACTCACTTAAATCAAGCACGCCGTACAGTGTGAGGCGAAGGGACTTACTTTAATTAAGTGATGTAACTAAATCTACGATCAGTTTGAACCACTTAAGCCTGCGATTCGTGGAAAAACGACTTAAAATGGATTTTTCGGAGTTTGACCTTGATTTGACCTTGAAATGACCGTGAAAAAAATGTCTCAATATGGTTTTGAACGTGAAATTTTCCGCTGTTTCCGAATCCGGGGTCAAAAATAGGTGTTCCTATTCAAAAAAACCACTTGACCTTGAAATAAACTTGAATGTCAAGTTCAAGGTCAAATTTATTAGGACCATTGTTTGGCCCCCTTCGTCCCCTACAACTTTTGTCTGAACCATTTTTTCCTATCTGTCTTGGAATTCGAAAAATCCAGGTGTAGCGATTAAAATGGATCACCCTGTATATAAGCTTTATGTGGAATTTTTGAAACAATAAAAAACAATTGACATACGTACTTTCTTATTGAAAATCGAGCATGTGCGTTACAGCAGCGTGTTACAGATAATTTTATGTGTTAAACGTGCAACTATTTTTAGTGATCATTAATTTATTTAGTGAATTTTGTATCAAGGAGATCGAGTTTCAGTGTAGTTTTATAACAATTTAAATTGAACTGATATATCATCAAAAAGTGCACAAATTTCCAGGAGGAGTTGAACATCATGGCAAGTTTATTAAAGTTTCTTTCATATTAATAATAACACAGGCCTGCAAGGTTTTGTTCTTTTACAACTTACGGTCATTTCCGAAGTAATTTTTGGCGTAGAATTAGAATCCATCGTCAGAATTGCTTCATCACGTCAGGTTTTTGAGTAATCGTCCCCTAAAGGTCGAAAAAACACGTTTTTTGGCCATATTCAAGGCTTGATTACATCGTGAGTTTATATTCTTTTCAAAAATGGTTGACGGCATCTTAAAGAAGCACTCTTACCCTTCAAAACCCATTTTTCAAATTTAAGATATCATTTTTTTTCATCAAGATATCATCAATTGAAGTTTGCCATTTTTAAGGTTTCACCATGAGCTTCGGCCAATTTTCCTGGAAGAATACGATATATTTCTTAGTTTTTTTGGATAATGATTCTAGAATCATTATCAAAAATGGGTTTTGAAGGGTAAGAGTGCTTCTTTAAGATGCCGTCAACCGTTTTTGAAAAGAATATAAACTCACGATGTAATCAAGCCTTGAATATGGCCAAAAAACGTGTTTTTTCGACCTTTAGGGGACGATTACTCAAAAACCTGACGTGATGAAGCAATTCTGACGACGGATTCTAATTCTACGCCAAAAATTACTTCGGAAATGATCGTAAGTTGTAAAAGAACAGTGACGACTCTCTATTTTGCAGGCCTGTGTAATTCTTGCTTAATCAATTTATTTCAATTTTTAATTAGATAATAAGTTACTTTTTCATTTTATTCTTATTCTTTATTTTAGTATTTATTTCTAATATCAAATACCTATTCTTTGAATAAATCTCTTTCTACTTTATTTATTTATGTTACATTATCTCAATGAAAACATACAATATATACCTATCGATGAAAAGAGATCATTAATTCTATTTAGATTCTCTTCTTTAAGTGCATTCTCTTCTGATAACTAACTTGGAATCCTATTTTTCACTTTCCAATTTCTAATGAGTAATGTACATATCGAATAGATCAAAACATTTTCTTTATCTTATTTAAAGCTATTCATTCTTTCCTTATAAAAGTATTGATTCATTGATTCAAACACACTATTAGAAAAGTTTTAGGAAATAATTATATTAAATTATTATATTATATTCTAATAAATTATTCTTTGTATTCTATTTCCTCAATTTAAATTTTCTCACTGTAAATGTGAAATAACTATCGATGAAAAGAGATCATTAATTCTATTTTGATTCTCTTCTTTAAGTGCTTTCTCTTCGGATAACTGACTTTGAATTCTATTTTTCACTTTACAATTTCTCATGAGAAATGTACATATTTGATGGATGAAAACATTTGCTTTAACTCATTTAACGCTATTCATTCTTTCATTACTATAAAAGTTTTGATTCTTTGTTTCAAAACATCTATTAGGAAAATATTAGAAAGTTATTATATTTAAATTAGCATATCGATGAATAAAGGTCATTGATTCTATTTATATTCTCTAATTTAAGTGCATTTTCTTTGAACGACTCACTGTGAATTCAATCTATTCATATTATATTTTCTAATCAGAAACATATAAATATCTATTTGATAAAAAAAGTTTATACTTATTTTGTTTTCGTTCCCTTCAAATTCATTTTCTCCTATACCTTAACTATTTATATTCTATTTTATTTAAATTAGAGTAATTGTGAAATATTATTTGAGTTATTGAAATATTATTCAAATTTAAACATTATTTTTAATTTTAATTAGTTAATTTCAATCTTATAAAGCTACATATTATACATATATTTTTTTTATTTAATATATTTTTTATTTATATATCTATATTTAAGGATTGATTATACACACACACACACACACACACACACACACACACACACACACGCACACCTCTTTATAATAATTATCTATTCATTTATCTATAATTTTATTTTTATTTATGGAAAAGACATTATAGTTCTTCTTTTGTTGCAATTATTTTTTGAAGTCCCTCAACGAAACATTGCAGTATATTTACAATATAATTGTACGTTTGTTCTTATAAGTTAATTGATTCGTACTCATACAGCATACCATTTAAAGTTAAAAGGTAATTTGTTTTTGAAAACTTTGTTCAACAAATGGAGAGTGCTAATAATAATATATTTAAAAGATAATTAATTAAATAATCTTTACGCGCACTAATTTTTAATTTATTACTAATTCTCATTCGTTCATTAATTTCTTGATTACAATTATCATTAATTAAATACATTTTATTGGGTGGTTCTAGGTCGTGTAAGTATCGAATATTATAATTATATCTCATTCATTTATTGAATTCTATTTCCTCTTAAGACTTTATTTTACATTTAACTTTTTTGATTGCATATTTATTCTAGTTAATTAAATAAATCTTGTAATCTCATTCATTTATTTATTGTCTGCAAATTCTGAATACGTTTCTTTTTGAAGCTTTGACATTGGTCCTAACTATTTTAAATTACGATTGTATGTCAATACTTTTTTAATCATTCGAACTATTTTAAATTACGATTGTATTGTCAATACTTTTTCAATCATTCTGTTGATTAAAAATTTTTCTCTGAATTCATTAGAGTTTCCGTACAAAAAAAATGTATAGATTGAAAAGTCTCCGATCTCGTAAGCCATTAGAAGATTGTACACCCGATCATAGAACTCGTATAGAAAGATTATTTAAAAGAGTTTCGGAAAATAAATCAAAGGAAGTTAAATCTCTCGAATGTTTAGAATCTCTGGTTGATTGTTCTTCACTCCCCGTTCCCTTTGATAACGACTGTCATTCAAATTCATTCCTAGAAGGCAACAGAGAAGTTCTTTTTAAATGTGATGAAAAAATTGGTGAATTGGATGAAGAGATAGCTGTGAATCCTCGTCCAACATTTTTCGTTGATAATAATGATTTGGCTAGTGATATTGATTTCGAATCAACTAGTAGTTATAGTGACGACGTTAAAAAGATGGAAAGTAGACTTGCAACTGTATTTTCTGAAGAAAATGCCACACATATTCAAGCGAAAGCTATTTTGAAAGTGATCAAAACACACCATTGCTTTTCAGATATTGATGTAGATCCTCGAACAATTTTGAAAATTTCTGCTTGTGGAATAACTTCTATAAAACAAATCGGTGGAGGAGAATATTTACATCTAGGCGTCGAAAAAGGTATTATCAGAATTCTGTTATCCATTCCTTTCAACGAAATTTCCGACATTCTTCAGTTAGATTTCAGTACAGATGAAGCATCTCTAGATAAAAATAGTAAAATCTTGATGTGGCCTATTCAAATTCGTATAGCTAATATTCCCAGAAGTTCCCCAGAGATCGTATCCATTTTTAAAGGTTCAAGAAAGCCTTCAAGTGCTTTAGAATTCGTTAAGCCGTTCGTGGAAGAATTGCTTCATATTCTTCAAAATGGTATCAATTTTGATGGGAAAATTATATCGATTGGATTGCGATGTTTTATAGCTGATGCACCAGCTCGAGCTTTTGCTCTCGGTCATCGCGGGCATTCTTCTTTTGCACCCTGCTCTCGATGCTGGATTAGAGGTAGGTGGATTCGGACAGGTGTGATGGTTTACGAGGGTACAAAAAATGCACGTCGAATAGAAGAACAATATTCTTCAAGGATTGATGCTGATCATCATATAGGTATAACATCTCCTCTAGGTGCTCTCCCATTTAATTTCGTTTCAAACACCGTCTTCGATTATATGCACTTAGTTTGTCTCGGTATCATGGAGAAAATTATTCAAGCTATTGTAGATGGTAGGTTCATCACATCAGCCAAGATTTCTTCAGATCAACTTAAACTATTAGAACAAAGATTCGAACAAGTAAAAATATACTGTCCTCAAGATTTTGCTCGGAAGCCTGTTAATGTTTTCAAACATCATAAATTCAAAGCGATCGAGAATCGACAAATAGTTTTTTATAGTGGCCCTGCTCTGTTTTATGGTTTCATGAACCCGGCTGTTTACAAACATTTTCTTTTATTTCATGTAGCTATGAGGCTTCTTGCGGCTCCTTCGTGTACCTCCGATTCGATTGATTTTGCTGAAGAATGCATCAATATATTTGTAGAGACTGCTGCTAATGTCTATGGTATAGAATTTTTATCATATAACACTCATGCTTTGACTCATCTTCCCGACAATGTTCGAAATTTTGGAGCATTAGATAACTACTCTGCATTTCCTTATGAGAATAATATGACATATTGTAGAACATTATGTAGGAAACCAAGCCAACACTTACAGCAGATAGCAAGGAGACGGTTAGAGAATTGTCAAGTGAATGCGAAAAAACATGTCGAAAAAAATGTTTTGAAATTTATCGGTAAACACTCGTTAGGTCCAGAACCGTCTGTTGATTTTCGTTTCAGTTAGTATAGAAAAGTTGTATGTGGTATTCATTTATCTCTTTTACAGCAAGATAATACAATTATTTACAAAAATGGTTCCATATGTATCATAGAAAATATAATCAAATTGGCAAATAATGATTGTTGCCTTCTCGTGAAGCTTCTCAAGAATATTGAGAATTTTTTCAGTTTACCTTGTAATTCTACTTTAGTTGGGGTTTTTTTATGCTCAAATTTATCATCTGAAAGCAGATTAATTGGTTTCGATGAAGTGCAAAGTAAGGGTTTCAGAATGCCATATTGGCAAGGAATACCCACGTCTATTTGTATTTCCGAATGTTTTATTGTTGTCGAGATTTTGTCTTCGCATAATTGCATGTTATATGCATAAGATTTTACTTTTTAAATTCATTCAATTCTTGTTCTTATATGGCTGCACTAAGATTGCGGAGGGGTTTATTAACGTTTTTGATTATCTTAGTTTCCATCAATGAAATTTGTACTGATTTCCAAATATATGTATAAAAAGGTGTATTTTTATTTCTTCCTTTGTCATATCTCTCTCAAGTCTACATCGACATATTTTTGTCTCAAAGTTTAAAATTTCATTCATCAATTACTAAATCTTACATTTGGATATAACTTTGATATGTCTCCATCAATTTTTCATCCTTTCTTTTCTCATTTTCATGTTTCTAATCGTAACTCCTGATACAATTTATAAAATTCGTTATTTTTTTGCTATCGTATTTGTTACCATTGAATTTCAAGATGAACAAGCGTTCGAGTTCGAAACATTCTGGTGGGTTGAATCCAGAAATCGTTTCAGCCGCCGATATGGACCGGAAAATGTTGGCAATGAAGGCTAAATTAATGAAAGTGCCAGCACCAAGCAAAACATCGTTTGGACCCAACGTTTGTAGGAGATCTTCCAGCCAAGGAATGAAGACACCAAACACGCAACAAAAAACACAAACAATTGCACATACTCATTCACTGAACACACCACAAACAGGACAACTGAAACATTCATACCAGACTTACACACGAAACGTCCATCAAAAAGCATTCAGTCAAACATCAATCGCTCCAACAGCCACAGTTACACAGCCTTACACACCAAATATTCATCAAAAATCATTCGCTCACACAGCCACAGTCGCACAGACTTGAAAACCAGTAATCCCATGTAAATAATTCATTCAAATCTCAGGCAAAAAACAAGGACACACGAAAACAAAAAAGCAAACACAATCATCCACACTGATTCATACACAATTAACACAACCCGAACATACACCCATTACACAACGACAAAGACGCTCGCAAACATTTACCCCGGAATTGACATCAAGACTGCTACCACCATCTACCATCTTGTCAAGCAGTGAGTTCATCATGGATGTAAGTAAGTAAATCTATTAACATCTATGAGCATATATTTTTTGCCAGACATTTGATATTCAAACTTTCATAACTACAAGTATTATGAGTATAAGGGGTACATTTTTGTAAGCTTATAACATTATATTTATTCTTATGCATTTGAATATTAAATGTCTAAAAAATATATACTCTTAGGCTGTTAAAGGGCTTACACATATTTTTAAATATACTCATTTAAAACTATATTTGCTAGACTCATTGTTAGACAAGCAGCAAGGTGAAATGCAGAACCCGGCATTAATACAAATTTTTAGAAAAAATTAAGTAAGTTAAATTGAACACATTAATATATCATTCGAAACCAATATAAATTAATAAAGTATTATCAATTTATAGCGAAAATCTAGTTCAAGTGAAAACTGAATTGTGGTGTGTTCAATATTTAATAATTATTTGTTTTATTCCAATTGATGAAGAAACCATAAAAAAAATATCACTTTTTCATTACCAGATTTACCAATGAGCGTTTGACAGCCGTTGAAAACAGCCAAAAGTATATTTTCTGAACAATTAATTATTACATTCATGTTAATCTACTCATTACATATAATTTCTTATTCTTTATTATATCTCAGCGAGATCTTGAAGACATTGAGGAGGTCGAAGGCTCAGGACAGGACCTCTTTCAAAAGTAGACCTGGATGTCTTCCGTTTTATACACTGGATGAACTCAAAGCCTTCGATAAAGTGACTGATGAGGTGTACGACCATGTGGTGAGTTTTATTCACATACGCTATTTGGAACAAGATATTATTTGCTACTATGGGATTTTTTGTCTAAATATTCCATCGTCATAGGTCAATTATTCGGCTTACGTTGGCGGATACAACTCAACCATGTCAGCGGCAAAATGTACTATATGCAGGAAGGCTTTGAGTTCAACCAAGAATTCTGCAATAACATGACCTGGCATGGGGCAAGTTCCAGAAACATTTTTGCCCTGAAAGATACTCGATTCGCATCTGCGTGCGAAGGTAACAGTTTTCTCTTAAAAAATCTATTATTAGATGTTTATGATATAATTCAATTCTTATTTAAATAGACTTTAAGAGAAAGGACAATATGATTTAATAACAATCTTTTTTTTATTGAAACTTTAAACTTACTATATACAAGCCTATTTCGCTATAGAAAAGGATCATTAACATATATACATAGTTTAGCATTATATTTTCAAATTACAATTCTTTAAGAACGTAAGAATATATTTATACGCTTCGATATTTTGTTTTACGATGAGTGACTCGATACATAGCGGTAGTTGAAGTTTTAATTTGAATAATGCTTTTAGAAGTAATGTTCTTTGAATATCATAAAGACTCATTGCCAGACTACATGATTTATATTTTCGGATACTTTGCCACATTTGCAAAGTGGGCTATTAATAACAACGTTGATTTTTGCGAGTGGCTCAGCCATGTAATAGTGATTAGCTCTTGCTCGATTAATTATTACAATTAAATCTCTAGGTAGTTTGTTCTTTAAAAACCAGGGTCTCTATGTTTTTTTATAATACAATTAAAAGTATTTGGTACCTTTAATAGTGCCTAGTGCTTTAATAGTATTATCTGTTGTGTCAATCGCTCCTTTGTGAATACAATAGTATAGATCGGAAAAAGGAATCTTATTAATTTGTGGACATTTTTTTCGTTAGCTTTTTTAGCAAGAGCATCAACCACCTCATCACCAGAAATACCTGAGTGTGCTGGAATCTAGTAAAATTTTAACTTAGAGGAGGGATATTTCATTTTAAATATTTCATATTGAAATTTCATTTATCTTTTAATAAATGAATTTTTGAATATTTTCGTAAGAATATTAAATTATTAAATATTAATTAATAATATGTAAATGTGTGTCTTCATAATCACACGTTAAATTGGTGAAAATCAAGTTTTCATAAGAATATATCTTCTTTTAATTAATGTTAGGCCAGATGTTTTCTAGATCGAGGCTACCATATATTTATGCATATGTTACGTCCCGAGACGTAACTATTTCTTCATTTTTATTTCATCAGCAATCAATTGAAAAATGAAATAATGTATAAACAACGAACGGCATTTTTACAAAATACAAACTCAGCGAAATTAAAAGATGAGTAGTCCGAAAATTTGGGGCGCCCGACATTTTGATTTTTTGATTACTCAACACATTAATATGGGCCGAAGAGTCAATATAAAAACAGAAGGCTCGACTATTCGGCAGTTGATTCGCGACGCGCGACTACTCAATAACATTAAAATTTGTTAAAGTTCTTACGGGCTGATTCGCGACGCGCGACAGCCGAACAACGTATAATTCACCTACTGTTTTTTTTGAGAAACCATTTCTGTCATTGAATAAATAAATAATTACTTAAATCGAGTGTTCGTGCATCATTACCGACCGACCTCATATTGTTGTTAATTTATAAAAAATATTGTTATCAAGATAAAGCTAAACAGCCAACTTAACTCGAAATAATAACCCAGGTAAGTTCCTGTCACTATAATATTTACTAATAAATGAATGATCATACATATTTTAAAACTACACGTCACGGCTACGTAGTCGCGACATAACACATATATAATTACAAAATAAACTTTTCAAACAATTTTCAGATTCTATGGCGGTCAACAGCAAGATGCTGGACAAACCAGGTAAAGAAGAGTTTGCTTGGGCAATAACGAAGGCTCTGAAAAGCTCTAAAGAGAAGGCGAATAGAAAACTCAAGAGGCAACGTGAGGACCAGCGGGAGGACATTCGTCAACCACCACGCAGACGACATCGGTTCAATAATGACAGTGACACTGCCAGCATTAACGACGGTAATAATAACGACAATGACAATGACAACGACAACGACAACGACAATGACAATGACAATGACAACGACAACGACAACGACAACGACAATGACAATGACAATGACAACGACAACAACGACAACAACGACAACTACAACGACAACTTCAACTACAACTATAACTTCAACAATGACAACGACAACGACAACGACAACGTCAACGACAACGACAACGACAATGACAATGATAACTACAGCGACAATTACAACTACAATTTCAATGATAACGGCAACAATTACGGTAACAGCAACGACAACAACAACGATAACGATTTGAACTACAACTGTAACAATAGCACTGACAATAATAATGATGACGATGACAACAACGATAACAATGACAATAACTTAAACAAGACCTTATATGACATTGAGTTTGCTGATGAGGAATCGGAGCTACAATATCGTGGTTTGCTATATAAATAGTTATTATTTTATTATTATAGTAATAGTAGTAGTATTTTATTGCTCGTGTATAGCCTTTCGCCCGTTCTCTGCCTATGTTTCCACATCTTATTCTCGCCCATTGTTCTTTTATCCATCCCGGAGTCATCCTGTCCCTTCAATAAGCCTCTTCCCGCACAGTCTCTTTCAGTTTTTTATAAAGTTCGTTGTAAGCTGACCCGTTTATTTCGCCTCACAAACTTTGTAGTTCTTGTTCTGTCTTTCTTTCTAACCCATTCTTTAATTTACCCTTTATTTTTTCTACTTCTTTTTTGTCCCATATCATTTTTAAGGTTTCCCCATCCCCTACCCCTTCCAATAGTATTAGCACCCTCTTTCCCCATTTCGTCGGGTTCTTATTTAATATGTTCCTTACTTCCTCCCTCAAACAAATTTTTTGGCCATCTCCCTTCTTCTATTTTTTCTATCTCAACTAAATACTACATTGCCCTCCTAGCTGTCTGTAACTCCATCGATGCCCTACTTGCTTCCATGGCAACTATATAATTTGGCGTGTTAATATTTAATCCCATGGCCATTTTTATAAACTTCCTTAGTACCTTCTCTAGATTTTCCCATTTCTACCACCCCCAAATCTCTACCCCATATAAACATCCCGCTTTTATTATACTGTCCATCAAGTATAGTCTTTTCCTTAGGTTATCTATTTTTGCCCTTTTTAAAATATCCCACACCGCATTGATTGTCCTACTTGCTTTCTCTGCTATTTTATTTAAACGTGTCGTGTTCACATTTTTTGGAGTGAACCAATACCCCAAGTATTTAAATTACTTAACTACCTCCACCTTTCTGCCTTTATATGAAAAGTTTTTCTCTTACCTATTTTTCCTTGACAACAAATCATTATCTTTTCATCAATTTCATCATTATCTTTCAATCATTTTCTGTTTTCTTTGCAACTAAAAAAATCAGTTTTTCAGGTAAGCGGTCGTTTACATTTTGTTATTGTTCATTTTATAATTTTAATTAGCATTATAACCAGTTTTTATTTATACAAAATGTAAGAGATCGCTGGAAGGGCCTAAAACGAGGATGGACCTCACTGAGTCAGGCGAGGTCGGGGCCTTTCTCACAACTAAAACAGAAAGTTTCTTTCAGATGGTATCCGGAGAAATAAAAATTTCATGGACAATGACGTATAATCAATATAAATCAGTCTCAACGTGATGTAGTTTGGTAATTAATTCTTTCTAAAATCATAATAAGCATTAATGAAAATTTGTTTTTAACTTGATATTGTTTTTCCATGTCACAATGTTTTCGTTGGAGAGGCACATTTGAACAAAAATTATATACAGAATGAAATAGAAGTATCGTAGTACGGTAAGATTGAATAATTATATTAAATTTAATAAATTTCCGTAAAATAAACGAACGCGGCTAGTTCAAATTTATGTTAAGGTGGCTCCACCAAATTTTCATTTGTGACAGAATTGAACAATCATTTTCATACAAGTAGTATTTTGCACAAGCTTTCGGATGCCGGAAAAACAAATGGATGTTGCCGAACTAAGATATGAGAAATAAATTATTGAAATTGACCTGTCATGTATGGATTAGGAGGTTATAGTAGCGCATCCACATATGCCTTAATCATTTTATGAAGCCGTGATAGATTCTTTCAAAAAACTAAGTCCTTGTACAATAACACTTTTTGAAACTATATCCGTCAAGAAAAATACTGATCACCGAAATAATAAGAAAGATATTTAATTGCAAACATCGAAAAATATGATTAATTAGTAACGGTGAACTGCACGTATGAAATACGGCAACGTTGTAAAGTCAGTAAAGACGGTTTCATACTCGTATTTACAGTCACTGCACATGATAAGTGGATATATGTTAATGATAATTAGAAACATTATTTGGAGATGTTGTAGATTATTATAAGTTGAATGTTATGAAATATTTGTGTTAATAAATAAGAGACCAATTATAAAAAAGCAAAAAATTTTTAATTGTATTCTTTCTAAAGTAGTATTATAATTTATGTTAACATTCAATATTTTTATTATCGAGTGAAGCATGTTTAGTAACAAAAAATTGTTTTTAGTAAATTAAATAATGTTTTTTTCAATAATACTTTTTTTATTGTACTATAACGAGCGGTCAGACCCTCGTTATGTCTCTCTCTCCCCACACATAATTATAATTATTTATATATATATATATATTTGTCATATAATTATCTCACTTGTGTGGCAGCCAAAGGTAAGTCAGAGAGAGCGCTAATAGAGGGCGAGCTAGAGAGAGAGAATTCGGGAGGCCGGCGCGACGCGCGCAGGTAGGAGAGTGGGGCAGGAGAAAGCCCCGCGATAAGAACTCTCTCTTGTACCGGCGACTTCGAAGTACGTGTGACGAGCGGATATACGTGCTTGCGACCTTTTGTGATCTGCGACTATTTCCTTGGTGTTTCTGGCGAGTACGCGAGTGCCCACTCGGTGTGAGGTTTGGTGCCCAGATTGCCCAGTGTTTTGGTGAGCTAATTCCAGCGACTACGCGTGCGAGCCTTCAAAGCCGCCCGCCTCTTGTCCGCATTCGAGTTGCGTACTGCGCGTCCTCGCGGACCACGTGCGAGGCCGAGAACACTGTCTCCAGGGCTGACTCCAAGATGTCATTGTAAGTACCACCTCGAATACGTGTCTCTCTCGCTAGCTTTTTGCCGCTCTCTCTCCCGCTTACGCTGCATACTAACTTTGTACTATTCTCTGTAGTAAACTCAATGCTGCTCGTATATCTGTTTTCTTCCTCTGCGCTTCCTTTTTACCTATCGTAAACAATCCCGTTCCGTCCGGCTTTCGCACCTGAATTTCGTGATCGCTCCAAAGCGCCCATAGGACTACACGACGCTCTCCGCGGACCAAGGTAACGGACGCTGCACCACGACGTTCCTGTTGCTGCTGGGTTAGGCTTTGCGCAGCCTATTACGAGGCCCACACCGAGCTGTTTCTAATTCTCTCGTAAATTATATAACGAGTGACCCGCGCTGGGTCAAAACCCCGTTATAGTACTATGCATGACAATTATAATTGTTCGTACATCTGAAACGTAATACAAAATTTTAAATCAACTATATAAAATTAAAAGTTCTCAACATTTTTTTGAATATTTATGAAATCAATAAATATATATTAATTATATTTGAAATAACCAATCTCGTTTATATAACGCAGTCAGTTATTTACATCTAGACTTTTCAATTTATCAAAAATTGTGGCAATTATTCTCTTATTCGTCGTTACTCGAGGCTTTTTATCTACTGTTCCTCCAAGTATAAGTGTTAAAGCCTCGTACCCATAAGTACCCATACCAGTCTCATAAGTTGTTTTTAAAGCTTGAAAATCAATTCCGGCTTTTGATATTTTACTAGTCATATTACTTGATAATTCTAATACCTGCAAGCTCTCTTTTAAAGTTTTAATTTTTTCATTACGTTCTTTTGTTTTCAGAATATAAGTTACACTTTGTATATTCTTCAAAATAATATTACTATCTTTACAAATCAACTGTAATAGTTTTTGCAGCATTATCACATAGCATTATGTGCTACTAATCTCTCAGACTGTGGTAAATGTTGTTCGACTAAATTAGGCTGACTAAACGATTCTTTTTGAGCCAATTGTTCCGATAGTGCTTCTCGAAACATTACAAGAGAATCTCCGAAACCTTTTACAAAAAGCATTGATTTTTTTTCAGTGATAAAGCTTAAGCCAATTTAATTAATCTTGACGCATTGAACCTAAAATAAAATAATGTATCATACATGTGAAGTATATAACGAGTTGTGTTTTTCGTATTTATAGAATCCATAGAATTAGGCAATTATAAGATATAAAGATACAAGGAGATTTTTGCATTTTGAGAAAATACAAAAATTAATGAACCCATCCTTAGCAGAATATGTTTCCACAATTTCATTGAATAAACATAAGGTGCCATTCTGTAATGTAAAATCTGTCGTTTCAGATGCCTCCAGTGATATGTCTCGAAGAGGTTTTATGCAAAATTCGAAAGTACTATCTCCGCATTTAGCAGCAATCTGCAATAACGTTAATGATAATGAAAACGTACAATATTTTATTTTGTTGTAATACATTACCTGAATTATTTCATCAGTTAATCGTAGCCCAGCAGTTTCTGTGTCGAATACGACAATACAGCAGTCTTTATAATCCACAGCATCTATATTATACAAAAATACACGTTAAAAAGATAATAAAAATTGTATTGTAACTTAGTTATGATTGTTAAATTCTATCTGGTAAAACAGTTTCATCTATAAGATCCGATGTACTCAAATAACCCATTCCTGATTCGTAAGATATGCCTTCTTTATTTATAGATTTTGAATGTGCAGATGACCTTTCGTATTTCAAAATCATCCTTCTTCTTTTTTATATGAATTGATTTCTTACGAATTGCATCGTATTCTTTTTTTTTATTTTTTTCCTTTCTGTATTTGTTAGTGTATTTACCCGGAGATAAAGTTAGTTCAACGAACAGAGTACTAATGAATTCAAAATCTAGATCTATTGGCAATACTGAGATATTAACTCTAAAACGATGTGAATCGCTTGCTCTAAAATATTTCGATTTGAGGTACTTATTAGTAACAATAAAATTAAACGACTTGTTACTCTGACTAGATGCACATGAAGCAATTTGCTCAGAATTTTTTATAAATGATTCCATCGCTTTTTCTAAATTTCTTTTCATTGTAGGATCACACAAGCACTTCCCATCTTTAAAATATTTATAGAAATGAACGTTTTGTTCATCTCTGACGCACTAAGCCAGGCAATTATTATAGACTCCAAACGCATAAGGTATCAGATTTTGCAAAGCTGATTTGACATCATCAGCATAGCTCTCGGCCTAGTGCATTTAATTCCACTATTCGCCGACCACCATGTACATAATGTTTTTCAGTTTCCTGTAATTATATATATTTCAATCTGTGGTTAACATTGAAATAATAATAAAATGAATGAAAAAAATATTTGCAATGACGCGTTTAATGTAACCGTATAACTTATTTTCAATGATCAACAACCATTTCATGTATTCCACAAAAAAGTCAAATATAAACATGAGCACACAGATACCTACTTCAATTTTACATTTCTTGTTTTTCGTATAGTCAGATAAGGATTCAGCCTTTCTTTTAACAGCCACTTTAACAAATTGTCCTTTGTTCTTGCCAATAGTATTACGAACATTACAAAGCATTGGATATTTATTAAAAATTTATTTTAAAAAATCACACACTCGTTCGAAGTGTTTACCGACTTCAGCGAGGTGAGCAAGTTAACTGTAAGCTGCGAGCAGAACGCCGCGAGCTTTGTATGCAACGTTGTCAAATGTAGGCACATCAGGTATGAGCACATACAAAAGGCGATTTGATAAATTTTTATTTTTAATATTAGGTACAAAAAGATATACCTATATTAACGTGTACTTGCTTATAACACTATTTCATATGTATATTGAAACTGAAAAAACAATATTTCAAGTAAATCCCAATGGAGCCCCGACTTAATACGGCCCGTCCTGGTAGAGCCACCTTAAGGCAATGATTTTTATTATTTTAAATTAAAAAAATGCAAAATATATTGCTGACAATGGAGTTTACTTTCAATGCATGGTGTTGTTAAAACGTGATTTTTAATAAAATAAATTCATTCGTTCATGGTAACACATACTGGCATAGTTCACACACAAAAATCAGAGCATACTTCTGAATTTGTAACATGAGGTTACAGGTTCATTCCAATCACAAGTTCACTATGTTTTACAGCTTAACGTCGATATTTCTGATCTTTCAAAATAGTAAAATGCAGGTTCACTGGACTTTAGAGCTCGAAACACTGACCTCCCTGGCTTTTTCAACTAACAAAGCATAGGGTAATAAGGGTTCAGAGCTTGAGGTTAACATCCCTGACCTTTCAAATGAGCTGAGCACAGAGTGATTGGGATTCAGAGCACGCGGCTTACTTTTCTAGCGTTCACAATTAGCAGAATACAAGATCATAGTGGTTTAGGGTTATAGATTATCATTTATTTGCAGAGTACATGGTCATATAGATTTGGGATTACAAGTAATCCTTCCTAGCTTACAAAACCCGACTAGCAGAGTTATTGGGTTTTAGCGTCAAGTTTGCCATTCTCACGTTAATGATTCAGAGAGTACGTCGTCAATAAAGGTTAAATCTTGATATTGAGCTCCCGGGCCTTTACAATTAGTAGAGTACGGGGTTATAAGTGTTTAGAACATGTGGTTCAGCTTTCTAGTCTTTAAAATTAGCAGAATACAGGATCATTGGATTTTGGAGCTTAAGGTTTAACATTATTACGTTCGAAATACAGAAAATACTGAGTTTCTGAGGCTTAGAGGTTGATGTTGATCTTCATGGTATTTAAAATGAGCTGAATACAGAGATAATGCGATTTATTGCTTGTTATTCACCTTCCTGGACTTTACAATTAGCAGAGGATAGGGTCACATGGATTTGGGGTTATAGGTTGTCCTTCCTGGCATTAAAAACTGGCTTAGTACTGCAATATTGAGGCTTAGAGCTTCAGCTTAAATATTCTGACATCTTAAATTCTCAGAGTACATAGTTAATGGTGTTTAGAGCTTAAAGTTGGCTATTTTCGTCTTTATCACTCGCACAGTACTGTCATTAGTGTTTAGAGTTTGATATTAATCATCCTCCCGATAGAATTCGCCGAGTGCAGGGTCATAAGGATTCAGAGTGTGAGATTAATCGATCTGACTGACCCGTAGAGTACATAGTCATTAGGGTTTGGATATTGAGTTTATGCATCGTTGCCTTAAACATTCGTACAGTACAGAGTTATTCGTGTTTAGCGCTTGATGATAACCTTTCTGTCTTTCTAAATTCGCATTAAACTGGGTCAATTTTAAGGTTATTTTGTAGTAGGATTGGGAACTATATCTTCGAGGGTTATTTGAACGGGTTTACGTTGTGAAGTTAAACTGTCGTAATTTTCGAGCTCGCAGCGGACGTGTCATTGGGATTATGGATTTGATATGGTCACTATTATATTCTAACATATTGCTGCATACGAAGACTTATCACACATCATCGATTTCAAACTTTGTTCTTGAAAATATCGTTATAGTTTTGAGGAAAGAATATTATAAAGGCCAAAATTAAATTTAGCGACAAAAAACCATGGGAATATGTTAGTTATAATCTCTGAGAAACTTTCTTTGATCTTAATTCTGAATGATTTCATTGTCATCTTGGTACTAATTTCATGAGTATACAATCGCACGTAATTTCAATTCACGATAAATCTCCGCCAGAAAAATAGTTACCTTCAATATTAAAATCACATTTAAAAATGTATGATTAATTTAAAACGACTAAACTGACTTTTATATAACCCCTATTAAAACAAGGACATTTAACCTGACTGAAAATCCAATCCGCTTTGAGTCTATTTCTGAATCCAACAAATGACAATTGAAATTGATTTGAGTGAAATCAATCTGAATCCACTTTTATATTTTTTTCATCCTAAAATTAATTTTTATAATATGCAGAATTAATTTTAGGATAAAGGAATATTGAAATGGATTGAAATCCATTTTACTTTAATGAATTTCAATTACCATTTGTAGAATTAAGAAGTAGACTCAAAGCGGATTGGATTTTTAATCCGGTTCAATATCTTTGCTTTAGCAGGTACCTGAAATGTAACATAAAAACTTAATTTGGCACTTTTAGGTTAGAATATGTCGCAAATATGACGGACGCCAGATATGGATTCATCATATCAAAAACCTTCATGGTTTGATTTTGAGATGTGAACTGTTGGCCTTATAAACAAATGTATTTATTTTATGAAAACTAACGTTTCCTTCAATACCATCGGTCAAAAGCGCATTATCTGCATTACATCTTCAACAATACATTTTTAAATAATAACAGTAAAAGTTAAAATAATAATAAGCAAAAGGAAATAAAAACACTAGTACTTTGAGACTACATGGCTGCTTTAGAAAAAAAATTTCTCGCGATATCATATGATCTGAAATATAGCAAAAAATTATTGTTTCTCTTTTTTAGGTCAGAATAGCTTAAAAACCTGAGGATACGGACAATACTGTCGTCAAATTCGGATTTGGCACACCAAAATCCTTCGGGAAAAAAAAATAGGTTTGAGTGTATATGATGTAACATCTAACGTCCATAGATATATTTTATTTTTTGTATTGTATGCATAATATGTATATGTTATGTTTCGTTCTATGACAAGGTTCATTCTGGATAAATATTAATTTTATACTATTTAATTACTATAACATTTGTTATTTTACACAATGATATTAATTTTACATTAAAAAATAAAAAATATTAATTTACAATCTTCATTGTGACGGTAAACGTCGAATTAGCGCTAATAGCCTAACCTAGTGGCTGCCTGCGGGGGCAGCACTTACCGGTAGACAAAAAATGTAATGAGGGAATTCGGCATGCGACGAGGCAGAACGCGCGCGATTGAAAACGAACCAGTGAAGGATTAGCCATCGAAAAGCTTAGCCGAACGTGCAGAATCAGCTACCGATACGTTAGTCGGAGAGTCGAGGATCAGCACCCGATCGCTAAGCTATGCGAAAGAGATTGTCGTTGTTCCCGAGCCATCCTGAGTGTCGACACGAGCTGACCCGGACCTGCAGGAGCCGTGCTGTAGGCTGAAGGAGCTGAGTGCGTGCGAGAGTGTGCGAGTGAGGAGTTTCGCCATCGAGGGCGAAACCAAAACACGCGAGTTACCTCGAAGTGATAAAGACAGACTTTGCGGCAACCGAAGTGTGAATTTGTGCTCCTGGTCTTCGTGCGACTGCTAAAAAGGTAAGCTGGCCAGCTTAATTTCGCGGTCGCGATATAATTGCTACACGACTAATCCCTCGATTCGACAAAAAGCGTGCATGTAACATCTCGGCAAACAAAGAACGGCGAGCGATCCGACACTGCATGTTGTTGTCGTGCGCGCGGCATGTAAACATAAACACGCGGGCCGAATACGATGTAATGTTAAGAGGTAATAAAAGTTCTCGTATGTGATATTAACAGTACTTTCAAAGTGTTCATTTCGTATTTGTAGATAGTTGGTTGACTGACACCCGTTCCCTCCTGCTCTCCGAATTTCGTATTTAACATAGGTAATTACGTGCGCTCTTCGACACGATTACGCGGATAAATTAATTAAACGGAATACCCACCCCGTTACATCATATATAAAATATTTAGCGATTACTAATTTTCAATTAATATCGATCTGAAATGATCCTGTGTTCAATAATATTTCACGTTACAAATAAATCTTAATATATTTTTTATGTTTAATTAAAAGTTCATTATGTAAAATAAAATAAGCTAAGAAAATTATATCAAATATTATAAAATTAATACATATCAAGAATAAATCTTATCTCAATTATATTGTTTGAATAAATATAAATTTTTACTAAATTCAAGTCTTTTTATTTATAAATAAATTAAAATTCTTTTCATTTATAAGCAAGCAAGGAACTTGTTGTTATTTTGCCAGCATATCACCAACAAAATGTTCGGCAATATGATGGCATTCTGACGGCATGCGTGCTAACGTGTAAGAAATTTGCTGTCAATTTGCCAACATATTGCCAACAAAATGCTCGGCAATACGACGGCATACTGACGGCACGCGTGCTATTCATTTTGTGCTCGGTCACATGCCGCATGTTGTCGGCATATTGATAGCGTAAAGCCGGGGCAACTCGACGTCGTGCGTGCGGCACACATGCCGTCATATTGCTGGCATATTGCCGACACGATGTTATCTGGGAAGATATCTCTGAAGACATTGGTGACAGGCGTCTGTAAGACATCTCTTTTGAAGTTTATAAGGATTCTAATAATAAATTATAATAGAAAATTTTTAATTAAAATTTTTAATTTATATTCATTAAATAAATACATTGATCAAATAGAATTATTACATTATAGAACGAGTATTTGCACAATGAATTGCAAATACATGTACAGTGCCGGTCAGCCACTTTTACCCCCCCACGGGCAAAATCAGTCTAACTTCAAAGTTTTATATCTCTGGTAGAAATTAACGTACAGAGACGAGCGTGGGTGCGTTTGAAAGGTCTTTCGGAGAGCTTTCAAATGATATGACTCACAGTTGCCATCGATTGTTTTTTTAAATTTTGCAACAAATATGCAAAATTGAAAATTCTGAAATTTTTTTATTATTTTTGACAATTAGCCAATTTTGGAAAAAAAATCGTACGAAAATTTGAAGTTCACCATTTTTTAGCTATTACCAAGCCCTATCTGAATCACTCATCAAAAATTTATTTCCAGATTAACCCACAAAAAGGCTTAAGAGTGGTGGGAGTTTTTGCTTCTACTGCTCTGGGCAAAAACTTATACCAATCGTCATTGAAATAAAAGAATGTAGGTAGTAGAGCATCACAATCAATTATTGTCCCATAAGCTTTTAAAATGTGAGTTTTAGGAGATAAAAATTTGGTATGATTGCTATGGATTACTTTCAATTCGGCATAACATTCGTCTCCTTGCGATAATTTCACATCAACGGGTATTCACTTAACGATGTATACTACCTCTCCTGCTGTTACAGCCATGTACTATATCCGGGTCCTTTCATGAGATTATAGGCAAACTGATCGGGAGATTGAGTAGCAATTGCAAGTGCATTTTTCAAAATTTCTCTTTCTTGCATAGAGCGATGTACGACAACATCCTTGTACATACGACTTATTTTACCTTTATATGACGTTCTACATATACGAATTTTGAATTTACATACTCAAATATATCTAGGTTATTCAACGATATATCCTTACTGAGGAAAAACGCATTATTTTCGACAATATAGACAAACAATTTTGGATGTTCGGTAACTATAATTTCATAACCACATAGATTATGTTTGGATTTGGATATTAACGCGAACGTGATGTCTTGTGTAACTAATGAGTATAAGGTTTGTTCGATTTCACCTTCAATCTGATTAGCTACACCTTCATACAATATATAATACTGATTAAATTTACATACATCCTTAGGTATACTTTCCCAAAAAGTATATCCTCCTTCAGAATCAATACAATGTTCATTACCTAAATTACATCTAACGCTACTACGTAATATTATTTGGTTATTATCTAAGTCTATAGAAGCGGTATATTCTTGCAAAGTTACTCTTATTTTAGCTTGGACCACTACTGAACTCCAATTTCCATAAGCATCGGAATAACTACTATCGTTACATTTTCCATTTTGATCTACACTTCCTGCAAGTATTGCGGGTATAGCCGTGGTTTGGTTAACTTTAATATCTCGAAACACATGCAAATTATAAAAATAAAACGTACCGTTTTTGTGCAAATCATAACAAGTTTGTCGGCTTACATCCATTAAATATTCTATTACGCCATTCTCTATTATGTAATTCTGTGAATGCATTCCACAATAATAAACAGTTCAATCTATTTGGACTTTACATTGAATCACTTGTATAGTTTCATAATTATTTTACAGTAACAATTGGATGTATTTTTTTGTTATATTTATTTTTGTAGAAGGCACTTTACATTCTTCCACGTTTGATAGAGATATAGTCGTTATGTTGAGAGATCTTGCTCCGCAGTCGTATCCTATGATGGCTGTAACTGGGTTATCTATTATTAGGAATAGCAATGATAATAGAAGAATATGCATCATGTTATAGTTCTGTAATCAGAAAATATTTCATTATATGTTCCTTTTGTTTGAGTGTCAAAGAGGGTATATTACTATCATTATTGTGATCATACTTTCATTTATGTTTGATTTCTTTGGTTGGTTTGTTAATATATGAAATTCGGAGTCTATTTGAATGAACTACTTTTGTGCTCTTTTTGGTTTCTATTTTAACATTATGTTTTGATAGAATACCAACTATTTTATAAGGTTCTGAGTAATGATCCCCGAATTTCCCTGGTTTAAGTTCTGATTTTAAAAAGCAAAATCACCTAAACTAAAACCTTTTGGATTTATATGCTTATCATAATATTTTTTTGATCGTTCTTTAGAATTAACTAAATTTTCATAAGCTAATTTCCGTATTCTACATAAACGCGCAACTAAATCTATTATATATCCCTTATATGTAGGCAGCGTATCGCTCTCACAAAGAGGATTACTTGAAGGCATTCGAGCTAATCGAACAAATATGACTTCATACGGCGTATGTTTGATACTTTCTTGTACACAGGTATTGTAATTCAGGATAGCTAAATCGAGCCAATTATCCCAATCATTGTCAATGTCGGTGTATTGTTTTAAGTATTCAATATGTGCGTGATAGGGTCTCTCAAGGGAGCCGTTGGATTGAGGCATGAATACGGTAATTTTCAATTTTTTTTATTTTAAACTTAGACACACGCGTCATTAGCAAACTTAAAAAGTTTTTGCCTTGATCAGTAATTGCAGCTTTTAGGTATCCAAAAACACAGATGAATTTCTTGATGAAAGCGGCAGTTATTGTAGATGATAAGGTATTTGGTAATGGGACAGCCAGGCAAAATTTACTTAATTGATCTTGCAAGGTTAAAATGTATTCATTTCCTTTTATGGTTCTTTTTAGAGGATCCACAACATCCATTGCAATTTTATCGAATACCGTAGCGTATGTGTCAGTTATTATCATCGGTTGTTTGGTTTGTAAACGAGTAAGCTTTTTCAATTGGCATTCTAAACATTGTTGAATACGCCTTTGAATATCATCTTTTAGATTTTCCTAGTACTCTTGTCTGATTCGGTAAAAGGTCTTTGAAACGCCACGATGTCCTCCAATTGAGGATTTATGGAATTCATAAAAGATCGCGTCTTGTTGTTCTAAAGGTACGTACGTTAACTCATCCATACAAATTATTATTTTTATTCCACTATTTCTAAACACTATCTAATAAATTCAGTATCTCTGGCCAGCTTAAATTTTCTATGTGTTTAATTTGAGCAAAACAAATCTCAGTTTGATTAGTATTAATTAGCAAGTCTCTTAATATTTTTAAAGTATTATGTACATAATTTTTAACATAAGCAAGGGATTCTAGATGGTCTCCTCGTATACAAAGTCCAAATTATTAATAGTTCCTTTTCTTCTTGTCCTTCGAAACTTCACCTACTCGCAATATTTGTTTACTATTAATTTTTTTGTTTTCTATCAGTTTTCGCGCACTTTCGTCACAAAGCTGTCCATTGCTGCTTATAAAGTAAGCAACATTGTCTGTTACTACTGTTTATCGTGTCTTCTTCAGAATCATTTCCTTGTATATCATGTGAAGAATTGGGGTGTACGGGCATGTCTGGAACAGCACGTGCCTCACCTTAAAATTCACTATCGTCAAGATCACTTTCCTCGTAGTCTGGTACATCTTTTCGTTTCCTTTGCGGATAACGCTTTGAAGCAACTTCATTAGTTGAAGGAGTGAGAGGTTCGACAGGAGATATTTCGGGGCGTGGAGTGACATTTTCACTATTATTGTCGACGGGGTTTTTTCGCGGTCTTCCACGTGGACGTTTTATTGGTTTGATCTTATTAATTTCTTTATGAACTAACACAGGGTCAGATGACTGTTCCATTTGTTGTTTTTGCCTTCTAGTAACTATATTCACTTCAGGAATTCGATGAGTTTTGTCTGCTTCGGTGATTACTGATATGTAAATATTATTCTCTTGTGTTGGTATTTTCCGTCTTCTAAAAGGAATGTACATGTATCCTATTTTTATTGACTTTGTATCAAAATTAACACTTGCTTTACTAGAAGAAAGGAAATCAGATCCTATTATGCCTTCGCAATTTACAGGTAAATCATTTTGCACAATATAGAATTTCATTGGTATCTCAAATAATTTCAGTTTTATTGACCCTGAGGTTCTATGAGTTAAACCATTAAGGGTACAACCTACTTTGACACTTTTGAAAAATCGATTTTTTTTTTTTACATTTTTTGAAAGTATATATATCTAAGAATATTATACTACAATTTTGTGAAGATCCGAGCAGTGTAACTATATTTTTCTACAATCTGAATATTATTACCTGAGCGGGCTTACCTAAGGGATTAGCGCGTTCGCCCGGCCCATTTGTTGTAAGATATTTTTAAGCGTGCTAATGATGCCAGAAAATCTTTAATACAAAAGAAAAAGGCCCTAAAGCAAGCCGAAAAGAAAAAAGCCGCACCGAAAAAAACTACAACAAAAAAGGTTGTAAAAAGAAAAACCGCTACCGTCAAAAAGGTTCCTGCTGAAAAAACTCAAAATCTAACTATTAAATTAATGAAAGAATTGTCAGAAAATTATGGATTAGCAGTTCGAAGGAACATCGATTCTGTTGAAGGTATGCGTAAAGAGATTTGGGCAGGATATTACCATAAAATATCCACGGACGCCAAACCTCAACACTCGCATTGCTCGCTTGATTGGTGTAGGTATCTCAAGTCTCAGGCTGCTAAGAAAGCGTATAAACATCCACCTGCTCTTTCTGCTGATATTCAAGAGGTACTAAAACCAATTTATGAAGATCTAACCAAAACTGAGCTGCTCGAACGGTGCTTGGGAGGCCATACACAAAATAACAACGAAAGTTTTAACAAGTGTGTATGGGATATGGCTCCCAAGCACAAATTTAATGGCAAACAAATTGTCGAGATCGCATGCAAAATTTCGGCTTGCATCTACAATGAAGGTTACATGCCAGTTATGAAGATAATGGAGGTATTAGGCATAAAACTCGGCCCGACCGTCATCGAATATGCTAAGAAGCGCGATAAGTTGCGCATTAAAGATGCAAACCGCCGCAGCTCACAATCTTCTAAAGAGGCCAGAACGAAACGGCAACAAGAAAGATTAGCAGAAACTGAGGCTCAAGAACAAGCAGAAGGCGGTATGTACGGTCCAGGCACTGCTGATTGAATTTAGGTAAGATTTTTTCATGATATTTCATTTAAAAAAACTTTAAACGCGTTTTTCTCAAAACAACGTTTTTCAGAACGGGCGGCACGATTTCTGTAAAACGAATATACCGATTCTTATAAAAATTTAACCATATATTCTTGATTTTCATCTTCAGTGAAAATACTCTGTATGTGTAAGATATTGGTCATTTGAATAGGTATATCATCCAGTACTTAGCAGGATTTATTGATATTGGTAGTGGAAGTAGAATAAATTAAGAATTGAAATTCTTCGCCTGTCTGTTTGCTAATATAAGAGTAAAGTATATTCTTAATTTCTCTATCATTCTGAGGTATGTGTTTTACATTAACTGGTTCTATCGGATTTCGTAATAATGCATCAGCCGTCGTATTGGCTTTGCCTGGGCGATAAATTATCTCACAGTCATATTCAGAAATTTGAAAACGCCATTTCAAAACCCTGGTATTGAGGTCGGTTGTCTTAAACCAAACTAAAGGCTGGTGGTCAGTAATAATGGTGATTTTTCTTCCGAAGACATATGATTTTAATGCTTTGACACTGTGAGTAATTGCAAGCGCTTCTTTTTCGTAAACTTCGTAATTCAATTTCGGATCACGTAATACTCGAGAGGTGTATGCAATAGGTTGATCCGATCCAATAGTGCCTTGTGAGGGTATTCCTGCTATCGCGATTCCAGAGGCATCAGTACGGATTATGTAATCTTTGTCAAGATTTGAGAATTGTAGTAATGGAGCGCTACACAGCAAGTCTTTAAGTTTACAAAATAAATTTTCGATTTTATCTGTCCATTCAAACACCGTATCTTTTTGCAGAAGTTTGATCAAAGGTTTAGCAATTTTCGCAAAATCTTTAATGAATCTACGATAATAACCACATAACCCTAAAAATTGACGTACAGCTTTAACCAACTTTGGTCTTGGATATTCCTTCACTGCTTCAATTTTTTTTGGATCTGGCTCTAGACCATTTTCACTTATTATATGACCTAAATAATTAACTCGTCGCATCAAAAACTTGTATTTTCCAATCTGTAATTTCAATCCTGCCTTTCGTAATCTTTCAACCAACATTCGGAATTGGCGATCATGTTCTCCAAGTGTATTGGCATATATAACTATATCGTTTAAATACACGAACAGATCTAGCCCTTGAAGTCCGCGGAGCAACGTATCCATTAAACGTTGAAAAGTCGCGGGCGCATTCTTCAAACCAAATGGCATACGCACAAATTCATAATGGCCGGAAAGAGTACTGAAAGCCGTTTTATGCGCATCTATTGGGTGCATCTTGATTTCATAAAATCCCATGGCGAGATCGAGCACGGAATAGAATCTAGCACCTTCTACTTGGTTAAAAATTTATGTAATGTTAGGTATTAGATATGAATGAGCAATCGTTTTTTCGTTCAATCCTCTCATATCCAACACCATTCTTCCATTACTGTCTGTTGCCTTAGGTACGATCAATATGGGGATGTTGTATGGTGAAGTAGATTCTTGTATTATTCCAGCTTTTAGTAATTTTTCGACATGATAGTTAATCTTATCCTTCATAGAGTGGGGAAATTGATACTGTCTACTATTAACTGGTACGTCATCGATTGTTTTTATCTCATGCAAGACAAGATCGGTTCCCGGTAATTTGTCGCTAGGGAGATAGAAAACATCTCGTACTTCCTTAATGAGGTTAATGATGTAATTCTTTTCAGTCTCGTTTATTTAGGTGGCTTAAATCTAAATAATCTTCTACGCTTTTATTACTATCTTCGTTAGTTTCATCTAAAATTACGTCGGTTGTTCCTAAATCATTATCTATGTCTTCTATATCTAGTTCTTTATTAACGCTTTCTTGTGCAATACTATAAATGTGTCTAACGGCTGAATTAAACGGTACTCCAAAATCTATGGGTATCAATTCGTTTAATATACTGTCAAACTCGTCAGGACTAAGCTACACTTTATTGACTTGTGGTCTTGGCATGATTTTTCCAAGATCTCGTTCTAATAATAAAGGTACGACAAAGTTTTCTCCTCTAAAATTATTGAATCCGAAGTCTATAATAGCTTTGGCTTCTTCGAGAAATAAAGCGCCTAGTATTCCTTCATAAGTCATTCCAAACGCATCATCAACTACATGAAAAATCGTATAAGTATCAAATATGTATTTTTATTTCGGTAGTACCAAGGATTGATATTATTTCCTTTCCTATTCCTCGGACTTGTGTCATTTGTGTAACATCAATTTCATTTCCAGGTGACAGAAGACGTTTGTTTATTAGATTAACTTCGGACCCAGTGTCTATTAGGAAATATTCTTTGGTCCTAGTTGATGGATTCAAAACCTTGACCTTTGGAGAAACTTTTTGTATTGCATTAATACTAACTTCTGCTATTCCTTCTGTACTATGTAAATAACAAAAATTACTACATTGTACATTATTTTCTTGAAATCGTATAACATGATCTCCTACAATAAATTATCGCGTTGCGAAACTTATTACAGAGTTGCTTTCTGAAAAATATGTAGCCCCTAAAACTACTTCACAAGGTATTGGAAAATCATCTGATACTAATTGAAATTCCATCGGTAAACTAAATATTGATAGTGTAATTGTTCCTAATGTGATAAAGACCTCTAAGTCTATTCCTTTTATCTGTTTGCATTTAGTACTATTTATATGTTCTGTGTAATTTTGAATCATTCCTATTTTCATTATGTTAACTTCCGAGCCTGTATCAATCATAATTTGAAATTTGATATCACCTAAGAAATTTGCGTTAATTATTAAGACTTTAGCTGAAATTCTTGGTTCATTTGTTACGGAATAAGACTGAGCGATACCTCTGCCTTTTGTAATTGATGTGCTTAATTCGAATTGGTCCTCTGCATTGCGCTCTGATGAGAGGACTGCTGTCCGTTTCCCTCAAATTGATGGCGGTATGGTTGTCTTTTTGGACAATTAGCGACATAATGGTCTGGTTGCTTGTAATAGAAACAATTAGTGTTTGGAGTAACACTTACTATTATAACATTCTTTTGCTGAACGGCCTGACTTAAGACAAATTTGGTAAGTAACTTCTGTATCATGGTTGTTGCTTAAATTTCTGTGAAACTTTCGCTGAGTGGCCAGGTTTATCACAAATTTAGCAAACGACTTGATTTATCATTCTTACTTGTGTTCGAGTTCGGCAATCTGCAGCTATATGACCGTTTCTATTGCATATTTGACATTTGAGATGTGTTCGACAATCACGAGCAACGTCACCTTTCCTATTACAAAGTTGACATGTTGTAGTATTACTCCTTAACTTAGAGAAGCATGAATTTTCTTCCTGACTAACTTTTTTACAGAAATTGCATCGTTTATTGTTATTTTCTCTAGTTATACTATTACAATTTAGGGCATTATGGCCTTCTTTATTATAATTTTGACAGAGGGTTATTGATCTTAAAGAACGAGAATTATTAGATTGCTCGTGCTCGCAACGTTGATTGTCACTCTAAGTCTTTTTCGACTTTTATGGCATTCTTTAGTGCATTTAAGATGGTGGTATCACTAGGTAAATTTAGCCGAATTTCAGGCTTTAGTCCTCTTCTAAAACATTCAAATATATTTTGTTCAATTATTTGTTTTTGTGTAGGCGTTAAAGACTCTAGATTTTCTTCTTTCTTTTTAGCTTCAATAATTTTACTACTTAATAGTCGTAGCCTATTTCCAAAAATTAGTACTTTTTCCTCATTCCTTTGGAACTCATTGCCTAATTCATCTAATAATTTATTTAACATTTGAATGGGACCGAATATGTCAGCTAAATGGTTTAGCAATTCATCTACAGTGGAAAATGTTAATCCTACTACTGTAGCACGTGCTTCTCTTTCTAATTTTGATCTCAAGCGTTTGGTTAAATTTTCTTCTATATTTGGTGGTATTATCCTTAATGCTTCTTTGCATCCTTCCACGAATTGAGTCCATTGGGTTGGTCTTCCATCAAATGTAGACACTACACTTAATGAATCATTTAATGATACTACATATCTTGGTAATGCTTTCGTTTCGGCGTATATGTCTGCCTCGCCATTACTATCAAATTTCGGCGGCATTTTGTTGTAATTAATAAATAGGTTCGGCAAATCAGTAATTGGAATAGGGTCGCTTAAGATATGTGAAGTAGACGCAGTTTCGACTTGACGCAAGGCTCTGTTAGGGTTAAAATCTGGGTCCAAAGCAGGACTGTCTTGAATATTGTTTAAGTCAGGGAGTGACTCGGTTGATCGCCTTAGACCTCCGCCAACTTTACTAATTGTCCAGCTAACACTCGAGGTTTTCGACCGGCTGCGTGTAAAAGTAGCGCGCTTAGTGCTTTGTTTCTTTTATCAAATTCGAGTTTGTAATGCAAAAATTTTTTCAAAGAATCAAAGAAGACTAATCCACAAAAAGAAATATTTAAATGTTATAACGCCGAATATTGGTGACTTACAAGTTTTTAGGATAGGATTTTAATTCTAATTCAGATCTCATTTACAGATGAGGATGGAGTTAGGTTAGGTAAATTATTTATAAATAATTTATTTATTTTTAAATTTTATTTATTAGTTTTTTTCTTTTTTCTTTTGAGCATTTATTAGTTAGATTATTTATTTTTGTTTCTCTGATATTCTTTTGTCGAGCTCTGTTATTTCTTCTTGAATTCCTATTTCGCTACTTTTGGTATTCTGTTTTCCTATTTCAATATTTTTTAAAATCCTTTTTTCCGGCTTGAATAATTTTCGGTATAATTTTTTTATTTTTTCTTCGCTACATTCCTTAGTCTTTTTTTAATCAATGCGCTCTATGCTGGATTGGACTTCCGTTATAATTGTTTTCTGGTTTTCTGGCTTTCTTTTTGTAATCTGCCCAAGTTCTCGAAAAATTCTAATACAATCTAGGCATTGGTGGGAATCCTTTCCGTGCTTGCAAGCTAGATTAATATTACTGGATAATAAAAGATTTATCCTATCATCTAAACTCGGTCTTGTTTCGTACCTTGGTTCGTCGTCTAGAATTGCTGTGTGTTTCTTTTGTACTTCTAATGTCTTATATATTCGTTGCTCTTCAGGAGTGCTTGCTCCCATCGTATTAGCATAGATTCGTGCGATTTGCCTCCTTCGCTTTTTGGAGAAATTGCACTTCTTGCCTTGGATTCTCACTTTTGAAAAAGGAAAAAAAACAGATATATATTACCTAATGCACTAATGATCTTTTCTAATCTAATCTTATCTACTCTACTTATTTCCTACTATAAAAGGTATGTGTAAAATTGATTTATAGACTTAAATTTGCAAAAGCTTTAGTTAATTTTCCTATTCTTATTTTTAAAATATTATTTGAGATTTTTTATTGTGTGGCCAATTTCTTATTAATTTTTGTTTGATTAATTAATGCCTTAATTTATTTTTCATAAATGTTATTAATTTTAATTAAATCTAAGTAAATATTTCCTAAGCCAGCTATTTGCTCAATTCTAAGCTTACTTTCTAATTCAAGTTTTACGACACGTGCACTAAGACTGCGACCGTTATTATTTATTTTTGAAATATCGGAGCTGTGGTTATTAACTCTATCAATTACGGATATTTGACTTTCTTTTAAATGTGTAATATCTTCAATTAAGTCATCTACCGTGTCGACTACTTCGTTAGAAAAATTATTAAAACTTACGAACGGTGGCATTACAACTAAGAAAACTAGAAGAAAGACCAAAAATCTTATCTAACTAACAAAATTTTATTAAAAATAAAAAAAAACTTATTCATTAATCTTTCCCTATTTCTGAGTAATTAAAAATGAATGTATACTTTTAGTCAATAATTTTCAAATACAAATTCAATTTTCAATAAACACCAGTAATTTTTAGTTAGCTCAATTTTGTAATCTTTCAAAATCTTACTTCGATTTATATTACATATATAAATTATAATATTTATATTATAATTATATCTTTCATTAATTGACTCGTTTTCTTGCAACGGTAGTCAATTCAATTAATCGATCCGTTCCCGATTCTGTTACTCGCGTGTTAGTTCAAACGATTAAGAGAGAAAGAGAGGGCGCGCGAGCGTTTGAAATCGGCAGTTACGCCTCAGCTGAATTCGCGATAATACCGACAAATTATTTTGCACTGTGTTTCGCCGTTTACGTTCTGAGACGATTTTTTACGTGCGAGTGCAACAACCTTATCGCAGCAGCAAGAAGCAGCAATACGAGTACAGCAGCAGCAAATTACGACGGATTGGAGAGCGAGGCAGCGCAGCTGATTAATTGCAGGAGTATCGGCAGTTGATTTTTTCATCAACAATTACGGCTGATCACCGTGATTGCACCGCAGGGTAGGTGCACCTCCCTTTATTATTGCGTGACAAAATACGTTCGGAAGTATTTCGTCAACCGCGATATTGAATCTTTTTGTATTCGCGCCGAGCGTTAGTTTCGCGGTAGTTTTCGAATTTTCTCTCTCTCTCTCTCTCTCTCTCTCTCTCTCTCACCGAATATTAATAATTCGTAAATTCTATTCGCGTGCGTTAGTCTTTCGGCCCATAAAAGACTGTAGTTTTATTGATTAAAGTTATTTAATTTTATTCGCCGATTACGTCATTTCATTTCCTATTAGTTTAAGCGATTTATAAAGGCTTAGGTTTTAATCCGATTTTATCTAGGGGATTAAGCGGATTAGGCATAAAGTCACTCATACCTAGGATACATCGAGTGTCACAAGTAAAGTGACTTAAGGTGAGTTCAACTCAATTGGAAAGAAGACACCAAAACGAAATCACCTGACGTAAAGGCGGATACACGTACGTGTTTAACGGAGCGGCGGTTAGCTTTGCATCGTGGGAGTTTGTGCTTAAATAAATTTCCCATTATGTTAGATAACCTCTCCCGTTACATTCTATATTAAACTCAAGACGAATTTTATTCTAACTATATTAATTATTTCATTCGTTTAATCAATTTTCTAAATACTTCTCAAAAATTAATTTTTATATATTAATAAAACATATTCCTAATATATTGCTTTCCGGTTAGCGACTCAGACAAATTTTGTAATCAAAATACTTTCTCAAATTTTTTCTCTTTCTTTTTCTATATGTTATTTCCTATCATATTAAATTGGCCTTTTTATTTCAAATATTTTCCTGTAATAAGCATTTATCCTTATTTCTCTATTCAAGACACAAAAGATCTTTTTCCCTGACAATTTTTATATTCTGCTTTATAATTTTATTTTCAACAAAAGTTCACAAAAATGATTCCTCTCAAAATACTGTATTTTTTTAAACAGAAAACTTTCTTCAAATTTTGAATAATTCATAAAATATTTCAAACACTTTACATAGCTTTTTCTCAAGCAACTTAATTTTCTTTATTTTTCTCTAATTTTTTTACAAACGTACTGTAACGGGGGGATAGCTGCAAAAATGAGAAATTTATTTAAGAACAAACTCTCATGATGCAGAGCAAACCGCCGCTCCGTTAACACGTATGTTAATACGTGTATTCGCCTTAGCGTCAGCTGACTTAACTTACAAGGAAACCCCCCCAACCCGACCTCACCGATTTCAATAATCTTTTGATATGTTATAGTTCATCAAAAAATAAGACATACGTATTTTTTTTTATCGGCGGAAAAACACTTTGAGGGGGTGAAAACAACCCTCAAAGTTCACCCCCAAAAATAGATTTTCCAATGTATCTCAGCATCTAATTGATATTTTACGACCAAACAAATTTCATATCACTTCTCATGTGAAAAGCAAACTAGCACATGCAATTCCGACCACAAGGGATGCAACCCTAATTTTTTTTATTTAAAATACTATCTATTTCATGGCTATTTTTATGAAAAAAATTAAAATAACCCGAAAAAAATTGGAAAAAATATTACCCTACATAAAATACAAAAATAAAGTTAATCTAGTCAAGGTTTTTTTTGAAACTACCCCCTTAAAGTTGAAAAACCACCCCTAAAAAATTGTTTTCAATACATTACAGGTGGTGTTGATAATTTAGTGTAAAATACGTTAAGCATCATTTATACTGTACAAACACAACTATCTCGTGCAGTTTCGACCACAAGGGTTGCAACCCCTAATTTCTGTCATCGAAATTTTTACCTTCTTTGTACCTATTTTTGAAAAAAAGTTCATAATGAGCTTGAAAAAATTAGTAAAAATATTACCGTGGATAGAATAAGAAAAAAAATTTACCTTTTATTTTTAAAACCACCCCTTATGTTGAAAAACCACCCCCAAAAAATTGTTTCCAATACATTACAGGTGGTGTTGATAATTTACTGTAAAATACGTTGCTCATCACTTATAATGTACAAACACATTTATCTCGTGCAGTTTCGACCACGAGGGTTGCAACCCCTAATTTATGTCATCGAAATTTTTACCTTCTCCATTCCTATTTTTGAAAAAAAGTTCATAATGAGCTTAAAAAATTGGAAAAATTATTATCGTGGATAGAATACGAAAAATATGTACCAATCCAAGATTATATCACCCAACAAGACCCAGAACTGGGACAACGTTTTTCCAAAGTATTTTGTTGCGCCGATTCCGAATCTGTCCGGAAAAATGATCCATCACCCAGTAGCAATTTCTAAAACTCCCCTTATATCCCAATGGCAATTTCCCGCACTAACCCGCACTATCAGAATGCTTACAACCCTCCCTAATAACCCCCTAAAAACCTCCAATGAAAATGCCGTTAGCCCCTCACTAATAGCCCGAAGACATAGCTGAGCCCCCTTGCAACCTTATGGCAATGCTTGCAACCCACCGAATAACATAATGGCAACGTTATCAACCCTGCTAACTACTGGGGTTATTAGGGGGAGGGTCTTATTGGGGGGGGAGTTATTAGGAGGTTAATGGGGGGTTGTAAGCAATGCCATTGGGGGATATTAGGAGGGTTATTAGGGGGAGGTTTATTACCATCGCCATTCGGTGATTAGGAGGGTTGATAGCATTGCCATTGTTTTTGTTGGTTGAGTTTTTCTCCTTTCTTGTGACTAAAATTGTAAACTGCCAAGTAATATATATTTAATTGATTTTTATATGCGTTACTATAATTCATTCAGTTACCAATTAAAAACAATCAAAAAAATTAGGACGGATTTATTGTTCATACTTCTTACAATAATGATATTCTTCATAGAAGTGCTCGAAACATAATGATTTTTTGCACCAACCGCAACGTATAATAGCCACATTTTTGCATCCTTCTATGTCACAATGTGTATCGCAGGAATCTCCAAAACTGTAAGCAACAGGATTGTCAAAATTTTCTGGTTTTTTAGTGAGGTAACCACTCTTGAACCAGGAATATTTAAAAAGATTAGTATATCTTGGTGAAGATAATTGATTGTGGACTAACGACTGAAGTTTAATAATGTTGTTTCTTTTATGTAAATCCAAATCATAATTCATCAAAATTACGGTATCTGAAAATTGGCGGACAAAGTTCTTCCATATGCGAAATCCAAAAACATCAAGTGGCTGAATTTTTCCCGTTGTGCCAGTCGGTATTTTTTTAAAATTTATAATTTTATCACGTGGAGTTACAATCTCTATGGCACTGTCACAATGACCGCTCCAGGAGTCAAGCAACAGCATCGTATTGGAACCTACATTAGGGAAATATACTTTTTGCAGCCATATTTTAAAGAGATCTACAATCAAAAATCTTATTTGTAAAATCATTTATAATGACATTAATTGTAACTAGATGGGATTATGTATACCTGTAGTCAACTTTCCAGATTTAGATGCTTCTACGTAAACATTTTCGGGTCTAAATAAAGTGGTTTCAACAATGGGTCCAAACTCACCGCTAGATTCCTTCAAAACTAAAAAGTGTGGTGACAGTAATTCTCCTGTGGCTGATATGAGTGGCTGTATAGTATAACTGTGGGTTGTTGAAGAAACTGACTGTACTAAACACTGTACCTGCTTTTCTCCTTCAACCGCTAGCGTTCTTCCGGAGTGCATTTCCAGTTGGAATCCGCTCTGATCAGAATTAAACACATTATGAATTCCAATTATTATAATCTATTTTATTTTCCTTCGAAATATTACTAATCTCATATATAAACAATGGTTAAGGAAAATCCCTCATGTAATTAAAACAACACTCTTGAAAATTTCAACGTTTCGTTAATTTTTTCAAATATGTTAACATTAGATATGGTTATCAACAGGCTAATTTTGTAAAAAGGTGAACGAAGTTTCGATATGATCTGGCCAATTCTAACGCAAGATTACAGTTTCTTATTAGTTGCCGTCAGAATGACGTAACGCCTTCACACATAAGTAACATGTTTAGAAGGATGCATTCATATCACAGTAATTCCGGTTTTAAACATCATGAAAATTTCATTCGTTCACACTCGAATAGTGTACTTAGGCTAGAAATCACAGACTTGTTCATACATATTAATTTTCTTAGAAAACGTCTCAATGCATTGGCTTCTCTTTTCAAAGAATTTCACAGGTATTCATACATGCTAATTAAATTTCGAAAATACATAGAAAGCAAAAGTACAAAAATATTTAATAATACAAAAAAGAGGTTAGATAATAAATTAAATAAATTAATTAATAAACAAAATTTAGTTGTATATCCTCAAAACAATGAAAAATGGGTAATCAATTTGTCAAAAGTTAGCCTTCCACAAGAAGTCACAAATATTGTTTCTTTAGGTGAGAAACATAATTTGAAAAATAGATTATCGGAAAAAGACATTATAAACAGTATAAAAAATTTCGAATATGCAGTTAGTAAATTCAGTAAAAGAAATAATAATTCTGATTTGACAATAGATGAAAACGTAGACATAGAACCAAAAAACATTCCAAAAATGAGAAACATTTTAATTAAAAACATTGAATTCGCTTGTAGACAAACAAATCATATTAGTACATACGAGAAAAAAATTACTAAAGATTACAAAAAAACTCAAGAATTTTTAAAAAATAATAAGAATTTATTTTTCACACGATCAGATAAGGGTAATGTTTCGGTATGTTTGAATAAGGATGATTACATGAGAAATATGGAATTATTGTTGGCTGATAAAGATACATTTAAAATAGTTGAAAAAAATCCGTTAAAAAATCTTCAATCAAAGGTTTATCAGATATTATCACAATTAAATGAGGAAGAATTTTTGGATCAGAGATATAATAGAATCAATCTCACACAAACTAATACATCTTTAGCGAGAGCGTATGGATTACCTAAAATACATAAAAGTGGTTGCCCACTTAGACCAGTTATTTCACTAATAGATAGCCCTACTTATTTTCTTTCAAAAGTATTAGATAAAAACCTGAGAAAATGTATTGAACCACCCAAATCATATATTAAAAATAGTTTTTCATTGATAGATAAGTTTAAAAAAATATATATTCCGGATGATTATAATTTACTTTCGCTCGATGTAAGTTCTCTTTTTACGAACATTCCCTGTGATTTGGTTATCAAAAGTTTAGACAAACGTTACAATAGAATAAAATCACACTCAAAAATTCCATTCAATACAATAATTGATATTACCAAATTCATATTTAATAATACTTATTTTTGTTTTAATAATAAAATATATAAACAGATGTTTGGTTCTCCAATGGGATCCCCAATATCGCCATTATTTGCAGATTTAGTGGATGACTTAGAAAATTATTGTTTGGATCAACTTAAAAAGGATTTTGACTGTGTTCCAATTTTTTATTACCGTTATGTTGACGATACAATTTTGTGTATAAAAAAAGAACATGTACAATCAGTATTAGACATTTTTAACAGCTATAACAGACATTTGAAATTCACATATGAAATAGAACAAAACAACAGTATAAATTTTCTTGATGTGACTATCTACCGAAATCACAATTCTATTTATACTAATTGGTATCAGAAACCACTTTCGGCAGGCAGACTATTGAATTACAATTCTAATCACACTATTCAACAGAAGAAAAATATTATTTCTAATTTAGTTGATAGAGCAGTACGTTTATCAGATCCGACCTTTCATGATGCTAATATTGAACAAATAAAAAAAACATTATTACAAAATAATTATCCGATTAAATTCATAAACTCAAATATCAATCGTAGACTAAGACAACATAGATACAAACAAATCAAAGGTATTATTGAATCAGTTCACAATAATAAACAATATAATCAAGACACTATACTACCACTGCCGTTATGTGAGAATTTTTATTATAATTGTAATTCTATCTTTAAGAAATTTAAAATCACATGTGTTCCTATTTTAAGCAAAAAACTGAATAACATAATTAAACTAGGCAAGGACAAATTGTCAAAGTGGGATGAAACTGGAGTCGTTTACAAATTCAATTGTAAATCATGCCCTGCGAATTATGTAGGGGAAACAAAACGTAGTTTAAAAAAGAGAATTAAAGAACACAAAGATTCAATAGGAAAAAATAAGTTACCAGTATCTTCTCACATAGAGAATTTTCCTAACCATGAATTTGATTGGGAAAACACAGTTATTTTGGATAGAGAATCAAATTACAAAAAAAGAATTACATCTGAGATGATTAATATTAATATTAGTGATAACACGATTAACAGAAAAGAAGATGTGAAGCTTCTCAATAAACAATACTGTCGGATTGTAAATGTTGTAAAAGAGATGCGCTCTTGTCATTGAATTTTATTTGTGTGATTCGAATTGTTCGGGCATCTCCGTTTCGTGCTTGACTCTGATTGGTTGTTTAATTGCTTACTATATTGACATTTCTAGTATATAGACAGTTTTACCACTTTGAAATTTACAGTTCATTTTATATCTCTGACTTTTCGGTTTGTTTCTGAATAGTAAAAATATTTTATTAATTAACATTACTATGACTTAGGTTTTCTATAGTTGTGAGTACGAATGATTTTATTATTATTGTTAGATGTGTACTGTAGTGTTATGATCATGTCGATTTGTTTATAAAAAAGTTTTTAATTGTTCATAATTTTTTTTTTTAATAAAGTTTTCCTGAAGAGGCCATGAATTTATGGCGAAACGTTGAAATTTTCAAGAGTGTTGTTTTAATTACATGAGGGATTTTCCTTAACCATTGTTTATACATGAGATTAGTAATTCCAATTATTCTTATGCCTGCTTTAACATCAGCAATAAAAGTATTTGCTTTAATCGCTAGTTCTGAATTACATTCTAGTGTTTTCTTGGTTATAAACTTATTTATTTTCCGGGATACTATTCTATGAGCTTTCTTGAATTTACAAAGCCAGTTATCCGAAGCTTTGAATCTTACATCTTCTGATCCTATAATCTTTTGAGCTTGCAATGCCCATCGACGTATGTCACGATCATGAATGATGTAACCAGCGTCTACTGCTGCTTTAAAATTATCAAAAGTGTACTGACAAATTCTTGCAATTTTTTCTCTATAAGTACCACCTTTGTTGACTGTATGAGCCCAACGTTTCAACTGACTCACAGATGAAACTTTCTTAAATTTTTGACGTACACTTTCAACACTTAAATTTTTTTTTTGCCACTTCTTCAGTATTCTACGGCTCTTTGCTTATATTCAAAACTGACATCTTCATTGTCTTTGGTACAATGGTCGGTGGGTGCTTCGAAATCGTCAGGAAAATGGTGTTGAACTTCATCTTCTACTATTTTTGCAGCATGATCTTTGTAATCTTCTTGAAAATCTAATGTATCTTCAACGATCATATCTACTTCATTGAAATCATTCACGGAATCTATTAAAATGCTTTTAATTCTTTCCGACAATTGAATCTCTTTATAATTTGTCTCACTTTCAGGTATTTGTAGAGTTTGAAAGTAAGCTAATAATAAATTTAAAACGTTCAGAGCGTTAATTTTCATTTTTTAATCTGAAATAAATATATATATATATATATATATATATATATATATATATATATATATATATATATATATATATATATATCTTATATATCTTCTATTATATTAAACAGAAGGCGCGAAATTCTCCGTGCGTCCGTCCATTCATCCGTCCCCTTTTTTTCCTTATTTTTCCTCTGTATAGGTCTCTCCTGATATCGCTGGGGAATAAGAAATAAACTGAATAACAAATAAACAAATTAGGATAAAAACAAATAAATAAACAAATTGATAAGTAAACAATAATGATAAACAAACTTATAGAAAACATTCATGAAAAAAATTAATTAATAAATTAAAAAGTAAACATATTAATTAATAAACAATAATAATAAACAAATCAATAAGTAAACAATAATTATAAACATCATTAATTAATAAATCCTCATAATCAGTGTAATTTCAATTTTTTTAATAACAAATATTAAAAAGCCGTAAAATTATTTGCATATAAAAAATAATGTTATAGTTATACTTACGTAGCAGGTACTACGAAATACGAATTAACGGAATAGTATCTTATTATTATTTGTACTTATAATCTTATATTCTTATTACTATTTATTATGCTGTTAGTTCAATAGTCGATACAATACGTCCAACAACAAGAAAGTTGTGTTGGCTACTGATGAAGAATTACTTACTCATATTTATCAATCATGAAAATAACAGACAATCGTCAGAGACGCTGATAGTAGGACGTAAATAAAATTCTGATAATACTATCATTCATATACCAAAATTTTTGCGCATCCGAGAAACTATACTTATCTTCTAGGTATACTTATAATATTATATTATTCTTGACTTGTTTTTTTATATAATAAAAGTTATTTATTTTTTGATAGAATTAATAAACGATAGAACGTAAAAAATTTAAAAGAGAGCAACAAAATAGCTATGGAATCATAGCTTATTTGATTTAGAAGAGATTGCAACGATATGTCAGAAACTTTTTTTAGGATGGTTTTTCAACATTGAGGGTGGTTTTGAAAATAAGTTTGAACAGGTAAATTTTTTATTCTTATTCTATCCACGGTAATATTTTTTCCAATTTTTTTAAGCTCATTATGAACTTTTTTTCAAAAATAGGAATGGAGAAGGTAAAAATTTCGATGACATAAATTAGGAGTTGCAACCCTCGTGGTCGAAACTGCACGAGATAAATGTGTTTGTACATTATAAGTGATGAGCAACGTATTTTACAGTAAATTATCAACAGGACCTGTAATGTATTGGAAACAATTTTTTGGGGGTGGTTTTTCAACATTAGGGGTGGTTTTAAAAATGAGAAGTAAATTTTTTTTTTCTTATTCTATCCATGGTAATATTTTTACTAATTTTTTCAAGCTCATTATGAACTTTTTTTCAAAAATAGGTACAAAGAAGGTAAAAATTTCGATGACAGAAATTAGGGGTTGCAACCCTTGTGGTCGAAACTGCACGAGATAGTTGTTTTTGTACAGTATAAATGATACTTAACAAATTTTACACTAAATTATCAACACCACCTGTAATGTATTGAAAACAATTTTTTAGGGGTGGTTTTTCAACTTTAAGGGGGTAGTTTGAAAAAAAGCTTGACTAGATTAACTTTATTTTTGTATTTTATGTAGGGTAATATTTTTTCCAATTTTTTTCGGGTTATTTTAATTTTTTTCATAAAAATAGCCATGAAATAGATAGTATTTTAAATAAAAAAAATAAGGGTTGCATCCCTTGTGGTCGGAATTGCATGTGCTAGTTTGCTTTTCACATGAGAAGTGATATGAAATTTGTTTGGTCGTAAAATATCAATTATATGCTGAGATACATTGGAAAATCTATTTTTGGGGGTGAACTTTGAGGGTTGTTTTTACCCCCTCAAAGTGTTTTTCCGCCGATAAAAAAAATACGTATGTCTTATTTTTTGATGAACTATAACATATCAAAAGATTATTGAAATCGGTGAGGTCGGGTTGGGGGGGTTTCCTTGTTAGTTGTCTTCGATCAAGCAGAGTTGAACTCACCTTTAGTCACGTGCCTTGTGATACACGATGAGTTTTAAGTGTAAGCGACTTTACTCCTAATCCACTTGATCCCCTAGCTATAATAGGATTAAAACCTAAGCTTTTTCTAATTGTTTAAACTACTAGGAAAAATTATATGTCGAAATCGGTGAATAAGTTTAATAGATTTTATTAATAAAAATCTCTACAGTCTTTGTCGGGCCGAAAGACTGACGCACGCGAATAGGATTTACAATTAAATAACTTTCGGTGAGAAAGAGAGAGAGAGAAGATACGAATATTGGCGCGATCTAACGCTCGGCGCGAATACAAAAAATTAACGCTAACACCGTTGGACAAAATATCAAATATATTATGTCACGCGATAATTAAGGGAGGTGCACCTACCCTGCGGTGCAATTACGGTGATCAGCCGTAATTGTTGAAGCAAATTAAAGGTGCTCCTCTGATCCAAATCAGCTGTGCTGCCTCGATCGCAAATCTGCTGTATAATAGCTGTCACTTTTGCTGCTGCTTCCGTGATGCTGCTACTGTTGCTGCTTCCTCGCTCACTCTTGCACACGTATCCAAAATCCAAATAAACTTTTTTATTGGCAAATCGTTGGAACACTGTGCTAAACTATTTTGGCGGTACTACACACGTAACAGCTGAGATGTAATTGCTAATTCAAAAGATCGCGCGCCCCCTCTCTCTCTCAATACTTAGAACTAACGCGCGAAAATCAGAATCGCGAACGGTTCGATTAATTGAATCGACTACCGTTGCAGTACTTACTCAAATTTCAATAATTTTCTAAATTGATCTATTCTTTGTTGCAAAATAAATACCATTAATTTTACAATAACAACAAATTTTCTAACTTCAATCCAAATAAACTGTAATTAATTTTCACTTTCAATTTAAGTTAGCTTCTTGCTTAAAACAAGACTTTTTTTTATTTTCTCAATTACATCAGTGATTTTCTTACTAATAAATTTGTATTCTCAAAAAAAATTTTATTTCTTTACTTTTATTTTATTCTTCACAGATTTCAAATTCAACAAAATACTTTAAGTACATCTATTTTTAACTTTCTTCTACTCTAACTGATCACTGATATAATTTAAGAAAGGAAAACCCTAACTATATTTTTACTTAACATTTAAGAAAAGAATATTTCTATCGAAAATTATTTTAACCGAGGGGGACAGTGCACTAAATCTATACTTCTGCCCTTGGATTCCCATCAATAGTAGAACTCGGTCATCCTATCAAAATCTTACCTAGAGCCTATCAAAAGTAGTCTCCAGATACAAAAAAAAGGAAGAATTTTACGTCATGAGCTATTTCTAAAATAGTGGAGAGATAGATAAATTACAAATAAAATTTAAGAATGCGCCTAATGCATGGTCTTTGTTTCAGCCGACGGAGATTGCCGAGCGAGACCGAGCCGGCCCGAAGTTGTCAAGTGGACGAAAAATATAGAGGTGTTAGAAAGAGAGAGAGAAAGTTAGGGGCGTGCGTGCCCCACGCAGGATTAGACAGGTACGCGTCGCGAATCAATTAGCACATTGGTCGTGCGTCGCCTAATAAGTAGGTCAAGTAGAGAGAGAAAGAACGAGGAAGAAGCTGTCGATCGTAGAAGCGAACGAGCGACAGACGGCAGTTAGTCGATCAGCGGTCAAAGCGGTTCAGTCGATCAGCGGTGAAGAGTTGAGAGTGAAGTTGAGAGCAAAAAGGTCAGCCGAACGCACACGCCGCCAAGGAGCCGAGAGGTAAAAAGGACGAGTGCCTTGTTTCAGCATCTGCTTGGGACGCTAACCGGAGGAGCCGGCAAGAGTTGCCCAGCGACGGCCAGCAACACCATCCGCAGGGCACAGCCAGGCCTCCCGTTCCTGCATCGATAGACAAGGCTCGTAATTTCTCTCTCTTTCTCTCTCTTCAGCAGTATGGCATAGCGGGTAGTCGAAGGGGTCAGGTAGGTAGCAAGGCGTGTATGCGCTGGCTACCTGCCTTAATTACGGTCGGTGTCATAAATTTGTTCAGGTAGAGTACCGTCAAGGCGATCTCTCGCCGGGTGGCTTTCTCTTTTAGTTTGAATAGGCTAGTTTGCATACGCGTGCTGTATGTCGGTTAGATTAGTAAGCGCGATAAATTTGTTAATTTGTCCATTGTTTTTGAATTGTATTAGGTGTTAAGAACACCATTGTGTTCGGTATTGTTAAGACGTGTTTGTAACACCGTTGTGTTCATTAGGTTAAGAGTTTGTATAATTATACGGTTTGTTCATTTGCGGTATTAGAAGTTTAAATGTAATATCAATTGGATTTTGATTAAAATTAGATTTAGATTTGAATAGTTTTTGTTTTGTGTGAAATTCTTAATTACTTTCATTTCTTTGCCTTTCCTCCCCCCTGTTCTCCCCGCCTTGATTGCTATGAGCGAGTGTGCCTCACTTGCCCACCTTTTAAATTAATAACGAGCGGAACTTTGGTTCCAAATTCACTCTTTTTAGCCTGCGCGTCCTTGTTTTATATTAATTGATTTTTCTTGTCTTTTTTGTTCCGCTTCTTAGGCTGCTTGGCTGCTTGGCTGCTTGGCTGCTTGGCTGCTTAACTCTTTGACTGACTTCTTGACTGAGTTTTGTTGAGTTCTTGGTAGACTTCTTTGCTAACTTCTTGGGTGACTTCTTGATTAACTGATCCCTGTGCTTCCTTCAGCATTCATTCACTGGTACTCAATTTCTCCCTTTGGGTCTTGTACAGCCCTTTTTTTATTAGGTGGGTAGTTGGTTGATGAGCCCCTCTCTCAGCCTATCGGTTTTAGGAGGAGTGAAGCAGGCAATGATGCGTTAATTGGCTCGATTGTCTCTTCTGATTTTCCTCGCTGGGTTTTCGGGTCCTGATTGGAGCGGAGGCTCCTCGAGTATCGTTCGCAACCAAGATTTGTTCAAAATTTTTTTGTAATTATTAAATAATCAAGGTCAAAATAAATCGAATCGACCGTACATAGCTTAAACACTACTTAATACTAACAAGAATATTATAATTAAATCCACAGCAAAATATAGTTATTAATAATTTTATAGTAATAAAATATAATAAAAATAGAGCAATGCTTGTTATCTCGCACGCTACGTTGTATAAATTCGTAGATTAATTTCTTATAATAAAAGTTCACTAAGAACACTAAATTCATTAAAATTAACGTATATTTTTTTTTCTATTTTCTGGTTAAACTAAGCTCCGGAACGAAAACTCGATAAGAGGTTTTGAGAGGCCAAAATTATTTCCGACATATATGCTGAAGTTAAAATATTCAAATTCAAAAAAATATTATATCATAATTTCTAATGCTTAATTTCTAGCTTGAAAGGGAAAAATTCGTTAGTCATGATGCGAACAGGATGCAGACACGGTTTTATGGCCCTCTTTACTCATTGGCATCTCGGTGCCCACGTGTTCGGAGGCTGCATGCGCTTTGCATGTAAGTGCGAGGGTGCGAGGAGCGGAAGAGCGTAATAAAAAAAAGAATGCGCGCTTATATGAATTTGGACTATAGATTTTCATTGCCGTTTGGAGACTTAGTCAAGGAAAATTTCCCTGCGATACTTGACTCGGTTCCCACAGCTCATGGGAAACGGTTTTTACTTCATCGTCGGTCTTAATACTAAGAAAAAAAATTATTGCCTTCTTTTAAAATCATATGGCCCGCCGTTACATGGAAAAATTAGTATTTTTGAACAATTGTTTAAAAAATCTGAATAAATTTGAACGTATTGCTTGGATGATTTTAAGACTTTTTTGTTCCTATAAAATTTTTCCGCAAGTACATAGTTATTGCGAAAAAAATTGTTGAATATTAAAAATAAAAATTATTGTTTCGGACGCCATTTTGTAATATATTTTTTTTAATATATTTTTTTATTATTTTTAAGCAAATAACTTTTAGTTTATGGTCCATGGACACGATATTTGTCGGCATTAAGTATGTAGAAAAATGCAAGTGAACTTATGTCATTTTAGGGACTTCTAACCATCACCATTCGAAAGAGCGACTTTCAAAATATAGAATATCGTGGTTCAACAATTTTTTTCGATCAAATTCATTATACAGTGAGTCTCTGAATTTTGGTGTAGAAAAGTGTCCATTTAGGCGTTCATCCCAGGTAACACAAAAAGTTTCAGAAACGTTTCTAAAACATTTTATGGGAAACTTTAAAAAGTCTGACGTGAAACTTTGAAACGTTTCAGAATTAAAGTGAAAAAAAAAGTTTTGGTAACGTTTCCAAAACGTTTTTATCGATAAAAATTTAAGCTTACTATAATATTGTCACGGTTATGGAAGGTTTGGAAGACGTTTAAAAAACGGTTTCCTCTCCTGTTGAAAAAATCAAGGTGAATTTTTATTATACTATTTATAAACATCATCTGTTGGGAAATTATTATTTTAAATACTATTTTCTTAATTAAAATGGTAATATTAACGGAACCAGAAAAAAAAGTAATCGAGTGCGTCTCGAACTCATGACATCTGGCTCTGTAGCCTCATTCTTTACCGTTTCAGCCATTTTCTCATTTTGATTTCTATAGTAAATGTTAATATATAATGTATGCTGCAAATACAGGACTTGAAAATTGGGATTCTACGGGTCAAATGCTATAAAATAAAACATTATCAAATTTTATAAGAACTCCTAAGCGTATGTGTAGACTATGTATCATACATGATTATGCACAAAAAATTGAGTAATACATACAGATCAAATAGGAGGTTAGATTTCACTTGGGAGTGTGGACGTGTCTTGGATGTGAGCGCGAGTTTTGGCGAGAAAGTCAAAGAGGAAAAGTGTTTGAGGAGAGAAATAGAGGTGAAAAGAGCGTGGAGGTGGAGGAGAAGTGGAGAGGAGAGAGAGAGGCCAGGAGAGGAGCAGGAAAAAGCAGAGAGAGAGGAATAAAGAAAAAAAATAAAGTTGAGGTTAAGAGAGAAAACCAGAAAGCGGGAAAGACAAGCAGAGAGGAGGGGCGGTAAGAAGTAAAGGCAGAGGCAGAAAAGGTAAGACAGGGAATAAAGGTGGGATCACGGGTAGTTATAGAGAATCGAATTAAGGCGTACGAGATAGGATGGAAAAATTTATGACAACAGAAAAATTAAGAGATAAAGGTGGAAGATTGGATAAAAAAGGCCCAGAGGAGGAAAAGAAGAAGAGAGTAAAGGTGGCGAGGGGGAGAGAGAGCGGGGAGGGGCTGAGGGAGAATATTAGAGGAGAAATGAGGGAGGCAAAGAGATGCAAGAGTGAGAGCGAGGGAAGCGAGATGGACGGGGAGGGGGGAGAAGGACTGGACAACACGATAAGAGAAGGGGGAAAAAGTAGTGGTGCAGAAGAAATAATGGAAAAGATACGGACAGACATAAGGGAATTAAGAGAGGTATGGGAGGAGGAAAGGAAAGAATGGACAGAAATGTTTAAAGAAATAATGGGAAAAATGGAAAGAATGGAGGCAGAGGGGAAAAGAAAAGAAGAAAGGTGGGAGAAGGAAATAGGAAAAGTTAGGAAAGAACAAGAAAGAAAGAGATGAAAGAAGAAAGAGAAAAAGCAGAACGTAGAGAAAAGAAACTGCAGGAAAAATGGGGAGAGAAGATGGACCAGTTGGAAGAGGAATGCGTGAAACTAAAAGAAAGCATAGAAGGAGGAAACAAGAAGCAAAGAGGTACAGAAGTAGGCAATAAGGAAGAATTAGAGCATATGAGAGAAAAAATGGATAGAGAAAGTAGGATAAACAATATAATAGTGACAGACCTAGAGGGGGAGTTAAGATGGGAAAAGAAGGGGGAGGCAGAGGTCTGGTTAAGGGAGGTACTAGAAATGAAAGGAGAGATAGTGAATCTGAGAGGAATAGGAGGAACAACGGAGAAAGATGAGCGGAGAGAAAGAAGAAAAAACATGTGGCAAATTAGATGCGCGTCATGGGAACAAAAAGAAGGAATTATGAAGAAGAAAAAGAATTTGGCACAGAAAAAGATATACATAGATCAGGACTGGACGTGGAAGCAGAGAAGGATAAGAGAGGAAGTAAGAAGGAAAGCGAAAGAAATAAGAAGTAAAGGTAAAGGAGGCCTGCAATGGCTCGGTCGGTAGGGCGACGGACTCGCACCCGGTAGGCCCGGGTTCGATTCCCAGTTCCTGCTGATTGATACAAGCACCACTGAAAAAAGTTTCATGTGCTTTGTTCTCAAACACATTGCAAGCCTCCGTCGCTGATTAGCACTGATGAAGCATAAATAGAGCGACGTTAAAAATAAAAAAAAAAAAAAAAAAAAAAAAAAAGTAAAGGTAAAGAGGTAAAGATGTGGCATAACGGGGTGAAATCAGAGGAAGAAGAATGGTGGTGGAGCGAGAGAGAGGGAAAAATGGTAGGAAAAGGGGTGGAAGGGTTTCGAAAGCAATAGGGATAAAGGAGAGAGAGAGAAGAGAAGGGAGAGAGGGGGGAGGAAGCCAGTAAAAATACTATTCTGGAACGTGGCGGGGCTGAGGAGCATGGAGGAAGATGACTGGGAATATGTTAGGGAATTCGACATAATAGGGCTAACGGAAACCTGGGTGAAAAGGCAAGGGGCAAGAACTGGTGTGGAGAAACAACTGAAAGGGTACAGTATAGAGTGGAGAGATTCAAGAAGAGAAGGAAGAAGTGGGAGAGAAATAGGGGGAGGAATAATGGCGGTAAGAGAGAGGAAAGGGATGAATAAGGTTGAATGGAAGAAAGAAAGGACAAGTGAGGTAATAGTAGGAGAAATAAAGATCGGAAGGAAGGAATACATGATAGCATCGGTGTATATGCAACATGAGAAGAAGGAAAACTATGAATACCTAAGTGAAGAGATAGAAGAGAACAGAGGAAAAACAATAATTATAGGAGGAGACTTCAAAGCAAGAACAGGAACCGAAGGAAGGGAATGGGAGACAGAAGAAAAACTAGAAGAAATTAAGGCCAAGGATAAAGTGTTAAACGCAGAGGGAGAAGAAATGATAAAATGGCTAGGAGAAATGGGCTTAGTGATAACGAATAAGAGAAAAGAAGGAGATGAAGAAGGAGAAATAACATATATAGGAGCGAGAGGAATGTCAACGATAGACTATGTAGTAGGTAACGAGGAAGGTGATGAGGCGATAAAAACGGTTCAAATAAAGGAGAGGGTAAAGTCGGACCACTTACCAATAGTGGTGGAATTGGGAGACAAAATAGCGGAAGAAAGAAAAGAAGAGGAAGAAAGAATGATAGACGACTGGAGTGAAGAAGGTATAAGGGAGTATCAGAGATGGATAGATGCAATAGAGGGAACAGATAAATGGAAAGATATAAAAAATAGAGTGAAGAACGCAGTTGTAAAAAAGAAGATAAGGAAAAAAAAAGGATCAAAAAAAAGCTGGCGGAGAAAAGAATGTAAGGCACAAAGGGATAGGGTGATGGTAGAGTTAAATAAGGTAAGAAAGGGGGAAGGAGACAGAAGCAAATATTTAGAAGCAAAGAGAGAATACAGAGAGGAAATAAGAAAAGCAAAAGAAGAGGAAGGGAAAAGATTGGCAGAAGAAATAAGAACAGATAAGACGAGAAGAAAATTCTGGGATAAAGTGAATAGCAATAGGAAGAAAAGAATTGGATTAGATGAAAATATAGGAAAAGAAGAATGGATAAAGCACTTCAAGGAACAACTGGGAGAGAAAGAACAGGAAGAAGGTAAAGAGGAAGAAACCGAAGACAGCGAAGGAGAGGAAGGTGAAGAAATCAAAGAAAGAGAAGTAAAAGAGGTAATAAGAAAAATGAAAAAGAAAAAGGCGACAGGAGAAGATGGTATAGCAAATGAAGCTTGGGTGGAAGGCACGGAAGGCTTGATAAAAGATATGACAAAATGCTTAAATGGAATATGGAACGGAGAAGGATATCCGGAAGAATGGAGAAAGGGAATAATAGTACCAATATATAAGAAAGGGAGGAAAGAAGAAGTAGGAAACTATAGAGGAATAACGCTGATGGACACGGGATATAAAATATATGCGGAAATACTGAGAAAAAAGCTGGAAAGAGAACTAGAAGCTAAAGAAACGCTAAGTCATACGCAGATGGGATTTAGGAAGAAAAGAGGAACAATGGACGCGATATTTATATTAAAAACAATAATAGGGAAGGAAATAAGGGAAAAAGGAGGAAAACTGTTCGTATTCTTTGCAGACATGAAGGCCGCTTTTGATAAGAAGCAAGAAGACGAAGCTACAAGACCCTAAGGAGAGACGGAAAGAGAAGACAGAGAAGCAAGACTCGCAGACACATCGACACACACACACATACACACACACACACACACAACACAAACATACGCGTAATCATAAACATACTCATGCACACACACACACACACAAGACACAAGTAACAGCAACTACATAAGCGAGAGAAAGCAGTATTGGAGGACGGAGAAAAATGGGAATGAAGAAGATTCGAAGAAGAGAAAGAAAAAGGCAAATTATAAGATACTAAGGAAAAATAAGTGAGGTTGAGGAAAGGAAAGGCAGAGGGAGCAATAGGAAACAAGAAAAAGGTGTCAATGCCTTAATAACGAGAAAGATAGAGGAAATGATTAGCAAGAATGAGAAGAAAAGCAAAGGAAAGGCAAAGGTTAAAAGGCAAAAGAAAATATGCAAGAAAGAGAAAAACAGAAGAGAGGAAAAGGCAGATCTTGGAGAGAGAAAGAGGAAGAGAAGAGTAATCAGAAGAAAAATGAGAAGAAAAGAGGAACAGGCAGGCGTAGAAGACGAGGCCACAAGAGTTGCAGACACACCCACAAAGGCACATATTTACACAACATATACACACACACGCACGCACGCACACACACACACACACACACACACACACACACATACATAATCAACTACACAAACTGGATACGAGACACAAATAGTAATATAAGAGATGTAAAGTAATGTAACATATAAGTTGTAAATAAATAAACTAAACATACAGATCAAATAAAAACGACTATGGAAATTAAAATAAGAAAATAGTTCAAGCGATATACGGCGAGGCTTGAGAGCCGAAGGTCGTAACTTCCAGATACATTCGGATCACTAATTTTTTTTCTTTAACCTTTAGAGGGTAGGAAAACCACTATAGTGGCTCAAAATAATTTCTAAAGTTATTCTGTAAAACAGGTTAATTTTGAGGTTTTTAGGCAAACTGATTACGAATTTGATGTCATAAGTCAAAAATTACGAAACAACCATAAACTAATCCTAAAATAAGGGTAAACTATCTTTTTAGTCGCGAAAATAAGCTTTCTATAGTAAGGGAGTGTGAATATAGTTTTCTGAGGTATTTTTCAACGCTGAATCGAATTCCAAGGTCAAAATTACGAAAAAAAACCATAACTAAATCAGGTATAAGCTCCCTGTGCCAAATAAAACAATTTTTAATAGTGTAAAAATTAGCATCACCCCTGAGGACGGGAAAGCCACTATAGTGGCTCGACCATCGATCGCCACTTCACATATGAGTATTCACCAATATTAGACACACATAGTATGCGTTTTCTACAGAAAATACTGAGCAGTAAAAAATTCCAAATCTCCATCCACTAAAGGTTAATATCAATATTTTAATGGCTTAAAAATGTATAAAAAATAATAATTTAACAAGTATAAAGAGTCTATTTTTGTAGAATGAAATACCACCTCAAATTTTTCAACTATCAAATCATTTTTTAAATGTTATCCAAACGTTCCACAAACGCGTATTTTTATCAAGTACTAAAAAATCTGCGGATATATTCACGTTTCCGAAAACGTTTTTTTGATGATCGGAATGTGTTAAGTAATAACAAACGCCAACAATATAATCTCATTTATATATAGCCTAGCAAGTAATCAGATATTATAAGGATAGTTTCATGAGTTAGGTTAAAATTATTGAACGATTTAATTTCATCATAAATAGTATTATTTTATCCATTAGTAATAATAAATATATTTATTTAATCGATTTAATTTCTTTAATTTTTTCGTTATTGAATAATGTTGCAATCTCTAGATTCATAATGTTAAAAGTGGAATGACATTCTCCAAATTTTTCTAGCATTAAAAAAAAATGATATTGATAGGAAACAGAAGAAAGGTCGAAAAATTGGTTGTTTATATGTTAATATCCAGTTCACAAGCAACGATTTTTTCCTTCATGTAGACATCATTTTGAAGTGATTAAAGGAAATCAGTTATTTATAGAAAAATGTCTTGAGAAATATTCCAGTTTTACCGGACTATGCATAAATTGCTGTGTAACGGTCCAGTCTGATTTGTCTCTTTTCCTACTGTAAAATAGCAACCCGTCGTGCACGAGAAAACTGAAGAAAAACGGTAATTGAGCGAAGGCGCTGTTCTCACGTACATGTAAATGTGTTAGGGCAACTCTGCGAAAACAAGACTATATAAGGAGCGTGACGTCACGAGCGTGGGAAATTTATTGTTTACAATGCAAAATCGACAATTGCAAAGTTTTTTCTAATGAACAAAAGCATTCTTTAGTTAATTTTGATGCGCTGATCTCGAATTTCATGTTATTATAGTTATTAAATATGTATTTGTTAGTTTAATTTAATTGACAAGTAAATAGTGTTAGTTATTTTTCAACAAATAATTATATTGCAAATTTGAATATACAATTGCGATCGTAACGTAGTGAAACAGAGAAGCAAGAATTTGACACTTTGATAACTAATTTTTGACTGAGTTATTAATATATAAAAAATTTATAATTTATTTAAACAATTAAAATTGCGTTGCTAGATAGCGATTCCACTCTATATATCTATAAAATTAATGATAATGATTGTTACCAATTTGCTGATTTTTAAATAACTAAAAGAGAAATTTACAAATTCGTTTTTTAATTATTATTCAAAATTAGATAGTTAAATTAATCGTTTTTGTTTTGGATAATGTTCCATTAATCGCAAGCGATTTTGTGATGTAAAAATTTTCCGTAAATTTATTGTAAATTTTGTGTTATTTGAATATCAAAATTATACCACTTATAACTTTAAAAGGCGATTTTTCCTCAAGAAACGATTTTTGTTAAAAAATTTGATATTTCATACTTGATTTTTTAAGTCATCAATTTTCAATTTCGATCGAGCCATTTTGCGACAAAATATGTACAAAGTTTATGTTAATTTCAAAAATAGCGTTGTAGGAGCTACCAAGTATAGGAAGGAGCCAATTTCGCAATAAATTCGTTCGTCGCTGCGGCAAGAGAATTCATTATCCTACCTTGCTTAGCAGCGAGAGCATTGAATCGAAATAAAGACTCGGCTATTTCCTGAGACTACTTTCATTATTCAGTGGTTAGCCTGCTAATTCGTTACGATATCTAAGCGCTCAACTCATAAGACTCTCTCTCTCTTATAAGAAAAAGTAGCCTTAGAATATTTCCTCTCTAAAATCATTAATTGCCTAGAATAGAATTGAATATCTGTTGCGGCGCTGTCGGATTTTTCCCCGATAGATGCAACAATACTCAATTATATTTTAAAACGGCTCATCGAAACAGCGAATATTGTGTTTGCTATTCGGCGAATATTGAAATTTCAATTCAATTCTTATAGAGTATATGCGTGTTAACTTTTTGCTACTCTCGGAAACGCGATTACAAATATAACAGAAAGAGTCCGAATTATTTACTTGACTAACGCGAGATAGAATCAAATATTACAGCTGTGCTAGATTTGTGAAAGCTGACGTATAATTAGCAGAATAGAGTTGAATTACCAAAATATTACAGAAACATGTGTATTTTTTAATAGTAAACAGTAAGGATACCCGTTATACTGGGTAGTGAATATACCTTTAATGTAGGGCATAAAATGAATTTATATTATTATTACTGAATAAATAACTGAACTAAACGTAATATTATTATGGAAATTGTAGCAAGAATCCATATATCCCACAATGAATACTACGCATCCCATTTCGCACGCCAAATTTCCGCAAATGAGTCCGCCCTAATATCTTGCGAGAGGATTTAAAAGCGAGCGCAGCCTCAAATCACCCCTCTTGTTGCTACGGCTATGTCACTGAGAGGAGGTCCCATCGAGCCATCCAGCTGGATGCTCCTTCCGTATAAGACTATCAAGAACTTGACGACATTGCTTTGAGGAAGGTTCTCCAGTAAATGCCGACTTCGAATTGCCCGATGTGGATCTCGCAGCCTGATATAGCGAATTTAGATGTACATCAATTCTCGGCGATACTGCAAGTTGCCGTGCAAAGAACTACCTATAGATTCATGACGCTCATAAGTATGTAAGACCCAAGCCTATTTTAACGAACAACGGATCTATGGATTAACGATAAAATATTGATGGACTTTGAATGTATATTCGGAAAGATTAGACGTAGTATTTGTTACTTAATGAGTGCTATTTCGGTGTGTGTGTGTGTGTGTGAGAGAGAGAGAGAGAGAATTTGATAGATTTGATTAAAGATAACTGTTTTGATTTTGTTGTTTCCAGGATCTTGTCGATCGGGTTGGCTGCGTATCTTATTTGTCTTTACTCTACCGACAGTTAATCTCTCATATTTACTTGACCGCTTTAAATATATTTACCTTTAATTGTTCAGTAGCGATAATAAACTAATTTTATAAAACTGTCTTAATTAAAAACGAAACATTAATCTGTATATAAAAATTTTTTTTCATTGTTTGAATTGTTTATTTAACTATTTCTGCTGAATCAAACATGGATGTTGAGGCTCTGCGCACAAATAATTTTTATAAAAGGTTACTTATAAAGGAACAAACAAATTTATATCATCGTTTTGCATTTTCATATAAAGAACAATCTTGCAATCTCATTTATTTTTTACTTATTAAATAAAAAAAAATTGTAGTCGCCAACTTACCAAAGTCTATCGATATATCTTAATCGCACACATAGTCTAGACATAAAGTATAGACTATCAGTACATTTGATGTGCCGACGTTTTAGCTGAGAGAGAGACAGAGAGATAGACGAACTATGTTTTCCAGATGCATCAGCGGTTAAGTTGGCAGCGTCTCTGTGTACTAATTTTGCGTTAATTAGTTTGAACCCCGTGGTATCCTTTTTCTCTTTTTTTTTTCTTTCGTAAACTATTATAATCGTTCATGCCCTCGCAAGAAGATAACAATTGTACAACATGTCTTACTGTTATGCTCACTTTTATGTGAATACGAGGCTAATTGTTTTTCGAATCGAAGCACTATAACTTCTCAAGCGAAATAAAAAACAAAACAAACAGTAAACTCCATCACAGAAAATTGAATATTTAAACAAAGGGATAGACCTATTTCTAATGTTTTGTATTTTTTAACAAAGGTTATTGTAAAAAATAGTGCAATGTAATTTCAATAAAGTTTTTTTATATCATTAAACACCTTTGAATAAGACAAGTTTTGCCAATCTCATGCGTATTCCATGTTTTTTTCTTCATAGATTAATGTACTGTAATGCAGGCGTACTGAAAATATTGAGTAGCTACTAATTTAATTAATTTAATTAATTGATATCGGTGGTCAGCTAAGAATTTTTGATCAAACACGTGATTTGTCTGGCTAAATATTATACTGGATAGCGCCTTGAGAGTCATTCTTTCTAGTATATTTTGTTTAACCAATCTGATTTGCAGTCTAAAAATTTTTTCCACTGTCCGACAAATTGTAATCACATCAGTTGAAGCTGAAATTAAACGACCGTAGCATTTAGGTTGTTGGAGTTTAAATACAGGTAAGTTTCTATAAACCATTTACTTCAACCTCAGTTTATAATAATTTGGAGTAGCTATCGCAAGAGATTTTCTTTTGAATGTATTTAACGACCCTTCCAGATATATATGTTTTGGATTATGAGGTGAATATTAAATAAATTAAGATGGAATTGTATTTTAAATGTAAGTTCTTTATTCCAAGTGCATTAGGAAAGGCACGTCTATATCGGAAGACTGTCAGTTCTTAACTAAAAAGGCAAACTAAATGTTTTAATTATTCGGAGATTTGATCACCCTCTCAATGTCAATGCTGTGAGAATGGAAATACTATGCATACTAAACTGCTCTTGTCACACTTTATAGTTTTCTCGAAATTTCGTTAAAACGTAATATACAGGGTATAACAAAAGTAACGATACACCCAAAAAATTGTCCAACTTACAATATTTTTATAAATACTGAAGGTCACTCTTGTAGTAAAATTCAACGAGGAATTCAATGATGACCTTGGATTTGACCTTGAGCCTGACCTTCAAAGTCATTTCAAAATCAACTTTTTTTTTTAATGGGAACCCCTATTGTTGACAATGGCAATCGAAAGAGCGGGAAATTTTACATCCAAACATGTGCTCAGGTCATAGATCAAGGATGACTTTGAAGTTCATTTGAAGGTCATTTAAACTCCACCACGGTCTGACGTTATGTAAGGTTTTTATCATTTTAGAGGAGATCGTTTCATTAGTAGCTTTCGATGAGGAATCCAAAGGTGATCTTGGATTTCTCGTTAAATTTTACTACAAGAGTGATCTTCAGTATTTATAAAAAAATTGTAAGCTGGAAAATTTTTTGGGTGTATTGTTACTTTTGTTACACCCTGTAGATTGATTTTTGTTCTCGTGTTTGACTCATACACATACATTCAACATGCAACGACATCATCAATATAAGAACTAAAATTGATTTCATCAAGGAGATCAAAGATTGCAGAATTATCAATTTTTTCTAGTATTGTTTCATCAAGGACTACAATTAAGCGACAATAGTACACTGATACTGACATGTGCAAGTAACTTGCGGTGAGTCCCCAGATTATTGTTACATCCGCCAAGCCGCCTAATGCACGAAAAAAAAATTTCCAAGTGATTCTCGGAAAATTTGTAGGTCAAAAGAAATCGACATTGAAAAACATTGTAAATAAATCCTCGGCTATTGCAACAGCGTTTTTCAATCCAGTAATCAAATTAAGAAAGCTAGTATGTTTCTTTGTTTTTAATATAGGCCTTCCTTCAATTTTAAAATTTTTTAAATAATTCACTAGCTCTTCGACCTTTTTCTTTTTTTCTTCTACATTTCCTCTTATGATAGCATGCTTCCCAAGATTTTTGTTATAAATATTTCTAGAATTTAATATATCAAATGCGTCATTGACATTCAGACAAAACTACTGGTTGCAGCAAAATCTTTGAATTTGTCGAGTTGAAGGTCCTCTATGCAGAAGTCAAGGGCTTTAGCAACGCTGCTGCTTAGTATTTGCGTAGCTAATTTGACTTTCATTTTTTCGTTGTGAAAATTGACATGTCTTTTTTTAATTTAGTTGCACTCTCTTGTAACATTTCGAGATTCGTAATAAATTGGAACGAAATCGTTTCACCTTCGTCGTCAGTAATACTACATTTAGCTAATGTATTTCTTACCAATTTTAGTGCGTAACATGAGTCGAGTGTGATACGAATTTTTTTAGTTTTTCCACATAAGGTATATTTAAAGAAAACCTCCAATGTGCTATATCTTAATCTAGAGCCGAGTTGTTCGGTCATAGTAATACTGGAGGATGTGCCATCGAAAATGATATTTTTAATTTTTAGATTATTTTTTAAGCATGCATTTAAAAAATATTTAAATACCTCCTTCAAAAAATACTCTTTGTCACTGCCATCCGAACTCTTTATAAAATAATATGTCAATGGAATCTTGTAGTTGCTATTGACAGGAATAAGCATAAATACCAGCGCGTTCGATGCCAGCCAATTGTGGGACTTATCATCAACAAAAATCTCACCATTTTTTTAACTGCTGCAACCCATTCGACTCTTTGTCGTGTAACCATCTTATTGCAGGTTAAATTAAAAACAATATTTTTGTTTTTTTCTTTTCCATCTTCTACTAAACGTTTTGCGCTCGAAAGAGCTTCAGCGGATGGTCCAAGTTGAATATTATAGTTCCTTAGGTAAGACCTCAGTGTAGAAATATTCGGCATTAAGTCACCAAAATTTTCTTTCAGAAATAAATACGCACTCGGAGAAAAGAAATGCAAATTTAAGGAGAAATTACGTAATTCGTCCGGATAGATTTTGTATGACTTTCCTTGCAAGATGTTTGTCAGCAATTTTTGAACACCAGTAGGTAACGTCTGCAATAAAATATAAATTATAATGTAACAAGCAACCCGAAATATGTACATGCGTAAGCGAGAATGTCATTAAAACTAAAAATTTGTTAAAAAAAATTTGAGAAGTTTTACTTGAACAGAAAATGAATTCGGTTCTACTTTTCAAAAATATGAATTTATGGAGCTCGATCTATATTCCAGTATTTTTAGTTCTCACATGTGAGTACTATCGAAGTTTTGAAAACTAGAAAAATTATAACTAAGAAAATTGCAAAGCACATGTGTTTAATCGAATTCGTGTTTGAAAGCTCTGCATCTAGATAATGTACTTACACTTATGAACTGTTCGGCGCTTTTGTTCAGACCATTTTTCTCTTTCATCGTCAAGATTAAATCGTTATATGATTTTACGGATTTATTCGTGCTGCTACAGTTTCTCTGTAATTTTGTAATCGTCTTTCTTTCATCCATATATTCTTGAAAAAATCGCCATTTCTCATCATCCACAGAGTCAGCTTTCGAATAGAACATTTTATAACCGAAAGTCACTTTCAACCTCTTCGGACTTGACGCGTCTTCGTCACGCGGTTCGTTTGAATGACGTCTAAAAGTATAGAAATATTCCGGTGACGTGACGTTTATTTACATTTGGTTAACAAAATTTATGATGACAGTACCTTTTTCGAAGTACTGTGTTTGTTATATTTTCATTGTTGAGTACATGGGATTCGACATTTTCTTCATTGCCACGCGTAATGCTGTATTCATTGACAGTATCTTTTGCTGTGAAGCGTCTTTGGTTAAATTGTTTAACGATCTATTACGAAAAAATAATTACGTGCTTTATTATAGAACAATTATTTTTAATGATAAAAACATGTAGCCTATTTATTAAATCATGCACATACGACATATACATATATACGGTTGCGATAGAAATGAATTTATTGTAATTAGAATATTATCGTTTATGAAAAATTATAATCCCTGAAATTTCTTTATATCGCAATTACTGCGCGGCATACTTTATATACTAGGGTTTTGCAAACGCTCGTATTCGGATAAAATGCTCACAGTCCTGCTAATACCAGACGCATTCACGCTCGCCACGGGGCTGACGATAACAAATTCCACTAGAAATCGGATCAAATGCTCGTGTATACGGAACGGATGGCGGTAATTCGAAAAAGATTCGACGTTTAAAGAAACTCTAGAATGAAATGTCGGATAATTGAGAATTGAATTAAAATGTATACATCGTGTAAATACGAGGTCTGTCCGGAAAGTATTGGGCCTACGTTTATATTTTCGTGCTAGCGTTATTTTTTATCGTCTGGTGAGTGGCATCCTTCAAAGTAATCCCCACTTGATTGAATAACACGGTTCCATAGATGTTTCCACTTTTCAAAACAGTCCTGGAACTCACTTTTAGGGATAGCCTTAAGTACACTCGTCGCATTGTTTTCAACCGTTGTTTTGTCATCGAAATAGTGTCCTTTGAGTGGTTTTTTTAGTTTTGGAAACAGCCAAAAGTCACAAGGTACTATGTCGGGACTATATGAAGGTTGTTAATTCATATTTATCAGTGATGACCCTGAAGTGATGTTCTTCAATGTACGGCCGGAACTTTCCAATAGCCCATACTACTGCCAAGCACTCTTTCTCGGAGACCGTATAATTCCTCTCAGCGCTGTTGAGTGATCGACTGGCGTATTCTATTACACGCTCCTCTCCATCGACATCATGCGTGAGGACTGCCCTGATCCCACTGTCACTGACATCAGTTTGCAATATAAACTGACCGTAATGATCGGGAGATTGCAGTATTGGGGCGGAAGTCATCGCCTCCTGCAACCTCGTGAAAGCTCGCTCTTGCTCCTCCTCCCAAGAGAAACATATATTCTTCTTTGTCAGGCGGTTTATAGGTTCAGCGATCATGGCAAAGTCGGGTATAAAACGGCTATACCACGACGTCATTCCCATGAATCTCTTAACCTGTTTGACAATCCGGCGTGTTGGATACTCTAATATCGGTCGTATCTTCTCGGGATCTGGTCTTACTTCGTCCCGGTTCACGAAAACTCCCAAATATCTAACTTCCGTCTTACAGAAGTGGCTTTTGGCTTTGTTGATGGTTAGGCCCGCATCTAGAATTCTCTTTAATATCATTTCTAGGTGCCGCTTATGCTCCTCAAATGACGATGAAACCACAATTACGTCGTCGAGGTAAGCAAAAGCGAATGGATCCATATCCTGGCCTATCACCTTATCCATCAACCTCTGGAAGGTTGCTTCCGCGTATGACAGTCCGAAGGGCATTCTCTTGAATTGAAAGTGACCCAATCCAGGTAATGTAAACGTCGATGTCGGACGCGATTCTTCCTTTAGGGGAATCTGATGGTACACGTTACTCAAGTCTAGCGTAGATATAAACTTTGCATCCCTTATCCGTCTTAGGATGTCGTTCATATATGGCAAAGGATAGGCATCTGGTTTGATTATTGCGTTTATTTTTTGGCAATTCACGCAAAACCTATACTTTCCATCAGCCTTTTTTACCATCACCACTGGGCTTGACCATCCGCTGGTTGCTAGTTCGATTACATCTTTTTCCAGCATAACCTTGACCAGCGCGTACATTTCTTCTCGCACCCTATCAGAAACTAGGTAGTACTTCTGTTTGATGGGTCGAGCACCACCAACATCTATTTCGTGCTCAACCCCCACGGCACAGCCTAAAACATCTCCTCTGTCAGAAATCTCTGTCAGAAATCAATCTTCTGACGAGGTCTTCGATTTCTTCAAGCTGTGTTTCCATGGCTTCTTACAGTCCTACTGGTGGGAGAAATACCGTACCGTTAATTCCCGCCACTTCCATAGGTACTTTGACCTGGACGTCCTTCAACCATAAATCATCCTCATCGGGATCCAAAACTGCGCGGAACTCTCTTATAAAGTTCGCGCCTACGTAGCAGTCATCCGTAAGCAGTGGCGTAATGACGACTCTAATCCTCCTTGTGATTCCTCCTACCTTAAAGGGAAACATCACGTGACCAATGATGGGGCATGGACGCCCGTCAGCGAGCCTTGCATCACCCGCCCTGGTCACATTAAGTCCGAATCCTATCTTCGATGCCAATCTTAGCCCTAACTGTCCCATGACCGTAGATGAGGCGCCGGTATTATACAGTACGCTAATCTTAAAGTCGCCTATTTCTACCCGCAACCACCATCTGGTCTCATCCTATCCACGAGTATTATTGTATCCACGAGTCGCATCCTTTCCTCCATTCGTCGTACTTTTCAGCGGTTTTTTCCCTTCCGATATTGCTACAACGATAAGATTGCTCATACTTGTGGACTCTTTCGACAGGAGAGTTTTTTGTGTGGAGGGGATCGAGCCTTTCAGGTTTTCGGGTTGCTAGATCCTCATATTTATCGAGTCTTCCCCCTCCTCCACAACTTGTATGTGACCACCTGGTCCTTCCAGGATGACTACCCCCTTACTATGCCGAGGGCTGACATCAGGCTCAATAGCCTTCTGCTCTTCTGTACCGCTAGGTTCTGGGCTCTTTTGATACTCTACTAAGACCTGTTGGATCTCTGGATCACCACAACTTGCTCTTTCCTGTCGACGACCTGCAGCGAGAGATCGAATTTACTGTAGGCGCGAAGATGACCTCTTCTCTTTGCTCTCCTTGCAGTTTCCCTTGTTGCAGTCTGGACAGAATTTACGGCTAAATCCCAGTTCGCCACAAGCGGAACACTGGAGAGGCTTAGTGAAGTCGATCTTCCGCCTGTGTCCTTCTCGCCGCTCGCCAGGAGACTTGGGAGGAAATGAATTCCTTCTTCTCCCTGGCCATCGGCTTTTACGCTGTTCTGGAGGACTATCCTGTCTTTCCTTGGCCATTTAGAGCAGGATCTTCTCTATGCCCTCTAGACGCTCCTCCATCTTCTTATCAGAAGTGGCGGTTTGCGTATCCGATACCGTTGCTTACTTGGTAGGCCTCCTGGCAGGGTTCTCCATGCCTTGTCCGCACTTTAGATCTCCCTCTTTCATTACACGCGCCTTCCCTTCGCTGGCCACTACAGCGATTTGGGACCCGTTATCAGTCGTTCTTTTGCTCGGCTGGTATGCGTGCTGATGGAAGATCGTCGAGTTTGGATCCGCGAATACGCGTGGACGACGACCGTAAAACAAAGTGTACTTCGGTCGCCCTCCTGTTAAACTCGCATATTGTTGTCAACTCATCCGATACAGCTGTATCTGGATGTTCGGAAGGAGGTTTGCATGGAGCAGGTCTAATAACCTCTCCAAGGATATTGGTGGTTTCAGTCTATTCATAAGAGCCACCAGGTTGGACACGTAGTCTCTAACCAATTCGTCTTCGCCCTGGAATCAGTTCTGTGCTTCCTGAAACTGCCTACAATACTTATTGTTATCGTATCAGGTCCTTGCGTTACCTTCGAGGATCTTTGATACGGAACAAAGCACGTCGTCGTCGGTTAAGCCTGCGCCCACGCACAGATCGTCCAACCTGGATAGAAACGTGTCCACCCACTGTGCCCTACTGCCCGCAAACCTCAATTTCCATCCGCGGACATTTTTTCTAACATCTCGGGTTGTGGAGAGCCCTGAGGATAAATGAGAACCGGTGCCAGACGTTCCGCTTCGACTCCTCTGTCGAACTGGTGCGGATCTCCCGTACTTCTTTGGATCCCCTTCACCTCCTCTTCTTTGGAGGGCTTCCGGTGGAGTGTTATCTTTTTTCCTGGGGACGGGTCTTGGAGGAGCCAGTGTTCTTCACGGAATTTCAGGATCGTATTGGCAGGTGAATGTGTCCTGGAAGTCCACATTACGTCTGCGACGCAGTTGAATTGAGTCACGCTGAGAAGGACGGGCTGCAGTGGCTATTTCATGCATTCCGTCTTCCAACTCTCGTATTCTTTGGCGTATGTTCTGGGCTTCGCGCTCCGCACACACCTGTATGCCCTCGGAAGTCTGAAGGGTCTCTAGGATCCGACCAACCAGCTTGCGGTTACGGTTGACTCCCTCCTTCAGGTACTCTATTTCCCGGAAGGCTTTGCTCAAGTATAATTCTTCTTAAGGCTCCTTCCGGGTCCAGGATTCCTGCAACCTTAGATCCGGGTTGCTCCGTCTCCTCTCCCCCTCCTCCTGTTCCTGGGTATGGAATACCTTCTGGACGATGTGATGTCATCCTCTTCTTGGCGGCTGGCTTCTACTTTCGTGTCCTCATCCTGGCAGGCGAATGTCCTTGACATATTTGTCAAGGTTACTCCCTCCCTGTTGATGAGTCTCAGGAGATGGTCGCTGTGTTCCTCTGCGCTGAGGTTTTTCATTTCGTCGCAGATTGTGTCGAGCCACGTTTGTCTGGTGCGCTTCCCGCGTCCCGCCACCTCTTTACTGCGCGTGGTCTCCTCGAAATCTGCGACGCTGTACTCCCCCAGCAACCATCTCCCAAGCCTAGCCGCTTGCTGGGTTTCACACCTCCATCCTTGCGCAGCTCCAAATCTGCTAAGTAGCGTTCGTGCCGTGCGGAGGTCAGTTCTAATGCACACGTATCGATCTGGGCTGACAACAGAGCCATCTTGCCTCCGCACGGGTGTAGAATGTAGTCAAGGTTTAAAATATCGGCCTATTCGACCACTACCGCTTTCTATAACCCAAGGTATGAGCAGAGTATATTCTAATTAGTATAACTATCCTTAATGCCTTTTTTTCCAGGCGCAAACTCGCGAGATTATAAGTGTGTGTAGTCTCCGCAAACTATCTAACAATAAGATAAAAATATCCTACCTAAGGTCGGAGCCTGGTGTTTGCTTGCTCCGCATGGCTAATATTTTCTGAACTGCACGCTTGGATCCCGCTCCCTGCTAATATCGTCTCTCAGGTGCTTTCGGCCCCTTTTATCCACCAAACTATGGCACAAACGGACTACCTGTTAATCAATAACAACGATTTGGAATCGCTTCGACCTATTAATTATACCGCTTTCGGCCCTTTTTACAATAAATTTAGCAACTTATAAGAAAAAAGGTCAAAGTGATTCCGTTTTTTCCCCTGCAGAGGGTACACCGCTCACGATCTCGCGCTACCACCCGCTCAAACCTTCCTAAGCGTTTGCTCCAATCTTCTCTCTCTCCCATGCGTCGATTACCTTTGACGTACAATCCCATTCGTATGAAACGGGTCTTAATACCAGTTGAGCGCCATGTAACGGGGTAGATTAGCTAGTACAATAAGAATTTATTGAAGCACAAACTCCCACGATGCAGAGCTAACCGCCACTCCGTTAAACACATATGAATATACGTGTATTCACCTTTACGTTTGATTCTTTCTTTTCAGCGTCTTCTTTCTAAAAGAGTTGAACTCACCTTAAGTCACCTGATTTGTAACACTCGTTCTATCTTAGATGTGAGTGACCTAATGTTTAATCCGACTAATCCCCTAGATGAAATCGGTTTAAAATTTAATCCGTGATAGATCCGTTCAATTATTAAGAAACGAAATGCCGTAATATGGCAAATGAAATTAATAATGTTTATTTCTAAAAAATTACAGTCTTTGACGGGCCGAAAGGCTAACGTAGGCAAATAGGATTTACAATGATTAATAATAATACAGGGGGAGAGAGAGAGAGAGAGAATTCGAAACTTTGCCTCGAAAAACTAACGCTCGGCGCGAATACAAAATAACAGTCGCGATTAGACAAAATACTCTCGCTAGTATTTTGTCGCGCAATAAAAGGGAGGTGCATCTGCGGTGCAATTACGGTGATCAACCGTAATTGTTGAAGAGAATAAAAGATGTTCCTCAAATCAGCTGCGCTGCCTCGCTCGCTACCAAATTTGCTGTTTTGCTGCTACTTTATTGGTTGCTGCTGTAATGCTGCTGCTGTGATGTTACCTTGCTAACACTCGTGCACTTCCAAAATCTCAGGAAACTTTTTATTGGCAAAAACGGTGACACAGTGCAAAACTAATTTGGCGATACTCTCACTAGTAACAGCTGAGGCTTAACTGAACTTTTTAAGCTCTCGCGCGCCCTCTCTCTCTCTCTCTTAGTCGTTCGTACTAGCATCGTGAATGTACCGAATCGCGAACAGATTGATTGATCGAATCGACTACCGTTGCACTGTGTTATTTTTATAATAAATTCTATTTATTTATACGTAGCCACAAATTAAATGTTTTGAATAATCTTTACCAATTTTTATAGATTTAATTATATTACAGAATATGAATATCTATCAGAGATGATAGATATTAAGAATACGCAACGCGCATAGTGACTAATACACTTTGAAAGGATGACTATGGTTCAAACGCGGGTTAGATTCCCCGTAGTGATGACATATGTTTTTTTTTATTAATATTGTTACGTTTACGTGTAGTCAATAAAAATACGTAAATAACACAAACTAAAACTTTATTGAAACACAAACGTGATGCTTTCAACTTGACGCTCAGGCGTCAACTAACTATACAACAACAAAAATATTTATTCTGACGTTGCCGTGGATACAAACGTACGAATTCGATATTATAAATCGCGTTCGTAACACTACCCCCTCCTTTAAAAAATAACTGTCGTCCTCGACAAAAGAAAATCTTGAACCAAGCGGGTTAATCCGTCTTTAAACAATGAAGGCTCCAAGGTTACCCAAGATACCAAATCTTCGAGCACAACCTAACCAACATTCCAGAAGAAAACTGGGACCCGTCTCTTGATTCTTGAATCTTCTCTCTTGACTCCAAGCAGGTTGATCTTCAGTCTTCCAATGACGACTCTAAGCCCCAAGCCAATCATCATTCCAGAAAACAAAGGACCCGTTTCTTGAACGTCAGGAAATTTCGAAAGGAGTATTATGGGAGATATATGAGAGATTGAACTTGGTTGGGAGCTGACGCTCTGTGGCCCAACCCAAGTTCCTGTTCTGGCATTTGCCCACAGCTTGAGAAAAACCACAGCACCAAAAACTCAAGCAGAACAGTTCTCCAATTAACGACGGTCAACGTATTTCGCAAGTCTATCACTATGTACAATTTTATTCTTATGTCTAGAGGATTGTTTTATACAATAAACAACGTCGTTAATTTTTCGAATAACTTCATATGGACCTTCCCAATCGGATTGCAAGTTCGGGGGCTTTCCAATTTTTCTCTTCGGATTGAAGAACCAAATTTTTTCTTTGATTTCAAATGACTTGAAGTCAGAAGATTTATCGTAGGTCACCTTGGTACGGTTGGATTGTAAATTCATCTTTTTTCGAGCAACATCATGAATTTGGTGTAAATGATGACGAATTCTTGTGACATAATTGGAGGGAGTTTCGGGAACAACGTTGGGTGAACATCCTTGGAGTAACTCAATGGGCAATCGAAGATCTAGTCCAAGGTACATCTTCGCAGGAGTCATCCCTGTTGTCTCATTTCGTGAAGAACGAAATGCCAGAAGAAAAAGCGGAATAAGTTCATCCCAATTCGGTTGATTTTCTGAAATGAACAACGACAGATACTGCAGAATTGTTCTATTAAGACGTTCGACTTGACCATTAGATTGTGGATGTAAAGGTGTCGTTCTAGTTTTATGGATATCCAATAAAACTGTTAACTCGTTGAACAAATTTGACTCAAAATTCCTACCCTGATCTATATGGATTTCTAATGGAACTCCGTGACGGGAAATGACTTGGGAGACTAATACCCGAGCAATGGTCTTGACTTGAATATTTTTTAGAGGAATTACTTCAGGCCATCTCGTAAAACAATCAATTATAACCATTAAATACCTATTACCTGATGAAGAAGGAGGTAATTTGCCTAAAATATCGATTTGAAGTCTTTCAAATAGAGCTTCAACATTATAAATCTGTAAAGTACTTTTACCTCCTGATGGTCCCTTTTTAGCAATACAAAGATCACAACTCTTACACCAATTTTCAACATCTCTTTTATAGGAATCCCAGTAAAAACGCCATCGAACCTTGTCCAGAGTTTTGTTTATACCAAAATGGCCACCAGTAGAAGAATCGTGAGCTTCTTTGAGCACTTCATTGATTGTACTCTTTGGAACAATTAATTGCCACACACATGTTTTTATGTGATTCCCAACGTCTAAAAAGAAGATCATTACGAATAAAAAAAGAATCCCACTGAAGAGTATAAAATTTAAACGAAGGACTTTTTGAAGAAACAATACGTCTATCAGGGTGTTTATTCTCCTTTTTAAATTTAAGTAGGACACTAATGTCCTCATCTTTTCCTTGTTCTATTTTCCAATCAATAAGATTATTTTCAAGAAAACAGATTCGACCGACTACCTTTTCAACAGCATAGTTGTTTTCAATTTTTGAGCAATATCTACAAAAACATTCATCACAGGGACAACGTGAAAGTCCATCTGCATTACTATGAGAAGATCCTTTCCTATGAATAACCTCAAAATTAAATTAACTCAATTTTCCTAACCACCTAGCTAACTGACCGTCTAAGTTCCGAAAAGAGATTAGTCATGTAAGAGCTGAATGATTTGTACGAATTAAAAACTTCTTACCAATGAGATAATGGGAGAAATATTCAGAAGAACTTATAACCGCTAAAAGTTCTCTTCTAGTGACACAGTAATTGCTCTCAGCTTTGGATAGAACCCTACTATAATACGCAATTGTTCGTTCTACACCATTCTGAATTTGTAAAAGAACAGCACCAATCCCATGTCCTGATGCATCAGTATCTAAGATAAATTCGCCATCTTTATCTGGATATGCCAAAATAGAAGGGGATATCAAGGCATGCTTTAACTTATCAAAAGCTTTCTGACATTCCAAAACAGTCCAAACAAATGGAATGTTTTTCTTAGTTAACTTATAAAGAGGTTTGACTATGTCAGAAAACTTTGGGAATCTTCTTGAATATGAAGCGAACCCAATAAAACTCCTAATCTGTTTCTTTGTTTTAAGAATTGGCCATTCCAAGACAGCAGAAACTTTCTTGGGGTCCATACTTATACCCTCCTGAGATATAATATGACCTAGGTATTCTGTCTGCCTCTTAAAAAGTTCGCACTTTTTCGGGTTAAGTTTCATCTTCGCCTCATTTAAACGAGAGAAAACCTTATCCAAATTATCTAACATTTCTTCGAAGTTCTTAGCCTCACCATAATATCGTCTAGGTAAACTAGACAAATTTTGTGGATCAATCTTGAAGAATATCCTCTATTAACCTTTCAAAGGTAGCTGGAGCATTGCACAAACCGAAAGCCATAACCTCAAATTCCCAAAGACCATTACCTACAGAAAATGCTGTTTCTTCTTTATCCTGAGATCTGAGTTTAATTTGCCAATATCCTAACTTTAAATCCAATGTTGAAAACCAAGAATACCCTATTAGATCATCGAGAATTTCTGAAATATTTGACAAAGGAAAAGAATCTTTAATTGTAACAGTATTTAACTTTCTAAAGTCTACACAAAACCGTAATGTACCATCCTTTTTTTTATAACTACAGAGGAACACCAAGAACTTTTAAATTTTCTAATAGCTCCATGTTTTTGCATTTCCAAAATTATTTTATGGCTTTCTGCATTGTAGTGAAACGGGGGTCTACGAAGAGCTTGTTTAATAGGACGGGGGTCAGAAAGCTCTATCTTATGTTCAATCTTATTACATGCACCAATATTTACTGATCCATCAGTAAAAGACGACTTATGTTGAATAAGGAATTCTTTGAATTTCTCTTTCTGAGTAATGTTCAATTCAATGCAACTTCTCTCGTACAAGTCTTGTAAATATTCAGGAATTTCAGAGGAAGAAGAAAAGGAAGAAATACAACCACAAGTTCGTTGTTCGGAAACTAGGAAATTACCAAAGAGACCTGTTTCTATATAGGAAGTAATGCCTGCAGCATCAAAAAAATCTAACCCTAAAAATGCATTCATCTCCTATGTCATCGACATAGATAATTAAATCCAAACGGTGTTTTCCTAATTCTATATTAACAGGTGTCTTAAATATACAGGAACATTTTCGCCTGTAGGGTATTTAAGGTTAGAATAATCACAAGGAATGCTTTCTTTACTGGGATCAAATAATTCAAAATTTAAAATTGAAATATCAGAGCCGTAATCGATTCTAAATGTACATGAAGTTCCATTAGCTTTACCAGAAAAATGAAATTTTTTTGGATTCCTTGAGATTCTTCCGAAATGAAGAGAATTAGGATTATATGGTTACAATGGGGCTTTATTGCGATTTGTCAAACTCGCCCCAGAAAGTTTGACACATTCTGGTTTCCCTTCTTATTAAACTTAGAGCAATTAACGCGGATATGATTAGTGGAACCACGCTCCCAACAACACCCGGGGTCAGTGAACTTCTTAGTGGGGGTATGTTGGTTACTGGAAAGAGGTTTTTGTGGTTGATAAAAATTTTGGATAGTCGCAGTCGGGATAGCAGGAGCAAAACCAAGAAATGGTGGTGGAACCTGTGGGGTCAATCTACGATTTTGTTCTCTAATAGCTTTTATCTTAAAAGCATGAGCGACAGCATTTTTTAAAGTGACTATATATTCTAGTTGTAACTGTTCGCGAATAGAATTATCAAGCAGAGCAAGGATAAATTGTGAACAAGCAATTTTATCTTGTTCTTCCGGTTGTAACGTTTGAGTCTATCTTGCGTTATCAAAACAATAGTTCGGACTCTTTGTATTGAATTCGGATCCGAGAAAAGCATGAAGTTGACACGCGTGTAATCTAAATGATATATGAAAATCTTTCGAGTAGCAAACCATAAGGCTTTCTAACTCGATAAATTGTCTCGAAATGCAATTGAGAGTGATCGCATCTATCGGGGAGAGGCCCGACAGCGCCGCAACCACTACTCAACTTAATTTCTCAACAGCAAATATATTTTAGGTAGGAAGATATCTAAGGCTGCTTTTTTCTTATGAGAGAGATAGTCTCATGAGTTGAGCGCTTAGATATCTATAGGATAGGAGTTTAGCAGGCTAACCACTGAATAAGAAATTTATCTCAGGAAATTGTTGAGGCTTTATTTCTCTAACAGTGCTCACGCTGCTAAGCAAAGTAGGATAGTGAGTCCTCTTGCCACAGCGACGAGCGAAGTTATACTTGCGAATTGGGCTCCTTTCTATGCTTGGTAGCCCCTACAACGCTATTTTCGAAATTGATACAAACTTTGCACATGTTTTGTCGCAAAATGGCTCGATCGAAATTGCAATGTTATGATTTAAAAAATTAAATATGAAATAACGAATTTTTTAACATAAATCGCTTCTCGAGGAAAAATCGCCTTCTAAAGTTATAAGTTATACAGTTCAATGACTAAATTACGTCAATTTTACAATAAATTTATGGAAAATTTTTACATAAAACATCGCTTGTAATTAGAGGAACGTTATTCAAGTTAAAAATGATTAATGTAGCTATCTAATTTTGAATAATAATTAAAAAACGGATTTGCAAATTTCTTTTTTAACGATTTAAAAATCAGCAAATTAGTAACAGTCCTAATCATTAATTTTACAGATACATACGATCGATTCGCTATCTAACAGTGCAATTTTAATTGTTTAAAAAAATTATAAATTTTTTATTTATTGATAACTTAGTGAATAATTAGTTATCAAAGTGTCAAATTCTTGCTTCTCTGTTTTAATACGTCACGGACGTAATCGCATACTCGAATTAACAATATAATTATTTATTGTAAAATAACTAACACTATCTACTTGTAAATGAAATTTGACTAATAAATACCGACTTGAGAATTATAACAACACGAAATTCAGGATCAGCGCATCAAAATTGACTGAAAAATACTTTAGTTTATTCGAAAAACTTTATAATTGACGATTTTCTATTGTAAACAATAAATTTTCCCACGGTCGTGACGTCACGCTCCTTATATGGTAATGTTTTCGCAGAGTTGCCCTAACACATTTGCATATACGTGAGAAAAGCGCCTTCGCTCCATTACCGCTTTTCTTTGATTGTCTTGTGTATGACGGGTAGCTACTTTGCAGAAGGAAATAAGAGACAAATCAAACTGGACCGTTACATAGCGCCCCATTAGAATGGCGAATCGGACTAGCCATTCTAATGTGACTAATGGTGTCTGATTTGTTGTTGTGTTTTTTTTTTTTTCATTTTTCATTTATTTAGATTCATTTTTTAATCTTGGTTGTGGTGGTTGCTTCCTCCCTTAGTCGCTTTATCTCCTGTTCCTTCTCAGCTATTCTTGCCCCCAGTTTGGCGATCCTTTTCCTTACTCTGCGGAGCTGTTGTTTGGAAATTTGTTTTTCTTCCACAACAGGCTCAGGGTTGGCAGGTCGGGGAACGCTGGAGGGTAGGAAGGGGATGGGCGCTTCCCTCACCATTGGCTTTTGACGCTTAGCCATAGGGGAAACCTGGCTGGAGTTTGAGTTCTTTTGCACTCCAGCCACGGTACCAGGTTATAAGAGGGTATGAAGGGCCGACCCTGCGGATAAGGACTAAAATCCCTCAAATCCGAGAGATCGGTCTGGGTGCTCTTGTTCTTTATTGAAGAGGCCATAGCCAAAAATTGTATGGATTCCTTCTCAGAAAAGCCTAGTATGTAGACATGAGTTCGGAGAATCTATTTACATATATTGAATCGACCTCTGGCGACTAATAGTGGTAAGGCTTTAATAACGAGGTGTGAAATTTTCCTCGAATTTTTCCATTCTTGTAACGAAGCAAGTATGTGTCCATACCTATGATTGAGTGTACCGTGTATGGTCCTTCGTACAGTTTCATAAATTTTTTAAAGCGTTCTTCTGATTTATCTGTTGCATTGTGACTTTTTAGTAACACCATGTCGTTTATTTTGTATGGTTTATGCTTTGAATTAATGTTATGTGCTAGAGCTCTCTTATTTAACTTTTCGTGGACCTTTTTACAAAGATCAGTGATTTTGTTAGATACAGTCGAATCATTTGGGGAAAACCAGCGATGCCAAAAGCGATCTGGGTTCCTTCCTAGGTGGATTTCCATAGGAGTGTATTCGGTTGTATCGTGATAAGTAGAATTCATTATATTTTGTGTCTTTCGTATTAACGAAACCCAGCCTTTTGGATTTTCATGGGCATACGCTCTTAAAAAACTTCCTATCTCTCTATGTATACGCTCTACTGAGTTACTTTGCGGATGGCGTATGCTAGAGAATATCAGATTTATGTTCATAGAAGCCAGCTTTTCTCTCCAACTTTTTGATGTGAGTTAAGTACCGTGGTCGCTAATGATTGATTTTGGCTTTCCATATTTGGGCACATAGTCTTCAAAAATCTTTTTAATAGTTATGTGGGTAGTAGCACGTCTCATAGGATACATTACGATTGGATATATTTACTAAAAACATCGATGGTAGTCAAAATATACTTGACTCCTCCAGTTAAAGTTGGCAGAGGACCATAAAAATAAATCGACAATAGTTCTCCAGATTGATTCACTAGAATTGGTTGCATCACTGTATCTATTTTCTGATTGTAATACTTGGTACGTTGGCACAAGTCACAGCGTTGAATTATGCTGCTAACTTTTTTCCGTACTTTTGGGATGTAGAAGTTTTCTTGTATCATTTTGAAGATTTTCCGACATCCTACATGCCCATACATTTCATGAAGTTCAGTTATCAAATCATTAATCATTTGTTCGGGGAGCACAAGTTTGGCTTTCCTTTTTTCCCTTTTGAACACCAATTTTTCCTGGACCACGAATCGGTTGTTAAAACTTTCTCGTTTCTTGATCCTATTAATAAAAGCGTCCTGTTCTTGAAGATGTTGAAGATTAATAAAGTTTTTTATAAGGAGTGGTGATGGTTTTTTCATCAAACTGGCTATACTAATCACGCCTTCTTCATCGTTGTTATCGTTCAATACATGTCTAGATAAAAAGTTTGCTGCTTTATTCTGGCTTCTCGGCAAATACTCGCACGTCAAGTTGTAATCTTGTAGGAATAGACACCAACGCATCAATCGCGAGTTAGTGAATTTACAAGTCGATAAAAATTTAAGGGCTTCGTGATCAGTACGAACGACAATTTTCTTCGCGCCTCTTAAATATGTATCTAATTTTGAACAAGACCTTTGAAGCGATAGCTAAAAGCTCCTTCTCGGTAATAAAATAATTTAGTTCAGCCCCTTTTAATGTTCGCGAAATGAAGGTTATGACTTCTTCTTCACCGTCCTGATTTAGTTGCGAGAGAGCTGCAGCTACAGTATGGTAACTGGCATCAGTGGTTAGGATATATGGTTTTTCAGGATCTGGATATATCAGAGTGATATTTTCAATAAATAACTTTTTTATTTCCTCAAAAGCCACTTGGTGTTCAGGTAACCATTGGTAGCCACTACTTTTTCGCAACAAATCCATTAGAGGTCGACAGGCGGCCGCATAATTCTTAGCGAATTTTGTATAAAAGTTTACGAAACCGAGAAAGCTTTGTAAGCTTTTAAGGTTTTTAGGAGCCTTAAAGTCTTTTAGAAGCTGTAATTTTTCCCTTTGGCGCTTGATGCCCGAGGATGTAATAACATGACCTAGAAATTCCATTTCGTTTTGAACTAGCTTCGATTTTGAAAATTTTAAAGTATAATTATCCCTACGGCAATAAGTGAATAACGCTCGAAGGTGACAGGTATGTTCCTCGAATGTTTTTGAGATACAAAGAATGTCGTCTACAAACGGGATTACAAATTATTTTAAATCGCCAATGGATAGATTCAAAGCCCTTACTAAGGCAGCTGTGCTAGTACAAGTTCCAAAAGGTACGACGTTAAATTCATATGTATTTCCTTCAATTATAAAGGCTGTATACTTCTTACTCTTTTCGTATAGTGGGACTTGCCAAAAGCTACTCGTTAAATCAAAACTCGACATATAGTTAATTCCAAAATATTGCTGAAAAATGTCTTCCATACGTAATGGAGTTTCATAATCTTTTACCAGTTTTTTGTTCAGTTGTCTAGCGTTGAGACAGAATCGAACAGATCCACGCTGATGACAACTGGATTTATAAAATTGCTTTTTGACCTACGTATGATACCATCTCTCAACATTTCTTTGATTGCAGTTCTCACGTTTTCGCGATGTTTCAAAGGCACCGGATACTGTTTCGAAAAGTAATGTTTTTCATCCTGGAGTACTAACTTATGAGTGTAAATCTTCAATAGTCCGGACTTTTTGCGGAATACATCTTTGAATTCATATACCAATGCTGCTAATTCGTTTTTCTGATTCTCAGTTAAGCTTGAGCATACGCTAATTTTTTCGTTAATCTCCGTCCACGTTAGATTCGTATCGTCGTCTTTTGCGGCTCCTACGTCTAGGTGGTTTTGGGTCAGATTTCCGAACAAGGATGCTTCTTCGCTAAAATTCTGGTCATACTCATGCCAAATCGACAGGCTCTGATATATTTTTTCATCTAAAGACGTTTCATTATATTTCAAATAACCCACTACATTATTTATTTGAAAAGTTACACTCTCCTGCTCAGTATCAAGTTTTATCCTTATACTTCTCGTAGTATCATAACCAATGATGCAATCTTTTACCAACTGGGGAATAATGAGAAAGGTTAGGTTTACGTAAAGGTAACCTAGTCTTACATTTAAATAACTTTGCTTTTTCAACTTAACCGTTTTTTGTCCAGTGGCCACTTTAATTACATGTCCACTAATAGGCAAGGTCGGTTTTAGCTTGAAAATAGATGCATTTTGATTGTAAAATTCGTCGGAGATTGCTGAAATCTCGCTACCCGAATCAATCAATGCGTCAACCGGAATACCCTATACAATTATTTTAATTTCTGGGCATTTTCTGATATGAGTGTTGTCTTCGTTATTTTCGAGTTCATTCTTAATTTCATCCCGAGGATTATCAAATATAGTGCATAGTGATCCTCCCTTCGAATCTTTACTCAAATTGCAATTTTTTACCGTTGCTACTCGCTGAGATTGTTTTTTCTTATCCGAGTTACGAGAAGCAACGCTTACTCGTTTCCCGAGGAGGCAGTCTTATCAAGTTGTTTTACTGTGTTTCCACTGATTTCTTCAAGGGAAGCTTTGGGCTTGCGCTCTCACCGTTTATTTTGTGGTTTTTGAGTCGAAGAATTGATCGAAATACTGTTGACTTGGTGTTCACTCGTATTTTCTTTGGATGAGTTACGATTACTCACATAATCATCGTTATCGAATGAAGAAAGTATTCTAATAAATTCCGATATTTTGCGAACACTTTTAGCTTGTACTAGTAAGCGTACATCCTTATCAAAATGACGTGATAGTTAATCAATAAGTTCTTCCTCATCTAAGCTCTCATTAATATCATAAGCTAAATTTATTTTGCGAATTGCATAGTTATACCTAGAAATTTTACCACTAGGTAAAAAAAATTAAATTTTACTTTCCAAATTCAATCTCCCGCATAATGTTTCTACGGATTTCGGCAATCCAAAATTTTTCTCTAAACAAACGTTCAAAATCATTAAAGTTATTGATTTCTCGTTGTACTAGATCATACCATGCAGAATTTGCGCCGGCTATTGATTGGGAGATTAGACAGAGCAACTGAGCCGTATTACAGTTGCTCGCTTGTAACTATCTTTTAAAATCATTCAGATATTTAATGGGACGATATTTGTAGCTGTCATCAAACTTAGGACAAGTCAACGTAGGCTGTTTGAAAGTCTCTACTATCGTCTCATTAACCGTATGTTTACTGTTTTCATTTACTATTGATTTCTCTACTTCTACTCTGAGCTCTGAAATGTTATCTTTCATTTCGTTAATAATATTATCCTTAGCGTGGATAATATCATTTAAATTTTCATCGCAACGTTCTTTCAATTATTCGATAACTACATTTGAGTCATTCAAATTGGATTTTAATGTAGAGATCAGTGCCTCTTGTTCATTTATTTTGCATGTTAGTCTTTCGATTTTATTGCAAAGTTTGTCAATTGTTTCTGACATGGTAGCGAAATCGTGAAATAGTTTCGTTTGTTCACAAACTAATTGTTTCAACTCCCCTACGACTGCTTTTTTTCATTCTCGAGTTTTCTTATCGTGATCATTTAAATCATCATCAAGAACATCATTATTCAATTCATTTAGGATCGCTTCTGAAGTGATCTCAGTTGGTGTAAAAATAGAACGTCGTTTATTTCCCGACATTTTGGAAATTAGCTTAATATCGTTATTTCGAACAGAGAAATGTTGGGAGAGTCAATACATAGGAGATCGTACTATAATTAATCAAATTCAGTTAACAATAAACCGATGAAAGACTATGCTATTTTTCATAACTTCATGAGTGTGTTTGAATAATAGAGTAAGAAGTAAAGCTTGTTTATATCATATACTAGTTATTAGGCTGCTGGAACGGGCAATGAATCTACCATGAACGTGCACATATTGTGTACAAACAACAAGTCCTCGTGTAAGGTGCGAATGTTTGTTGCCATTACATGACATACCGTCTCGAATCGCGATTCTAACAGACTAATTCTCTCTCTCAATTTCTGCACTTCTTGTCTCAACGCAGCATTTTTGCGTTTCGCAAGTTTTAATTTTCGGCTATTCGTCATTACAAAGATTCGAATACACACGCGACAAACCAAAGATCCTTCGCTCGTAAACTGTTTACAAATTTCTAAAGAGTCCCTGTTCGGGCGCCAAATGTAACGTTTGAGTCTATCTCGCGTTATCAAAACAATAGTTCGGACTCTTTGTATTGAATTCGCAATCGCGTCTCCGAGAAAAGCAAGAAGTTGACACGCGTGTAATCTAAATGATATATGAAAATCTTTCGAGTAGCAAACCACAAGGCTTTCTAACTCGATGATTTGTCTCGAAATGCAATTGAGAGTGATCGCATCTATCGGGGAGAGGCCCGACAGCGCCGCAACCACTACTCAACTTAATTTCTCAACAGCAAATATATTTTAGGTAGGGAGATATCTAAGGCTGCTTTTTTCTTATGAGAGAGATAGTCTCATGAGTTGAGCGCTTAGATATCTATAGGATAGGAGTTTAGCAGGCTAACCACTGAATAAGAAATTTATCTCAGGAAATTGTTGAGGCTTTATTTCTCTAACAGTGCTCACGCTGCTAAGCAAAGTAGGATAGTGAGTCCTCTTGCCACAGCGACGAGCGAATTTATACTTGCGAATTGGGCTCCTTTCTATGCTTGGTAGCCCCTACAACGCTATTTTCGAAATTGATACAAACTTTGCACATGTTTTGTCGCAAAATGGCTCGATCGAAATTGCAATGTTATGATTTAAAAAATTAAATATGAAATAACGAATTTTTTAACATAAATCGCTTCTCGAGGAAAAATCGCCTTCTAAAGTTATAAGTTATACAGTTCAATGACTAAATTACGTCAATTTTACAATAAATTTATGGAAAATTTTTACATAAAACATCGCTTGTAATTAGAGGAACGTTATTCAAGTTAAAAATGATTAATGTAGCTATCTAATTTTGAATAATAATTAAAAAACGGATTTGCAAATTTCTTTTTTAACGATTTAAAAATCAGCAAATTAGTAACAGTCCTAATCATTAATTTTACAGATACATACGATCGATTCGCTATCTAACAGTGCAATTTTAATTGTTTAAAAAAATTATAAATTTTTTATTTATTGATAACTTAGTGAATAATTAGTTATCAAAGTGTCAAATTCTTGCTTCTCTGTTTTAATACGTCACGGACGTAATCGCATACTCGAATTAACAATATAATTATTTATTGCAAAATAACTAACACTATCTACTTGTAAATGAAATTTGACTAATAAATACCGACTTGAGAATTATAACAACACGAAATTCAGGATCAGCGCATCAAAATTGACTGAAAAATACTTTAGTTTATTCGAAAAACTTTATAATTGTCGATTTTCTATTGTAAACAATAAATTTTCCCACGGTCGTGACGTCACGCTCCTTATATGGTAATGTTTTCGCAGAGTTGCCCTAACACATTTGCATATACGTGAGAAAAGCGCCTTCGCTCCATTACCGCTTTTCTTTGATTGTCTTGTGTATGACGGGTAGCTACTTTGCAGAAGGAAATAAGAGACAAATCAAACTGGACCGTTACACGGTAGAGAACGAGCAAATACTGATCTGGCTAATCTTTCCAAATCCATAACCAGTACAGCGAAATCCTTATTCGTTTGTTGACGTCTATTTTGGAATAACGAAAAACTATTTAATGCCTGAAAACTATTGCCAAAGCGAAGGTCTAATTTTAAACGTAAATCTGCAAAATTTACACAGTCATGTTCGAAACTATCTAATACGGTTCGAGCTTATCCACGTAAACAAGAAACTAATGCAATACAACTTTTGTTGTCATCCCATCTATTAAACTAAGAAATAATGTCGAACTGATGAATGAAATCGCGGAAGGATGAAGTACCATCAAAAGTGTCGGGTTGTAGGTTATATCCTAAATTGATATGGGTATTCGTAATTGGAAGTGGTTGAGTATTAGAAAGGTTGGATGTGTTTACATTTATAGGTGATATAGGGGTATATAGCGAATGTTGAGGGATTGAAACAGATGTATGTGTAAGAGTAGGGTTATGTGTTTGTGGGGAGGGTTGAAAAATAGAGGTAGATGTAATCGGTAAAACATTACAAGAAACCGATGGTGAAATGACAGATGTATTGCAGTTGCTTAGCTGTGTTAATCGTAATTGCATCTCTGCTAGTTCTTTGCGAAACTGTGATTCAATGTCGGTTCGTAAGCGATGTTCGTCTTGGTTAGCTTTCTCTAATGTAGGTTATCGTTGAGTTAATCGGTCACGTTCTTCTCGGTTAGCTTATACATCTTCCTCTCAAAGACGACGTAAAGCTGCAACTTCTAGACGTAGCTTTTCTGATTCTGCTTTTGCTGCATTAAGTTGGCGAAGAAAAGACTGTGATTCGTCAACCGATAGCACACCACATTGTACTGGTTTTTGCCATATAATTTTACTTAATGATAGATATTGTCTTATTTTTAAGAATTATTTATTAATTAATTTTCTCAAAAGGATAAAATATTTCAAATTGCTTATACTAACATATTCATCTCATGATTAAAATAAGGTCGAAAAGACTTTTTTTTTAATAAATCAGTATTCATTTGTTTTTATTTTAAGTTAAATAAATTTTGACACATAAAATAATAGTATAATTATAAATGATAACTAATTTTATATTTGACGAGCAAGCATCCATTTGATGATAGCAAGTGCGTTGTTGTAGGCACAAAATGGATTGGTGCGACATTTGGTATGGTTACTGCATAAAGAAAAAGTTTGGTTTGATAGTTTCTTGAGTGAAGGACAACCCAAATTTTCAACATTGATCATAGTTATTCTTTAAAAAATGAAATAATAATATCATATATATAGATGACCCTTTATATGACCCTTAATTATATGTATGAGAAAAAATAAACTTACTTTGCATTGGTCAGCAAAGAGCTTAATCAATTTGCATTTTCGTGGCCTTTAACAAAAATAGCAGCTCCAAAGAGTTTTTCTCATTATTTTCCAAAACTCATCGTAAGGTAAATTGCCAAATTTTCACAGAATGTTATGAAAGTTTTTCAGCAGCCAATGATTTTTGGATTGATTTTTTTTTAATAACCAGCTCCACGGATAAGGGAGTTTGAATAGGAATATTGAAGGAGTTGCATCTTCTATAGAAACGATGGCAACCTCGTTGAACACATATTCGTTCATAGAAGTCTGGAAGCCTTGTAAGACTACGACAAACTCCATCTTGACTGATTAAACATTAAACACTTGAATCAGCACCTTTTGTATACGGCTTGCAATCACTCATTCCCCACCATTTTTTTGGACGAATAAAATTTCTTTTTTTCGTTAAAATAATGTTTCTTGATCATCCACCCCCACTCATAATTTTAAATCAATCTAATACGACGACTCCCACCATAGTGTTTTTGTAATCAATCAGATTCGACTAGTCTTGAATAAAATGTGATTCGATTTGCTAGATTTGATCAGTTGCTCGCTTGTATCAGCGTGAACTGCAGTGAAATATTATTCACACGTCGTTATAATTCCACATCATGGCTCAGTATTTTAAGGACACTGCTTCAATACTTTTTCGATATCACTTTACAAAGGCTGGTGATGCTACCGTTGAATATATCAAAAGGTAGTTTATATTGGGTTAGTTGGCTTTGGAGAAAGCTGATAAACTTGCTCAAACGTCAAATTTAACAGTAGCTAACAGACAGAAATTGCAGGCAGCTATGTGTACAATTAGAAATGTTTTGCATCTACTCAATGCTTATAAAATTAAACTTGTAGCGCAGTCAATTACTACGCAACTTAACGCTGTAATATTGCGTGAAGAAGTTGGGGCCTTGCAATCATCATCATCATCATTATCATCATCATCTTCATCATCGGTACACGAACCTTCCAGTGTAGTTGGTACTGATGTGGAAGCATCCAATGCTCCACATACAACGATAAATGTAGCCGAAGATGCAATAGTTCATTGGAGTGATATTAACAGTGCTTACAAAGATAGAATCAAGACTGGTGTAATTACTAATCTGAAGCATTTAGATTTGGCTATCTTTTTGAGACATGGCAAACGACTGTTTCGTGCTCAAATCAATGAAGCTTCGAATTGACATAATTCTATAAAAGTGAATGTTGTATTAGATGCTGAGTATGTAGTTACGAAGAATGACGAAGAAACACTCGATGTACAGTATTTCAATACTAAGATGATGATGATATACATAATTACGAATAAAAGCGAATAGTATATTGAGAATGTACTCGAACCTATTAGCGCCAGTATGGAGAATTCCAAGAGCAAGATTCAGGGTGATCTCTTCGCGTTATACTAAATTTAACTGTCAATTTCAGTAAATACAATTCTATGAAGGCTGGTTCTTACATTAAGTTGCCAGAACCTACAAAAAAAAGTAGGGCCTGTCTAAATGTGCAAAACTATGATGATGATGAGTGTTTCAAATGGGCTATCCTCTCAGTATTACATCCGGTTGCAATGAATCTAAATCGTGTCAGCTCATATACTATGTATCAGCATAAGTACAATTTTAGGAATCTTACATTTCCCGTAGATCCGAGGCAAGTCGTTAAATTTGAAAAAGAAAATAATGTTTCAATAAATGTGTATTTTCTACATTTGAAAAATGGCATCTACGAAGTTTTACCTCGGCATTTGACCATTGAGAAGAAGGAAAAACACGTGAACCTTCTTCTAGTGAAGAATTATTACGTTGATGTAAATGCTGAAGAGAATGAAAGTCAAATACAACGTCTTTATATGCCTTATAAAGTACACTATGTATGGATAAAAGACTTGTCTCTACTAATGTATCGACAATTGTTATCTAAGAGATATAAGTCATATATTTGTGATCGTTGTCTGCACTATTTTTTAAAAGAAGAAAAATTGAAAATACACGATATTGAGTGTAAAAATGTGAATATGTGTAAAATTATGCTTCCTGACGAGAAAGACAAATTTTTGTAATTTAACAATTTGAAAAATGAGTGTCCTGTGCTGTTCGTTGTGTATGCCGATTTCGAGAGTCTCTTGAAGCCGGTGTCTAATGATAAAAGCGTCTATCAGTATCACAAACCGTATAGTGTTGGTTTTTTCGTGATGTGTAGCTATGATAACTCTAATTCATATTACCGAAGCTACAGACAGAATACTGTCGATGACATTAGTTCAGCCAAGTGAGTTGTACATAATCTCTATGACTTAGCTATGTACCTCACAAGTTATACAAAAATCCACAGTCTATGAAAAAATTTAACATTTCATGAGACATTTAGCTTTCTTCATGCTACAGAATGCCACATATGTAAGAAGCCTTTCGACACTAACAAGAAGGATACAAAAGTTCGCGATCATTGTCACTTTACGGGAAAGTATCGAGGACCTGCTCATAGCACATGTAACATTGCTTATCAAGAATCAAGAACTATACCCATATTTTTTCATAATCTCAGCGGATACGATGCACATCTATTCATTAAAGAAATTTCGAATGAATTCCCTGCTCGAGTGAGCCTTCTTCCTCAAACGAAGGAAAAATATATATCTTTTACCAAATATGTAGAAGGTAGTGACATTAATCTATGATTCGTTGATTCATCCCGATTTATGTTTTCGTTTTTCGACAAACTATCATCGTACTTGAAAAAACATGATATTCTGGAGCGCCACTTCCAACAAGAAGATAGATAGACCATGCAGCAAATCGCTTTATTGAAGGGAAAAAGTGTCTTTCCCTGTGACTATGTATCATAATTAATGAAACTCGAAGAGATATCTCTTCCACAAAAACAAGACTTTTACAGCAGTCTTTATAATTCGCATATCAAACGAGGAGTATGCTCACGCAGAAGAGGTTTGGAGAACGTTCAATATCACCGATCTCTGCAGCTATTCGAATCTATATCTCAAGACTGGTGTCCTCTTATTAGCTGGAGTATTTGAAAACTTTAGGAACAAATGCCGAATTGCGTATCGTTTGGATCCTGCTTATTATTATACAGCATCCGGGTTAAGTTGGGATGCTATGTTAAAATATACAGGCGTAAAATTGGAGCTTCTGATGGATATCAATATCAGGTTTATCGAACGCGGTATTCATCAGGGAATCAGCCAGTGGTGCAACAGATATGCTGTTGCCAACAATCCGTACATAGGGACTGATTATAATTCACAAAAAGATGACAAATACCTTATGTATAACGAAATAAATAATCTCTACGGTGGAGTATGACTGAACCTCTTCCACAAGGCAGTTTTGAATGGTGCGACGTTGATACAAACTTCTCTTTCGATGTTCCCGATGATTCACCTTTTGGATACATACTCGAAGTTAACTTAGAGTATCCGATGGAAATTCACGACGCACATAAAGATATTCCTTTCTGTCCGGAACACAAGTCTGCTCCTGAATCCAAACAGAAAAAACTCATGACGACTCTGGATGATAAAGAACGTTACGTGATCCACTATAGAGCATTAAAGCAAGTAATAAAGCAAGGTTTACGTCTCAAGAAAATCCATCGGGCTTTAAAATTTGATCATAGTGCGTGGTTGAAGAAATATATTGATTTAAACAGCGATATACGCAAACAGGCGAAAAATGAGTTTGAAAAATACTATTTAAACTATTTAACAATGCCGTGTACGGGAAAACAATGGAAAATAAAAAGAAATGCATCGATGTGAAGTTGGTGAGCAAATGGGAGGGGCGATATAGTTATTAGTTTATGGTGCTGAAGCACTCATAGCTCGGCCAAATTTTCATGGTAGAAATATTTTTGACGATGAGCTAGCGGTGATTCAACTCTTGCGAACGGTAATAACAATAAGAAAACCCATATACATCGGTCTTACTGTCCTAGACTTGTCGAAAATTTTCGTGTATCGCTTCCATTATGACTATATGGCTAGGTCAGCATTGCAAATTGTTATACACTGACACGGATAGTCTGAAAGATCACTAATACCAACATATATAACGTCATGCGTCGAGATATTCATGAATTCGATACTTCACACTTTGACGAACAAAGTCAGTTCAATATTCCAAGAGCCAATAAGAAAGTGGTTGGACTGATGAAAGATGAGAACAATGTTAGATTTCAGAATAGAAATCCAATAAAAAAGGCGAAAAGTCTAAAGAGTTCTGTATTGAAAGCTACGATCATATTTGAAGACTATGTTAAGTGTCTTCGTGAGAATGCGACTTTAAGCCGAGAGCAAAAGATCATCAGATTTCGCCATCATGAGTTATACAACGAGAGGCAGACAAAGGTCGCGCTCAGTGCACATGATAACAAACGGTTCTTGTTTTCTGGAACCACCGATACGCTTCTTTGGGGTTACTACGGTATTCCATTGGTGGAAAGAGAGAGGATAGAAGCATTGGGAATGGTCTCGGTCGAGCCCCCAGCTGCCGCTCCAGTCGTCGCCGCCGCCGCCGCACCGCCGCCACCGATGCTGTGGCTCCAGCATTGGTCACCGGTAATGAGCTACCGACGAACTTGGAGAAGGAAGCAGAAAATGGGGTGGGAGAAACGTTATGTCAATCGCAACCCCGGACTGTGGAGCTCATTCTCGTCGAGAAAAAGTCGTTGACAATAGCAACAGCAGGAGCAGCAAACAGTGAGCAGCAACTGTCTTCTGATTATATTCTAAGACAAATTCCATCAAGGAAAAGAAAGTTACTAGAAGCTAGATTTGGCGCTAAAATTTTAAAATTTAGTCATTGAAAGAAAAAAAAATTATTTCACCTTTGAGGTAAATACAAAATATTCTACAAGTCATTTTTTCCTTTCTACAAGTTAAGTCGTTATTACTAATTTGTTTCTTTTACAGATGGATCTTACTCAACTAAATATTATTGCAAGTGGTGAATTTAAGCCCCCCAAAAAAATTTGTGAATTAACGAAAGGATGCAAATATATGATCACCAAAGTGAAGCCAGTTGCAACACGATTTGGTGACAAAATAATTGTTGAGATTGACGACGAATTTCAACTGTTTCTGTCATCCAAGGTGTCGAATGTAATAATACCAAATCAAAAATTGATGGACGATTTGACGGAAAACGCCAATAAACTTAATTTATTTATAAATTATTAAGAAGGAAACTGTATAGAATTTATTAGTGCGTAGACGCATTATTATTAATAAATAAATTCTCCAATCATACTTTTACATCAAATGTTTTGTGACGGTAAACGTCTTATTAGCGCTAACAGTCCAACCATGTGGCTGCCGGCGAGGGCAGCATCTGCCGGTTGGGGCGAAATATAATGAGGGAATTTGGTACGAGACGAGACGGAACGCGCGCGTAAGAAAATGAACCAGTCGAGGATTAGTGCCCGATCGCAAAGCAGCGCAGGAATTATAATTGGTGTCCTCCAAGCTGTCCTGAGTGCCGATACGAGCCAACCTTGAAGTACAGCAGCGGTGCCTTCTTCCGTCCGGAAAGTTTGCGTGCAAGTGTGCGTGCAAGTGTGCGTGCAAGTGCGCGTGAGCGGAGAGTTTCGCCATCGAGGGCGAAACCGTAAACGAGAGACATCATCGCTCGCAGATAAACATTGCCGAAAGACTAGCGTGTGCCGTACGAGTCTCCATCACCTCACTTGTTATCCGTGCGAGAGTTAATAAGGTAAACTTGTCAGCTTGATTTCGCGATTGCTAGATAATTGCTAATAACTAATCTCTCGTGCTCCGTAAGAAGCGTGCATGTAATAACTCGGCGAACAAAGAGTGGCGAGCGATCCGACACTGCATGTTATTATCGCACGCGCGCGTCTTGTAAACATAAACACGCGGGCCGAATACAGTGTAGCATTAAGAGGCAATAAACGATGCCGTATGTGATATTCACAGTATTTTCTATGTATTTATTTCACGTTAGTAGATAGTTGGTTGACTGGCACCCGTTCCCTCCTGCTCTCCGATTTCCGTGTTTGAACATTCAGGTAATCACGCGCGCTTTTCTATGCAATCGCGTGCTTAAAATAAAAAGACGGTATTAACCCCGTTACAGTTTATATATTTATCCTTAAATCTACATACATACGTTTAGACTAACTCTCTTTTTTCTACAGTTCACTTTTATCTATCCAACTATTATGCGAATTATCGAATCCTAGCTATTTCACAAACACTCGATTATCACGCCTTTTAATAATTTTTTCAACTAGATATATATCGGGGTGTTTCCGTTTTTGTAGTTCATGCTCGTAAAACCACCAAGAATGGACTGATCTTGATAATCTTTCAAGTGATAAATAGTTGGATTTGATGAAACTACACATACAATAGTAAATATTTCCGTAGACCAATTCAGTGTATATCCTTTTTCAAACATTTGCATTATTCACTCTCACTTTATCGCCAACTTTGAACTTTGGCCTCCTTATACATTCTTGAGCAAATTTGCGTAATACTTGAGCTTGATTCACCGTTGTCACTTGAATAGGTTTTATACTAATCGTTCTGAGTTTACGATTGTTGTAAGCAGCAGTGAACTTCAGTAGTATATCTATTTGTCTATCCATTTGTAATTACCGCGTAGACTAAATTTTATCTACATAGCATTTTTCAACGTACGATTGAATCGTTCACATATTGAAGCTTTGAGTGAACTATAAGTCGAGTAGAGATTAATGCTATATTTTTTTTAGGAGAGCTTCAAAAGTTCCATTGTAAGATTCCTTGCCTCTGTCCGTCTGAAGATTATTTGGTACTTGACCTTTTATCAAAACAGATTTCAGTGCCGCTACCACATCACTACCGGTTTTCTTTTTCACTGGCACGGTCCACGCATGCTTTGAAAAATTATCGATTATCGTGAGAAGCCAATGGTAGCCGCGATTTTCTCTAGAATAAGTCTATATATCGACGAGATCGGCTTGCCAGGTCTCGTCTATTCCTCGAATATCGTACTTGCGTTGTGGATAATTACGTCTGGCTGGTTTGTGAAGTTCTTCCACCACCACCACTTTTTGATGCTCCATGGGACGACACGTCTATTTCTGTATATTGCGTATCTATTTTTATTGCTGATTTGTTTATTTGAACTAAGTAACTGAGATTACTGTTCAAGTATGCTATGGTGGTGTCTGTAACAATTTCGACTTCCGAATGAACGATACGTTGAACAGTTTGCAAATTAACGGCATCGTTAGAATTTAGTGGTGCAGCAACATTCTATAATATTTTATTTTGCAGTTCGAAATGACCTTCTGACATGAGCTTGAATCTGAGACTTGGTGGACCACAACGGTCGTTAGCTCGATGTCTAAGTTTACGTTCGAATACGTCAACGCTCATTTTGATAATGAATGAATGGTAGTAATGCTCTCAATATATATATATATATATATATATATATATATATATATATATATATATATATCCACCCTTGCATAGTTCCTGAATTATCGAATGGATTTCGTTGATATGACTATTGTTACCTGCTGATTATTCAGCTAAAAGTAATTGAAGACGATCAAGGAGCTCATTTGGATCATCCTAAGACACATAATCCATATTAATATTGTTGTTGTTTCGTGCACCTTATAACTAGGTAAAGATGCACCAATTTTTAATTCCTTCTCTTCTATCTTAGGTTTTTTAGTCTTATTAAATAATGGACCAATGATGTTATTAAATTTGTGAATATTATGTGCTCGTATAGGCACATTTGGATTCATGCTTTTTCTATGAACGCTAGACTTTTCCAAAATTAATGTTGTGGTATTTTCTTGAAAAACTCTGTCTTTTTAACTAAAAAAACTTCAGGAGGAGGAGGAGGACTAGAAGGAGAATTTTTACTCGCAAAATTCTTGATTGGTTCTACTAAATTTTTGATTGGTTCCACTTCGCTCACTATAGTATTTATTGGATCAATTGGCTTGAACGTCTTATTCAATACTTTATCAGGGTAATCTCGAGCATGTTTCAGTAGATTATACTTCTTTCTGATTGCATCTTGCGCTTTCACAAGTTGAGAAAGCACATGTTTTTCTTTTTGATGATCCTCCATGTTGACGCATCAACGCGTACTATAGACTGTGTATTATAGTACTGCTGTGATATATTTATAACAAAGCAGTCAAAACCCGTTCGATATCGTCCATTATTTATTGCTCTATCCTTGTCAATTACTAAAAATCCATATTTATCATCTAGCCAATATTTCGCGTATAGTTCTTTAAATTGATTGTAAGTCATGTCTGAATTCACGTGATCGTCAAATATATGTTTCATATTTGCTTCGTCTTGTCGAAAAACCGCCAACAAATTAACGTTATCTCTTACGAGATGTTTAGGAATACGACCATATGTTTGTGAGAGATAGAAGTAGTCGATACTTCTATGTCTACCCATACAAAAGAAAGCACGCAAGTTGTCTTGCTTCACGCGATGTCATTGAATATCATTATCAAATTGGGTGTTGCATGCCTGGGATCAATCACTGACTCATGCTCTTTCAAGGAAAAATACTTTACTCCATCTATAGGTTTCAGCATCTCTTCCAGTAATTTATATTTTGGTTGATTGAGAGATTTCGAGTAAACGTAAACGTTTTCGAATCTAACGTCATTGGGATGAAATTAACGCCAAAAAACTATTGATTTTACCATAATTAGATGGACCGCAAAAATTGCTCTAATACTATGTAGAAGTAAATCCCCATAACGCTTTGGTAGTTTATCTTCCCGTACGATGACGTCGAAATTTTCGGAAGTTTTTTGGAAGTTTTACGTTTGCTTTTTAAAATCCATGCTCACGAGACAATGTTCAAACAGTAACTGATCCAATGGCTATATATATTCATTTTTGTAGTTTTCAAAGTAAGTCGTGTGCTGGACTTCATAGAGTAATGATCACATACAAATATCAGAGAGTGAAGAAAGGACGAGGATTAATTAACAAAGTCATCAATAAGCTTCCTTTTGAACTTCATATTCCAGGTTACCAGTATTGTGGTCCGGGAACTAAATTTCAGGAACGAATTGCTCCAGGTGATCCAGGCATCAATCTTCTTGACGCAGCTTGTAGAGATCATGATATAGCTTATTCAAACAATCGAGAAAGTGTAGAGTATAGAAATATCGCAGATAGAATTTTAGCTGAGAAACCTTGGAAGCGAGTGTTCGATAAAAATTCTAACATTGGTAAAAAAGCAACTGCTTACGCTGTAGATAACGCCATGAAATTAAAATCTAAATTTGGTATGGGACTCAAAAATTAAAAAGAGACAAAAAAAACTCAAGTCCAAAGATTAAAAAAAGAAATATCAAAAGTTAATAGACTTGAAAAACATAATCAAAGCTGCAATTTTAAATGACCAAAAAATAAATATGCTCGAACGATCATTGGCACTGCTCTAAAAAGAGCTCATGTAGCCGTTAAAAAGGTTGGTGGAAAAGCTAACATCAAAACTCCGCGAATTCTGCCAATTTCCAAGAAGATGGATGGAGCCTTACCCTTTCTCATTTCTCTTTTGCTGGTCTAAACGCAACTGGTGCTCTAGCTGGTAGAGCTACAGGAATTGCAAAAGCTGTAAATGATGCAAAGTCTGCAATACGACAATTAGAAGAAAGCAAAAGACACAACAAAACGATGGAAGCCATTGCACTAGGTAAAGGGACGTATCTTAAATAATATAAAACAGGCTACGGACTACATCTCAAACCTTAGTTGGGATCAGCTTTAAAAAAAAACTTTGAAGTAAATTTACCCGATAGAGCTCTCGCAAACATCGACTTATTTAAGTATGTCAAAATTTTAAGTATACCAAATTTCCGAGGAGTGTTTATTAGAAATGACTTACCAAAGTCTAGACCACATTATCGAGAATCAGCTATAATTAATCTCAATGACGTTAACGGAATAGGCACACACTGGGTTGCTTATCGGAAAATTAGAAATAACGTCATTTATTCTGATGGTCTTAGAAGTCTTAGACCTCCATTTGATCTAATGACATATCTCGGAGTAGATGAGGTCAAATATAATCCAAAAAGATATTAAAATTTCGATACCTATAATTGCAGTTATCTTTGTTTGCAGTTTTTATGTGGGGCTATATAAATAAAGGCACCGCAAAAAGTTATCAGTCGTATTTAAACAGTCGTGGAAGAATTATTCACTTTTACTCTCGGGTAATTCTTCTCTACTGGAAGCGCAATATTTTCCATCTATTCAACTATCAGTAAATAAAAGATACGTTTTGGGTTTAATAGAATTTTTGACATTCAACTCTATATCCAATATAGATATAAATAATAATAAATTTTACGTTGGCGATAAACCACCTGTAATCTTACCTATAGGCAGTTATGAAATTGAAGATATTGATAAATTTCTTCGTAAAACCTTAAAGCCTGAAATAACAGGGAGTCTGAAACCGAACAATAATACTTTACGTTGCATAATTAAAAGTTCGGAAGATATCGATTTCCATCCGCAAGACTCCATTGGTCGAGTATTGAGATTTACACGGCGTAAGCTAGAAAAATGCAACTCTCACCATTCGGATTTTCCAGTAAAAATGCTCAAAGTAAATGCTCTGAGAGTTGAGTATAACATTACCTCAAGTGCATATATGAATGGGAGTAAGGTTCACAATATTTATGAAGATTTTCCTGCAGTACCATCTGGATATGAAATTATCGAAATTCCTTCAAATGTAATTTATCTTCCAGTTATCGTAAAGTGTATAGATAATTTACAATTACGATTCATTGACCAAGGGGGAAATTTAATAAACTTTCGAGGCGAAGTGATAACAATTAGATTACACCTGAAAAGTGACTATATGAATATACAAACTAACCATCAGTCATCGATTGAAAGTAAAAGCAACAACACGGCGAATTCCGAGTGTCAATCGTCATCGGAAAGCGAAAGGATTGACATATCAAAGCATTAAGTTCCTAAAATGTCTCGGCTTAAAATTAATTTCTGGTGGAAAGTAACCTGCATTATTTTTTGCTGCTTTCAACGAAATAATAGAGAACGTTCTAGAAATACAGTCACCTGTCATCTTTGATGAATCTTTGGCTCATTATGAGATTTATATTCATCAACCGTACACCAATACATCTTTCAAAAATAGCGATGAAGTTCGCATATCAATCCAACATCAAGAGTTGTGTCTTTTACCATCTCGTAGCTCATTGCGTATTTATGGTAGATTGTGCGACGACAAGAATGCAGTCTTAAGGAATACTCTATTTGTGAACAACGTCATCTGTCACTTGTTTGAAAAAATTAGGTACGAGCTAAATGCGATAGAAATCGATAAATGCAAAAAGGATGGTCTAACAACTATTATGAAAAATTAGCTATCACTTAATCCAAGTCAAAATTGGATTACTGAAAATGCTGGATGAATAACAGAAAATGATTAGAAAATAATCAATGACGAAGGATATTTTGATGTCACTATTCCTTTAAACTTCATTCTCAGATTTACTGAAGATTATCGTAAAGTATTGGTAAACATGAAATATAAACTAATTCTCACACGATCAAGCATTGATTTAAATGCCATTATCCAATCAACAAAATTAGTGGAACTAGAAACAATCATCAAGATCGATGAAGAAAACTTCAAGATCGATATAACACACATCGAATGGCATATGCCGTACGAATACTGCATCGAATACTCAAAAAATTCATTTACTTGATTTTCTGAAAAGATTGTAACGGGCTGTTTGAGATGTAATAATAACAGTCGGTGAATTACTGCAAGGTGGTCCAGGAAAGGCCAGCGACAGCTCTCCGTACTCCGAATTGCACTAGCGCAGTGAATTGTAAAATAAATTACAATTATCAATTTATTTATTTTTTTTTTTTTTTCATGTGCTGTTACGCGATGAGCACCAGCGGTACTATTAATAAATAATTATTATAACCTGCTATTCTTCCAAAACCTCCTCCGAAAGTCGTCATACCAATAAAGGCTGTTCACTTCAAGAAGAAGAAATTAACAAACGCTGCCGTAAACATATATTGCAAGAAAGAAAATAATGAATCACGGAGCAATCAACTCAGACATGTCGATTAACTCAAGAAGAGCGTTCGAAAAATACATTTAATATGTATTTTATTTTTGCGTAATTTATTGCTTAAATTTGCGTGAATGTATCGTAAATTTTCTTTATGCTACCAACGTTGATAAAATATGTTCTTGAATTTTGCCTATACAGGGTGTCCCATTTTAAAAGAACCACCCCGAAATTTTCGACGGTTGGCGTTGTACAGAAAAATTGTTCAGACAACAGTTGTTTGGGACAATCACCTTTCTGTGAAATCCGATTTGACCTTGAGATTTATTTTCAAGGTCATTTGAAGGTCAAAGTCATTTTTTGAATAGGAACCCATATTTTTGATCTAGGATTCGAAAAGAGCGGAAAATTCTACGTTTAGATAATGTATTATATGTGGGGTGCGGTTAACCCCCCCCTCCCCCGCGCCTAAGGTCATGTAGGGGTCAAATTTATGATTTTCATCATCTATGCACAGGGATGATCGGGCAAGGGTAAGGTTAATTGTAATAACCCAATAACTCCAATACCCAATTACTCGATAACCCCAATAACCCCAGTAAACTAATAACCAAGAGATATTTTGAATAAGGACTCCCATTTTTTATCCCGGATAAGAAAAGAGCGGGAAATTCTACGTTTAGATAAAGTATTATGTTGGGGGAGCGGTTCACCCCCCCATCCCACCGGGGCAAGGGTGAGGTTAATAAGGTATTGATTACCCAGCCAGTGACGGCAAGGTATTGATTATCCAGCCCATGAAGGCAAGGTATTGATTACCCAGCCAGTGAAGGCAAGGCATTAATTACCCAGCCAATGAAGGCAAGGTGGGAATGCTCAGCCGATCAAGACAAGACGTTGACTACAGATAGAGTTATGGTCAAGATTGTAACACAAACATTTATCTCATAAGATGTTCAAAAATACCCCCGTTTAAATTTATGCAGTGTTGAATTCTACGTTCAAAATTTTCAACTGTGGACATCAAAACGTGACGCGGAATAGCTCTGCAAGCTTATATGATGCGTTGCATCATATCTTGCCGTGTTGTTGGTTGCTGTGCATAAACAACATTTTTCAAATAGCCTCATAAAAAGAAATCTGGACTTGTCAGATCTGGTGATCTTGGACACCACTCAGTAATGTCACTACCAATACCTATCCATCGTCTTCGGTATCGTTGGTTCAAGAAGTGACGAACCATTAGTGAGCGATGACACGGTACACCATCCTGTTGAAGCCATAATCGTCTTCTGGTTTCCAAGTCCACATTTTCCAATAATTATGGTAATTCATTTTGCAGGAAATCAAGATATGCTGCGCCGTTGACATTCCCATTGAAAAAATAAGGTCCTATCAGATAACCATTTATTATACCGCACCAAACTACGAGGCTCCATCGATGCTGATTATCAACATGACGTACCCAATGAGGGTTCTGGATAGACCAATAATTACTATTATGGCGATTGAGTTGCCCATTACCATGAAATGTAGCTTCGTCCGAAAACATGACGTATCTGAAAAATTCAGGATCTTCACGAATCCTTGCTTGTGCCCAATTGCAGAATTCGAGTCTGCGGCGGAGATCATCTGGCATCAAAGCTTGAGTCAAAGTTATGTGATACGGATGAAATCTGTACAGCCGCAAACATCTAGCAGCTGTTGATCTTGGGATTCCAGTACGTCTGTAAATTTCACGCAACGAGATAAGATGATCCAAATCTACCATTGCTAAAACGACGAGAATTCGTGGATCATCGTTGTTCGGCATCATAATGCGACAACGATTTCTGCGTATTCGGGGTCGACTTCTCTCTCTTTGCTCGATGATTCGGATTCTCACGTGGTTTGGGTAGTGAAGCCTCCCTGGGTAATTTTGGCGGCAATACCTTGCCGCAGCACGATATCGGCCTTGACATGCCCCGAGAAACAACAGAATATCAACAATTTCGTTTCTCGAATAATCCGGCATATTCCCTCCTTTTAAGTCGACTAAGAAAATTACACTTGAACTATCCTGAGAAGGACTGATCGCGAATCACTATTGTCATAAACAATACTAAAAAAGTGTTATTAAACAATTTAGTTGAAACTTTGTAGGCTTGTCCGGAATCACACCAGAAAAAAGAATGGAAATAACATGTTATCCCACAAAATGAAAAATGACACTTCTCATGAAGGCTTTGAATACATGAAGTCGACTTTAAAAATCAACCTGAAGTTTAAGCTTAAGGTCACTGTTATTTGACCCTACAAATTTTTGGGGATATTCGGGTTATTGAATTATTCGGGTTATCGGGTTATTGGATTATTGGGTTATTCAGGTTATCGAGTTATTCGGTTACTACTTTTAACCTTACTCTTGCCCGATCATCTCTGTACATAGATGAAGAAAATCATAAATTTGACCCCTACATGACCTTAGGCGGAGGGGGGGGGGGGTTAACCGCACCCCACATATAATACATTATCTAAACGTAGAATTTTCTGCTCTTTCCGAATCCGGGATCAAAAATATGGGTTCCTATTCAAAAAATGACTTTGACCTTAAAATGACCTTGAAAATGAATCTCAAGGTCAAATCGGATTTCACAGAAAGGTTGCCTCCATTATCCCAAACTATTGTCTGAACAATTTTTTTGTACAACGCCAACCGTCGAAAATTTCGGGGTGGTTCCTTTAAAATGGGACACCCTGTATAAATGTTGGGCAGCTTTTATGATTCGGTCTGCGTACTCAATTAAGACTAAATATTTCTGATAGCAAAAATACGTAAAAGTGTATTAATATTTGCTGCAGAAGTGTATGTCAAAATATTGAAATTACCTTCTCACAATTATCTATCAAAAATAATTGTACAATCTATCTAATATATCCTGAGTGTAATAGCAATTAAAATGCTGCTTGATATACATATTCATATGCTGCATTTGCCACGCCCACCTATATCTATGCTTACGTTAAATAGACAGAGATAGCTTAATAGATAGAAAAGGATGGCGCATCACACTCAACTTTCCTAATAGACAGAGACAAGCCTGTATACGGATTGATACGATAGAGAGAGATAACATTAAACACCAAAAATCATCGAAACCGAAATTATATTGCGACTACGAAAAGTTACAACTAGGAGGAAGAGGGAGGGGATGAATTAGCCGGAGTTTGCCGATGGCTTTTAACGGATACAGACGTATAGTTTTGTGTCCTTGAACCGCTTTGCAGATTTTTCCTGTGATTTTCATAGAATCAAAGCGCAATTATTTAGAAGCTCCATAGCTCGCTCGTGCTCACCGTGCCTGGTTTCTAATTGTACAAAATCACGTTGCTAACTGTGGAAACCGTTAATTTAACGATAGACAATTTAGATGGAATAAAAATATCAAATATACTCCAGTCTAAAAAAGCGAGTACTAAATGACTTATTGTTAACCAGCAATTCCACATCTATTCATTTCACTGCATTGCACAGTAGCGAAGTTAAGAGTTAGGTAGATAGTGCAAAGAGTAGTACGTAATAGCGCGTTAGTGTTCGAAACTCATTGTACATGTCCTTAATTTCAAAATTACAATTTTTATTTTGTTAGTAGTTTTAAGTTATAAGTGCATGACCTAACGGTTATTTCGATGGTCATTAATTGTGCACGAGATAATTACATAAATTATTATTTAATAAATAGGCTCAATTTTATGCCACTTCAATTATTTTACTTATTCCAATAACCTGCTTCCTCTGTCTACTCAACCTCGGATATTATTCAAATCCCACAGAGAATAAGAGGAGTTAGTAAATATTTTGAGCTGGACCTTCTCCGACTGTTTGCTATCAAGGTAAGCCACGACCTAGCATCAAAGTGAGCTTAGCCGCGGATAAGTATCGCGGATAAACAAATCTATACACTTATTGATTCGCGAATAATATTTTGTCAGCTTAGTAGTTCAAGGGGATTAACCTGACGAAATATTAGACTGCTTTATAGAAAATTACTTACAGTGTTAGCTAGAATTCTTAACACCAATCATTATTATTCAGGGTGGCACTCCCCTGAAGAATTAATTATGCCTAATTAATTAGTAGTGCCTGGCGCCCAATAATCTGATAAATTAATTATCGTAACTTGTAGTTTATATTACGCCGAGAACCATGGTGATTGTTAGTCGGCAAAACACCACGTTACAAGATATAGAAGCATATTAACGAGTTTTCGTAGTTGGGAATTATATGAGTATCCAATGCTACCTATGAACACAAGTCATGTATGGATAATCAAAACTGCAAATCAACTGGAAAATGCACGTTATGTCATCTTAGCTTTTCAAACTAAACGAAAAAATATTTCAACAGTTTATGCTAGCGTATTCGATCATTGCAACATTAGTAACTTTTCCTCCACTCTCAATGTTATCCGTATGGTAATTTTAATACTGACATAAATAAGCATCAGTTTGCAATGTTGTATGACATGTATATCAATTTCCAAAAGGTGCACTATGGAAAAGACTTTGAACTGATGCTAAAAAATCTACCTTCATAGAACCAGTACCAATCATTGTCATTGATTGCTCTAAACAAAATGAGATATTGAAGAACTCTGCAGTGGATGTGCGCTTAAAGTTTGAAACAAGGAAAAATATTCCTGAAGGAATTTCAGCATATTGTTTCATTTTATTTGATCGTAACGTTCAATACAATCCAATAAGTGGAGATGTAAAGAAACTTATTTAGGAAGTGGAGATAGCTGTATTAAAGAAATGACTCCTCCTTCAAGGAGATCAGTAAGTTAGAATAAAGTACGTAGTAGATATGCAAGGAGCTAGCGATATTTCCACTTAACTGTGATGAAGAATCACTCGTACGATTATTCAAACCTCCATTTCCATAGCGAAGACTAACTCAAAAATGTAAGCGTCATATACTTTGAATCGAATTCTACTACCCTGGATTAAAATGGGACTCTGGTGATTTCAAAAATACGAAGAGCATAAATTTATCATCACAGACACACTCAAAAATGCCATAAAAAATTTCATTTCCAGAAATCTGAAAAAAGAGTGGTTAGGTGAAGGCCGCGATGCGTAGATCCGTCGCCGTGCAGAGACCACCGCGATTAACCCACAAAATTACCCGCGATTAACGCGCAAAATCGCATTTTTGTGCACACAATTTCAAGCGCCTGACTGATACAGAAAAAGACGGTTTCTTTTTCCTAGAATACCACCTAGAAGGTTTTCGAGGGTGCTCTTTCAGAATCTGGTACCAGTTTTATGTTAAATTGTCAACAACCCTATTTATTTTACGTTTTAATAAAAAGAAGACCCATTTTTTCCGGTTTTATTTTTATTTTTTCTCGATTATTTTCTGTTGTGGTATTCAAATCAATATTCTATCAACAGAAATCGCGGTACTGATGTTTGAGCTTTCAGAAACCGCCCGAGGAAATTTTTTTTTTCTTTCAGCATTTTTACAAAATGGCGGTTTTTTATGGCAGTGCTCTATGAAAGTTTATAATTTTTTTACTCCAAAAGGATCAACTTTACAAAAAAAGTTAGTACTATAAAAAATACTTTTAATTATTCAAAGAATACGTGTGAATTTTTTCAGAGTTGATTAAAAAAATTTTGGATTTTTTTATTTTGACCATATTTTGAAAAATAAAAAATTTACGTAAAAATTCTGAAAAAAATCCTACGAGCTTTTGACTAATTTTAAGCATATTTTGTAGAATAAATTTTTTCTGATCGGTTCATTTTTTTCAATAAAAAAAATTCTGAAATTTTTTCCATACTTTCATACGCGTTGTTCGAAATCACTTTTTTCCAAAATATCTGATGGTTTCATTATATCAGCTTGAAAAATACCAATTAGCTTTTGTTAAAATACATAAATGATGCTTGTAATATAAAGGAAAATCTCAGTAAGTCATTCATATTATTAGGCCTTTTTTGGAGTAGATTGCGGAGAGGTAAATACATTGATGGATTATAACTAATATTATCGGACTGAAAAGAATTGTCCAATATTTTACTTTTTAGTTTTTGATTAATTTGAAAGGTATAGCTGAAGAAAATTACAATGTCTAAAAGGAAAAGTGGTAATGTACAAAAAAGTCGTCGCCAACCTGAAATACAGGTTACAGAATGTGATGAATATTACGATGTCTCTGTAATACCAGACACCGAAGAATCTGGAGATTCTGACGATTCTGCTGAGTCGCACAGCGAGTCTGGAGGTAATAATGAAAGCGATTCTGCGGAAACAATAGAGCTTGGCTCTTTGGAAACTTTTAGAACAGTTATAGAATCCTACACTAATTCTCAAACAAAGTTAGAGAAAAATCACTTCTATGACTGGGTTGAAGGCGAAATTGAGTACAATGAAAGTTTAAAAAATGAAATATTATTAAAAGAGTGTGATCGCAAAAAAATTTTGAATAGTTCATTAATAGAAATTTTTCAGTTTTTTTTTCACTTGAAATCAAAAAACTGTAACAGGCTGCCGTTTAACCTGTAATTCCTCTTGAATATACCTATTCGATTGGCTAAACGACGCCTAGTTATCTATGTGCTAGAAGCACATTAACTCACCTTGTCCGGGAGTGCTCCTGCGCAGAGTTCTCTTACCGATCGAAGTTGGGTTCGCGAACTCTCCGCTTGGGGCGCTGGCGCGCTCGCTTAGCAGCGCTCCGTCGGCCGCTGCTGGTAACTCGGTAGGCGAGCCGCTTCTCACGTTGCCTACGCTATCCGTGCTGTATTACAGGCGCGTTCGAATTGAACGTAAACAATAACACGGTTCCCGGACAAAGGGAAGACAAAACAATACGATCGTTAAGTATAAACCACTGACCACTTTATTGACTTGAATTGAATACAAGGGAGGATGTTGCCGAGAGACTCACGCACGCGAATTCGGATGACAATACGCACGGGGAGAGAGAGAGAGAGAAAATCGCGATCGCCGCGAACTAACCGCTCGCACGCTTTTTATGATTCACCGCACTCGCTGTGCAGGATCGCACGCTAATAACAATTAATACGGTTTGTCACCTACCGCGGGATTGATGGGAATACGGTGGCCAACCGTATCCGACGCACACGTTTCGGATCTGCTGCCTCTGCGGTTGCTGATCTGCTGCTGTGGCTCCGCTGTTGCTACGCTCGTGGTAGTAGGGGACGATGAGGTCGCTCCTGCAACTCCTGTATCCGGGCACGTTCAACAGTGCACACACCAGTCACTCCCCTCGCTCTATTTTCACTAATTCCGCTGCGCACCCTGGTTCTCACTCAAAGACGGTACACGTTGCAATTCGTAATCGCTATGATGTAGCCGGACTGAATGTCACAGTCATACTGGCTAGCAAACCCTCCCCTCCCGGTCATTGCCCTTACGCGCCCTCTCTCTCTCAAACCGATCGCGGCTGTTTTTGAGATCATATATGTGGCATCATGTATGGGCATCAAACAGTTTGAAATGATCAAATCTAAATTAAAACTCCATCATCCCGATGATGAAAATAAAGAAGACAAAGTTTGGTGGGTCAGAGCTTTTATAAATATTATGAGGGAAAATATTATGCAATTTGGGGTTTTCTCTACAGCGTTATCAATAGATGAAATGATGATAAAATATTATGGGCGATGTTCTTTGAAACAATTCATCAAATCAAAACCAATTAGATTTGGAATAAAAATGTGGGGTCTTGCTAGCGCTAACGGATTTTTATTCGATTTTGATATATTCTGTGGAAAAAATGGCAAAAGCAATATTCTACCTAAAATTTCTCTTGGTAGTCGTGTCGTAATTCAAACATTGGAACAGTTTTTGTCCCGAACTACACCACGTAATATGCAAAAATACCATTTATATTTTGACAACTTATTTTGTTCTGCAGATCTTTTGGTTCATTTAAGAAAACTAGGATTGTGATGTACTGGAACAGGTAGACAGGACAGAGTACCTGTAAAGCATAACATAGATAAAAAGAAAGATTAACGTGGAAATTATGAAGTACAGCACGATAAGAACAGCGGTATCAATTATATCACAGTGATGGGTTCTAAGCCAGTCTCAGTATTGTCTACTGCAGCTGGTGTAAATCCCACTGGTTCTATTGAAAGGTACAATAAAACTGAGAAAATAAAAAAAAAACTGATTCACCAAGAGCGTTTTGTGCATACAATAGTTATATGGGTGGAATAGATATTCACGACCAACATTGTAATAAAGTTCTACCTCTTTTCAGATCAAAAAAGTGGCCTTGGGTAATTTTTCTTAGATGCATCCAATGCTAAAAATTGGCAATTACAAATGCTACAGTTTTATTGAATACTGCAATTGAAAATAAAAGTAAAAAAATTGGAACAAAGGATCTTATTTTAGCTGTTGCTAAGAGTTATCTGAAGGAAAAATCTTCAAAAAAAAATCTTCACATTGCAGAACAAAGTCCCCATCAAAAGAATTACTCCAATCAAAGTTGCTCTCTAAGGACAAGAAAGATTTGCAAAGAGTACAAATTACATTTCTGCAAAAATTGTTTTGAATCTGTTCATATCAAAAGGTAATACATACAGTATTATTGCGAAAATATCTACAATTATAAAAAAAAAGAAAAAAAAAAGAAAACTGAAATAAAAAATTTTAAAAAAATTAATAAATATTTTTAAAAAATGATAATAAAAAATATTTAAAATTACAGTTTTAGTGATAAAAACTTTTATTAGGATTATGAAAGAACGAGAAAATATTATTTTTCTCAGTTCTTTGTCATAAGTTAATTCGCTGGAATTTTTTCAGAATTTTTACGTAAATTTTTTTTCAAAATATGGTCAAAATAAAAAAATCCAAATTTTTTTTAATCAACTCTGAAAAAATTCACACGTATTCTTTGAATAATTAAAAGTATTTTTTATAGTACTAACTTTTTTTGTAAAGTTGATACTTTTGGAGTAAAAAAATTATAAACTTTCATAAAGCACTGTCATAAAAAACCGCCATTTTAAAAAAATGCTGGAAGAAAAAAAAATTTCCCCGGGCGATTTCTGAAAGCTCAAATATCGGGACGGTGATTTTTGTTGATAGAATATTGATTTGAATGCCGCAACAGGAAAATAATCGAGAAAAAATAAAAAAAAAACCGGAAAAATGGGTCTTTTTTTTATTAAAACGCAAAATAAATATGGTTGTTAACAATTTAACATAAAACTGGTACCAAATTCTGAAAGAGCACCCTCGAAAACCCCCTAGGTGGTATTTTGGGAAAAAGAACCGTCTTTTTCTATATGAGCCGGGCGCTTGAAATTGTGTGCACAAAAATGCGATTTTGCACGTTAATGGGTTAAGGTGACCCAACGTTCCTCACTGCAAACGATCGGACGACCTGTGCTAAACGTCGCAGTGAACTGATAACGGAAGACTAAGATCTTAATAATTTGAGAAAATATCTGCCTTAGACGTTCCTGAGAAAGTGACCCGGATGTCACATAAAAATTTTTGGAGGCCCCGAAGGGATATGTTGGAGAAAAGAAGCTTTGTGGAATACTAACAGTCTTATAATTTCCTGCCTTCTTGTTATAGAAAATAGAATTGCTTTAATAGGAAAAGAAAATTAAAACGAAAGTAAATTAACTCTATTGAAAAATTGCAAAGATCTACTTGGAAGTTTTTATTGCAAATTAATAAAATTGAAACAGTTAAAATTAAAAATCATTAAAATTGAAACATCTGAATCTAAAATAAATTAAAAGCAAAAATTAGTGAAAATTATTACATACCAAATTTACTAAAACTGAAAATCAATAGAAAAGTGGAAAAAATATTATTAGAAATTAATTGAAAGATAAACGTGAAAAAAAGAGAGATATTATTTTTAAAAATTGAAGTGACTAAATATTGAGATAGAAAATTTTCATACTATTTGAAAATTTAGACGTTGAATGGAAAATAAAAAATTAAATATTGAAATTGAAAGAAATTCATAATTATAGAAATTGAATGAATTTGAAAATTGTGAAAAAATTGAAAATTAATGAAATAAATTGAAATTGAAAATCATTGAATTGAAATTAATAAAAAAACCAAAAGTTATTTAGTACTGAACTTACAAAAATTGAAAGTGAAATATCACTGAACATTATTCAAGTTGCTGAAATCAAATTTATCAAAATCGGAAATTATCAAGAAGGAATTATTTTTTATACTATTGAAAAATTTAGTAGAATAAATCTAAGTTAGGAGTTTGTTTAAAAATTAAGATTAAATCTAAAAAAGAAAAAAAGTATATTAATAATTATCAACGAAAAATTGCTCAGTAAAAATCAATTAGATAGTAAATTTAGAAATCGATAATTGTGCGTTAACAATCTAATCTTTTTCTGCTTTCTGTTATGCCACCTTTTGTAGAATTTAGCAGTGTCTCATACGACGTAATAGATACGGTAAAACAAATAGTGGAAGATATTTTAATAATAAAAGAGGATCAGAATTCGGTAATAAATCGGGTGAATAATCAAGGTACTGATATTACAAAAATTAATCAGAACGGTCGTAGTCTAAGTACACGTGTTGCAAAATTAGAATCAGAAAATAAGGATAGGATTAACCAGATAGCTAGCTTAAGACATCTCTGCGTTAACCTGATCGAAACAAATACAGCCCTAAAGAAACAATTAAAAAACTTGGAAAGCGATCAGAAATCAGAGAGAAATTAATAACTAAAAACGCGATCACGAACAAAACTTTAACCGCGAAAATCGCGGAGTTAACGTTAAAGTTAGAAAATTATGGCCCTAAGAATGATGCTCAAAATGAGAGGACTCAATGAAAAAACCGTAGCCGACTCCTACCGCTATTCCAAACATTACACAAATTTTTAATCAAGTAGGAGGAGCTATGTTGTATTCCGTGCTCGATCTCGCCATTGGATTTTATCAAATTAAGATGCACCCAAAAAACACACATAAAACAGCGTTTAGTACCCCTTTCCGTCATTACGAATTTGTGCGTATGCTATTTGGTTTAAAGAATACACCTGTAACCTATCAACGGCTTATGGATACGTTATTACGCGGGTCTCAAGGCCTCGATTTGTTTGTTTATCTTGACGATATACTCATTTATGCCAACAGTATTGACGAACACGAGCGAAAATTTAAGTTACTAGTTGAGCGATTAAGGGAAGCGAAACTAAAATTACAAATTAATAAGTGTAAAATCTCATGCGAAAGGTTAGCTATTTAGGGCACCTTATAAGCGAAGATGGCCTAGAAGTAGATCCCAAGAAAGTTGAAGCCGTACAAGGATTTCCAAGACCAAAAACCGTTAAAAATGTTCGTTAATTCTTAGGACTAGCTGGCTACTACAGACGCTTCATCAAAGAGTTTGCCAAGATAGCTAAACCATTGACTAAATTATTACAAAAGGATACAAAGTTCAAATGAAATGAGAAAGCTGAAAATGCATTTGTTAAATTGAAACAGATGTTATGTAACGCACCTTATTTACAATTCTCCGGTTTGTCTAAAGGGTATAACATACGCACCGATGCCTCTGGGACTGTTATCGCTGGAATACATCCCAAGGCCCGCTTTCATTACTTTTACTATTTTTATTATTTTTTACTACTTTTATTATTTTTATTGTTCTTATTATTTTTATTATTTTTATTACTTTTATCATCTTTATTATTTATATTATTTTTCATCGTTAATTATTGTTATTTTTGTTGTTTTATCTGTTATTTTAATTATATTATTCTTTATATATTTTAATTTTTACTATATTTTACATATTATATTCTATTTTCATTTTGCATACATATTCTTAGTCTTCTTACTGTTATTGCCATTGTAAATTCGCTGCTCACCGTACATACAACTCACGCATTTTCACCTAATTCATCTTCTTTAAATAATTAATTGCGTTACTTTTTTTTCTTGCATCTCTTTTTGTCATTTTTAAATTTTGTTATTGTTTGATTTGTACATTTTCTAAACTGTCAGACGGAGTTCCACCTCATTGGCGCAACAAACTAACTAATCTAATCTCTCTCTTCCGCGTCATCTCGATCGCTCCAGCCGTCAGCTCAGCCCGTATACAGCACCTCAAAACAAAAACTAAGTAGGAGTATGCACTTACACACTCTTAGCTTGGCGCGGCGCGCGGACATTTGCGAGAGCCAAATGGACGAAATCGGCCTAGCCGAGATTCTCCGTTACACAAGAAAGACTTAAGCTTTGCTTATGGAACATTTCGCACCATAAGAAACTAGGGTAAAGTCTATCTTTCCTTAAGTCCAATTAAATAATCATAGATATATTTCATTTATAATTTTATTTCAAACTTAATATTCATAAGAATTTTTAAAGTTAAAACGAATTCTTACTCATTAACGCGATAGACCACGAAAGTACGAACAAAATTATAAATAATAGGTGATATTAACATCACATTTTATGAGTTGAATATTGTAAAAATCAAAAATAATTTGATGGACAATCATTACCCTTTAGACTTCATTTTGACATGTATTTACGATCTTATTAATACTTAATATTTAATATATTTATATACCTCTATAATAATAAAAATAATAATAAAAATACTTTTAATGACCAGTCAAGTACTATTTCATTGCCGTGTAATAGACAAATTTTCAGTTCCTGTAAAGTACCATTAAAAAAAATATAACATTCATTGTATTCTACTTAATAATAAGAAATTTAACAAAATAATAAAATTAGGTAAAGATACTTTAGATAAATAGTCACTTACATTACAATTAAATGTATATAATACGATATTAGCAAAAAAAAGATACTCGAAGAAAAGAATACAAGAACATAAAACTACGCCTATAGAAAAACTATTATACAATAAAACAACAGAAATGGATCATATTAACAAACATAATAATATTAATAGATAAGAGGGTATACAATTTTTGAGTAATGTAACAGGGTGTGTTTTTTTCGCTCTCGGTGCGATTAGCCTCGGTGGGCAACGAATCGCTCACTAGAGGTGGGTCGTTCGTCACCTCGGCTCCATCGATGGTCGGCGTAGTGCCATCCTGGGGCATTTGAGTTGCGTCGATGTCTTTCGCTGGTGTGTCATCAGGACCATAATATGGTTTAAGGTTTTTGGCGTGTACCAATTCCTCAATTTCTTGCCGTTTGCGCTGCGTATGGGAACACATTCTACCCATCATGTGAACAAATAGATGAAAACGAGTACATATTTGTGTCCTCGAGGACTGCAAGGAAACAGACCGGCGATGTCGCCAGCTACTACCTGCCATGGCGTTGACAAAGCTTGGTCTTTCATCATCCCGCGTGGGAGCTGCTGTTCGACCTTGCGATGTTGGTATACTTGGCACTTTCTGACATACTCTTTGATGTCATTATACATGCCTGGCCAATAGTAAGATCGGACGATACGGGCGAATGTTTTCTCCCGGTCTACATGGCCGGCTGTCTCCGTATCGTGATTCTCAAATAGAATCCTCTCACGGTCTTCGGGTAGCACAGCCAACTTCCAGGCATCCTCGTCGTCGTACTCTGTGTGATGATCACTAGTAAGTCGTTTGACATACATTACCTTGCCGCCGACCTTCCAATCAAGATATTTTTCTGGATTGGTGGCGACATTTTGGGATTGATTTTCATACCAAGTACCGCTCTCAATTTTGGATCGGTCTATGACACCGATCTCAGCTTCCGTGAGCTCAAATGCGTGCGAAAACGCGTCAGGCACAACTATGTCGACTCCTTTTCGATACTCAGTTTCAAAAGTATGATCTTGGAGCTGTAGTGCCCATCGAGCTAATCGGCCCGTTGGATTTTTCAGGCTATAAAGCCATATCAAGCTGCGGTGGTCTGTTACGACTTTGAATCGATAGGCTTCTACAGAAGCCCAGGTTGGCAACTATAGCGCTGAAGTAACGGCAACACAGCAAGCAACGTTACAGGATACCATCCGTAAGGTCTTGTCCCAGGCCCCCGCGGGACTAGAATGTGCTACAGGGATCGAACACGAGATTCGCGTTAGTTAGACAAAGCCGATAAAGCAGCGATATTACCTAGTATTGCATAAGGTCGAGCAAGAAATATATAATTTGGTAAGGGAAATGTTGACCCAGGGAGTTATCGAACCGGCTAATAGTGGCTAGTCGAGCCCGGTGGTAATGATACGCAAAAAGGATGGTTCATACCGATTTTGTATTGATTTCTGGAACGTCAACAAAGTCACCGAGCCAAATGCGTACCCCTTACCGTTCATGCAAGATATATTGAAACGCTTGCAAAATGCGCGCTATATCTCCACCTTAGTAACACGTATCACCCAATTCGACTCAAACTGGAATCTCGATCTATCACTGCTTTCACCGTACCAGGGTTGAAGCATTTTCAATTTGTGCGAATGCCTTTTGACCTCTCGTACGTAGGTGCTACCTTCCAGCGGTTGATAGATAGCATGATCGGTTCCGAGCTCAGCGAATTTCGAGGATCATTTACAGCATCTAGGGACCGTCGTAAATATATTAAGACAAGTTGGACTCTTGATTAATCGAATTAAGAGCACCTTCTGCAAAGCAGAAGCTAAGTACCTGGGATTACTGATTAATCAAGATGAAATCAGGCCCGATTCTGAGAAGATCCGCTTTATTATGGAGTACCTCGACCCAGAAATATTCGACAGCTGCGAACTTTCCTCGAGACCTCGGGTTCCCGGAACCCAAAGGACTATATGTGCTAAAGATGGACAATGAGGATCGGATTATCGAGTACGCTAGTAGGGTCCTTAATTCCGCTGAGCAAAACTACTCACAATCAGCTACGGAACGCGAATACTTGGGGGTCGTATGGGCCATACAGATGTTTCTCCCTTATACACGGTGATTCAAAAACATATGTAACTAATAATTCCATTGGATTCGTCTCGAAAAATTAATTTAGAATTGTGTTCTTAGTTTTTCGATTAAATAATTAGGTAATTAGATAATTAGCTTCAAAGATCGGCCAATCAGCGCACAGCTTTAGAAGAATGGGCGCTTGGTGGTGAGCGCGGAGCAGTGAGGGAGGGCCAGCGGCGCGCGCCGCCGCTGATTGCAAGCGGTGCTCAACCCAGTCGTGCAACACGGAGCTCCCATGTCTACATACTGATATACGTATTCATTGATTGAACGCGTATCAATAATAAGAACGGTTCAATACCGATTGACTAATAACAATGATGCACGTGAAAGCTTTTGTGTTTATTTTGCGAAATAGGTTATTTAGTATCCGTGGTCGTCGAATTCAAACTCGCTGTCTTATTTAAGAATTATGTTCATTTAATGCTGAAAATCGCTGTGATCGGCTACTACATCATTGCTTTTTTTTGCGTTTGAGAAAATTGAGATCAATAGGTAGAGGCGTACAGTGTGTTTCCAATTAGCTTAGTTATACGTTTTTTTAAGATTAAGAAATAAAATAATAATAAATAAATACTGACAATCCTCGGCTGAAAATTCCCATGTGGGAAATTTACCCCTGATGTGTCATCACACTTGAAACAAAGTCTCAATTCGCGTGTGCGAGACGATTTACACTAGTCACCACAGGAAATCCATCCTAAAATTTCTCATGCGTGCGAATCGTATCACATCTGAATTTGAGACTATGGGTAAGACTCTAATAGGGTCTATAATAGAAGGAGCTTTAAATCTCCGAGAAAAAACGCGTTTTGGCAAGTAGGCGGCTCGTAAACAAAAATGCTGTCGCTACGATGGCTTGCAGTAAAACGGCGCCTCGAATCGAGTAAGTGAAATTTGAATTTCAGTAATGATCATTAGTTATGAAATTATTTCCAGCACATAATAATTATAAAGAAAATATCGCAATGCTGAAGACTAGATCTACAATACATTGCGCATTTCTGAAACCACGTATCAATTTGATATTAATTTTATTAGCACAAATAAAAATACATTAGTGATATTATCAATCTAACGAGCAATCTACAATTATCAAAATAGTTAGGATTATTGTAGAACCCATTAGAACTTTGAGTCGTAGTCTGGGAAGCGAAACGCTTTTCATAAAGTGCGTAAATGTGTGTACATCAATTTTTCTAAGTTAAATTACGAATTATAAATAATAAAAAACTGAAAATTATAAAAGTCGTCGCCACTTTTCGGTGAAAAGAAATTCCAAAAACAAATTTCCATAATTTCTTTTAAAATCAATCTCTCGTTGTCGCTGTTCCGCATGGTAACTTCATCGTTTAAAAAACCGACATACGAAAGAAGATCCGTAATAAGTTTAAAATTATTATTTTAAATTATTATTTAAGTTTATTTTAAATTATTATTTTCATTATTATTATTATTATTTTAAATTATTATTTAAGTTTATTTTGAATTTAAAATGAGCAAAAATCTTATCACCGTCGATTTTGGCTCTGAAAAAATTTTGAAAGCAGCAAGTTGTATCTTGAAATGAAAAAGGATACCGATTTATGCGATTACAAAGTTCGGTGTGATACTTTTTCTTGAGCTCACAGTCAAAAACTAGGAAATTCAGTTTTTCGCTTTCAGCAAGGTCGCGCTGGCAATTGTACGCTCCACAATTGTTTTTCGATCTCGAAAATGTGTTTCCCATTGTATTTTTCATCGCTGAACACGAATCTAAAATTAAATTGTTTCGATAACTTAAAAGTTCGACAAAATTTGATACGCGGAAACAGAAAAAGTCACCCTACTGTTTTCACGTTTCCTGGACGCGAGTTTGAAGTCAATTGTCATCACAGCTGTCATGACAACTGCTAACTGTCAAACTGGCAATTTAACTTTAGATTCGGGGTCAACGACAAAAAATACAATGGAAAAAACTTTTTTGGGAAAAACATGATGCTTTCAAAATTTTTTTAGAGCCGAAATCGACGGTCATAAGATTTTTGCTCTTCCATGATCATAATAAACCACAGTGTGGCCTCAGAAAATCTGCGAACGAAGCGAGGCTCAAGTAAAAATTCTGATGACGCCGAGGTTTAGGCGAAGAGGGCAGACGTGCGCTAAGCTGCTCTGAGAAAAAAGTCACATATAGCAGAGGCTCGGGGACGAAAAGAAGACGAGCACGGCGCGGCCTTAGAAATAGGCAGGAGGAAGCTGGGACTTGATTAAGCAGGGCAGACGAGCGCAGTGATGACTGAAAATGCGACAAGCGAAGTAACGGCGCTGGGAAGATAGCAGACGAGCCCAGTGCTGTTCGGGAAAAGTCAAAGGAGCTGAGCGCTGGTTTGATAAAGGTGGACGAGCCGAGTGCTGCTTTAAAAAGGAGCGGACGAGCCTAGTGTTGCTACGATAAAGGGTCCAGTGCGGATCTGTAAAAAGGCAGATTAGCGAGGGCAACGTTAAAAAGTGTAGACGAACGAAGGGCTGCGTCTAAAAGAGCAGACGGGCAGAAGGCTACGTCCAAGTAGGACGGCCGAGCGGAGGGCTCTGTGATGTAGGGCAGACGAGCAGAAACCTAAGTCACAATATGACGGACGAGTGGAGGGCTGCGTCCAAAAGGGCAGACGATGAGAGGGCTATGTTAAAATAAGACTGACGAGTGGAGGACTGTGTAAAATAAGACGGACGAGGGAGGGCTGCGTCCAAAAGGGCAGACGATCAGAGGGCTATGTTAAAACAGGACAGACGAGCGGAGGGCTGTGTAAAATAATTAACTGGTAAAGGATGTTCTCGGAGTAAACGACGAGAAAACACCATAAATAAGAATCGGTATCTTCGGTATCAACAAGAAATCTGTTTTTCGATTTTTGTCAATAACGATAAGACGACTAGTAGTTAAAAGCAGTTGGATGCCATCCTTATGGATTGGTTTTGTTGTTCCCTGCAAAATCGCATGGTAGAAGATATTTTTTAGTGTTCTCCTGAAAGTTTGCATGGTACTAACACACACGCTATGTATTTTGCTGTACGTTCTACCGAGTCGACGATTTACTTCTTTGTCTGAAGTTGCGGTTAAAACTGCATGTACAAAAACTTGGACGCTAACGAGAAATTGTCAACTCAGTGACTTACTTTTGTAAAACGTCAATCGCATTTAATAAGTTGTTTTCGGTTTCTCTATCGTTGACCCCTGCGTTGACGGCGAGACTCGGTATACTTGGAGAAACTTCGATGATTTTATCATCAAGCTCTACGAGATTGTCGAGCGCCAATGCTGCCTGTGATGCGAGGATAGCTTGGATGTTGGGCAGCAATCGTTAAAGCCAAAGTTGACGTAAGAAGTTATCTTGCACAATGGTCTCGCCAACGAGAGACCGTAGGTGACGGAGAAACTGCGACAGTTTGCAATTGTCGAGCTTTTCCTCACTGATGAGTTGTCGAATTCGTTGTTCCTCAGATGCAGGCAAACGAGTAATTAATTTTGTATGTCAACTTATAATTCAATACAAGTGTAACTGGAATGGAAAAATAACTGGAACATGACCCAATGAAATGTTGTTACCTTGTTTGTGATATTACAGAGCTGAAAAGAGGATGTAATCTCGTTTGACGATGAAAAATCCAATTTTGATGTTTTTTTCGGTTGATGTTATTCGATGCGTTCGTCGTCGGGGTCAGCAATATAGAAAATATTGCGTAGCTTATGTGAATAATAAATAGAGTCGTTATTTTCTATTTAAAAGAAGGTTGTTTATTTGTATGACTATTAATAATGAAAGCCGTTGACAGACTGAAAGTAAAAAATAGTTATTCGAATAATTAAGCGTTGCTATGCAAACGTTTTTGTTGAACTGTTCGAAGTTCAAATGTAATAATTCAAATAATCACCACAAGTTTGTAAAATTTATTTTCTCTGTTTGACACACTATATATAACAACTGTATGTATTTATTTGTATTTTAAATTCCATGAGTTGATTTTCGAATATTTGAAAACTAATATTTTTTACCGTACACAACAGTGAAATATATTCAAAACAGCGATGTAGAAAAAGAAATCTCAGATACCAGAATAAAAATATATTAGAAGAGTAGATTTGGTTGATTAATGTATCGATTTTTAAAATGCATATACGTAAACAGAAAAACTGATGAAAATAAGCTGAGTAAACTTCCCCACTGAAGGCAAGCTTCAATAGTATTGGCTGTGTAATACGAATGGTATAGGATATTCATCACTGAGTCAGGAATTTCGTCGATTCCAACTTCTATCCAAAGAACTGGTAAAATCGCACCATCTTTCAACCGACCTAGAAAAGGTACTGCATCAGCTTTCCGGACTTCCATATTTATCTGAACCCTTGACCAGCCACCTATCGGCACTGCCAATCGCTTTAAACAAATTAATCTATTAAATATAATTATATAATGCAATATTTGTCTTGATATAGTATGAAAATTTATTTTTAGATAATTGTATCTAATCCACATAATTTCAATGATATCTAATGTATACAATATTACATATATCTATGGTCATTTTTTCATTTTATATCGCATGGTAATCATAATTTCAATAAATAGAATATTATTATTGAGTAAGTAGAATTTGTATTTTACTTAAAAGATTGGATAAATTTGATATGAACTGGATTTTATTAATTAAAAGAAATACAGATACACATATTTATTTATAATTTCAAGGTCAACTATTGTTATGATTCAAAGACAGTATGGATGTGTAGGTGTATAATGGAAAAGTATATGGAAAACGACACTTTTTCAATTTGTCAAAAATAAATAACATAGAAAAAAATTAAGGATATTCATGAAATTTTGACATGATCAAGTTTACTTAAATTTGAAGCAATTGTCATATTGAAAAATGCATCATCGAATACCTCGAAATGATGTATTGTCAAAAAGACTCTCAAATCGATATCGCGGTTCAGCGCCAATTCACTAACTCATTTTGATATTTTCTTCGAATCAATATGATGAATTTCACCTTAATTCGATCAAAAGGCTTCGCCGAAAATCAGAGTATCTGAATTTATTGTGCGACGACTCAAACTATTCATCTTAATCAGCACTTTCGAAATATGACTGGTGTTTTTGTTCTCCGATCTTGAGAGAGTTCACAGAAAGCCCAAAAGTTGATATATATTAACTCAAGAATTTGTACCTAAGAGTATTTGGGGTCGTTGAATACGAATCCGTAATCAGATTTTCGAGATTTAAAATGGCGGATCCACTATGGCGGATCAAAATGGTTGAAAATCGCCAATTTCTATTTTCTTGGTTATGAACATAAATATGGAGATTTTCGGGGTCGCTGAATACAGATCTGTAATCAGATTTTTGAAATTTAAAATGAGGGATCAAAATGCTCAAAAATCGACGAATTCGATATTTCTGGCTGTAATCATGTATACAGGGAGATCTCTGCATATCCAAAAGGACTGATATTTAAACAAGAATTCAAGGTGCGTTTTTTATATTTGGACTAGCGGATCCATTCGTTAAAGTATCGAGCGACCCTTATTACCAGCTGAAAATAGAAATTATTAAAGTCGCTAGTCCAAAATATCAAAAACTCACCTCGAATCTTCGTACAGACAACTGTTCTTTTGATATTATTACGAGATGTGTAGAGGTCTTTCTCTATACATCGTTCTAACCAGAAATATGGAATTTATCGAATTTCGATCATTTTTGACCGCTACATTGGAGCTGCTATTTTGAATTTTGAAAATCTGATTACAGATTAGTGTTTAGCGACCCTAAAAACCTTAAGGTATCAATTTTGGAGTCAATATCTATCGAAATAAAAGATTGGTGCATAAAAGCCTAAAAAATTGGGCGGTACGATCTGACTTTAGGGTATTCTGTGAGTCTGTCAAGATCGGAAACTAAAAACACCAGTCATATTTTGAAAGTAACTAGTTTAGATGAACAGTTTAAGCCGCTTCAATATAAATTTGGATGCTCTGAATTTTAGTCAAGCCTTTCTGTCGAATTGACGAGAAATCCACCATATATTCGAAAAAAAAATGGAAATTAGTTAAAAAATTGGTACTGAACTGCGTCGCCGATTTTCGAGCCTTTTTAGCAACATTTAAGAGTCTTTGGGGACATTTAAGGTTAAAAAATTACAATTGACATTCTCTATTTATTCGTTACTAAATTTTCTAAATACCCTTAAACTAGTAAATTATCAATTTTTTGTGGTCCTGTGTGATTGACAACTATGCTTTTATACTTACGTTGTGAAATTGATTTATAAAAATTACAATATCAATATTTGCATATTTCTACTGCTATCTTATTTATACTTTCAATCTATACATTAAAACCATTCGGAATAGATAATTTATACTGACATATTATATTTGCCCTCGAAGGCGCAAGAATGTTTGTCGATGTCGATCTTGCATGCGCACTGCTACTGGCTCCTCTGCGATCCCTGTTAAAATGAAAAAACGTGTGACGTATCTTACGTTATCTTCTTGAATAAAAACGTCATTTTGCTCGCAGTAAGATGACGTTTCTGAAAGAGTGCGCGAAATCGCGATTTCACAGGCACTTCTTTAGGGTGAGTGTGCCAATTACGATTCGGCGGGGAGTATGGTTGGGCAAGGTAAAACGAAATGACTAATGCATTCCGTCATTGGATACGTCAACGTTTTATTGAGTAGAATGGAAAAATCAGATATAACAGATAATGTTTACATTAATCGAACTGAGAGAGACCGTATGAACGTCGAATCGCGGTCGAAAGAGAAAGCTGTAGCTAACGTGAGCCAATAACGTGTGATCACGGTACACATTTGCGGTGGAAATCAGGCGCGCACACTTCCGACTACGTGCTGGCCAGCTTACTTGGTTTTCGATGTCGGTAACCTCGTCCTCTCTTTCTGCTCAACCTTCCGGTTCACCTTTAACTACGCTTCCTTTTCAGGTCTTTATTTTTTTTCTCCTTGATTTGACAATCTCTAGGTTGTCATATATCGATGCAGCTCGATCGTCGGTGATCGAACGATTGATTAATTCCTCGCTCTCTCTCTCTCTCTCTCTCTCTCTCTCTTCGCATACGTGAGCTGCCCAACCAGCCGATCACGAACCGATCTGTATCGTCCTCGCTCCCACCAGTCGTTACTACAGATAAACGAGCACCCTTAATGAACAGGGCTCATTACAAAGCCCACAACATTTTACTTATTCTCGTTCATACATACTTTTGTCTGTATTGAACATACACTGCCGTCCATACTTATTTTCCCACCCAGAGAAAAAATTACATAAAATTAAAAGCTTTGTTACTAAGGAAGTATTCATCCTATAGAAGCCTCCAGGAGCTCATTTTATAGGCTCTGGTGAGTACTTTGAGGTACATTTTTTGAATCGATTGAATCTATCTTTTTAATCGATTCATAATTTTTTTCCATGTTTTATCAATACATAAAGGTAAGTAAAACATCAAAAATGTTTTGCCTACTTTTAAGTCTGAACATTTTTATGTGATGTAACGGAGTGGATTAACTGGTACAAAATGGATTTATTAAAGAATAAACTCCGACGATGCAGAGCTAACCGCCACTCCGTTAAACACGTATGACTACACGTGTATTTGCCTTTACGTTTGATACTTTCATTCCGATGTCTTCTTTTCAACCGAGTTGAACTCACCTTAAGTTACCTGATTTGTGACACTCGATATATCTTAGGTGTAAGTCACCTCATGTTTATTCCAACTAATTCCCTAGATAAAATCGGTTTAAAATTCAACCGATGACGGATCCGTTAAATTAAAAGGGAACGAAATCCGTTAAATTAAAAGGTAACGAAATAACGATAAATGCGACAAATAAAATCAAGATCATTTATGTTTAATAAACTGCAGTCTTCGATGGGCAGAAAGACTTAGGTAAGCGAATAGAATTTACAATTTTCAATAATACGGAGAGAGAGAGAGAGAGAATTCAAAATTCGACCGCGATAAATAACGCTCGGCGTGAACACACAAACGGTCGCGGTAGACAAAATATTTTTGTAAATATTTTGTCTCGCACAAAAAGGGAGGTGCACCTACCCTGCGGTGCAATTACGGTGATCAGCCGTTCTCAACAAGCAGGCTAACCCGCCTAACCCTGGGAACAACAAGTTTAGTCGGTTGTGTTTTCTTAAAACAATCAAATTCCACACCACAACTAAACTAACCTACCTAACTCACCCAAGCCCTAAAAACCATCCCTACCCAAACCACAAGCAGACTTACCCACCTAACCCTGGGAACAACGAATTCAATCGTTTTTTTAATGAAATATTAGAAATTTCCTTGTATCACTCCTTCATTGTATACCTTATAAACCACTTAAGAATCCGAATCATTGAACGAAGAAAGAGACGTCGACCACGAATACGCCCCGAGAGATAACAGAATGTCAACAATTAGGAAGTTTACACGGCGTCTAAGCTAAAAAATGGAAAATAAGCTTTCGTTAATTAAATGAAATAAAATTGTACGTAATCTTCAATAAATCTTGAATGAATCTATGAATAAAGCCTTGAAAAATGGATAAAAAAAGGAAAATAAGCTTCCGTTGTTATTAACAAGTTTGCTTAACTTGGCTGGCTACCAAGTCGGCTACTCAAAACACCTCATTTTTTTATTTCAGATTTGGAAAGAAAGTTAAACTGGTCACTCCCACATTGTCTTAATTCATTAAGGCCCTTGCCAAACCTGGGCAAGATAGCGCCAAACTAACTATGCCAATCGTAGATAAATCGAGAAAAAATACCAATGTTTTTTCTTTTGCCATTTACAATTATTTATCAAAAGTTATTTAAACAAATTATCGAAAGGTAATCATTTGAAGTCTGACAAGAAAACGTTACATACGTTTCTTTCATATTTTACCGTAGAATCAATTTTTGAAAATAATTTTGTAGGAAAACAAATTATTTTTATTCTCTTTTTTGGTGTGATTCCGAACAAGCCTACAGAGTTTCAACTAAATCGGAAAAAAACACTTCTTTAGTATTATTTATGGAAAAGGTGACTCGTGAACAGTCCTTCTCAGGATAGTTCACGTGGAAATTTCTTAGGGTCTAGCGACTCAAAAGGGCCAAATATACCAGATTATTCGAGAAACAAAATTTTTGACATTCTGTCATCTCTCGGGCATGTCAAGGCCGATATCGTGCTGCAGCAAGATATTACCGTCAAAATTACCCAGGGAGGCTTCGGTACCCAAACCACGTGAGAATCTTAATCATTGAACGAAGAAAGAGACGTCGACCACGAATACGCAGAAATCGTCGTCGCATTATGAGATAGAACAACGATGATCCACGAATTCTCATTGTTTTGGCAATGGTTGATTTGGATCATCATATCTCTTTGCGTGAAATTCAGAGACATACTGGAATCCTAAGAACAACATCCGGTAGAATTTTGCGGCTTCGTAGATTTCATCCGTATCACATAACTTTGACTCAAGCTTTGATGCCAGATGATCTCCGCCGCAGACTCAAATTCTGTAATTGGACACAAGGAAGGATTCGTGAAGACCCTGAATTTTTCAGATACGTAATATTTTCGGACGAAACTACATTTCATAGTAATGGGCAACTCAATCGGCATAATAGTCATTATTGGTCTATCCAGAACCCTCATTGGGTACGTCATGTTGATAATCAGCATAGATGGAGCGTCGTAGTTTGGTGCGCTATAATAAATGGTTATATGATAGGATCTTATTTTTTCTTTTCCTGTTCTTGTCGAATCCATGAAAAAAAATTATTATAAAAAAATTATTATAAAAAAATTATTATAGAAAACAATAAAATAGAACAAAAGTCTAGCGAACAACACTCTACTCATAAATGTCAAACTACACCTGATCTTGGGAGGGCCCTGCTTCCGGGTTGCCAGAGCTCGGGGCTAACTCGGCGGAGGGCAGATCGACCACCATCCTCTGCGACTCTAACACGGGAGGGGTACGGCGGCGAGTCATCTCCTCATCCCTGTGGTTAGAGCTAGAGGCCCGATGCTATTCCCGAACATCGCTCCTCATCTGCTCAACAAGAAGGTCGCCTTCAGCCTCATCTTCACGCCGAGCGGCTTCTATTTGAGCCCGCTTCTTTCTTTCTTCCCGACACACCTTCTTTCGCCTTTCAGGCGCTGCGTCGGTTGCGGCCATCCCTTCAGTCGAGGGCGCCGGTTCTGTGTTCGCCAGGGACTCGAGTATCACCCGAGGTTGGAGAGCGTCGGACAAACCAGATATGTGTACGGGCATAATGCCCGAGTTACGAGCCTCCTGCACTCGAGTCATAATATATGCTCGATATGCAATCGCACACCGCTCACAATTGCTCACGGACACATCATAGTGTCCACAATTGCGGCAGAATACTCCTGTATTGGCCACTTCTGGAAACCACGACCACGGATGGGAGCTAGCTCTGCAATTAAAACAGAAATACGGCACAACATCCCGTTCCGCGTCATACGGTACCGGGGCCAAATCACGCAAAAAGGTGCCCGTCAACCTGTTGCCTCGAGCATCCGTCCACGGCTGCAGCCCCTGCGGCGCAACAGCACGAGCCGAAGATTGGGGCAGGAAAGCCCGCGGCGAAATCCCGCTTGCTCGACACGGACAGGTGCACACGGCCTGCTCTCGAACTCTCGTCCAGGTTTTCTCCGTAGATTTTTCACGCTCCGGGATTTTCACCGGCCCTGGTACCGAAGCAGATCCACCTAATTGTCGGACAGGCTCTTTGGATGGAGCGATTATGCATGGCTGGTCCCATTCGAGCTGAATGTGATATGGAAAGATTTCCAGGGTAGGCATCGCTCCATCAATGGTACGCACTCAGCGTTCTCCACGCAGCGCAAGCTCTAATCTAGAGCTGCGCGCGACAGTCCGCTTCTCGTCTATCCTTCGCTCGGTCACCTCCTCGTTTCGACCAGAGCTTTCGTCTGCGATTGCCTGAACAGGCCTTCCCGGGCGTCTTTTTCCGGTAAAACTCTGCTGTTCTTCTGGGAACTGGCGATTATGGCCGATTGTTGCCTGCCACCGCAGTCGGCTACCTTTTGATGGTCGGTTTCTATGCTTAGCTCTCGGACTGAGGGCCAAATCGATATCTTCTTCTTCCGAGGCCGATGAACTTGTCAGAGTGCTATCTGAATTATCGTGCGCGCGCATCTCCGACACGAGGCCAAAACTAATACTAGCTTCTTCTACAGCTCCAATTGAGACGGCCACGAGACTTGATCGGCTGTCCATCCTTTCCACTACTCCGGCCGAGCTAGGGTGCGATGGAACGCAATCCTGCTCTAAGCCGGGAGTCGAGGAAGCATTCGCCATCATTCTCTCTCTTGCTGCCGCTCTTCTTTCTTCAACCGTCTGTCCCTCGTTCAGCGGAGAGAATAGATTTTCTAAAGAGAAATATGGACCTCTACGGCGTCGTCTCCTTCGGCCCGTACCTCTCTGGGCTTCCGCCACTCATCGGCGCTCATCCTCTAAGTATCCTGCTGGTAGAACATTCGACACTGCAGGTGGCTGCCGGAAAGAAAACCGCGGATCCAAGGCTTGGAGATGGAGGAGCCTCCACTCCAATGGGCCAAGAACATGTTCCGCTGGCTTCACCGGGACCAAAACCTTTGCCACCCCCACAGGCCTTTGCGTGCCCTCTTTTTCTTCGATAACTTCTGGGAGCCCGTTTGTGAATCCTCCTACTGGGATCTTCGTCGTTCTTTGGTCAGATGCCTTTTTCAAGGGAGCATTCTCAAGATTTTCCATCTGAGGGACAGCTCCAGTGGAAGGAGCTATTGAACTTCGTAATAGAAGCTTCTCCAAGCAAAATTTTAAACCAATTTCAGAGCCAACCCGTTAACAGAAGCTTCTCCAGCTCGTCCTCCGCTGCTACTCTGTCCACCTCCATAGCGATAATCTCTCCCGTGTTCTGGATTCCACCGGGGGTCAAGAGCTCCGGCTCAACGAGGACAACGCGAAGCACAGAACGCTCGCCCACTACGGCAGTTAATACCGGCGAAATTGGGGTTTCTAACTCTTCATCCTTCCCCTCCCGAAGGATACCTCACTGGGACGATCCCCCAGGTCGGACGGAGCGAATTCGCCGATTCAGCCCCGCTCACCTCCACTCCGAGCTCGAGCGCGTCCATCTGACCGTCCGACGCTAAATCGATAGGACTTGCGTCCCCGGTCGCGACCTTGGTTGTCGGGGACATCGACTCTTTCATTCGCTGCCCACACAGCATGAAATATTTCAAGATGAATCATTTGAGAAATATTTCATTGAAATGTTCCTGAAAAGTTCCTCGAATATTGCAGTCATATTTCAAAATATTCCTCTGAAATATTTAAAAGAAATATTTTTAAAATATAACTAAAATATTTTGTGAAAAGTTTTCCAGAAATATTCAAGACAATATATCATAAAATATTTCTGAAAGGTTACAGAAATGTTTTATAAAAATATTGAGAAATGTTTCAAAAATATTTCGCCAAATCTGGCTGAAAAGAGTTGTAAAATATTTCCTAGATCTTTTTCAAGAACTTTTCGCGGAAATATTTCCTGTATATTTTCGGAACGCTTCAATGGTAGCTTGTAATTTGCTTTCACAAAAAGTTTCGTGAAATGTTTTTGAAATATTTCTCGAAACCTTGCTGAAAAGAGTTGAAAAATATTTCCTAGATCTTTTTCAAGAACTTTTCGCGGAAATATTTCCTGTATATTTTCGGAACGCTTCAATGGTAGCTTGTAATTTGCTTTCACAAAAAGTTTCGTTAAATGTTTTTGAAATATTTCTAGAAGTAATCTTGTATCGTTTTCTGAAAGCTCAATGTAATATTTCTCGAAACCTGGCTGAAGAGTTGTGAAATATTCTCTAAATCTTTTTGGAAAACTTTTCGCGGAAATATTTCTTGTATATTTTCGGAACGATTCAATGGTAGCTTACAATTTGCTTTCACGAAAGGTTCCGTTAAATGTTTTTGAAATATTTCTAAAAGTAATCTTGTATCGTTTTCTGAAAGCTCAATGTAATATTTTTCGAAACCTGGCTGAAGAGTTGTGAAATATTCTCTAAATCTTTTTGGAAAACTTTTCGCGGAAATATTTCTTGTATATTTTCGGAACGATTCAATGGTAGCTTACAATTTGCTTTCACGAAAGGTTCCGTTAAATGTTTTTGAAATATTTCTAAAAGTAATCTTGTGTGGTTTTCTAGAAAAAAAACATATTGCTGCATCCAACGATTAGAAAATACCTTAGATTAGTTGAAAATAAGTTCAGTTAATAATATCTTGATATGACTAGATAAAAAATATGTTTCATCGGAACCAGATTTAAATTTTTCAAAAGTATCAAAACTAAATTATTTGTAAATTATTTTGGAAAATTGCGTATAACTTTTGAACGGATACGAATTTTTTAAAATTTTTAAAACGAAAATGGAATCGTGTTCTACGGAAAATTTCCTAAAAGAAAAGTCACTTTGCAGAAATTTGATTTTTTTAACCTGAAACTACATCTGGCCCCCTTAAAATTAACAAATTAAGTCAAGATCCAGAACTTGATCATACACTTTTACGTATTTATTTCTGAAATTATTTCAGAAATTAATTTAAAAATTAAATTATTTCTGAAATTAATTTAACGAACTTCTTTGAAAAATTTTGAACATATATTAGTAATTTTTTCCCCTCAGACCTCTTTACGGAAGTAAACTGACAGGTGCGTAGGCATTACAAAACTATCGCCTGGTGGCTTTCGTGAAATCAATTATATGCAGTCGAGTATTGTAAATTCTGAGTGTAACTGTTCAGCTTCAAATATAAGCTAATTATGTAACTGCGTGTCTTATAAATACGATTTAAATACTTCAAACAAGTGCCATAAAATGACGTTACGTACTTACGAACCGGTAGATAAAAATTAATTTATCCCCGTGTATCTGAGCCCACTATACAATTGAATCACGCAAGTAACTGCAACGGTAGTCGATTCAATTAATCGAACCGTTCGCGATTCTGATTTTCGCGCGTTAGTTCTAAGTATTGAGAGAGAGAGAGGGGGCGCGCGATCTTTAAAATTAGCAGTTACGTCTCAGCTGTTGTGACAAGTAGATATCGCCGAAGTTATTTTCCAAGGATGGAAGTGTCATCCAACAGGTGGCTAGGTTTGGGAGATGGTTGCTGGGTGAGTACACCGCCACAGATTTTCAAGAGACCACGCACAGCAAAGAGGTAGCGGGGCGCAGGAGGCGATCCCGACAAGCGTGGCTCGACATAGTCTGTGACGAGTTGGAAAACTCCACCACGGATGATAACAGCGACCATCCCCTCAGGATCATCAATAGGGGGGGAATATCATTGACTGACATGTCAAGGACATTCACCTGCCCGGATGAGGACTCTGAGGGTGAAGACAGCCGCCAAGAAGAGGATGAACTCATCCAGAAGGCCCTTAGTACGCAAGAGCAGGAGAAGGAGGAGAGGAGACGGAGCAATCCGGACCCCAGGTCGCAGGAATCCTGCACTCGGAAGGAACCTCAGGAAGAATTATCCTTGAGTGAAGCCTTCCGAGAGATAGAGTATCTGAAGGAGGGAATAGACCATAACCAAAAGTTGGTAGGTCGAATCCTAGAAACCCTTCAGACTCTGCAGGGATTACAGGTGTGTGCGGAGCGCGAGGCGCAGGACATGCGCATACGAATTCGAGAGCTGGAAGACGCAATGCATGACATGGCCAGTGCTAACCGTTCTTCTCAGCGTGACTCGGTTCAACCGCGCTCCGGACGTAATGTGGACTTTCAGGACACATACACCTGTCACTACGACTCGGGGATTCCGGGGAGTACACCGGCTCCTCCCAGACCAATACCTAGGAGAAAGGACGTCACTACACCGGAAGTCCTCCAACGAAGAGGAGGTGAAGAGGATTCGGAAGTCTATGGGAGATCCGCACCCGTTCGACAGAGGAGTCGAAGCGGATCATCTGGCACCGGACATCAGATATTTTCAGGGCTCTCCACAACCCGAGATGTTGGGAAAATTGTCCGCGGATGGAAATTGAGGTTTGCGGGCAGTAGGGCACAGAGCGTAGATACGTTTCTGTCGAGGTTGGAGGATCTGCGCGTAGGTGCAGGACTAACTGACGACGAAGTGCTTTGTTCCGTATCAGAGATCCTCGAAGGTAACGCGAGGACCTGGTACGATAACAACAAGTACCAGTGGCTCAGTTATGACGAGTTCGTCGCGGACGCCCGGGATTGGTTTGGCACAAGTACGCAACAGCAACAAAGGCTGTTGCAGGAAGTCCAGAACCGGTTCCAGGGAGAGGACGAACTAGTGCGAGACTACGTGTCCAACCTGGTGGCTCTTGTCAATAGACTAGAACCGCCCATGCCCTTGGAGAGGTTATTAGACCTACTCCATGCAAACCTCCTTCCAACCATCCAAATCCAGCTGCGTCGGAGCGAGATGACGTCGATACGCGAATTCAACAGGAGGGCGACCGAGGTACAGAACACCTTATCTTATGGTCGCCGTCCACGTGTATTCGCTGACCCCAACTCGACGATCTTCTCTCAGCACGCCTACCAGCCGAGCAAAAGAACGGCTGGTAGTAAATCCCAAACCGCTGCAATGGCAAGCGAAGGGAAGGCGCGTGCGAAGAAGGAGGGAGATCCGCAGCGCGGACTGGGTGTGGAGAACCCCGTCAGGAGGCCTACCGAACAAGCATCGGTATCGGCTACGCAAGCTTCCACTTCTGATAAGAAGATGGAAGAACGTCTGGAGGGCATCGAGCGGATATTGCGCAAGTTGGCCGCTGACAAGCAAGCCAGCCCTCCAGAACAGCGTAAGAGCCGATGGCGTGGAGGAAGGAAAAATTCTCCTTCTTCCAGGTCTCCTGGCGAGCGGCGAGAAGGGCAGAGGCGGAAGATAGACTTTACTAAGCCTCTCCAGTGTTCCGCTTGTGGCAAACTGGGTTTTAGTCGCAAGTTCTGCCCAGATTGCAACAAGGGAAACGACAAGGAGAGCGAAGAGAAGAGGTCATCTTCGCGCCTCCAGTAAATTCGACCTCTCGCTGCGGGTCGCCGATGGGAAACAGCAAGTTGTCGGCGACCCAGGGATCCAAACGAGTCCTGGGAGGGCATCAAGATAGCCCAGGACATAGCAGTATATTAGAGCGGAAGGCAATTGAACCCGATGTCAGCCCTCGGCAGAATAGGGGAGTGGTTATCCTGAAAGGACCAGATGGCCACATACAGGTTGTGGAGGAGGGGGAAGACTCCAGGGAGAGTCCCTCCACACAGAAAGCTCCTCTGCCGAAGGGATCCACGAGTAGAAGCCAGCCCACCATCGTCGCGGCCGCGGAAGGAAAAAAGCCGCTGAAAAGCACGATGAAAGGAGGCGAAGATGGAACTCGTGGATATGACTCAGAGGATGAGACCAGGTGGTGGTTGCGGGTAGACATAGGTGACTTTAAAATCAGAGCACTCTATGATACCGGCGCCTCATCCACGGTCATGGGTCAATTAGGGCTGAGATTGGCATCGGAGATGGGACTCGGGTTGAATGTGACCAGGGCGGGCGATGCAAGGCTTGCCGATGGACGCCCGTGCCCTATAATTGGTCACGTGATGTTCCCTTTTAAAGTAGGGGGAATCACGAAGACAATCAGAGTCGCCATTACGCCGCTGCTCACAGATGACTGCTATGTAGGCGCGAACTTTATAAGAGAGTTCCGCGCAATTTTGGATCCCGATGAGGATGAATTATGGCTTAAGGACGCCCAAGTGAAAGTACCAATGGAAGTGGCTGGAATTGATGGTACGGCATTTCTCCCACCGGTAGGACTATGGGAAGCCACGGAGTCACAGCTTGAAGAAATTGAAGACCTCGTCAGAAGATTGATTCCTGACGGGGGTCAGGCTTTAGGTTGTGCCGTGGGGGTTGAGCATGAAATAGATGTTGGAGATGCTCGACCCATCAAACAGAAGTACTACCCAGTCTCAGATAGAGTGCGAGAGGAAATGCACACGCTGGTCAAAGATATGTTGGAAAAGGATGTTATCGAACCAGCGACCAGCGGATGGTCAAGTCCAGTAGTAATGGTAAAGAAGGCAGATGGAAAGTATAGGTTTTGTGTGAACTATCAAAAGGTAAATGCAATTACCAAACCTGATGCCTATCCTTTACCATATATGAACGACATCCTAAGACGAATAAGGGATGCAAAGTTCATATCTACTTTGGACTTGAGCAGTGCGTACCATCAAATTCCCTTAAAGGAAGAATCGCGTCCAATATCAGCGTTTACAGTTCCTGGATTAGGGCACTTTCAATTTAAGAGAATGCCCTTCGGACTGTCATACGCAGGAGCGACCTTCCAGAGGTTGATGGACAAGGTGATAGGCCCGGATATGGATCCATTCGCTTTTGCTTACGTTGACGACGTAATTGTGGTTTCGTCGTCCTTTGAGGAGCATAAGCGGCACCTAGAAAGGGTATTAAAAAGAATTCTAGGTGCGGGCCTAACCATCAACAAAGAGAAAAGTCACTTCTGTAAGACGGAAGTCAGGTACTTGGGAGTTCTTGTGAACCAGGACGGAGTAAGACCAGATCCCGAGAAAATACGCCCGATATTAGAATATCCAACACCCCGGACTGTCAAACAGGTGAAGCGATTCATGGGAATGACTTCGTGGTATAGACGTTTTATACCCGACTTTGCCATGATCACTGAACCTATAAACCGCCTGACAAAGAAGAATGTACGTTTCTCTTGGGAGGAGGAGCAAGAACGAGCTTTCACGAGATTGCAGGAGGCGATAACTTCCGCCCCAATACTGCAATCACCCGATCCGAACGGTCAGTTTGTACTGCAAACTGATGCTAGTGACAGTGGGATCGGGGCAGTTCTCGCACAGGATGTCGATGGAGAGGAGCGTGTAATAGAATACGCCAGCCGATCACTCAACAGTGCCGAGAGAAATTATACGGTCTCCGAGAAAGAGTGCTTGGCAGTGGTATGGGCCATTGGAAAGTTCCGGACGTATATTGAAGGGCATCACTTCAAGGTCATCACTGATCATAGTTGCCTGAAATGGCTCCACAATATGAGAAATCCCACAGGAAGATTAGCGCGATGGGCGCTAGCATTGCAAGGTAATGTCTTCGATATCGAATATCGAAGGGGGGATCTCAATGTGGTGCCAGACGCTTTATCTAGGGCCTATGAGGAGGAGGGGATTGAAGTGAGTGCTATAAATAGTCGGCCGGAGACCACTGACGCCTGGTATTTGCAACAATACCAGGAAGTATGCCAGGATCCACACTCTTACCCCACTTGGAAGGTGGTGGGAGGGAGACTGTATCATTATCAGCCTGATGAGGATGGTGAAGGGTCCATCGACAACGATGAAGCGTGGAAGCTTGCGGTACCTAGGGAGAAAAGGTACCAGGTGCTCCAGGAAGTCCATGATGCTCCTACAGCAGGACATCAAGGACGAGAGCGTACGGTCTCCAGGGCTAGGCGCTTGTACTACTGGCCTAAAATGTATGATCAGGTCAGGGAGTACGTAAGGAGTTGCCCGGTATGTCAGCAATGCAAGGTGGAACAAAGAGCACCTTGCGGGCTGATGGGTCGTAGACAAGTATCACGACCCTGGCAGGTGATGGCCGGTGATATCACTGGTCCATTTCCCAAAAGCTCTCGAGGTTTTGAGTATATCTTAGTCTTTATAGACTTGTTTACTCGCTGGGTAGAGTGTGTTGCGATACGCAAGGCCAATGGGAAGACAATCGCAAGGGAATTACACGAGAGGATCGTCACTAGGTTTGGTGCGCCAGAGGTATTCTTGTCGGATAATGGAACCGAATTTAAGAATCAGGAGGTCGATTCATACCTGCAGATGAACGGCATCCAGCGCGCTTTGACTCCCGTGTATCATCCCCAAGTGAATCCCACAGAGCGAGTAAACAGGACACTCAAGACCATGATCACGTCTTATGTAAGCCGTGATCACAAGAGCTGGGATGAACACCTGTCAGAGTTCAACTTCGCGTTGAACTCGGCGACTCATAGCGCCACCGGATATAGTCCTGCGATGCTCATGTTTGGGCGTCAGCCAGTACCCCCTTTGACGTTCAGAAGAGCCCAAGATCAGCAAGCCCTTGAATGTTCGGAGGGTCAAGCTGTAGAAGATTGGGCCGAACATATGGGGAAGCTTCCTAATTTATGGTAGAGGGCTAACTCCAAGTCAAAGGAGGAAGCTGCGCGTCAGGCGGCTTATTATGACCGGAAGAGACGGCAACCCGAGTTTAAGGTCGGAGATTGGGTTTGGAAGAGGAACAGGATTCTATCTTCAGCTGCTCAAGGTATTTCAGCTAAATTAGCGCCGAAATATGCCGGTCCGTACGTGATTGAAGAGGTTTGTGGTTCCAACACGTACAGGCTAGGCAATCAGCTGGAGATCCTGTCTGAGCTCTTCCATGCCAAAGACCTTAAACCATATTACGGTCCGAGTGAGGATGGGGAAAGCGAGGAGGTCATCGAACCTCGCGAGCCGCCAGATGAACTGCCGTCGGAGGATGCGAACCATTCCGCGAATGCGCGCGAAAATCCGGGAGGGGATTTATCAGATAGCGAGCGGATCCAATTAGCAGTCCCCACGGTCGTCGATAAAGTTCCCACCGAGACGTCGGATTTACCGCTATCTGCCCCAACTAAGAGAGGTCGAGGTCGACCTCGAAAGGTTCCAGAGACGGTCACCGGTCCAGCGAGGGGCAACAACTCTCCCGTTAAGGCGAATAGAGGGAGAGGTAGGCCTCGAAGGACCGTGCCCGTCGTACAAAGGACGGTTGGGCCGATAAAACCGAGCGGTAACCGACGAGGGCCAGGACGTTCCCACAAAGAATCGCGAGGGAGCGTATAACTCGGTGGGATGCGGCTATTATTAGGATTGTTTCTTCGCGCAGGGAGATTCATCCGAAATTTGTTGTTTTTTGGATGTTTCAGATGGACCGGAGAATCGTCGTCGAAAAGGAGACCTTCGAGGTGGTCACGCAGATGCTGTTAGATCTGCAACTGGGCCCTGATGCGACGCAGCTAATTGAAGATCTGCGGAGCTTCGCCAGGGTCCAGTTGGAAGGGACCACCCGAAGGGATCGGCGCAATGCCTCGGTGGCAGAGGTTCTCCGGGATTCGTCGCGGGTCGCCCCGAAGAAGGCTTCTCGGGACGCTTCGACACAGACCCAGGACCAGGGCAGTGTCGAACGTCCTAAGTCTACAGTGGACCAGGGGGTGCAGACCCTCAAGTCCGGCGTAACCCTTACGTCGGACAGTGCGAGCCAATGCCCAGGACCCAGGGAAACCTGTGGGGCCTCGCACTGGGTCTGCAATCATCCCCGGATCCCTGAGCAGCCTACTCTCCTCCTCGACTTCAGACACGTGCGTCTGGGGATCAACGAGGTGGGGAGTGCCTGGCGGTTCGCTCAAGAACTCCAGTCTCAGGTGCAGAAGCACCTGAGACGCTTTTTGAGCCGCCAGGGCGCAGAAGAGTTGCTCGGGGAGTGGGCAGGGATGGCTCAGCGTCAGAGGGCCTATGGAGAGGCCCTGCTGCGGGTGGATAACGGACAAGAGTCCTCCGCAGCGCTCCCGGCGCCGGCTCAAGGGAAGAGAGCCCCGGGAGCTACTGACGCTGGACCGACGCTCACGATCCATGTGGACGGGCGCATGGCTCCTGATACCACCATCGTGGTCAAGTCGAAGGATGGACGTGCGACCGCCACGGTGGGAGGCGTGACCATCACCGCCTCACAGGGAGTCAGTGCCCAACAGTCCCCTCTGGCTGCTGAGCAGCCATCACGAGGTCGGGAGGCTGCTCAATCTCAGTCGCAGCTGAGGGGCTGCTACATCTGTGGAGAGCCTGGGGTGACCAACTCCCAGCGGTGCCCGAAGAAGGCTACACACTGGCGCTACCCGAAACATCGCGCGCCAGGTGTAGCCAAACAATGATGTAGGCCCTGGAGGGCAAATAAATTAGCCGAAATAAAGAAGGGAGTGTTTATTTTGTTTCCTTTCCTTCTTTATTACTTTCAGGTTCCTGATGGCAGCGAATCGCGGGTATTCGTCCTGCCCGGGTAGTCAGGACTTGGAGGGGGCTGCAACGGTAGTCGATTCAATTAATCGAACCGTTCGCGATTCCGATTTTCGCGCGTTAGTTCTAAGTATTGAGAGAGAGAGGGGGCGCGCGATCTTTAAAATTAGCAGTTACGTCTCAGCTGTTGTGACAAGTAGATATCGCCGAAGTTATTTGCACTGTTTTTTCTCGCCGAGTAATAGTTTTCCTGGGACAATTTCGTGCGTGAGTGTGATAACGATATTACAGCAAGTACGGGGCTTCGGAAGCAGTTTGCAGCTGATAAGCAGAGTGAGGCAGCGCAGTCAATTATTCAAAGGACAGAGGCAGTTGATATTTTGCTGACATCAACAATTACGGCTGATTACCGTAATTGCACCGCAGGGTAGGTGCACCTCCCTTTATTATCGCGTGTCTAAATATATTTATTATTTTGTTCAGCCGCGTTAGCGTTGATAATTTTGTATTCGCGCCGAGCGTTAGATCGCGCCAATTTTCGTATCTTCTCTCTCTCTCTCTCTCTCTTTCTCACCGAAAGTTATTTAATTGTAAATCCTGTTCGCGTGCGTCAGTCTTTCGGCCCGATAAAGACTGTAGAGATTTTTATTAATAAAATCTATTAAAATTATTCGCCGATTTCGTCATTGAATTTTTCCTAATAGATTAAACAATTGAAATAGGCTTAAGTTTTAATCCGATCATAGCTAGGGGATTAAGTGGATTAGGAGCAAAGTCGATTACACTTAAAACTCATCGTGTGTCACAGGGCACGTGACTTAAGGTGAGTTCAACTCCGCTTGATCGAAGACAACCAAGTTAAGTCAGCTGACGTTAAGGCGAATACACATTAACATACGTGTTAACGGAGCGGCGGTTTGCTCTGCATCGTGGGAGTTTGCTCTTATATAAATTTCTCATTTTGCAGGTTTATCTCCCCGTTACATAACATAAAAATTATTGTCGTTCCTTTTAATTTTTGGTTTCGCTAATACATAAATTTTTTTTTAATTTATGAGACTGAAAAAAATGTATAATTTTGTACGTAATTAAAACTAAATCAAAATAACGCAATAGCAAATTAATTATTGCTATACAAAAATGTCCAAACCCACAATCATATTTAAAAAGTTATCCAATCTTGAAATATACTAGAGGGCGTATCCGTATGACGGAACATGATATCAGACTTGTGAATCTGACGCTCAATAAATTTTTTTAAACATATTTTTAAGTTTTCATGAACTAAAACGTTTTCTCCCTTTTTCTGGATTAAGTCTCCGCTTGAAATTTTATTTTCGGATATTCCGTTTTTAACAAAATTGTGAAAAAAATCGGGCGTTCGGACAGCGCGCAATATGCATTAAACATTTTTCTCCTGTTTAAAAAGAAATAATATCGATAGCGGATGATAGCTCCTTATTCCCGGATTACGAAACAATTTTCCTTTTGTCAATTTTCTATCCAAAATTGAGGAAAATGTAAAGATTAGTAATATGCTGTAGTTAGTCGATAAAACAGGTTAAACATTTGCTTATCACCAGATATCCCTATATGAGTTCTACAGTGCGTACAGTCATATGTTTCTCTCATGTGTCAGATATACAGGGTGTCCAAAAAGTTCCGGGACACCCTAGTAAGTCCTGAGATATAACTATTTCCGAGGAGATTAAGGTTATTCCTGTAGTAACTTTGAACGAGGAATCCAGTGGTGACCTTGGTTTTGACCTTGAGCTTGACCTTCAAGGTCATTTCAAGAATAACTTTTTTTTTCAAATGGGAACTCCTATTTTTGACAACGGCAATCGAAAGAGCGGGAAATTTTACGTCCAAAACGGTATTTTAAAATTTTTTTTCATGGCCTTGAGAAGGTCGATTTAAGGTCAAATGCTTGAAAAACTGCCTAAAAGCGTTTTTTTAATTTTTAAGATATCGAAAAATGACCTCTACAAAATTTGTTCAGAACAGAGTGGGCCACCCAATGCACCAAAAACCTTTGACCTTTAACCTCATTTTGAAGGTATTTCAAGGTCGAAGTGTTTTTTGTAATGGAAACCCCTCTTTTTGACCCCGGATTCGCACATAGCGCGAAACTCAACATAATACCTTATCCAAACGTCGGATTTCGCGCTATGTGCGAATCCGGGGTCAAAAAGAGGGGTTCTAAAATTTCCCGCTCATTCCGAATCCGGTGTCAAAAATACGGGTTCCCATTTAAAAAAACAATTCAACCTTCAAATGACCTTGAAAACTATGTTCAAGGTCAAAACTAATTATACAGATAGATGGCCCCCTTTGTCGTAAACAACTTCCATCTGAAACATTTTTCACCAAAACACGAATTTTCGATTTTAAAATGGCTGTACGGATGGTCTGGAACACCCGGTATATATACAGGGTGTCCCATTTTAACTTACGCACCAAGATAACCCAAAAACTATGAGAGCTAGCGAAAAATGTTTCGAATAAAAGTTACTCGTCTCCGAGGGGGACATATTATGGTGACCTTGACTTTGACCTCGAGGGTCATTTTCAAGGTCATTTGAAGGTCAACTTTGTTTTTTCAAATAGGAACCCCTATTTTCGACCCCGGATTCGGAAAGAGCGGAAAATTCTACGTTTAGATGACCTATCATGCGTGGGGTCCGGGAGACCCGCCAAGGTCATTTGAAGGTCAACTTTGTTTTTTCAAATAGGAACCCCTATTTTCGACCCCGGATTCGGAAAGAGCGGAAAATTCTATGTTTAGTGACCTATCATGCGTGGGGTCCGGGAGACCCGCCAAGGTCATTTGAAGGTCAACTTTGTTTTTTCAAATAGGAACCCCTATTTTCGACCCCGGATTCGGAAAGAGCGGAAAATTCTACGTTTAGATAACCTATCATGCGTGGGGTCCGGGAGACCCGCCAAGGTCATTTGAAGGTCAACTTTGTTTTTTCCTGGAGTACCCTACTTTTTTTATCACGGATTCGGAAACAACAAAAAATTCTACGTTCAGGCAAGGTGTAACTTATGGTTGATCACTCAAGAACATGTGAAGGTTAACTATTATTCATAGAAATCGCTATTCTCGACCCCGGATTAGGGAAGTATGGAAGGTTGTCCGTTCTGTCAACGTCGAGATGTAACGTGTATTCAATTCTTTATGCTCATTTAAAGGTAAAAGTAAGTTTTTGAATAAAAACGTCGATTTTTGTTTTGAACGGAGTGACGAATTTAGTGTTGAGATGAGTGATTATTAATAGTAAGCATTTTTTTAACAACTGTTGAAAAAGTCGTTGAGCGTTTTTCATGTAAGTATTAACAAATTATTACCACTCTTGTGGTTAGTGTTATCTTTCAAATATGCATTACGTCTTTGATATTTCTTCACAGAATGACCAATTATTCAGGAAATGAAGTCGTTGAAGTATTGTTAGTACTTGGTGAATGTCGCCGGAACTACCGAGCTGCTGCTCGGCTCTATGTTGAACGTTTTCCGAACCAGCGCCATCCTAATGACAGGCAAATCAGAAATATCGAAAGACGTTGCCGTATGAATGATCTTCATCGACAGAGAGGTGGAAACAGAAATGTGAACAACAATGATCCAAGACTTCTTGCTGTGTTAGCAATGGTTCATGTGAATCCTCACATCAGTACAAGAGAAATCAAACGTCGGTTGGGCGTACCTCGTACTACTGCTCATCGGATGTTAAGATCCGTGGGTTACCATCCATACCACATCATCCTGCACCAAGAACTCAATGAAAATGATTATTTACTCAGAATGAATTACTGTAGGTGAGCTCTTAATCAACTGGACGAGGATCCCAATTTCTTTTGGAATGTTTGTTTTAGCGATGAAGCTACCTTCAAAAGTGACGGTAAACTCAATAGACATAATTGTCATTATTGGTCACCTGTCAATCCTCATTGGCATCGTCAAGTGATAAATCAACACCGTTGGAGTCTTAATGTTTGGGTGGGAATATTCAACGGGCATATTATTGGTCCCCATTTTTTTGATGGCAATGTCAACGGCCAAGCGTATCTTGATTTTCTGGAGAATCATCTACCTGAATACTTGGAGGACATCCTACTGAATGTTCGGCAGCTCATGTGGCTACAACAAGATGGTGCTCCAGCTCACTTTGCTGTAAACGTTAGAGAATTTTTGAATGCTCAATTACGTGACCATTGGATAGGTCGAGGTGGTCCAGTTCCCTGGCCACCTAGGTCTCCTGACCTGAATCCACTAGACAGCTATTTCTGGGGATATTGCAAGGACGCTGTTTACAAGGATGCACCTACCACTAGATTAGATATGATGGATAGAGTGAGAAGAGCTTGTGCAGCTGTTACGCCTGAAATACTTACAAACGTTCTCAATAATTATCATCGGCGTTTGGAAACATGCTTAGCAAACAATGGGGGACCTATTGAACATCTCATGTAATTGTGCGTGCGCATCATTCATCACCAACTTATTGCCAGATCATTATTATTGTTATTATTGAGTTATTCCTCATCAGATTGACTAATACTGTTGATTATTACTACTAATGACTAATATTTTTTTGTTAAACTCTGTACATAAAAAGTTGAATAAATTTAGTGTGTTCTAAAATTTACGCATACTTTATTTCTCATATGAAAACATGAAACTGTTCTGAGTAAAGTAATTTGCCATTAATTTGACGTTTAAATGGCCATGGAAAGTTGAATTAATTCATTACATAAAATATTTAGGATTTTTTGTACTTTTCGAATCCGGGGTTAAAATTAGGGATTCCTATTTGAAAAAACAAAGTTGACCTTCAAATGACCTTGGCGGGTCTCCCGGACCCCACGCATGATAGGTCATTTAAACGTAGAATTTTCCGCTCTTTCCGAATCCGGGGTCGAAAATAGGGGTTTCTATTTGAAAAAACAAAGTTGACCTTCAAATGACCTTGAAAATGACCCTCGAGGTCAAAGTCAAGGTCACCGTAATATGTCCCCCTCGGAGACGAGTAACTTTTATTCCAAACATTTTTCGCTAGCTCTCATAGTTTTTGGGTTATCTTGGTGCGTAAGTTAAAATGGGACACCCTGTATATATATATACAGGGTGTCCCATTTTAATTTACCACCCCCTAAAACAGGTTAATAATTTGCTCTGAGAAAAAAATGTTTCAAATAAAATTTGTTGGGTTCGAAGGGGGGCATCTTTTGGCTATTTCAGCTGCGACCTTGAACATGACCTTCAAGGTCATTTGAAAGTCAAGACCAAATTTTCATATGAAATGTGCATATTTTATGGCGGATTCGGATTCTACTAAAAAAGAGAAACACTTTTTGTCTGAATCATTTTTTGATCATCAATAGGTAGGTAGCTCTCGCTTTAACTGAAAAGAGAATTTGTTCTAGAAATAAGATGTTTTAGATGAATGTTACTAGCTTCAAACAAAGACAGGTATCCTTTGGATCACTTAAGGCAAGACCTTCACGTCCAACCACTTAAGGCAAGACCCCTTCGTTCAGCTAGTCACGGAAATTTCAATGTCTCAAGTGCTCTATCAATTGCCCATTTTGTTGAATGCACATTTGTATTCTCTGCCGAAAAATTCTTTGGACATCTATTAATGTTTGTGGGGTTAACGCCTGGAATGCTGCAACAATTCTCTCCATCATATTTTGTGCCGTCGTCGGGACTTCCAAGTAAACTCTCTGCTTCACGGCCCCCCCACAGAAAGAAGTTCAATAGGGTCAAATCTGGCGATCGCGCAGGGAATTCACAGATTGGACTACCAATTCCAATCCAACTAGTTGGGTATGTCGCGTTCAGAAATCTCCTGACAAGTAGTCGACGATGAGCGGGAGCACCATCTTGCTGGAACCACATGTCTCGCCTTATTTCTAGCGGAATGTTTTCGAGAAGAGGTGGAATTTGGTTCTCGAGAATATCTAAATAAAGCTCGCCGTTTAAATTACGGTCATAAAAAATTGGACCCACAACGTATTCCCCAACTATGCCCGCCCAAACATTAATTGACCACCGTCTTTGTGTACGGTGATCTCGCTGCCAATGTTGATTTTCTTCTGCATAATAATGCGCGTTATAAAGATTAACTCCTCCCATATTGTCGAACTTTGCCTCGTCTGTAAAGAGAGTCCGATCAAAGAAAAATGGATCTATGCGCATTCGTGTTTCCGCCCATTGACAGAATCTAAGTCGTCTGGCAGGATCACCAGGCTCAATGGCATGTGTAAGATGCAAGTGATATGGATGAAATCTAAAATGACGCAAACCACGGGAAACTGTTGATCTGGGTACTCCATGCATTCGCTGAATTTGTCGCGTCGAAATATGAGGATCCTCGGCAATTACAGCACGAACCCCAAGCGCAATATGCTCTCTTGGGCCCGTCCGTCGCCTCTTCCTTCTTAAGTTACCTCCTTGAGCTCTTATCGTTAGAAGTTTAATATTCCTCCTGGTAGGATGATGAGCGTCCGGATACCTTTCAGCGTACAGCCTCGCTGCAGCCTTGTAATTGTCGTGACATTCTCCCAGAATCATGATCATGTTAACTATTTCTACTGGCGTGTAGCCAGCCATTATCTGTTTTAGGGAATATTTAATCTTAAAATAATAATTTAATTTTTATTTAATCTGAAATTCAGAAAGTCAATGAAAACCTAATGATGAGAAGCTTTGAGGAGCTGTAAGAATTTACAAGCCTTACCAATAGAACGATAACGAAGCAAAAAAATGTCTTTTAGCGAGAAATAAAGCATTTACGAGAAAAATATTCTAATTCTAATATTCTAATTCCTCGGATAAAATGTAATGGTTACCTGTAAATAAACATTTGACCTTCAAAAAATCTTGATGACCTTCAAATGACATTGATGGCTCTTAAGCAAGTTCGTGGTGAAGGTCACTACAGTATGTCCCTCATTGAATCTAGTAACATTCATCAAAATCATTCTTAACTGTGGGAAAAATTCTAACCTCAGTTTAAGGTAGAGATATCTAGTGATTTTTTCTACTTTTTTAAAGCCGTTTACAACAAAAATTTGGGATTTTTTCAAAAAATGATTCATACAAAAAGTGCTTCTCTTTTTTAGTAGAATCCGAATCCGCCATAAAATATGCACATTTCATATGAAAATTTGGTCTTGACTTTCAAATGACCTTGAAGGTCATGTTCAAGGTCGCAGCTGAAATAGCCAAAAGATGCCCCCCTTCGAACCCAACAAATTTTATTTGAAACATTTTTTTCTCAGAGCAAATTATTAACTTGTTTTAGGGGGTGGTAAATTAAAATGGGACACCCTGTATAGTTTTATGTTTAGAAATAATAGCATAACTTAAATAACACATACTTACTCGTAGAAAATTTTAAATTAAAAATATGTTGCTATACGGGACACGAAACTATTCTTAAAGAACGGAATTGGCGTTAATAGATAGTATGGCTAAAATAACTTTAGCATTATTATTTTTATTATGCTGTGAGTTGGTTTTTAATTTGTACTATTTTTATTATTTATTGAACTATATATGACTTATTCCTAGCTTGGTATCCCTATAGGTGGATTGACTCTTATTGAACTCATTTAATCGCATCACTTTCATTCACTAATAATCAGATTTTAACCGTTAGATAAATGAATTGATTCCCTTTGAATTCCAGGTACTTTTTTTTTAAAGCAAAGGAGGCGCTGACACACATAAGTATATTTACAATATTCTACCCGCTGCTATGACTAATAAGGTAGCAAACAAATATAGCTATGTAGGGCATAAGAAGAAGCATGCATTTAAAGATTTGCCGTTGTGCACAGTTTTATACAGTGAGTAATATACACGGATTATTTCTGATTGTTTTTCTGAATTATATAGAAATATATTCTTTTAGAGTCAGTGCGTCATCTATTTCCATCATCACAGGACGAAGAGATTCGTTCAAGTATCAGTAGCTGGTTGGATCAGTCTGGCACAAGACTCAAGAGGGAATCAGACACTGAAACGTAAGTATTACATAGTATATTACTTTACGGGTTACCTAAGTAGTTCTCTTGTGTACAGAACTGATTACCGACAAAACGTTAATAATGTAATCTTCCCTGAGGGTTCACCATTGTCTTAAAGCAATTTTCATGTTCCACGCGTGATTTCCAATTTCAAAACTACCTTTTTCACAGATATCCGATATTCAATACACTCATTTTTGCGTATCTAAAAAATATAGTATGTTTGAAAGTGGAATAGTTCGCGTTAGATTTGTCCAAATTGATCGTGTGATGGCTCTTTAACGCGGCTTTAAAATAAGACCATGGGTAAAAATTAAGAATTTTTCCAGAAGTTACGTTTATTCGTGCTTATCTGTTCGATATTCGGTCCTCGAAAATTATTTGCAATGTGCTCCAAACCACTCCTTGTAAGAATGTGCCCTCCAAGTAGTGTATGACAACCTTTGATTGAAGAGTACTATTATAATCATTTTTAAACTTTTCAGAAATATTTATTGATTATCTATGTGCGTCAGTAGCTTTATTTTTTGAATTCCAGTCCTATAAATACATTTTGATGAATTCCATTTTATATGCTATTTTTTTTCGGTTATGCCACCGTGATGTCATTAAAATTAGAACGCCTTGGGGCATGCTCAAGCGCGGCCTATGTGCAGATTTAGGATACATAGTGCTATAACATAATGAATTCTAGTAACTTCAGATACCTATAATTTGAATTTTAATGAATAATTTTATATATTAATTTCAGAGCCAGTTCCAAAAAACGGAGAAGAGATGTAAAATATTACATCGATTTAGAGGAGAATGCAGAAGAAGAAAATTCAATGAATGGAAAATAAAATTTGTAATTTTAACTTTTTCATATACTATTAAAATAAGGAAGTTATTTATTAATAAATGAGAAAAACATATTTATTTCTTGAACTTAAGCATGAATTATTACTATCCTTTTTTACTGTTATATTTTAGAAATAGATCAGGAAATATTTATAATAAATATTTATAAATGTATATGAAATGTTTTCTTTTTTCAGCGCAGTTGTCTGAAACCATTCCATATTTTTTTGTCACGGTGCGTGAAGTGGTGACTGTACGCCTTCATATCAGGAAGCACAAAACTGCATGGACATCCTGGCAGAACAATACTGTTATATTTTATAAAATATATCCGAAATATTTCATGAAATAATCCAGGAATGTATATCATAACTTAGTAGGAATATTTCATGAAATATACTAGAAATATTTCCGAGGATATTTCCGAAATATTTGAAGCAATGTATCAGTAATATTTCATGTAAGATATCCGTAATATTTTATGAAATATTTCAGTACGGTTTGTGTGGCGGACATTCCCATATTTCTAAAATATTTCATGAAATGTTTCATCAATATTCCTAATTTTTCATGAAATATTTCTGAAATATTTCGAAAATATTTCATGCTCTGTGGGTCGTTATAAAATGATGGCACTATAATATCAGGTAGACGACGAATGTATCGTATTATGTAACCATATCAAAAAAGATAAATCAGAAATTCATGACTGAATTACACGTTTAATAAGTATTGCAAGAATGCAATAATTACTATTTAAACTTTTTGCTCCGGGACTGGTTCATATATGGACCACCAAGAAAAGCGAACATAATAGATGTTTATCAGGTTAATTTAATGCATTAAATTTAGGAAAAATATTGAAAAAAATCCTAATTACTTCTTTAACCTTCAAAATTAACTTTGAAGGTCAAACAATGCAAGTACGTATTTATGCTTAAAAATTGGTATACCCCTACATTTTATAAGTCACTGAATACGATAAAATTATTAAAAAAATTCTAGTGACTTCTTTGACCTTGAACTTTAAAGGTCAAGGTATGAAAATGCGTATTTGCGCTTAAAACTTGAAAATTGGTATACCTAGATTTTATTTGGTATAGCAAATAAGTCTAACTACCTCACCAACTTTGAAGTTTGAAAATCAGTGTGTGCAAAAAATTATCTTATCTGGAAATCAATAAACAAACGTTTTTGGTACGCCGAAGTAACACTAGCTCTATCAAGATTGTCTTGTCATCTTTGTTTAGTAAGTTCGCAGTATAAGTACTGAATGATAACATATGTATTTGTATGTTTTTCATTGTGTAATATCTAGAAGTAATAGCTGTGTCAAGGTCAATTTTTTTACATTAATGATTCTATAAAAACATTTCTTTGTGCACTTGTTGAAAAAACTGATTTTATAGATGAACTCCAGGTAAAAGTATCGAAAAATTGTCACTTTTAGTAACATCTGACAACGAGATTTAGTTATATAATTTTTTCACACTTCCACGTATATATTCTAATTAGCATAATAGTTGTTCGTTGTTATTATTACATTACTATATTATTATTACATTACTATATTGTTATTACATTACTATATTAATATTATTATGACTTATTACATACTATTCAAGAAGTGTTCTATCACTTATCTTTGAGATAATGGCTGACGACGAAGCTGGACAAGCGGCGAATCTGAGCCAGAGGAAAGAGACTCTGATGATGAAGAAACATATGGTATTGATTTAGAAGTTTTAGAAGATGTGGAGTATGTCGAAGATCAAATTTATAAAAACTCGTAGTTTTTTCCATCGATAAAGGATTTCAACGGTACCTCTTAAATCAACCAAAACATCAATGTAGCACGTAATACACCTATAGACTTGTTCAATTATTTTTTCAACTCCTCACTGATTAAAATGATTATTGAAGAAACTAATCATTATCATTTTCAAAGCATAATGATCGCCCGGCAGTTTTTCAAAAGATGTATTACAAGAAAAATAATTTAAATACAATAATTCTTTTTTTCACTCGACAGTGATTGAAAAATTTGGTTTCAATTTGAAGCTGCTTTTGAATCAGATCTAATGAGTAGGTCTATAGTTACAATATCACATAACTCTACTTCAAAGGTTTTTAGTTCAAAGTTTTTAACAGCTGTCTCTTTTCATTAGTTTTTTCTTTTTTCATTCTTTTTAGTTCATCTTCGTTTCTTTTACAATTCATTTGTAACTTTCTTCAAAAACTTCACTTTCACCATGAAATAAATATTCAGTATACACATTGAAAACATTCGCCTGTCAGTAGGTACATTGAACTGACTGCGTGCTCTGCTTCCCGAAGCTCAAGCACACTTAAAATGTTTGTATACATGTGGAAACATGAAATGACCTGTGATCAGCACTTACACCAGTTTAAAAATAAATATATTTGTGTCGGATATAAATGAATTTATTTATAAGCAATGCCTATAAATAAAAAAAATTTTTTCTACGTTTCAAAAATTTTGAATGTTTTTTGTTCGCTCTTATCTCAATCCCATCATATGATATTAGTTTTGGAATCTTTTGATATATATTTCCTTACACTACGAAGTAAAGTTGGCAAGTATTTTTAAATATTTATCTGTTATACTTTACGTGAGCAAATAAAACCACTAATTTTTTCTATCGAGTGGACAATAGAGTACTCACATTTTGAATTTCTCTAATTTTTTACCTAAAAGGCGCACATTAAAAAATAAAACAGATTTAGTTAGAGTTTCTTAAAGAGTAACGAAAAAAAAACTTAGATTCGGTTATCGAAAACGTTATTTTTTTAATTCGACTAAAACCGACTTTTTTTTTAAATATTGAACAATGCAGTTTCCTTTACATTTAAACTGATTTTTTCATTCTGAGACTAGGCACATTTAAGAAAACTATTTTTTTTGCAACGATTGCCGAAAATCGTTTTGACTCGCGTAGGTTACTGAACGGCTGAGCGTAACAGCCGCGATCGGTTTGAGAGAGAGAGGGCGCGTAGGGGCAATGACCGGGAGGGGAGAGTTTGCTAGCCAGTATGACTGTGACATTCAGTCCGGCAGCATCCTAGCGTGTGAGCTTAGCGAACAGAGTGTGTACCCTTTCTTTGAGCGAGATCCTGGGAGTGAATCGAGTGTGAGTGAGGAGCGTGGGTGCGGGAACAGATTCACGTGCGTGACCTCGACTACATCGAGAGCAGCCCAATCATCTCCTGCCGCCAAACAACAAGCAGCGGAGTAACAGCAGCGGATCAGCGAGCGTAGAGGCAGTTAATCCGTAGCTAGTACGCCGGATACGGTTGGCCACCATATCCCCATCAATCCCGTGGTAGGTGTACAATATTGTTAATTGTAATTGGCGTGCGATCCTGCGTAGCGTGCGCGGTAGAGTTATTTAAAGCGTGCGAGCGTTTAGTCCGCGACGATCGCGAATTTCACTCTCTCTCTCCCAACTAAGTTACCAGCAGTAGCCGACGGAGCGCTGCTAAGCAAGCGCGATAGCGCCACCATCGGAGAGATCGAGAACCCAACTTCGATCGATAGTAGAACTCTGCGCAGGCGCATTCCCGGACAAGGTGAGTTAACGTGCTTACGGCACGTAGCTAACACGGCGTCATTTGACCGAACTAATAGACACGTTTAATAGGTTCAAGGTAAAACGGCGGCCTGTTACATGGCGCCCAACAAATTTTAGGACTCACACAAGGGGAGTCGATTTGCACGAAGAGAGAGAGTAACGCACGGGAGAGAGAGACGTTTGCGCGCGTGCGTATTAAGGTGCGAGCGGGTAAAAGAACACGTGGCTCGTTCGGCACGTGCTCTGCTGCAGGGAAAAGACGTCTCTCCGACCTAATAACACCTGCTTTTGTAAGCCGAGAGCACACTAACCCCAGGGGTCGAAGAGACGTCCGGAGTCGCTCCAACGGAAATAAAGGAGGTGACAAATTGTTTTTTTCTTTTCGAGTGGTTACCCACACCTTAGAGCATTTAGGTGGGGGTTGGTCACGGAGCGACAGTATCAGCAGAGCACGCAATTTGGGTGTGTGCGGGGTTAGTTTTACTAACCCGGTGGGGCTAGCAAACAGTTAGTCCCCACCTATAGGCAGGTAGTTGTGAGCGGAAGTTTTTATTTCCTTTGGGTACGCGGCACCTGCACACACCCACGAGCCTCGTGGGTTGTTGCCTTGAAATTTAAGGCGTAATAGGACAGTTGCCCATAAAAGTCGGAACACCCCGCTCGCGCCTTGGGCGATAGGAGGCGGTAGTGGTCGACTAGGTAAATTAACCTCAACCGTCACCTACGCCCCAGTATAGGCGATATGGAGGATACCGCCGACGCGATAACCCGATGGGCATCGGAACTGCCTTCGACACAGCTTGATAGATACCTGACGCAACTGGAGTTGCGTACAGACGGTCCCAAGCTGATGCAGGCGGTTCGGCTGGCGTATTGGTTATTAGGCGAGTATATCGACCTGGATTTCCAAGGAGCAGCGTTGGATAGAGAGGCGACACAACGCAGACGAAGAAGCCGAGAGAGGTGGCTTGAGACCAGGCGACAGGAGCTAGAAACAGCTGATGCCGAGGATCTCGTCACCCACCCGCTCATGCTGCTATACAGAGATGAGGTAGTGGAGGCGAACCTGACGCGGACTCTCGCGGTCTTCGACAACCTTGAGGAGGATAGTCGGAGCGAGATGGGGGAGCGAGAGCCCATTGAGGAAGGGGGGACCGGCGAGGCCAATGGGCCCTCGGAAGGGGTCAGTAGTGAACATAAGGGTTCCACCGGATCGCCAGATAGGCGAAGAGCTCGTCGTTTCGAGAACGCGGAGCTACAACCTCAAGAAGAAGAGGAGGAACGGTGTGTGACTGAGCGATTGAAGGAAGAAATCGAGCGCAACCGTGTCGGGATCAACCGCATATTAGAGATGCTGGAGAGGCACGATCAGGTATGCGTACGGTGGAGCGACGAGGTGACCGCCCTGCAGGTGGAGGTCCAGCAGTTGAGGAACAGGGACCCCACAAATCGACGAACTGTCATACCGGAGCGGCCCAGGAGAACCGTGGACTTCCAGTCCACGTATACGTGCCACTACGACCCGAGGGTACCAGGAAGTACCCCGGAACCCCAGAGACCGACCCCTGGCGAACCTCGAGAGGCTCCTCAAAGGCAGGCGCCTCTGCGGACGGAGCAGCCGCCGCGAAGAGGATCAAGAGACACCGACATGGGGGAAGAGCAGGCGACCCTGGAAGGACCCGCCTGGTATGATACCAATGCGGCGTCAGGATACTACACGACTCGGGATGCGGGTAGGATAGTCCGAGGATGGAAGCTGCGATACTCGGGGATGGCTTCAGAATGCGTGGACACCTTCTTGTCAAGACTGAAGGATCTGCGAGCGGGCTCAGGGCTAACCGACGGCGAAATCTTATGCTCTGTATCAGAACTCCTCGAAGGTGTAGCGAGGACATGGTACGAGCTCAATATGTTCAAGTGGAGAAGTTATGCCGACTTCTTAGCGGGTGCTCGACGTTGGTTTGGGTCAAGTGAATTGCAGCAACAAAGATTGCTGCAAGAGGCTCAAGCACGGTACCAGGAGAAAGGAGAGTTGGTACGAGAGTATGCCTACCACCTCCTATTCATGCTGGCCCAGCTACGCCCGCCGTTACCAGAGCAGCGACAATTAGATTTGTTATACGCAAATCTCCTGCCCGCCATCCGAATGCAGCTGCGGAGGAACGCGTTCTCCAACGTGGACGAATTCCACGCCCGGGCGACTGAAATCGAGACCGCCTTGCGGGACGACGAGCGCCCGAGGACCAGGCTGGAGCCCACGTCCACGTTATACCCCGAGCACATGGGTGTGTCAGCGAAGGCACCACCACCCCGGGCAGGACCCCGAACGGCGGCCATGTCCAATAAACCTCGGGGTACAGAGCAGCTGCAACCCGAGTCACCGGTGAGGAACCAGGCCAGGAAACCCGAGAACCGGTCTTCAATCTCTGCGATGCAGGCAACAGACCGTTTCGAAGACTTGTCGTCACAGGTAGCGACCCTATGACGCGAGATAGACCGGTACTTCAAGGAGAGGAAGGCTAACTCTCCCAAGCGGCCAAGGGGTCGGCCGCAAGAGAGGCGGAGGAATAAAACCCCCCCTGGGTCTCCTGGCCAGCGACGAGAGGGTTAGAGGAGAAAAATAGATTTCTCCCAACTAATCAAGTGCTCGTCTTGCGGCAAGCTGGGCTTCACCAGGAGGTACTGCCCGGATTGCAACAAGGGAAACGGGCAGGGAAACAGAGGACGGAGGTCCCCTCCGCGTCCCCAATAAAGGTGACCTCTCGTCGCGGGTCGCTAAAGCGTGGCAGTGGCCCGTCAGCGACCCCAGGGTTCAGGAAGGTCGCGGAAGAATCACTGGATCCTGCGAGATCCAGCAGTGCGGTGGCGTATGAAGCGACAACGACCGTGCAGGTACCTGATCTGGGTAACAGGGCATTCTGTATCCTCGAAGGGTATGGAGGTCGGATTCAAGTGGTAGAGCACGGGTACGAATGGATCGGAGAGGAGACCATCGGCCCCAAAAGCTCCAAGAGACCACTCGACGCTCCAGAGGATACGCCTAGGACCCAGAAATTAGCGGGTAAGAGCACGTCGACGCGAGTAGCGGCTGCCCAAGGCAACAAGAGCCGCGAAAGCCTCCGGGTCACAAAGAAGAGTGGGACGGAGATAGCTCCCCGTAAGTATGCGCCCGAGGATGAGACTAGATGGTGGCTCCAGGTAGGCATAGGTGCCTATAAGTTGAGGGCACTCTACGATACCGGAGCCTCCTCGACGGTAATGGGTCAGCTCGGGTTAAGGTTGGCATCGGACATGGGGCTGGGCTTAGATGTGACGCGCGCGGGAGAAGCTAAGCTCGCCGACGGTCGCCCGTGCCCCATCTTGGGTCATGTGATATTCCTATTTACGGTGGGGGGAATCACGAAGAATGTAAGGGTCGCCATAACGCCACTGTTGTCTGATGACTGCTATGTAGGCGCGAATTTCGTAAGGGAATTCAGCGCCAACCTGAACCCTGACACGGACCAGCTATACTTGGCGAAAGCCAAAGTGGCGGCACCGTTGGAAGTGGCAAGCGTCACTGGTACGTCGTGCCTCGCACCCGTAGGCCTGGTAGAAGCCACGGAAGCACAGCGCCAAGAAGTGGCTAGCCTCGTCGACGGATTAATTCCAGACGCAGGCGAGAGTTTAGGCTGTGCTGTGGGGGTCGAGCATGAGATAGACATCGGAGACGCTCGACCCTATAAACAAATACTATCCGGTCTCCGACAGGGTACGAGACGAGATGCACGCGCTGGTCAAGGCCATGCTGGACAACGACGTCATTGAACCAGCAACCAGCGGGTGGTCAAGTCCAGTGGTGATGGTGAAGAAGGCAGATGGCAAATATCAGTTCTGCGTAAATTACCAGAGGGTAAACGCGGTAACCAAGCCTGACGCCTATCCATTGCCTTTCATGAACGACATCCTGCGAAGGATCAGGGATGCCAAGTTCATCTCTACACTGGACTTGAGTAGCGCGTACCACCAGATTCCTCTTAAAAAGGAGTCGCGCCCCATTACGGCGTTCACAGTCCCCGGCCTGGGGCATTTTCAGTTCAAGAGAATGCCTTTCGGATTGTCCTACGCAGGCGCGACCTTCCAGAGGTTGATGGACAAAGTGATTGGCCCGGACTTAGATCCTTTCGCCTTTGCTTACCTCGACGACGTGATCATTATCTCGCCATCCTTTGAGGAGCATAAGCGACACCTGGAATTGGTTTTACAACGAATTCTGGGTGCGAGTCTCACTGTAAATAAGACCAAGAACCACTTCTGTAAATTGGAAGTCAAGTATCTAGGCGTCCTTGTGAACCGTGAAGGGGTAAGGCCAGATCCGGAGAAGATCAAGCCTATTATGGAGTACCCAGCACCACGGACCATCAAGCAGGTGAAGCGATTCATGGGGATGATGTCGTGGTATCGTCGCTTTATACCCGACTTCGCGACAATCGCTGAGCCGATAAACCGCCTGACGAAGAAGAGCATTCCGTTTGCTTGGCAGCAGGAACAGGTGCAGGCATTTGAAAGGTTACGAGACGCAATGGTCTCTGCACCAATCTTGCAGCCGCCAGATCCCAGCACACAGTTTGTATTACAAACGGACGCGAGCGATAGCGGGATAGGCGCGGTATTGACGCAAGAAATCGATGAACAGGAGCGCGTCATTGAGTACGCTAGTCGCTCCCTAAACAGCGCGGAGAGGAATTATACAGTCTCCGAACGAGAGTGCTTGGCTGTGGTGTGGGCTATCGGAAAGTTCCGGCCTTATGTTGAGGGGCACCACTTCAAAGTCATTACCGATCATAGTTGCCTTAGGTGGCTACACAGTATGAGGAATCCAACAGGAAGGCTAGCGCGTTGGGCACTAGCACTGCAAGGACATGTTTTCGATATAGAGTATCGAAAGGGAGACCTCAACGTGGTGCCAGACGCTTTGTCTAGGGCTTATGAGGAGGGGGTGGTAGAAGTGGGTGCCAAGACTCATCAGCCGGAAACTGCCGATGCCTGGTATCTACAAAAATACCGAGAAGTATGCCAGGACCTGCATTCTCAGCCTACCTGGAAGGTAATAGGAGGGAGGCTGTATCACTACAATCCGACTGAGGAGAGCGAAGGGTCCATCGACAATGAGGAAGCCTGGAAGCTAGTGGTTCCTGCTGAGAAAAGGCATCAAGTGCTCGAAGAGGTACACGGTGCGCCAGCAGCGGGACATCAGGGGAGAGAACGGACGTTCTCCCGGGCTAGGCACCTGTATTTCTGGCCAAAGATGTACGAGCAGGTCAGAGAGTACGTTAGGAGTTGCCCGGTTTGCCAACAGTGCAAGGCGGAACAGAGGCCGCCTTGCGGACTAATGGGTCGCCGAGAGGTCTCGCGACCCTGGCAGGTGGTGGCCAGCGATATTACTGGCCCATTCCCAAAGAGCTCGAGAGGGTTTGAATACATCTTGGTCTTTTTAGACCTGTTCACTCGATGGGTTGAGTGTGTACCCGTACGCAAGGCCAACGGAAGGACCATCGTGCGGAAACTACATGAGAGGGTGGTAACTAGGGTCGGCACGCCCGAGATATTTCTTTCGGATAACGGGACCGAATATAAGAATCAGGATGTCGATACCTACTTGTTGAGGAACGGCATCCGGCGCGCCCTCACTCCCGTTTACCACCCACAGGCCAACCCTACGGAGCGAGTGAACAAAACCCTCAAGGCCATGTCATATGTGGAGCGGGACCATAAGAGCTGGGATGAGCACCTGCCAGAGTTCAACTTCGCGTTGAACTCGGCAACTCATAGCGCGACAAGCTATAGCCCGGCTATGCTCGTCTTCGGTCGACAGCCCACTCCCCCCTCGACCTTTAGAAGGGCCCAAGACCAGTTGGCCCTCGAAGCTTCTGAGGGTCAAGAACTGTCCGAATGGGGTGAGCACATGCGCCAGTTGCCCAACTTATGGGAACGCGCCGGCTCCAGGTCCAAGGAGGAGGCGGACCGTCAGGCGGTCTATTATAACAAGAAGAGACGTCAAGCCGATTTTAGGGTTGGGGACTGGGTGTGGAAGCGGAACCGTATCTTGTCTTCCGCAGCTCAGGGCGTATCGGCGAAGTTGGCGCCGAAGTATGCTGGCCCGTATATTATCGAGGAGGTATGTGGGACTAATACCTACCGCCTCGGTAACCAGCAGGAAGAATTGCCCGAGCTGGTCCACGCCAAGGATCTCAAGCCCTATTTCGGCCCGTTCTCGGACCAGGACAACGAGGAACCGGAACGTGGGGACTCAGCACCGTTGGAGGAAGAGGAGGGCGCAGGCGACCCGCCCGCGAAGGTAGAGGATCCCAGTGGGGATCCGATATGCGAGCGCACCGCGATTGCAGCCCCCGCGAGCGAGTGTGATGAGTCCGTAACGGCTCCTAAGACGCCGATCGAGGCGCCGGCTAAGCGGGGCCGCGGTAGACCACGAAAAAACCCTGTGGGCGAACTCCCGGCATCGGGTGGTGATGACCGGGATGGCAATATAGCGAGGGGAAGAGGCAGGCCTCGTAAAACCATCCAGCACGTGCGGAAGGTTGTCCGGCCAGTTACCCCCGCAAGTGGGCCATATTCGCGAGGGAAGCGCAGGGGACCGGGACGTCCTCGTAAAGCGTAGCATCAAGCGTGACGCAACGGCGGTTAGGTTAAGGGCTGAACCTGAGATATCCCTTGACCACCCTCTTCTCTTTTGCAGATGAAGAGGAAGCTGGTGATCAGCGAAGAAGCCTTCGAGGTGGCCACCTGGATGCTCCTCGATCTCAAGTTGGGCCCGGATGCCGATCGGCTGATCGGCGAGGTCCGCAGTTTTGTCCGGGCCCAGGTCGAGGTGGTTGCCCGGGTGGATCGCCCTTGCCAGCGGGTGGACGACTTCCTCCGGGAAGGGTTGAGGCCTCCACCAAGGAAGGCACCAACCCGGGAGGCGTCCACCTAGACCGACGGTCCGGTGGAAGAGGGCCGTCGATCTGCGTCCACGACGGACCAGGGGGTGCAGACCCCAGAGCCGAGCAAGCCAGAGGTGGCTGACTGCTCGACTCAGTGCCCCAGGCCAAAGGAGGCCTGTGGGCAGGGGCAGTAGGTCTGCAACCACCCCCGGATCCCCCAGCAACAAGGGCTCGAGAATTCCTGGAGGCACGTAAGGTTGGGCCTCCAGGAGTTAGAGAATGCGTGGGAGTTTGTCGGGGAACTCCAACGACAGGTGCATGCGCACCTAGAGAAGTTCCTCGACTTCCGCGGAGCCCGAGAAATACTGGGGGAGTGGACTCCGGTTGTCCGGCGGCAGCGGGCATATGGAGAGGCCCTGCTGCGCGTCGACCGGGGGCAGGAGCCCCCAGAGGTCGCGGGCCCTCCGGCAGTGGTACCGCCAACGGCACCGGGTAGTAGGGCCGCGACCAAGGCTCCTGCCAAGCCCCCGGTACAGACTCAAGTCAAGAGAGTCTCGGGGGGCCCCGGAGCCGGGCAAGAGTTCACGGTCCGCGTGGACGGGTCGGTGGTTTCCGACCCAACCGTGGTGGTGCGCACTCATGGTGGACGCACCTCCGTCACGGTGGGCGGCGTGACCTTTACCGACGCCCCGGGAACCTCGGCCCCGCAGCCCCTTCCGCCCACGGGGCCAAGGGTCGGTGCCTGGCCCCAACAGACAACAGCGGAAGGGCTGCTACATTTGTGGTCATCCCGGGATAACCACCACATCCAAGTGCCCGAACAAGGCGGAGCACTGGCGCTACCCACGGCATAAGGTGCCAGGAGGCTCCGGCAAATGAGGAAGAAGTGTGGTGGCCCGGACGAGGCGAATAAAGGAGTATTTTATAAGGATGGAGTGCAATGATTTCTCCCATTCCCTCTCCTATCCTTAGGGTCGCGAGTCAGCGAAATAGTTCGGCCCGGTAGTCCGAAGCTAGGAGGAGGCTGCAACGATTGCCAAAAATTGTTTTGACTCGCGTAGGTTACTGAACGGCTGAGCGTAACAGCCGCGATCGGTTTGAGAGAGAGAGGGCGCGTAGGGGCAATGACCGGGAGGGGAGAGTTTGCTAGCCAGTATGACTGTGACATTCAGTCCGGCAGCATCCTAGCATGTGAGCTTAGCGAACAGAGTGTGTACCCTTTCTTTGAGCGAGATCCTGGGAGTGAATCGAGTGCGAGTGTGGAGCGTGGGTGCGGGAACAGATTCACGTGCGTGACCTCGACTACATCGAGAGCAGCCCAATCATCTCCTGCCGCCAAACAACAAGCAGCGGAGTAAAAGCAGCGGATCAGCGAGCGTAGAGGCAGTTAATCCGTAGCTAGTACGCCGGATACGGTTGGCCACCGTATCCCCATCAATCCCGCGGTAGGTGTACAATATTGTTGATTGTAATTGGCGTGCGATCCCGCGCAGCATGCGCGGTAGAGTTATTTAAAGCGTGCGAGCGTTTAGTCCGCGACGATCGCGAATTTCACTCTCTCTCTCCCCGTTTATATTGTCAGTCGATTTAGCGTGCGTGAGTCTCTCGGCAAATCCCTCCCGTGTAACAGATTAAAGTCAATAAAGCGGTCAGTGGTTATTCCTAAAGATCGTATTGTTTTGTCTTCCCTTTGTCCGTGTCATTGTTTACGTCCAATTCGAATAAGCCGGTAAAATAGCACGGTTTACGTAGGCGAAGTAAGAGGCGGTTCGCCAACTGAGTTACCACCAGTAGCCGACGGAGCGCTGCTAAGCAAGCGCGATAGCGCCACCATCGGAGAGATCGAGAACCCAACTTCGATCGATAGTAGAACTCTGCGCAGGCGCATTCCCGGACAAGGTGAGTTAACGTGCTTACGGCACGTAGCTAACACGGCGTCGTTTGACCGAACTAATAGACACGTTTAATAGGTTCAAGGTAAAACGGCGGCCTGTTACACTTTACAATAAACAAGCCTAAACTGTAGTAAAATAATTTTATCAGATGTTTTGAAATTTTTATAATGGCCTTAAGAAAAAAAAATGATGTGGCAATTCTTTTTAAAATTAATCAAAAATTAGAATATTCTATTTTTTCCCGTAAGTTATATATAACACTTGACCATAACATGAATACAGTAATCTTATTTTATCATTATTCCCTTTTAGAAAATATTTTTTAATATTGTGAAACACTTTCAGGTCATGCTCAAATACAGCGGTTTCCTGAAAGTGAAAAGTTTCGTGAATTTCCTCATAAATACACCGTGTCGACTGCTTAAGAGAGTTAACCTTTTTGCAACTTAGCTAGACCGCCAAATTAAAAATAAACTCAATTTAATTCTTAAGGAATGACTCATGCCAAATGCTATGCTAGCTACGCTCTTCCTGCGAAACTTTACAAATTTCAACTAAAGTCCCTCCTGAGCAAAAAGTGGATCTGAGACTTAATCCTTATCTTTCTGTGATTAGAAATCTGACATTGATATATTACAAAGCTATCGGAATTACGTCCCTGGTAACGCTGACTGTAACTTACAATTAGTCATACTTCATATGATCATTTAGAGAGCCGATCAAGAACATTAGTCGATCTCCACGAACGAGATTCGCACACTCATTTTGAAAACGATTTTGTCTACCTTATCGATCTAAAAGATATCTTTGTTACGATATGATTTTGCACGTTCTTTTAACGATTAAATCCGCTAAATATAGATTTCATCTACAATAATAATATTTGTTATTTGATAAAAGTATCATATTTCGATTTTTATATTTCGTGTTTATGTATTCGAATTTTCTATTAACGTTATTGTATTTCAATATAAATTGGAGATTCAAATATTAAATTTTCTGAAACTACTCTATACTTACAGGATGAATATCGACATAAGTTTCGTGGAGTTTTTCTTTTGGTTTGAGTCCATCAATATTATCCAGAAGAGACTCGTCCGCTAAATAAAAATGAGGCAGCGAAGAAAGAATTGGGGCTCCGAAATTACAGACTGAAGTATTAAAAATCCCTTTGGGTGAGCAAATTAAATTTTTTCCTCCAGTATCATTGAATCTTTTGTGGCAGTAGCAAGAGTTATGCGATGAATTAGCAGTGAAAACGTCACCGGATAACTTATACCTATAAAATAAAGTTTACGACAATATGAATTTTATTATTTCTAAGTTATAGATCCTCGTTTCTCATATCTTTCACGAAAGATAAATACTAGACGCATAGTCGGTGAAATCTAACTAATTTGTACCCATTATTCAGCATTCATATTTTGTTGGTCAGAATATTTTTTAATATACTTAGTAATTAAATCAAACAGTATTGTCAGGGAACGTAAAAATTAATCTATTCTTTATTGCTTGTGACAAGGTTACAGCGAGTTCGCTAGCCTTGTGTGCGGTATTCACCTTTCTCGAACACAGCGATCGACAATGAGTATGGCTTCATCAAAAAAGTAGAAATGCTTGTGTTATTGCAGGGCCGGGAGAGGGAGAGTCGCAGTCGGTGAGGCAGTGTCATGAGGAAGAGACTGAAGGCGAGAAGATCAAAAGAGAAAGAGAAAGCGACAAAGGAAGATTTCGGCAAGAGAAAAGTAAGAGAGAGCTACGTGTGCAGAGGCTATTAGAAAGAGCGACGAAAGGAAGGAAGGATGAGCAGTTAGGCGAGAGCTAAGTAAGAGAAAGGTTACGTAATCACTCTCCAGCTAAAAAGAGAGTAAAGAGAAGGAAAAAAACCCAGCACATCGAGGATAGGCAGGTCATAGCTGCAGCGATTCAGATTTCTTCACTTGTATCCGGGTTTCGAATTGGATTTGGGTGAAGGTCGTGAACGGCCAACAATAACCACCACAATTCCATGATCTCATAGAATCAGACGGGAGACAGCCGTCTTTACGCCGGCGGTGATCATTCCTTGGAGGCCTCTAACAACTGGGCTACGATTTCGCTATATTACCTCTTCTCCTATGAACCGTGATAACCCAGTGGGTCGTTCTCCGGAGCGTTCGACTTGCTCTCTCATGCTAGCTCTCGCTCGTTCGCAGCTGATCATTTTCTCGATTTTCGCAGTTCAAAGCTGAGCGAATCCACTCGCACGTCGCGTTATACTGTTGTGTCTTGGGTTCAGCGAGTTCACTCACCCACGCCTTTATAAGTTAATGTGATAAATTCGTTGTTTGATATTGGCCTAATAAAATTAATATCGCTTCTTTGTAATTACAATTTGCATTTTATTTTCTAGATAATACCCTCACCCCTCTTAGTCGGACCAGATTGTTTTACCTGTGGAAATCAGCACTGGCTTTCTTGATTGAGACTGAACCCACGTTAAAATTTTGCAGAAGTTGGCTTTTGGCATATGGCGGCCAAGCCCTCTTGCAACCTTATTAAAACTTTATAGTTCACTAGAGAAATTTGTTAAATCAATTTTATACAAGCAAGATTTATCGAGATGCAGAAATAAGAATAACATTCATTAATAACTCCGTGCAATTTAATTTTTGTTTATAAAAAACTTCAATCTGTTAAATACATTAGCATCGATAGAAGTCAAATTTACGTTATTTTTTTATCTGATTTTTATAGAAATGAATATGTTAACCGTTAATAAAAATCACGTATAATTTTTATGTTTCATCGTCATAATGATGAAATACATTATAACCATAATCACTCATTAAAGAATAAATTATTATTTACAGCGATATGTATATATACAAGATCAGTAAGTAATTAGACTCAAGAAGGACTATGCTATCAAAAAGGCTGTATTCATACAGATGGTTATTTTTTAAATAAACAGCAATGTTAGCTACCTTAACAGGTAAGGTAATACCGTCTTAAGAATGCCCGTGTACGAGCTGTATCGATAGGGCTAGGTTTTATTTTTAATAACGAGTAATGTAAGTACTCCAAAACATACTTGAGCTAAAATAAGTCACTTTTGAAGGCTAGTTAACATTGACTATTGTTTAAAAAGTAACCCTTTTTTATCCTGTGACGACGGACCGTTTCTTTTTATTTTTATTTTAATCTAACTTTACTAAAATTAAATGAGAACCTTTGCTTTTAGTAAAAAGGCAAGGTTAAGTGTCTTCTGTTTCGATTCTGTTTAGTAGAGTTTTCATTTCAAAAAACTCTGACCAGAGCCGAAAATAGAAAAAAATACGAACTCTCCCATAAGAGAAGCATGGAGCCGTGCCAGAGTACGCTCTTCCTGCCTTACGCCCTCTCAGGCCGCGCATCTTGGAAAAGTCGTAAAACGCAATCTGCATCCTGTTTACAATATCATTCTCAACGTTCACTTTTCTAAAAAAAATGCTTTAACAACAATTTTACATCTGTAACATTTAAGTAATGTCAAGCTGTAAAAGAATGTAAAAATATTAAATATGCATTTTTTTGCTTCTATGCATATTGCGGTTATACTATAAATCGACAAAATGTACTTCTAAAATAATCCGAAACATGAAATAAAATAAAAAGAATAAATTTTTGTTGAAAATTATGAACCTAAAATCACTAAAAAAAAAGAAAATAATAAAGAAACAAAAGAAGCACATAGTTATTCTAATTAGTTAGTTAAATAAAAATTAAGTGTAATAAAATTAAATAAATGTAAATTCACTAAGTAAATGAAAGTAAAACATAGAAATAAGCAATCACACAATAGAAAAGCCTTGCACGTTTATTATAAATAATTACGTGCACACAACTAAAAAAAATCATACTTGAGGAGCCATCTCTGGAGGGAAAGATACAAGTAGAAAGGTCCACGCCTCTAGCGTACCCGGAAAATTCACGCTCTCCGACCAATGAGACCCCGAAAAAAATTAGAGGACCAATGTCGAAATAAAGGCCGAATTAGAGTTTCCACCCACGGGAGATTTTGGAAGGGACATTCACCGTGGCCGTACAAAAGTAATAAAAGGGCCTGCTCGTTACTAGCAAGCACGTTTGCTCCCCAGGACCCCACTAGGAAGGAAGATTGGAAGCTGATTCATCCAGCAGCCAGAAGGATACAAAAAAACATAAGCGGGCAAGGCTTATTACGGGTGTGTTTTATTAAGAAAAAGGGGACTTCGTCACCAAACAAAACAAAAAAATAAAGAAATAAGTAAAAACAAACCAAAACAAATTCTATTCTTTTCTCTCACTATTTTAAATTAGAATTTTCCGTGGGCGAAAAAAATAGTTTAAAATATCACCCTCTCGACTCAAGGTTTAGGTTGGTGCTATTGTTTGACTGCGTCTAAGCCAACGGTCTGGGACGAAGTCGAACAAGGGAAACACGTGTACCGTTAAGTTTTTTAAGATAGAAATATCCCGGTGAGTTTTTGGGTGGTTTTAACCCGCCGCAACTCCCAAAAGAACTCTGAGATCAGGACCTAGCCAGTCGTCGTGAAGACTATTAACGTTGCACGTAAAATTGTCTCAGCCAAAGGTCTTGGGACAACGATACGCTACGACGTGGCAATCCATACAGCTCTTGTAAGTTTATCTTAATTGAAAGGAAAATAATTCGTAAAAGTAAATAATTACTTTTTTTTTTCGGTTTAAATTATTTTTCAAGGTCAAAAAAAAAAAGATTTTTTTTTTATGTAATTTACGATACTTGTTATGTAGTATTATTGAATGGGTGGAAAAAAATTTTTTTTTGTGGTTTCTCATCTTTTTAACGTACCGACTGTGAGAAAAAAAAATTGAAAAAAACCGAAAAAAAAAATTTTTCGATAAACCAAAAAAAAAATTATTGCAGTATTCTACGTGAAAAAACAAACATTGTTTCTCCTATAAATTTTTTTCGATTGTTACAATTTGACGGAGATAAAAAATGTTGAAAAAAACTGTCACTTCCAGGAAAAAATGCCCGTGCGCGCGTCATATTTGACGAAAATAAATTTTTGATGAGTGATTCAGATAGGGCTTGGTAATAGCTAAAAAATGGTGTACTTCAAATTTTCGTACGATTTTTTTCCAAAATTGGCTAATTGTCAAAAATAATAAAAAAATTTCAGAATTTTCAATTTTGCATAATTGTTGCAAAATTTAAAAAAACAATCGATGGCAACCGTGAGTCATATCATTTGAAAGCTCTCCGAAAGACCTTTCAAACGCACCCACGCGCGTCTCTGTACGTTAATTTCTACCAGAGATATAAAACTTTGAAGTTAGACTGATTTTGCCCGCGGGGGGGTAAAAGTGGCTGACCGGCACTGTATATATATATTATTTATATATATTATTTATATTGTAACGGGGTGGATTAGCTAGTACAAAGGGAATTTATTAAAGCACAAACTCCTACGATGCAGAGCTAACCGCCACTCTGTTAAACACGTTTGAATATACGTGTATTCGCCTTTACGTTTGATACTTTCGTTTAGTTGTCTTCTTTCCAACAGAGTTGAACTCACCTTAAGTCACCTGACTTATGACACTCGATTTATTAGGTGTGAGTGAACTAATGCAAATTACACCTAATCCCCTAGATGAAATCGGTTTAAAATTTAATCCGTAATAGATCCGTTAAATTAATAGGAAACGAAAATGACATAATGCGGCGAATAAAATTAATAACATTTATGACTAATAAAATTACAGTCTTTGATGGGCCGAAAGACTAACGCACGCGAATAAGATTTTACAATTATTAACAATAATACGGGGAGATAGATAGATAGATAGAGAGAGAGAGAGAGAGAATTCGAAACTTTGCCGCGAAAACTAACGCTCGGTGCGAATACAAAAAATAACGATCGTGATAGACATTTTGTCGCTTAATAAAAGGAAGATGCACCTACCCTGCGGTGCAATTACGGTAATCAGCCGTACTTGTTTATCCAGCTAATTCAAAGGTGCTCCTGCGGGAACAAGCTGCGCTGCCTCGCTCACAAACTATTGTTGCTCCAACAAATACTGTTACTCGCTTGCTGCTGTGTTTTGCTGCTGCGGTGATGCTGTTTACGATCACTCACGCACGTATCCAAAAAATCGAGAAACTTTTGATTTGCAAAAACGGCGAAACACAGTGAAACTATTTAGCGGAGTACCGCTTAGTAGAGTCTAAGTAACAGCTGAGGCTTAACTGAACTTTTTAAACTCTCGCGCGCCCTCTCTCTCTCTCTTTTAGTCGTTCGCTCTAGCATCGCGAGTGTACCGAATCGCGAACGAATCGACTACCGTTGAAATATATATATTGTATTTATATACAATATGTACAGTGTATACACTGATTCAATCATCTATTTCGCTGTTATTTTCTGAGTCTGCTTCCTCAGCTGTATCACTACTGTGAAAAGAAATTTTCGACAATTAATCATTTTTGTATATATTGCAACGGTAATCGATTATAAATATCGATTCGTTCGTGATTCGATGGCACTTGAGGTGCGAAAGCGAACGATTAGGAGAGAGAGGGGGCGCGCGCGAGAAATAAAAGTAGTAACATCATAGCTGGGAACGGAGACGGATGCGTTTAAGGTGCGCGAGTGAGTTTTTCTTTGTTGAAATCGTGAGAGATGCAACTGCGCTCAGCCTCTCAGCCATCACCTCATCTACCGCAGCCAACAACAGTTCCCGTGAGCAACAAAAACAGTAGCGGTCAACTTGGTTGCAACAGCAATAGCAGCAACAATACCCGCATAAGCCAGGAGCTCCTAGTTATTTGAATCGGCACGCACGGTTACGGCTGATCAGTAACCGTAACCCAGGATAGGTGCACCTATTAATATCCGCGACATTCATATTAAATAGTATCGCGTGATAGTTGAAAGCATGAACTGAATAACCCTTTGGATAGTTGCGCCGAGCGCTAGTCCGCATGAAATTTTATACTCTCTCTCTCTCTCTCCCCGGATTATAGTGTAAACCTATACGCAAGTGAAAGTCTTTCGGCCCGCATAAAGACTGTATAGTTTAATCCAATTAAAAGTATTTAAATTGATTCTCCGCTTACGTTATTTCGCTCCTTGTTCAACGATAAAGACATTTCCCAGAATTGGAACCAATTTTGTCTAGGGGATTGTGGGAGGTAAATTAGTCTCCACACACAATACGGAAGACACGAATTACCAGCCAAATAAATTAAGATGAGTTTAAAAGAATTACTTAAAGCAAAGTGACAAACTTAAAGGCGAACGAGCTTATTCTTATACGTACGTACTTAACAGAGTGGCGGTTAGCTCTGTATCGAGGGATTTTACACTATTAGTTTCCCCGTTTGTACAACATATCCCTCCCTATTACAATATAATCTATTTGAAATTACGTATATACCATAGAGAAATAATGTTGAATTTCTTTCATTTTATGAAAATTCAATCTATTCATGATATACACCAGGAAAATTTTTAGGTCTGAAAGATAAACAGCCTTATTAAACACATCCAAAATTCGATTCGCCCTGCTATTTTGCCTTGCTCCCTGCTTCATGTTTATCCTACTCGTATTTAATTTATGCCATGATTCAGATGAATCCTCTGAAAAGTACGAAATTAGCAAGGGGAACTTTCTTGCGATTTGGCATCCGTGAATCAACAATTTATGAGTTGTATGATTCATCCTACTCCAACGATACAAATCGTAATGAAGCTCATAAGTTGGAAGAAAAAAATTCTCCGATTTGTCGAAGTCTACTTGCTTCTTTGATTTTAAGCAAATAAGAATGTAAGACAAGTTTTTCACTAAAGTGGGATCTATTTCTAAGCGCTCAGCAAAGACTTTAGAATTTTCAAAACACATTTGTGGTACATTTCCAGTGTTTGTTGTACCATGGTCTTGTAAAACTAAATCTACTTTAATTCTTAATTTTTTGTAAACCTTTTCTTAGATGGATCTCATTTATGTTTTGAATTTATCTGAAATTGATGGATTGAATTAAATCAAATAGACTATGAAAAATGAATGATTTAAGGTAAACAAATTCAACAATCCAATTAAAAAGTAAGTAAAATATGCATGCGTGAATTTAATTTTGACAACAGGAAAAATTAGGCATATACGAATATACAAAATTGAACAAATATGAATATACAAAAAGTACTTAATTTACAAGTTATAGACTGTAAAGAAAAATTAAAAAGTTTGACCTTAAATATCTCTAATTATAAGAGATCATGACTTCAAGATTTTTATTTCAGCCAGGTATGCTATTTTTCTGTGTACTTTTAGAAAATGCACTCAGATTTAAATTTATATTTGTTTACCAAAGCACTTAATATGAAACAGCCCCTCTAGTGTCTACACACACACACACACACACACACACACACACACACACACACACTCACACGCACACACGCGCGCGCGCGTGCAAAATAATTAGTGCAATTTTGTAGCTCAAGATTGGAATGAAGATGCATTATAAAATTTAGAAATGATCATTTTTGCGGGATTTCGTAGCTCTGTTGGACATTTAAACTACCATCAAAAATTGAAAAATCAATTTAATCATATAAACACAACTTAGGTCTCACTTTTTGTAAGCACTTTGAATATTATTAAAATTTCGAATTCTGATGATGATAATTTTACCTGGATAAACTCTAGTTCACAAAGCATACGCTTCACTCGACCAATGCTGATGTGCTTGGAAAAAGATGATAGCGCAATACAACGGGGAATACATAGATTGAACAATGAGATAAAAAATTTATAAAGATACGAGTCATATATATATTGTACAGTTATATATATAAGAGAATTTTAGTAATTTATTAAAGGTTTTATATATGCTTCACGTGTTACATCATTAAAATGTTGACTCTTTTTTGTAACTGTTTAGTTTTCTATGTATGAAGGTTTAGTTTTAATAGTTTATATTTGTTTCTAAAAAGTAATCAATATTTTAATACACCGAAATCTTGCCAAAATGAAGCACACATGCGAAAATGAATGCAAAGAGTAATTTTGATGCACTTTACACATCTGTATATGTGCTTTTGATTTTTAACTCATGTTTTTTTGTGAAATAAAACTGAAATTCCATTTTCAAAGCTGAATATTTTGGCCAAAAATGGATCTAAAACGATTGTAAAAAAATGTAGGGTTTTTAATCCAGTTTTTATTTTTATATTGAATTTTCACTTTTCTTCATTCGGAGAAAAAAGTCGATCGAAATAGTAAAATTTTTCGAAGAAAGTTCGTTTTCTCGTGTTTTTTAACAGCACTGATATTCATGATTTGGGAATAATTTTTCCTCAAAGTATATCAAAAAAGTTGCAAAATGAAAAAAGAGTCATCTCGATATTACTTGTTAATCACGATATTTTGGATTTTGAAACTTTTGTTTTACAAACCGTATACAGTGCAGCCCCATCTGACAAAAGAAAAGTGCTTTTCTACCTCGACATTGTTTCAGCTCAAATGAGTTCCATTGCGATAGCCAAATTATTTAATTTACACTACGAAATACTTTCTCACAAAAATTTTGTGGTTTATGTACACTATATTTCCTCGACATGTGATGCTATTCTTCTCAGTATGGTGGACGGTGTTTCTACAGATATAATAAGAGCAGAAACTGCATACAACACCAGCAGACAAGTGACAGATATATGACTCGGGTTCATCTTTTCACAGCTGTGACACTTGTTCACAATTGATATTTGTGCCGCATTTCCCTATTTCTTCACAGAGCGGATATCTTCGCTTCTGCATTCCTTTTCTCAATCTCGAGCTGTTGGATAAATTTTTTCATTTCATAGAAACCTATATATCTATTTTTATTATGTTTTATCATAATATTTATTTCTCTTCTTCTAAGAAATATAAATTTCACTACTTTCATGATAGAAGTTTTCTTAGTATCGGCAAAAGGGATCGCTATATTATACAACTCATAATTTTTAACTATTGAATCAAATCTATAAATAATCTCTGAAATCTTTTTAAATTTATACTATGCAGCTCTTCTCTAATCTTTGAGTTATTTACATTAATCTCTATTTTTTTATGTATTCAAATTTTTATTACTGATTCTTTAAATTTAAAATTAAAATAAAAATTTACAATTAAAATTCATTTATAATAATTTTAATCTACACGATTTATAATTATAGTTCTAACTAATCTATTTCTTTTATTCTTTTCATATAAATTAAAATTTCTTTAAGCGATATACTCGAATCTATTACATCTATCAATGCTTTTGTCAACAATTGAGAGACCAATCTGTCTAACTACAAATATTGAACTGATCGCTTCTATTCATTATGACCATGTTTTGATTATTCTCCAAAATTATTACGCTCGAATTAACAATAGAGTTATTATTTTCTATAATATTTGATTAATTTTATGCCGCGATGTTCTTGACGGGACTAACTATTATTCTAATAAACATTTGAATATAACATGTTTAATAATAATAATAAAGTGATTTTTTTAAATGAAACTTTATCCATACTTTACCTCATATTTTATCCATGGAATGAAAACGGCATAAAATTTTATATTCAGAGATGACCTTAAATATAACCTTGACGCTAACCATAATTTTCATTGTGGAATTTAAAGAGCATGAACTTCAACCGGGGCACCCAATAAGGCAAGGTTGAATTTCCACCCAGCCAGTTAAGGCAAGGTTATGCATTAACTCAGTCAAACAAGGCAATATTAAGCTTCCTCTTAGCCAATTAAGTTAAGGATAAGCTTCCATCCAGCCAGTTAAAGCAAGATGGAGGGTCAACCCAGCCGGTTAAAGCAAGGTTAGATATTTACTCAGCCAGTCAAGGCAAGATTATGTATTTATCTAGTTAGTTAAGGCAAGATTATGCCTAAAATGTAGTTTTTCAGGGCACTCGATCTGATTATGAGGACACCTTTCTTTTGTTTTTCTCTTCTTTTCCTCCTTTGCTATGAAATCTCTAATTTGGCCGTTTTCTTGCTAAACTGGTTTATTGAAGACAAGGAATGTGTAACGTCACTATTTGGCAAAGACTAAGTAAAAATGTTTGTCCTTCGGTTCTATCCTTACAATATAGTTCAATGATAAGTCGAATTTTTCTGTTGGCTAACTCATAACAGGATTGTTGACGATATTTGTTTTCTATTATCTGTATTGAATCGTATACTGATATTACACCTTCCACCCTTGTTGCAAGTAATTTGCGTTTGGACGCGACACTTTTAGATCAATTCTGCCTCTTTTCCTTGGGACTAATGAGAGGATCAGAGAATGCTCTTATGCTCCAGCCCTCGATATAAAAGAATGCGCATCATCGCTTCTTGTTCTAATCTAACAGTTGATCGGTCTGGCAGCAGAACCTTACGGATAACCTCTCCAGGCAACCCAGTCAAGGCGACATCAAGACGCATATATAGAGGGACATCTCAACACACTCCAAGATGCAAACACAGAAAGGACTGTACGAGATAAGATTTAGTGTAGTTTCTTTGTGACAGCAACCAATAAAGTTTAACCTATCTACAACCCACTTCTTTACTGCGTTAGCTATTTATTTTCTTTATTTTACATCATATCTTGATCCCTTGAGTACTTAATTTAGGGAAAGATGCGATTGTGAAGTAGTAATGCTAAGTTATTCCGACATTCCAAGACTTTTGGATCACCATGTATATAGATTCTAATTTTTATATAAATATATATCTATATTTAAAGAAAAAAAATAAGTTAGCCTAACGTTTCTTATCCATTAAATTTTAAGCTAATTTGATTCTGTTTCGTTTTTTTAGTAGCAGTAGAATTTGGGCGTTATTCTTGTTTCTGTTGTTACTTTTATTCTTATCCCCCTTATTGCTATTGATTCTGCTGCTATTATTATTCCTGTTGCTATAACTTTTTTATGTTAATTTATTATTGCTTTTGTAGTGGTGATGGCGGTAAGTATTATATACACGTGATTCTTATTTTTGTAGTTAAACTGTTAATTTCCTCTCCTGATTCTCTGAATCTTCCATACAATAGCCAGCAGTAATAATAAGCTCTCTCATTCTCACCTAGAATAAGAAAATCAAGTTGAAAGTTTTAGTGAAAAACTCTCAAGTTTATATTAAATGTAAGAGGGTAGGATGTTTGGTGGGCTACATGGTGGATAGGTTTGCGGGCAAGCCTCTTCGCGTGCGCAAGGATAAGTGCAAGTGGTGCAAGTGTCGCCGCGCCGTGCACAATCGCGCACACTCTAGCGGCACTCTGTGCACTTACCCAGAATTGCCCCACGGCAACCACAAACGCTTCCTCTGCGTCGAACCTTGTATTGCGATCTTACTTTGGTCGTGTCGCCCTTGCTTCTGGGCGAAGTTCCTGTTAATTGCTGCCACTACTTTTCCTGGGCAGCTTCAGTTTCACTTAAAAATATAACTAAATTCAGCTAGCTGAAAATGGACGTGAAAGTGCGTAGGCATATGGTAGAAACGAAAGTACGAGTATCAAATAAGAATGGGCACTTCTGAAGGGTCAAACAATAATCAACACTTGTTGTCCTTTATTATTACAATGGTATCATTTATTTGTCGTTTATAAACTAAGATCTGCGCAACGGTGATAATTTCTAGTACATAGTCTCATACCTGGTAACAGGTGCAGTCGCCGCCATCTTGTTCGCTGCCATGTGCACGCCGTGATCGTTTGTTCACGGATATGCGCATAATTATACCGTCGTAGTTTTCGAGCTTGCGTGAGTTTGGCTGGTGATCCTCTTTGGGTTATACCTTAGATGACGCGCGTAGGACGGTTACGGGTCACATGCGTGTATTGCGCGGAGTTGGCTAGCTTACCTCACGATGTCTCCGTTTTTGCCGTCGCTCAAGTTTCCTCAATTAGGGAAGAAGGGTACTCATGCACTTCCTATGACGGTTGGTATATTTGGAGGTGGCTACTCTCAATGTCTCGCATCCTCTAGAGTTTGCTCAAGATGCTCTTCTTTCTGAGGAGAGAACGTACGGTACTTTTTGTATTCATTCGACATTGCAGCTCAAATGGCTCGTTAACATGGCTGGTCTCTCTCCTGCGCATCAACGCGTATACAACGCGTGTCCTAATTTCATGTCCGGTAGGTACTACCCCGCGGGCAGACCCACGAACGAGACGAAAGCGCGAATATAACGTTCATGGTTGCATAAGTTTTATATTGAGTACAAAGTATTTTTCTTGTTTCTTAACTGATGCTACTACTGGTCCTGATACTGTTTGTGCTGCCGATTATATAGGTGCTCATGCTATTTGCGCTACTGCTGCTGATAATACCCATGCTACTACTACTATTGATCCTGTTGCTGCTTGCGATCTGATGTGTAACGGTCCAGTCTGATTTGTCCTTTTTCCTACTGCAAAATAGCAACCCGTCGTGCACGAGAAAACTAAAGAAAAGCGGTAATTGAGCGAAGCCGCTCTTCTCACATATATGTAAATGTGTTAGGGCAATTCGGCAAAAACAAGACCATATAAGAAGCGTGACGTCACGAGCGTGGGAAATTTATTGTTTACAATGCAAAATCGACAATTGCAAAGTTTTTTCTAATGAACAAAAGCACTTTTTAGTTAATTTTGATGCGCTAATCTCGAATTTCATGTTATTATAGTTATTAAATATGTATTTGTTAGTTTAATTTAATTTACAAGTAAATAGTGTTAGTTATTTTGCAACAAATAATTATATTGCTAATTCGAATATGCAATTGCGTTCGTAACGTATTAAAACAGAGAAGCAAGAATTTGACACTTTGATAACTAATTTTTCACTGAGTTATAAATAAATAAAAAATTTATAATTTATTTAAACAATTAAAATTGCGTTGCTAGATAGCGATTCGACTGTATACCGGGTATTCCAGACCATCCGTACAGCCATTTTAAAATCGAAAATTCTTGTTTTTGTAAAAAATGTTTCAGATGAAAGTTGTTTACGACAAAGGGGGCCATCTATCTGTATAATTAGTTTTGACCTTGAACATCGTTTTCAAGGTCATTTGAAGGTCGAATTGTTTTTTTAAATGGGAACCCCTATTTTTGACATCGGATACGAAAAGAGCGGGAAAATTTACGTCCACAACGATATTTAAAAATTTTTTTTCATGGCCTGGAGAAGGTCGATTTAAGGTCAAATGTTTGAAAAACTGCCTAAAAGCGTTTATTTATTTTTTAAGATATCGAAAAATGACCTCTACAAAATTTGTTCAGAACAGAGTGGGCCACCCAATGCACCAAAAACCTTTCACCTTTAACCTCATTTTGAAGGTCATTTCAAGGTCGAAGTGTTTTTTGTAATGGAAACCCCTCTTTTTAACCCCGGATTCGCAGATAGCGAGAAATCCGACGTTTGGATAAGGTATTATGTTGAGTTTTGATTGATCCACGACGTTCATCGCTAAGGTCATGTGAAATTTAGATCCAATATTATTCGCGAAACATTAACAAAATGTTTCGGGCTAAATTTATTAAATTCTACTGGGAGCACGTCGTGGATCAATCGAAACTCAACATAATACCTTATCCAAACGTCGAATTTCGCGTTATGTGCGAATCCGGGGTCAAAAAGAGGGGTTTCCATTACAAAAAACACTTCGACCTTGAAATAACCTTCAAAATGAGGTTAAAGGTCAAAGGTTTTTGGTGCATTGGGTGGCCCACTCTGTTCTGAACAAATTTTGTAGAGGTCATTTTTCGATATCTTAAAAAATAAATAAACGCTTTTAGGAAGTTTTTCAAACATTTGACCTTAAATCGACCTTCTCCAGGCCATGAAAAAAAATTTTTAAATATCTTTGTGGACGTAAAATTTCCCGCTCTTTTCGAATCCGATGTCAAAAATAGGGGTTCCCATTTAAAAAAAAACAATTCGACCTTCAAATGACCTTGAAAACGATGTTCAAGGTCAAAACTAATTATACAGATAGATGGCCCCCTTTGTCGTAAACAACTTTCATCTGAAACATTTTTCACAAAAGCACGTATTTTCAATTTTAAAATGGCTGTACGGATGGTCTGGAACACCAGGTAGATTTCTAAATTTAATGATAATGATTGTTACCAATTTGTTGATTTCTAAATAGCTAAAAGAGAAATTTGCAAATTCGTTTTTTAATTATTATTCAAAATTGGATAGTTAAATTAATCGTTTTTATTTTGAATAATGTTCCACTAATCACAAGCGATTTGCTTATGCAAAAATTTTCCGTAAATTTATTGTAAATTTTGTGTTATTTGAATATCAAAATTATATCACTTAAAACTTTAAAAGGCGATTTTTCCTCGAGAAACGATTTATGTTAAAAAATTAGTTATTTCCTATTTGATTTTTTAAATCATTAAATTTCAATTTCGATCGAGCCATTTTGCGACAAAACCTGTATAAAGTTTATACTAATTTCAAAAATAGTCGTTGTAGGGACTACTAAGCGTAGAAAGGAGCCTATTTTGCAAGTATAAATTCGCTTGTCACGGCGGCAAGAGGATTCACTATCCTACCTTGCTTAGCAGCGCGAGCATTATATCGAAATAAAGACTCAGCAATTTCTTGAGAACAATTTAATTATTCAGTGGTTAGCCTGCTAATTCCTTTCCTTACGATAACTAAGCGCTCAACTCATAAGACTCTCTCTCTCTCTCTCTTATAAGAAAAAGTAGCCTTTGATATCTCCTCTCTATAAAATCATCAATTGCTAAGAAATTGAATTGAGTGTTTGTTGCGGCGCTGTCGGGCTTTTCCCCGATAGATGCAACTATATTCAGTTATATTTCAAAACGGTTCATCAAAACAGCGAATATTGTGTTTGCTATTCGGTGAATTTTGAAATTTCAGTTCTTATAGAATATATGCGTGTCAACTTCTTGCTACTCTAGGAAACGCTAGGTGCTCGTTCCAGCTCCTATGATTACGGCTCACGTACAACGTGATCATGGTTTCGAGCGTCCTGTTTACTCGCTCTGTATGATTCGCTTGAGGATGATACACGGGAGTCAAGGCGTGCTGGATTCCGTTCGTCTGGAGGTATGAATAGATTTCATGATTCTTAAATGCAGTTCCGTTATCGGATAAGAACACATCTGGCGCGCAAAAACCTAGTGACAATCTTGTAATTCCCTTGCGATCGTCTTCCCATTGGCTTTGCCTATCGCAATGCACTCCACCCACCGAGTAAAAAAGTCGACAAAGACTAGGACATACTCAAAACCTCAAGAGATTTTAGGGAATGGGCCAGTGATATCACCGGCCATCACCTGCCAGGATCGTGACACTTGTCTACGATCCATCAGCCCGAAAGGTGTCCTTTGTTCCACCTTGCATTGATGACATACTGGGCAACTATTTACGTACTCCCTGACCTGATCATACATCTTAGGTCAGTAGTACAAGCGCCTACCCCTGGAGAACGTACGCTCTCGTCATTGACGCCCTGCCGTCGGAGCATCATGAACCTCCTGGAGCACTTGGTGCTTTTTCTCTCTATGCACCGCAAGCTTCCACGCTTCCTCTTTGTCGATGGATCCTTCACCGTTCTCATCAGGCTGATAGTGATACTACCCAATTACCTTCCATGTGGGGTGTGAGTGTGGATCTTGGCATACCTCCTGGTATTCAGTGGTCTCCGGCGGACTATTTATGGCACTCACTTTAGTCCCCTCCTCCTCATAGGTCCTATAAATGTACGTCCGGCACCACATTGAGATCTCCCTTTCAATATTCAATATCGAAGACATTGTCTTGCAATGCTAGCGCCCAACGCGCTAGTCTTCCCGTGGGATTTCTCATACTATGGAGCCATTTCAGGCAAGTATGATCAGTAATGACCTTGAAGTGATGCCCTTCAATGTACGGCCGGAACTTTCCAACCGCCCATACCACTGCGAAGCACTCTCTCTCGGAGACTGTATAATTTCTCTCAGCACTGTTGAGTGATCGGCTGGCGTATTCGATCACAGGCTTCTCTCCATCGATATTCTGCGTGAGGACTGCCCCGATCCTATTGTCACTGGCGTCAGTTTGTAGTACAAACTAACCGCTAGGATTGGGTGGTTGCAGTGTTATGGCGGAAGTCATTGCGTCCTGCAACCTCGTGAAAGCTCGCTCTTGCTCCTCCTCCCAAAGAAACGTACATTCTTTTTCGTCGGGCGGTTTATAGTCTTACAGAAGTGGCTTTTGGCTTTTTTGATGGTTAGGCCCGCACCTAGAATTATTTTTAATACCATTTTCAGGTGCCGCTTATGCTCCTCAAATGACGACGAAACCACAATTACGTCGTCGAGGTAGGCAAAAGCGAATGGATCCATATGCGGGCCTATTACCTTATCCATGAACCTCTGGAAGGTCGCCCCCGCGTATGACAGAGCAAAGAGCATTCTCTTGATTTGAAAATGCTCCAACCCTGGTACTGTAAACGCCGATATTGGATGCGACTCTTCCTTTAGTGAAATCTGATGGTACGCACTATTTAAGTCCTGCGTGAATATAAACTTAGCATCCCTTAGCCGTCTTAGGATGTCGTTCATATATGGTAAAGGATAGGCATCTGGTTTGCTTATTGCGTTTACCTTTTGGTAAACAGGTCTTAATATCAGTCGGGCGCCATGTAACGGGGTGGATTAGCTAGTACAAAAGGAATTTATTAAAGTACAAACTCCCACGATGCAGAGCTGACCACCATTCCGTTAAACACGTATGATTATACGTGTATTCGCCTTTACGTTTGATACTTTCGTTTAGTTGTATTTTTTCCAACAGAATTGAACTTACCTTATGTCACCTGACTTGTGATACTCAATCTATCTTAGGTGTGAGTGCCCTAATGCTAATTCCACCCAATCCCCTAGATGAAAGCGGTTTAAAATTTAACCGGCAATAGATCTGTTAAACTAATAGAAACGAAATAACGTAATGCGGCGAATAAAATTAATATTGTTTATCTTTAATAAACTACAGTCTTTGACGGGCCGAAAGACTAACGCACGCGAATAGGATTTAAAATAATTTACAATAATACGGGGAAAGAGAGAGAGAGAGAGAGAGAGAGAGAGAGAGAGAGAGAGAGAGAGAGAGAGAGAGAGAGAGAGATTAGATTAGATTAAACCATTTTTATTTAGCCATGGGGTATAACCCCGTAGGCTTCAAGAAAAATAAAGTGCTATTACAGTAATAAAACAATAAAACAATAAAATAACTATAATAATAAGCAATCACAAACATTAATAAACCAATAATACGCAATAATAATAAAACAATAAAACACATTAGATAACATACGCTATACATTGGCATTATAACAAGAAACATAACAGGATAAAACGCAATAAGAAAGGCAATAAGAAATGACGGAGTGTGAGACAATAATATCACACTGATAAAATAATATAAATAACAATACAAAACTGGAGATACACAGGTCGCAGAGTACAGGAAAAAAAAATAAGTCGCATAAAAGAAAGAGGGAAGAGAGTCGTGTGAGCAAAAAGAATAGGTGGGCCTCAAAAAAAAAAGAAATGACCTCAAGGAGGCAGATAAATCTAGTTGGTAACGACAATTAATGCAAGTCATGTGACAACTACGTTGGAAGGATAGAGGGAGGAGAAGAGGGAGAAGAAGAAATAAGATCTAGACAGAAGACGGAGGAAGATTCAATATTCCAGGATTTATGAGTTAAAGGGAGGGAAATTATAGGAGAGGTAGGAACCAGGTGTCTGCAGGTAATTTGGACTGTCAGTGAAGGCTGAGACGTTGAAAGGAAGGGATACTGTGAGTAATTTTCGAAGGGATGAGAGATTTGTTAAAGATTCGGACGTGACCCTCTGGATGAAGTGCTGATGTTCCAGGACCGTAAAGAGGTAGAACAGCCATGACTTATATTATAATAAGATATAAGCTCCTTATATCTAGAAATGTCAAAGTTAGTTATGGATAGTTGATTTAGCAGGTACATGGAACGAACTGTAAAAGAGAGGATCCAAGTCGAAGTACGTGGAGCTGGATATGAGAAAGCTGAAGGTGGATTACGAGAGGAACGTTTTAAATAAAGACAGTTTGGAGATTGGAAATAGGTAGTAAGGTATGAGGGATGAGAAAGACAAACTGTTTTGTATGCAAGAAGGATTAGTGAAATATTTCTGTGAGATTCAAGGGAGAGCCATCCAAGACGTAGTCTATGAAAGGTGACGTGGGATTCAATGTCAGAAGATGGGATGAAAGGAATGTAACCAGTAGCAAAACGGACGCAAGCATTGTGAGCAACTTGTAGAGCAAGCTGCCTGGTTTTATCCAGGTTGTGGAAAGCAATAGAAGCATAAGTGAAGTGAGGGAAGATGAGGGATTTGATTAGGTAGGATCGGGTGGAAATCGAAAGGGACTTCCTGTAAAACTTAAGTGAATTTAGATTCCTGTAGATCTTTTTGAGCGTATTGTTGATGTGAGTTTTCCAATGTAATGATGAGGATATCGTGAGTCCAAGGCTTTTTACGGATGAGGAAAATGGAATGATGATATTATTGATGGAGATTTGGGGGAGGGAGTCAAGATGTAAGGAGGATAAGTAAAGCTCACTGCCGATAACAATGACACGGGTCTTGGAAACATTTAGTTGCAGACCATTTGAGGTAGCCCAGTCCGCGACTGCCTGGGCGTCAAGTTGAACTTTGGTGAGGGCTGGAATAATTTCAGAGGAAGAGCAATGATGATAAATTTGAGTGTCGTCAGCATATATCATATGCTGACAGAAATGCAGTACCTTCGGAAGATCATTAATGAAAATGGAAAATAGAAGAGGTCCAAGAACGCTGCCCTGGGGCACTCCTGAACAGACATGCAGCCAGTCAGACAATGAGCCCGCCCGATCAACCACAGCCTGCGACCGACCCGACAGATAACTAAAAAACCAGCGAAGAGCTGAGTCAGCCAGGTTACAGGCCCGCAGCTTCCGGACAAGCAGGTCGTGGGGAATACTGTCAAACGCTTTGGAGAAATCAAACAAGACAAGTATCGTGAGCTGACGCATCTCAACAGCACGTCTGACATCCTCCAACAGACCAATCAGAGCGGTCTCAGTTGAGTGCCCCCTGCGAAATCCAGCCTGTCTTGGGTCAAAGAAATTGCTGGACTCCAGATAGTTCAAGAGTTGCTTGTGAAGTAAGCGCTCCAGGACCATAGAGGACTCGCAAAGCTGAGCTACCGGCCGTGTATCAGAGGGAGACTGGGGTGATTTAGTTTTTGAGAGAGGGCAGATGATAGTGCGTTTCCAGGCTGAGGGAAAGACTGAAGTGAGGATGGATTGGTTTATTATAAGTGTGAGGAAGGGAGCTAGAGAACTAAGACCAAGTTTTAGCATTCAGGAGGAGAGGCCATCGTTTCCTTTGCCTTTGGAGCGAAGGGCAAAGACCTCGAACTCAACTTCACGCTGGGAGACAGTAGAGAAGGTGAAGGATTGTGGAAAATGAGCGGGAATTGGTTCGAATATAGGAACATTAATTATGTCATCGAAAGCTTGTTTAGTTAGAGCAGGGTGACGAGAGGCAACTGAAACGTAGTAAACGTTTAGAATGTCAGGGGAAAAGAGGAGTAGTGGAGAAGGAAGAGGGTTGGAAGCTACACCCATGTCCCGGAGGGCTCCCCATTTGTGTGTGATAGACTTTGCATTGTGGATGGTGTCATGAATGAAGGAATTCTTTGCAGTGTCTAGGGAATTTGAGATTTGATTACGAAGTAACCGGTATTGGGAAAGTACTTCAATAGAACCTGTCTTTTTGTAGCGAAGGAAAAGATGATCACGTGTGCGCATCTTGGATTTGCTGCAGCATTGTTTGGTGCAAATTCTGCTAAAGTAACAGCAATAGCCATTATTTGCTCTGTCAGTCGATGTAATCGAACTTTGCACACGTCGTATAAAAAAATACAGTAGGATATATACGCTTGCACGTAAACGTCATACGAGACAACAGTCTACTTTCCCGCACTTGTATCGTAATGTACTCATCAAAATTTTTCGGTAAAGGTTCAATTCCTTTTCTACTTAGATTCGCTATTATTTTTGGGGATTTGAATGTGGATTTTAATTTTGGTGGTAGTAAGGAAGATAGTATAAAAAAATTGATTAATGTAATCAATGATATTATATTATAAGGTACTCGAATAGCTTTGACTGAATCAGAAGCTACTTCATCTTTGTAAATATGTTTATTAATGGATATCTGGCTTTCATCTTTATAAAACTATTTATCAATGGATATTTTATCTAATGTATAAAAAAACAACTTATTCTCTATCCTCCTCCCTCCTGCCCTCTTACAAAAAAATCTTGCCAAAACAAAAGAAGTTCACAAGCAGAGCGATAGGCGACTAATATTTTTAAAAGTGTATAATTGGCAAATACATTTATTATGAACTGATCGAATTAATTATTAACAGTTGCAAATAAGATTTTAATTAATTTTTTATGTAAAGTTACTAGGGGAATAACGCGTAGATTTATACGTTTAAATAATAAAAAATAATTATAAACTGATCTTTGTATGTTGGTTGTGTGAAAAAACAAAAAGCGAGAGAGGTTACTCGATTAACAATTCTTCGTAATCAAAGAAACGTGTTGTGCATTTATGTAGTGAAAAAACTATACTCGTATTATATTAGTATTAGAAATTTCTTAATCTATTGATTATAAAATATAAAGATTATTTTGTTTAGTTAATTGCAAGAAGAACCAATAGAAAAAGGTAAGGAGTTTATAGTTTTTGAGGTAGTTTAAAAAAAAACTTTTAACAAACAATGCTATTATTTTAGTCGTAAGAAAATATTGAATTGTATCGTTTCGAGTGAAACTTTCTGTCTGCAAATAATTTACTTCTTATGTTGTAAATTTACACATTATATACATGCATATTTGTAACGTAGGATGAATCACGCAGCAAATGTAAATATTCCTACACCGACCGTTCGTGCTTTTCGTCGTCACTTTAGACTACATGATGATTTGCGCAGACATGGACCTGAGCGGTACGAACCACCTCCTCAAGAAATTATCGACCGACCAGGAGGTCGACATTCCCAGTATCACCAGTGGCATTGGGACTGTTTCAATGATCGATGGGTATGGTTGAGACCGCACATGTTAGACTTGACTCGCTCTAGATGTATAGTATGCCGCAGAAGTTTCATTTCCAATATTAGAAGTGTTATAGAACATGAGGAATCTGAACTTCATCAGAATAATGTAGCAGAAATCAATGTTCCAATAGATCCTGAGTTCGATCCACATTTGGATGAAGAGGCATTTTATCACGAAAAAGCCACCATAACAGTCCTGCTTGCAACTTGGTTTTCGGATGAAGGAATAGCTTATAAAAAAATTGACACGCTACTTCCATTGATAAAAAGAATTGCTCGTTATCCAGGTGTACTTCAGGATGTTAAGTTAACGAGAACAACAATGTCTACAATTGTACAGTGTATTGTTGCTCCAGTGCACAAACAACAAATTGCTCGAACGCTGTCAAGATCGAAATTTGCAACCCCTTTCGACGAATCTACGTCAGTTTTCAACGATAAATCTGGAAGCTTACTTCTTCGCTTTGCTGATGATCGGTCGTATCAAATTAAAACTACATTGTGGGACTTTATTCCCATATACAGAGATGATAACGAGCATAGTGATGCGACGGCAGAATCGCTGTATAATTTGACTATACAGTCATTATTCAGCCAACACAATGCGAGAGAAGAAAATAGACCTGCACTTCGGCGAACTGATTATGTTGCATCAAGTACAGATGGATGCAATACCATGATTGGTGTAAATAATTCAGTTCGTCAGAGATTATACGACAACTTCGAGGGTATCAATCACATAACTTGCCCGTGTCATAGTGCTCACTTATGCACGAAGCACTTTATGGAAACGTATTTTGCAGTCATTTTACATTTATTAAAAGATGTTTATAATTGGTTTGTATCTGCAAAACGATTACATCGTCTACTACATCATCAGATACAGTTCAATTTAGATACCCATAGACTTTTACGGTTCGTTGATTCTCGTTGGCTGACAGGATTGCCATCATTATACCGAATGACTGAACAAATAATCGCTATCTATGCTACTTTAGTAGAATTTGCACCAAATAATGCTGCAGCAAATGATTTACTTCAAAGGCTGAGGTCACCATCAATTCAATGTTGTATTGCTTTTATATGTTTTATTCTTGAAGTCCCCGAAGATTTTAATGGATTTTTGCAGACTGAAGAAGTCATTCTTCCGGAAATTTTTAATAAAATTTGCGCTGATTTTAAATACGTAGTATTATGTTACATGGAACATGACTACGTTGAAAATATTGACTTGATGTATATTGATTTACAAGATCCTAATCATTTTTTGCCCTACAACGACATGCGAATTGGCAATGAAGCTCGTCGTATTAGTATGTTTTAAGTTCCATATAATAATCACGTGCTATCAATAACGTTATTTCCGACTAAAACTACAATATAATATATAATAATATAATAAAACACTAATATGATTCAATTTTTTGTATTCTTTAATATCATTTACTATATTTCAGGTGCAGATTTACCTCAAGAAGAATATGCGCACGTAATGGATAGAATAAGACAATCATTGATTCACCTGGCTACTCATTGGTATAGTCTACTTTTTTTGCCTTGGGTCAGATATAAATGTACTGAATCCCTGTTACCACAGAATGCTTTGTCGGAAATTTACCACATTAATAATCCCAATGTCATCCATGCACTTATGCAACAATTTCCCCGTTGCTTTCCTGAAGGGATTGAAGAAATGATAGCAATGGAGTGGGATTTATTAGTTCATAACGAGCAAGATTTTGTTAACGCTTTACCGGAAAACGTAAGGACTGATTATTTTTGGTTCGCTGTACGAGACATTCAGGAAGAATCTGGGTTTCGCCCATAGACAGAACTAGCTGATTTTGCGCTCAGTGTACTCTGTACTCCTCACAGTAACGCACAACCAGAACGTATTTGGTCCAAAGACAAGTACATAAGAAACAAATGGAGAAATAAATTAAGTTTGGCTTCGACGCGTTCAATTTTAATGATTAAAGAAATGCTCGCGTTAAGAAATTGTAATAAAAAAGTAGAAACATTTATAACTCACGCTCACATGATCGCGAGAGTCAGGAATAGGATTCATAATATACGACAAAACGTTCTCAACAATAATAATAATGAAGGTGGGGAAGCGGTCGAAAATATAGAAGAGGACGGCTCAGATGGATTCAATAGTGATTATTCAGTTGAAGATGAACAATAATCGTATTATAAATGTAAACATACTTTTGTCAGTTTATAAAATTAATGGACCACCTGGGTATGTTTTTTATATTATTTATTTCTATTTTGAAGAATGAGTGAAATTAAATGATATATATTCTATATTTTTTAGTTTATTTGCTGGTATAGTTCCTAGAGTATCCTGGATGTCAATAGGTAGATTTTTTTGGTATATACGAAAAGTCCAAAGCTATTTTGGATTTCTAACTGGAAAATCATTTTATAAATTGTTTGTACCTTCGTTCAATGTTTATTAGATTAATTGTTTTGGATAATTACAATTAATATTTTTAATTACAATTTCGTTAGAAAAATATGTTGAATATTTTAAAAGATTATATAAAATAGTTTATTATTTCAATAAAAAGTTTTACGTATAAAATATAATAAAATTTTATAGATAAATATTCTGCATTGTTGCTGTACCCTAATTTAACCATTTTTACAAAACTTTGCTTATAAAAAGAATCAACATTGTTTGTAACTTTTCAGATTACAATTTGGATTTCAAACTGTCCATCAGTTTTTCTAATTTCATGGCCGTTTGAATATTTCCGGTCACTTTCAATTTCCCCATCATAAATGCAGTTGTTGCTGGTTTCAATTTTCCTAACAAAAAAATACAAGTTTACATTTGTTTCAATTTTGTATCTTACAAATAAATATTATTTTGATTTACCTGAAAACAGTAAAAAAAGTTTGCAGAATCCATTGTCAATGTAGCATCTGCAGGAGAGTTTGGCAGTTCACCTTTGCCAAGAGAGCCTTTGCCATTCTTCAGATCCAAATACTAATCCAATAACCCATTTTCAAATAAATAATCACTATTGAATCCATCTGAGCCGTCCTCTTCTATATTTTCGACTTCTTCCCCACCTTATTATTGTTGAGAACGTTTTGTCGTATATTATGAATCCTATTCCTGACTCTCGCGATCATGTGAGAGTCAGGTATAATATATATATAGGTTTATACTTTTTTATTACAGTTTCTTAACGCGAGCATTTCTTTAATCATTAAAATTGAACGCATTGAAGCCAAACTTAATTTATTTCTCCATTTGTTCCTTATGTACTTGTCTTTGGACCAAATACGTTCTGGTTATGCGTTACTGTGAGGAGTACAGAGTACACTGAGCGCAAAATCAGCTAGTTCTGTATATGGGCGAAACCCAGATTCTTCCTGAATGTCTTGTACGGCAAACCAAAAATAATCAGTCCTTACGTTTTCCGGTAAAGCGTTAACAAAATCTTGCTCGTTATGAACTAATAAATCACACTGCATTGCTATCATTTCTTCAATTCCTTCAGAAAAGTAACGGGGAAATTGTTACATAAGTGCATGGATGACATTATTAATTCCAGCATCATCACCCGAAAATCGTTTGAAAAAAAATTTAGTCTGGCAATTTAAGCCAAAGTTAAAATTCTATGTTATATAAATCTATCACCGACTTCTGGTGCTGTTATGGTTAAAAATTATCGTATCTTTAACATTAAACTGGAAGATAGCTCCAGTCTTGGTCACAAGTTCATTTCTCAAATTTTTGTCAATTGCAGCAAATATCATTTCAATTTTTCCACCACTTCCTCCACTTGCTTGACTTAATTTCTGATGCCGTTGCACTTCTTTTTCAACCATTCTTGGGTCTATTTTATCGACATCTAGGAAGAAATCCAGCATTATTAAAAACAATATCATTCCACAAAATTAGGAATTTATAAGATATTGCAGAATGGGATTACGTACATGGATCACAAGAATACTGAACAAAATCACTAACACCTTCATTCTTCAATAGATCTTCATTCACAAAGAAATTGCCAGTCACATCTTTACTGTCCTTGCACATAATAGCATAAACAGCATTAGCTACAATTTCTGGTTTCCGACTAATTCTCGCTGATTCTGATTCTGCCAATATTTCCATGGCTGCAGTATGAATAGCTGAAAAAAACAAAATAAATGAGTTTTAACTAAACTAATTATAAAAAAAATTAAGTTTTAAATATAATAATTATTACCAGTCTTTTAGGCCACAGAGCATTAACAGTAACTCCTTAATCGTTGAATTCCTCTGCCATACCAAGAACGCAAATAGACATACCATATTTTGCTATTGTATAGGCAATATGATTCTTGAACCAGATTGGATGCATACTCAGAGGTGGACTTAAATTGATTATGTGTGGATTTTTACTCGTCAACAGATGAGGTAGACAAAGCTTTGACCTATAAAATTACATTTGTTATAAAAGATATAAGAAACAAGACTCTTCAACCTACACTAGAAAAGTTCCTCTTGCATTGGTTTGATTCATGAGGTCATATCTCTTCATTTCAGTATTCAAAGTATCAGTCAGAAAAATTGCACTGACATTATTGACTAGAATATCAATTCCTCCAAATTCATCCACTGCATTTTTAACGGCATTGGCAACTTGAGTTTCATCTCTTACATCAACTATTCATGGTAGAGCTTTTCCACCAACCTTTTCAACTACAAAGCATTCACATAATGAGCGTGAAATAAGATATTCACTAACAATATGTTTGAAATTTTTAAGTTCGCTTACCTTCATCAGCAGATGATACTTCTCCTTTAATAGCACTTATTAATTTTGCTGATATAAACATCAAAGAGGCAGACAGGATAGTACACACAACCATAGGCGAAACAATCAGATCAATATCATTATTATAATGCAGTGTGAAAATAAATAAAGCTGGAGCAGTAGGAATGGTTCCATAGAAAAAACCAAAAGTGCTTAAATCAGATGTGTCGGTGGAATTTTCTCCAGCATTCAGTAGTACCACAGATTCTCTAATAGCCAATGGAAGGACTAGAAGTTTAACAGAAATGAGAATTTCTGGTATTACTAATGCTATACCCTTGAGCTTGTGAATTTTGCCAACCATCATGAGTTCAAGCTAAAAGAGAGCACTTGCTGAGAATGCATTTCCAAGGACTTCTAGAACTACTTCGAGCAAAGTTGGCAATTTATGACTGAATATGAGGTTTCTAATGATTTCGATAACTGTCATAACTAGTGTAGGATTTAAAGCAATCCCTTTGGCAATTGCTTTAAGCATGTCCCAATTACTTCTTTCAGTACGATTGTCTACTCCTTCACTATGCTTAGCCACTTCCAGAAAAACAAAAAAAACGAAAGGTTCAAGGCAACAAGTGATATTGGTGTTACTAAATATAAATATGCTGAATATTCAGGATATGCTGAGGCATAAAGAGTATTTACTGAAAATAACAACACAATTTATTAATTCTAAATGCTTAATTTTCACAATTTTTGATAAATATTTTGAGTTTTATGTCATCGTAATTAAAAATACTTATGTGAGCAATACTTACACCAGCTAAATATAAAAACGATGGATAGCCCGAACCTCCAGCACCTACAATAAGCACTGATTTATTTTTTAATTTTATTTGTCTTACATTTTTTCTTCAAACTTGCTAGTTCCTCTAATAACGATTTTTCAGTCGCACTATAAAAATTACGTACCTATTACTATTTGAAATGCCAAATGTGACTCAGAAAGCCGAACGAATTTTGAAAATATAAATAAACATTGGAACCGGAACGAGAAATACAATGGCTACTGCCGACTGAGAATCTTGGGCATAGTTGTATAAACGATATAGATGAGATACAACTTCATGAAAATGAAATTTTTTGTAGCCTCATCGGATTCTCATCACTGGGCTGAGGCTCGGGACTAGCCGGAAATTCTTATACATGGCGCTACCTCTTCTTTATACAGTCTCCATGAACAGCCCTATTATAACAACATGGCTGACGGCCAATCCAGCCTATACTAAACTCAGTAACTCATGGCCAAACAGAAGATGTCAGAACATCTTCGGCACGGTCACTGTTTACTTTTGTTAGTTTCGTTGTTCAATCTTACGTGTATTAGTTTTTAGATCGCCTCTCTATAATTAAAAGTTCCTAAATTTTGAAATAAAGTTTTTCAGCGATCTTTGAACTATTTTTTTATTAAATAATCTTCAGTACAAAAGTAGTATCACAGTAAAAAAGTTTGTGTATGAATCGCTATTAGGTTATGAACGGATGCATAAAATATAAAAATAAAAAACTTCAGATATTTCTATAAATAGGATTAAATTGATCTCAATGGAATATAATACAAATAGGTAAAACTATCTAAATTAAATAAAATACATGCATTTGTAAAATTATTAATGATTTGGTAATAGTTGTTTTATTGAAAAAATATTTCTGATGTTATGTTTTCAGGATTTCGAGATGGGGGGACATTATTGCCATTTTGTAGAATTACTGTACATTTCAATAGAATTAGACTAATTATTATACACCACATCTCAATGCACTGACATTATGGAGCAATATGGAGCATAAGGTAGTAATGCGATTCTCAACTGGCATTTGCATGAAAATGTAGCAGTAAAGATTAAGCTGCACTTCTTTATTAGTAAGCAGCTAGAGAGAAACCAAGTTGATTTTAAGATATTGCAATCGATCTTACATCTACTATTAAATAAATTATTTCAAATTGAACTCTGACGTTCAAGTTTGTTGAAATGTGTTTACATAAATTCTGAGGTTAGTTCAATATTTTGGAATGTACCTGTCATGCAAAATATTTTATTGAATTTACAGTGGAGTATATAAGTGAAGTCAAATACTTATTCTAAAGAAAACAATGTTTAATGGTGGTTTGTTTTTCAAATATATGATCACTGTTTCAATAAATAGAAATATTCTGATTTTAACAACTTCAACATTAAGTACTTATACGTAACTAATTAAAATAATAAAAGAGCTTCTTTAATTGGAACTTAAAAATCTGAACTCGCTGCTTGATTAAGAGTAAGCCATTTCCAGCCTATTTGACTTTCTAACTGGGACAGCGAAAAATATAGAGATTGATACTATTCAAAACAATAGTCATAAATATCCAAAGACTACAATCCATCTTATATTCTTATTGAATAGTTCAACAATATTTATTTAGATTTGGTGATTTAATTTTTCTGACACCGGTGTGTTTCTGGAGTTTATTGAACGTAAGATCATATGCAATCTAAAACTAAGGTGTATTGGAGTAAAATGCGTTCAGTGTTTAACTGTATCAACTAGAAAGCTATGTTCCTAATACTATTGTTTTATTTTTATTGACTCTCCTTCAAATTCGAATCTAATCTGCCATTGCATACTATTTCCTCAGTTATAAGTAATTGAATATAAGTTTACAAAATATTTCATAATGTAGAAATTATGCATGGTTATCACGTGAATAAAAGAGATAAACAGGTTAACTGGTAAAACTGGAATTTATTATAATGACAATTGTATAAATAAAACAGCACGGACAGCGAGAGCGTGTAGCATGGTGACTGGCTGGATGCTACAGTCCAAGTAACTAGAGAGTGGAAGAGAGAGAGCAGCAATGCTCACTCAACGAATGCGACGATCACGCCACCACACACACACAGACATACACACTCATATATGCTCGAACTCAACCTAATCTGACACTCCCCTGTGTTCGAGTATATCCACTACATTTATTCGATCCCGCATAAATTCAAATCTGGGCTTGGCCAGTGTTTTAGTAAGACAATCAGCTAATTGTTCTTCGCCATTAACATATAATACTTCAATTGCTCCACTTTCCAAAATACTTCGAATGTAGTGATATTTAATATCTATGTGCTTGGAACTACGAGCAAGAGACGGGTGATTAGCAAACGTAATTGCACTTTGGTTGTCTATATATATAAAAGCCGGATCATCCCGAGCTAATCCTATTTCAGATAAAAAACGTTAAAGCCAAACTACTTCCCTAGTTACAATATTTGCTGCTATATATTCAGCTTCCATAGTACTCTGTGCAACTACATCCTGACGTCGCGATAACCAAATAACTGGACCAGATACTATTCCTACAATACAACCACTAGTTGATTTTCTTGTATCAAGGTCACCACCAAAGTCAGCATCTGCAAATGCATGGATTGTGATGCCTTTCTCATTACCAGCAAAACGAATACCAAAGTGGACAGTTTTCTTTAAATATCTTAATACTTGTCTAGCTGCTTTCCAATGTGATACATCATAAGAGTTGTTAAATCTACTAAGATAGTTCACAATAAAAGACAAGTCTGGTCTCGTGACATTAGCTAAACATAAAAGGCTACCAATCAATTGACGATAAGGAAACTCTGGAAAGTCAGTGCTACCCGACGCATGTAGCTTGATACTGGGGTCGGCTGGTATGCTCACCGGGACTGCATTTGTCATGGAAAATTTGTCAAGTATGCGCTGTGAATAGGCACTCTGATGTAATATAATTGTTTTGTTCATCCTATCACGCACAATTTGCATCCCAATGAACATCTCAGTCGAACCTACGGTTATGTCGAATTCAGACTTAAGAGCATTTATCACAGTGTCGATTTGTTCACGACTTTTGCCGAATAACATTCCGTCATCCACAAACAAAGCCAAATACAATGATCTTTCTTTACACACATACACAGACCATTCAGATGCACACTGTACAAAACTAAACTTATCAAGGAACTCAGTGAACCTCTTGTTCCAACATCTGGAGGCCTGTTTAAGACCATACAACGCTTTGTTCAGCTTACATACTTTATTCGGCGAGTCTTCAACATTTACACCTTCCGGAATCTTCATCTGGATTTCTTCATCCAGTCCACTGTACAAGAACGCCGTCTTAATATCAAAGTCCTGCATTTCAAGGTCCTCTTGGGCTGCGACTGCAAACAAGACCCTCAGCGCCTCATAGCCAACGACCGGAGCATATGTTTCATTGTAGTCCACTCCATACTCCTGCAAGAAACCTCTAGCACATAAACGCGTCTTATACCTGCTAACGTTACCAGCTGCATCGTATTTGAGCTGGAACGTCCATTTTGAGTGAATAATGTTAGCACCCTCCTTCCTCTCAACAATCGTCCAGGTACCATTCTTCTCGTGAGCATCAAGCTCCTCTTGAATCGCCAGAGACCAGCTGGCAGATTCATTACTCTCCAGAGCTTCTTTGAATGACGATGGTTCCTGGACTCCTTGTGATTCCAGAGGACATGAGGCATTATAGACTTCATAATCCCGAAGGTGTCCTGGGAGTTTAATCTTCTTTCTTGATCTTAACTGCATTCGGCTAGGCGACTCAGAGTTGTTTCTCTTCTTGGACTTGGTCTTACTATTCAAAGGTGGAAAGTTTTCTTTGTTCATGTTCCTGCCTCGGACTGGTGCTGTTGCAGTGACCTGTTGCTCGATCAACCCATCACCCAGATCAGAAGGCTGCTCAGACTGCAAAATGGATTGGTCCAAGGCTGGTTTCTCCCCCAAACCCGACACATCCGGTGGTTTCAGTACAGATACCTGAGGTCTCTGAGGAACACTGTTAGCCTTACCAATGTTAATGACAATACTCCGATTGTCATCCTGGAAGTCAGTCTTCACAAAATCAACGTCCCGGACAATCCGAATCCTGTTAGCAGATGGATCGTAGACCCGGTAGTTGTATACTTCATCAAAGTAGCCAACCAGGAACACCACTGAAGATTTGGCATCCCACTTCTGTCGTGTCAGCTTTGGCAGGTGCATATAGCCCATAGTACCAAACGGCAGCATATGCCTAACTGATGGCCTGGTGCCATGCCACAACTCAAACGAAGTCTTCTTACCAGTACTGTTGGATATAGTCCGGTTCATAGCGTAGACAGCTGTGTTCACAGCCTCCGCCCAAAGAGACTGTGATAAAGCTGCATCATGAAGCATACTCCGTGCGGATTCAATTATTGTCCGGTTGTCTCGTTCAATGAAGCCGTTCTGTTCTGGACAATGTGGAGCCGACGTACACATCTGGATCCCATGCCCTCTCAGGAAATCAACCAAGGTCGAGTTGCAGAACTCCAGGCCATTGTCACATCGAACTCTCTTGATGTTGATACCATACTGCTTCTCCATGAGTATGCAGTGGTTTTTCAAATTTGTGGCAGCATCAGATTTATGCTTCAGAAAATACACGTGACGGAAACCCGTAGCACGATCTTTGACCAGCATAAAATACTGAGCTCCACCCAGTGATGTACTCATCTTGCCACACAAGTCTACATGAATGCATTCACCCTTGCCAAATATTACCACATCAACACCAGCAGGACGACTCGGCAACCGATGAGACTTGCCATACATGCATCCCCTGCATACAAAGTCGTCTCCAGCAACATCCTCCAGTCCGCCAACAGCTTTGGCATCAATCATCTTCTTCAATCTTCCAACGTTGACATGTCCCAAGCTTCTATGAAGATCCTGTAGAGAGCTGCTGTTCACCTCTACACCTGGTGGAATAACCCTAAAATCCATGGAGCAGATATTATTGAGCTGCTTCCTGCCTTGTGCCACGACAGAGCCATTTTCTGTATTGACAATGTAAACAACATCTCCCCTGAGCACAACTTCGTAACCTTTCCGTGTTGCAGGATTAGTGGAGTACAAATTTCGACTAAATGATGGAATATATAACACATCATTGAGTTTACCCGCAAGCCACTCTTCACCGACCTTGCGCTGGATTTGGATGGTTCCAGTTCCGATTGCCTGATGAACAGAATTGTCCCCCAGCGTTACATTCACAGCTGGTGACAACCCACGGTAATCCTTGAACCAATCCCGGCGAAACGACATGTGACAGGAGGCACCACTGTCCGTCAGCCATTCATCACATGGGGTCCTCGACTGCGAACGATCATCCCTGGCCGAAGTTGAGTTGGCTTGAGGTTGTAGATTCACAGTGGCGACAAGTGACGCCACGAATCCAGGTGTGACTCCCTCTTGCGGCACACCACTGCTCCTATTAGGTTGTGTGCGCTGGCCTCCATTTTGTTGAAAGTTACCGGAAGCCACTCCCCTTGAAGCTTGATCATGCTTCTTCTTTTTACATTCGCGTGCAAAATGGCCGTCAATCCCACAGTAATGGCAGGCTCCTTTGTTCTTCTTCTTGGGTCCGGACGCCATTTTGTTGTTCTGGAAATTTCTCGAAGAACCTGCTTGGTTTGCAGCTGAGAAAGCACCAAGTGTTGTATTTTGATTGTCCAAACGCTTTTCCTCTTTGATCAGGCGTTCAATCAGATGTATTGTCGTTTGACGAGCAGGGTCCACAGAGTCACAGGAAGTTACCAAACTTCCATATTTTTCCGGCAAACCACCAAGAATTTTCGCCATGACACAGTTGTCGGACATTTGCTCTCCCGCGTCCTTCAAGCGCCGTGCGATATTTTGTAGACGTGTGGTATACACCACGACAGACTCATTTCCCTCCAATGAGCATTGGTAGAATTTTTGTAGTAGAGTCAGCTTGCCTGTTTCAGAGCGTTCTTCATGAATGGCCTGCATGTTTTTCCACATTTCAGCAGCAGTGTCACATCCAAGAAAATTTTCAGCTTCGCTGTCAACCATATTCGATGACATTAAAAGCATCACCGTTGAGTCTTTCTTGTCCCACTCTGCTTTAGCTTCTGGCGTCGCCGTTTCTCCGGGAGGTGTAGCAGTGTCATCGATCATGCTCAGCAATCCAATGCCTTTCAGAGCTCGATGCAGGTCCGCTTTCCAGATTTGAAAATTCGATCCATCAAATTTTCTAATGCTCCTCACGAGAAACTGGCGTTGGTCAGTCATCTTCGACGGTTACGTAACACACAAGCACAGCCGGCACGGAGATTCAAAAAAGAATCAAAATGGCCGACAAACCGTTCAGCACAAAAGCGTCTATTGTTCTCGCGTGATTTCTATTGCGTCATACACCCGCACTCCGAATTCACGTGAGACAAAGCGAAAAAACCATACTGGGCCCAGAACCTGTAGAGATTATGCATGGTTATCACGTGAATAAAAGAGATAAACAGGTTAACTGGTAAAACTGGAATTTATTATAATGACAATTGTATAAATAAAACAGCACGGACAGCGAGAGCGTGTAGCATGGTGACTGGCTGGATGCTACAGTCCAAGTAACTAGAGAGTGGAAGAGAGAGCAGCAATGCTCACTCAACGAATGCGACGATCACGCCACCACACACACACAGACATACACACTCATATGTGCTCGAACTCAACCTAATCTGACACATAAACTATAGCTATCAAAATAATGTTATGTAGCTGTCAAAATATAAGTTATGATACCAACAATAATCTATTCAGACAAATGTAGTTTTTTTAAACATAACGTATAAAATCAGTAGAAGAAAAAATTAAATTTTGCATATAAATAACGAAGGACCATCTAAACTCCTCATATTTTACCTGTACGTAATTAAATTATTCTACGTAATGTAAATAGAATATGTTAAACGTTGAGGTTAATCAAGAACTCTTCACGCTTAATTTAATAAAAGTTATGTGAAGAATAGTTTATCAAGCAATGGAAATTATGTACAAATATTCATCATTTATTTTTTTATCAAATGTTTACCAATAGTTACAGAGTATCAATAGTTACCAGATACAGAAATGATCTAAAATAAATAATAGAAATATTATTGAGTCCGATATTTTCAAAAAAAGTTTGGAATTCGAGAAAAAATGGACGGTGAATATTTGTACATAATACCTAGTGTTTAGAATTCGACAAAAAATGAACGGTGAAATTTGTACATAATATCTAGTATCTAGTAAATTATTCTTCATGTATTTTTTATTAAATTGAGCTTGAACACTTCTCAATTACTCCTATTTTTTTCAAGTTTAATTTATGCAGTATAGAATAATTTAATTGTGTCGGGTTCAAATCTGGAGAGTCTAGATAGTCAGTCAAAAATCAGTGCAGTGGTTTGCAAGAGATATTTACTTGTTTACCAAATTTTAATTTACAAAAAGTATAGTAGCGAAAATGAATTATATAATAAAATATTGTATATTTTTAAATGGATTATATTTTTCAATCGAGGAATGGTATTTTATTCTGTATCAAGTTTCCTTTAAAAAGTTATTTTTTTTCTAAAATAATCTTTTTGATCTGTAACGTCACTTAGCTTCCTTAGTAAAGATAAAAATGATATCTAGGGAAGTAAGAAGTACACATTTTTTTTATGACTAGGAGAACAACTTTATTCATTAACATGAATTTTGTTTACCTTTCCAATCTTTTATTTTTACAGGTGACTCATAATTAGAGAAACGCAGATAGCAAATGTTACAGAAAAGCTGATAGCCTGAGTTATAAATTGTTTCAACATCAACTGAGATAAATACTGAGAAAAATAATCATATTATGGAGTTTAGAAACAATTTTGCATTCCGGTACGAGTAATTTTTTCCAAGTCTCTCGAACTAAATTAAAGAAAGTATTAGAAAGAAATGAATAATGAAATTGTCATATAATGCATTTTGGCTGCAAAAATTTCAGTATTGGTTGTCAATAACTGTTCATTATCAAGATATTACTTACAGTAATTTTTCTTGTACTTGCAATCATGTCATATAATTTACGTGAAAAGGTAAAATTTATTGGGTATTGTACTAATCAAATCGTCGCAGCAAATAATTTACCAAGCATTAGACAAGTACTTTTTTTTTTTTTTTTTTTTATTTAACGTCGCTCTATTTATGCTTCATCAGTGCTAATCAGCGACGGAGGCTTGAGAACAAAGCACATGAAACTTTTTTCAGTGGTGCTTGTATCAATCAGCAGGAACTGGGAATCGAACCCGGGCCTACCGGGTGCGAGTCCGTCGCCCTACCGACCGAGCCATTGCAGGCCTTAGACAAGTACTGGCTGTTTTACTTTACAATCTTTGGAGAGTTTCGAAGACATTACGCGAGAGTTGCAAATTAACTATTGAAGAGTGTCTTATTTTTTGGAAAAAAGCTGGAATACCTGTTCAAAAATTGGATAAATGTATTACGAAATTAGAAAATGAATATGAGCGACTAAGAAAAATTCAAAAAAATCCTTCGCGTACGTCTGACACTCAAAAAAAGAAAGAAACAGAATACGAAGAAAGTACAGATAGATTGTTTGACATTACTAATGCCAGTGCCTTGGACATGATGGAAGATGAAGATGACAAAAAATGTTTACTTCATTAAAAAGGTTATTATGCTTGCGAATTATTGAATCTTACTTGTTACTACCTTTATTCTCAGTTATTAAAAAAATAATAATTTCCAGAAATTAGGATATTTGAAAATCCTAGTTTTAGTACAATAAATGCAGACACGAGTGAACCATTGACAATGGAAGTAGAGAATGAAGGCTCCAATGCTGAAAAGTATGAAACATTAGCTGCCATTGAAAATCGTATGGCAGTGAAAGCTTTAACAATATTACGAAAAGCGCCAAAAGGTATACAATTAACTATAATTGATTCAATTGAGTTTATACTAATAAAGGGAGAAAAATATATTATTAAATTAACTTTATTCTTATTTAGAATTTAATTTTTTTACAGAACTGATAGATGAGGTACTTGGACCTGAATCTGAATCGCCAGCTTCAAAAAGCACACCACCTGCAAAACGGCGAGCTACCGAAGTAGTCGTTACTCCAAAACTGGGTGCTGCATTGGACAAATGTAAAATAAGTAAAAGGGCCGCGATGCATTTGCTAATGGCAGCAGCTGATGCGGTTGGTATTGATACGTGCAATTTAGTAATAAATTCGACAAGTATTCAAGAGGCTCGTCGACAAATACGCAAAGAACGATATGAGGTTATTGTAAAATTTGCGCCCAATCTGTTCTCTGACCTATCCAGCACCATTTATTAGGATGGGAAATTACTTCCAGAGTTGTTACGAAGAGAAACAACAGACAGATTAGCTATTATTATTACATGTGGAAAAGTTGAGCAACTACTAGGTGTCCCACAAATACCTTCAGGTAGTGGAGCCAATCAAGCTCAAGCAGTATTTGATACTATAAATGATTGGTCTTTGCTGGATAACATCGAATCTCTGTGTTGCGATTCAACATCTAGCAATATCGGCAAAAGAAACGGTGCTTGTGTATTACTCGAAATGTTAATGAACAAAGAATTGCTTTGGTTAATCTGTAGACACCATATGTATGAGCTTGTTCTCAAATGTGTCTTTGAAACAAAATTTGGAAAGTCTACCGGTCCCGATGTATCACTATTTAAAGAATTTGCAAATTCTTGGAGTTCTATAGATAAAACAAAGTACAAGCCTGGAATCAGTAATAGTTTTGTGAATGAATGTCTTCAAGATGTAAGAGAACAGATATTAAGTTTTTGTTCTGAGAATTTAAACAGAGATTTAATCAGATGTGATTATGAAGAATTTTTAAATTTAGTGATCATTTTTCTTGGAGAAAACACGACTAACGATGTAAAATTCCATCCACCTAGAGCTATTCACCATGCCAGGTGGATGGCAAAAGCAATCTACAGTTTAAAAATGTTTATTTTCCGAGAACAATTTTTGCAAAATAGGCCGGACGTTGAGGTAAAATGTCGAGATGTGTGTATTTTTATAATAAGGATTTACACACAAGCTTGGTTTCTTGCTCCATTTGTTGCTCAAGCGCCGATGCAAGATTTAAACTTTTTAAAGTGTTTGAATGAATATAAACGTATTGACCAAAGTGTATCTGTCAACGCAATAAAAAAATTCAGTAACCACCTATGGTACTTAACCCCGGAGTTGACTGCATTGGCATTCTTTGATCCTAGTATTTCAGATGGCGACAAATCAAAGATGTGCAAAGCTCTGGAGTCAAGCTTTAGCGCTTTCGTTTATGAAAAACGTATCTTGACGAATGACCAAAATGTGACTGATTTGGTAAATGCAAATATTTACGATTTTATTTGCAAAGATACTAATACATATTTTGAGCGCTTCAAAATCAACACACGTTTTATGGCAAAACATCCTTCAACGTGGAAGAAAAACAGAGATTATATTCGTGCCTCGGAAGTCGTAAGAAATCTCAAAGTCGTCAATGACGTCGCTGAAAGAGGAGTCAAGTTAATGACTGAATTTAATCAACTTTTAACGAAAGATGCTAATCAAGTGCAGTATCTAGTATCTGTGATCAACGATTATCGTAAATTGTTTCCAGACAGTAACAAAAATACATTAATGAAGCAATATGGATAAATATTTGAAATCAATATGCGATTTATAAATAGTTTCATTTTATAATTGATGAAAATGATTGGGCCCTTGCCTCAAATGTGATATGCAGTTAGAAAAATTTAAAAAAAAATACTGGTGAAATATAAATATTACAAGCTTTATTATTTTTCATTGTATACTTATTTCATGCTCATTGTACCTATAAAGTAATCTTTTAAAATGGTTTATTCGGGAGACGTAGCTTAAAACTATTATCTATGTAAATATGAGTTTATAATTATATTTGTTGCAAAAGTTCGTAGTATTAAAAAATATTGCCAGACTTTTTTTTGTAAATTTTCGTTCTTTTTTTAATTCTCGCTACAGAATTTTTTTATTGACATATAGATGGCACCAGTGGGTTCAGTGGCTGATAATATATACTTTTGGAAATGAAAATTAACCGACTACGAGTTTTGCAAGGCAGTTAATAGTCTTTTTTTCTGCCTTTTTCAGCGTTTATCGGGAATTTTTGCTTATAGTATTTTTTTGTCGCTATATAGACAAAATCTAATGGTACCATTCGATTCAGGAGCTCAAAATACATAAGATAAGGTGGTTTTGATAATGAAAATCCGTGAATTAGACTGGTTTTTGGAAGGATAAACGATTTTACCTGTTTTTCCCATTTAAAATGCATGGGAAATTTCTTGTGCTTTGAGGCACCTGTTAACTCATTCCGAAAAAATTCAAACCTGTTTGCGCAAGGTTTTTGGAACATATAGAAGTGATTTTCACCCGGGAATGAAGTCCCCGAAGAAAAAAAAAAATTAACGTCCACCCTAATGTATATATGCATATATAAAAATATCCATTATTTATTTTAATCAATACTACGTATTGCAACGGTAGTCGATTCAATTAATCGCACCGTTCGCGATTCTGAATTTCGCGCGTTAGTTCTAAGTATTGAGAGAGAGAGGGGGCGCGCGATCTTTCAAATTAGCAGTTACGTCTCAGCTGTTGTGACAAGTAGATATCGCCGAAGTTATTTGCACTGTTTTTTCTCGCCGACTAATAATTACTGGTCCATAATAATTACGCGCGTGAGTGCAACAACGAGACCTACAGATTGCAGTGTTTTGGTAGCAGCAGATTTGCAGCTGATAGGTGGTACGAGGCAGCACAGTTGATAACCTAGGACCGGAGGCAGTTGATATTTTGCTGACATCAACAATTACGGCTGATCACCGTAATTGCACCGCAGGGTAGGTGCACCTCCCTTTATTATCGCATGTCAAAATATATTTATTATTTTGCTCAGCCGCGTTAGCGTTGATAATTCTGTATTCGCGCCGAGCGTTAGATCGCGCCAATATTCGAATCTTCTCTCTCTCTCTTTCTCACCGGAAAATTATTTAATTGTAAATCCTATTCGCGTGCGTCAGTCTTTCGGCCCGACAAAGACTGTATAGATTTTTTATGAATAAACTTTATTAACTTATTCGCCGATTTCGTCATATGATTTTCCTAATAGTTTAAGAAATTGAAATAGGCTTAGGTGTTAATCCTATTACGCCTAGGGGATTAAGCGGAGAAGGAGTAAAGTCGCTCACACTTCAAACTCATCGAGTGTCACGAGACATGTGACTTAAGGTGAGTTCAACTCCGTTTGATAGAAGACAACAAAGAGAAATCATCTGACGTTAAAGCGAAGACACGTACTTACATACGTGATTAACGGAGCGGCGGTTTGCTCTGCATCGTGGGAGTTTGCTTATAAATAAATTTCCCATTTTTGCAAGGATTCCCCCCCCCCCGTTAAATGGCGCCCAACTGGTATTAAGACCCGTGTCGTGCGAATAGGATTGTGCGTCGAAGGTAATCGACGCACGAGAGAGAGAGACGATTGCGCGAGCGCTTAGGGAGGTTTGAGCGGGTGGTAGAGCGAGATCGCGAGCGGTACGCCCTCTGCTGGGGAAAAAACGAAACCACTTCGAACCTTTAGCTAAAAATTGTTAAGAATATTGTAATAAGGGCCGAAAGCGATAATTATTGATAGGTCGAAGTGATTTCAGGTCGTACGGGATAATCAGGTGTTAACCCATTTCAGCCACAGTTTGGTGGATAAAGGGGGGTTGGTAGCACCTGATCGACGATAAAGGCAGAGAGCGTGACCCAAGCGTGCAGTTCAATTATTAGCCAGGCGGAGCAAGCAAACAGCAGGCTCCGACCTTAGGTAGGATATTTTTATAATATTTATAGAAAGTTTACGGAACTGCACGCGCTCATAATCTCGCGAATTTGAGCCTTATAAAAGGAGGCAATAAGGGTAGTTACACTAAATAGTGTATACCCCGCTCATACCTTGGGTGATAGGAAGCGGTAGTGGTCGATTAGGCCGAAAATTTTAAACCTCAACCGCATCCTACACCCGTGCGGAGGCAAGATGGCTCTGTTTTGACAATTGGGCATTCGAGCTGACCTCCGCACAGCGCGAACGCTATTTAGCGGAATTAGAACTGCGCAAGGATGGAAGTGTCATCCAACAGGCGGCTAGGCTTGGGAGATGGTTGCTGGGTGAGTACACCGCCACAGATTTTCAAGAGACCACGCACAGCAAAGAGGTGGCGGGACGCAGGAGGCGATCCCGACAAGCGTGGCTCGACACAGTCTACGACGAGTTGGAAAACTCCAACGCGGATGATAACAGCGACCATCCCCTCAGAATCATCAATAGGGAGGGAATAGCATTGACTGATATGTCAAGAACATTCACCTGCCCAGATGAGGACTCTGAAGGTGAAGCCAGCCGCCATGAAGAGGATGAACTCGTCCAAAAGGCCCTCCACACGCAAGAACAGAAGGAGGGAGAAAGGAGGCGGAGCAATCCGGATCTCAGGTCGCAGGAAACCTGCACCCGGAAGGAGCCTCAGGAAGAATTGTCCTTGAGAGAAGCCTTCCGAGAAATAGAGTACCTGAAGGAAGGAGTCGACCGTAACCACAAACTGGTAGGTCGAATCCTGGAAACCCTACAGTCTCTGCAGGGAATACAGGTGTGTGCGGAGAGCGAGGCGCAGGATATGCGTCTGCGAATACGAGAGCTGGAAGAGACAATGCATGATATGGCCAATGCAAGTCGTTCTTCTCTGCGCGACTCGGTTCAACCACGTTCCGCACGTAATGTGGACTTTCAGGACACATACACCTGTCACTACGACTCTGGGATCCCGGGAAGCACACCGGCTCCTCCAAGACCACAACCCAGAAGGAGGGAAGTCACCCCACCGGAAGTCCTCCAAAGAAGAGGACAGGAAGAGGATCCGGAAGATTATGGGAGATCCGAACCTGTTCGACAGAGGAGTCGAAGCGGATCAGCTGGCACCGGACATCAAATATCCTCAGGGCTCTCCACAACCCGAGATGTTGGGAAAATTGTCCCCGGATGGAAATTGAGGTTTGCGGGCAGTAGGGCACAGAGCGTAGATACGTTTCTGTCAAGGTTGGAAGATCTGCGCGTAGGTGCAGGGCTAACTGATGACGAAGTACTTTGTTCCGTATCAGAGATCCTCGAAGGTAACGCGAGGACCTGGTTCGATAATAACAAGTACCAGTGGCTCAGTTATACAGAGTTCGTCGCGGACGCCCGGGACTGGTTCGGCACAAGTACGCAACAGCAACAAAGGCTATTGCAGGAAGCTCAGAACCGGTTCCAGGGCGAGGACGAACTAGTGCAAGACTACGTGTCCAACCTGGTGGCTCTTGTCAATAGACTAGAACCACCCATGCCCTTGGAGAGGTTATTAGACTTACTCCATGCAAACCTCCTTCCAAACATCCAAATTCAGCTGCGTCGGAGCGAGATGAAGTCGATACGCGAATTCAACAGGAGGGCGACCGAAGTACAGAACACCTTATCTTACGGTCGTCGTCCACGTGTATTCGCTGACCCCAATTCGACGATCTTCCCTCAGCACGCCTACCAGCCGAGCAAAAGAACGGCTGGTAGTAAATCCCAAACCGCTGCAATGGCCAGCGAAGGGAAAGAGCGTGGGAAGAAGGAGGGAGATCCGCAGCGCGGACAGGGAGTGGAGAACCCTGCCAGGAGGCCTACCGAACAAGCGTCGGTATCGGCTACGCAAGCTCCCACTTCTGATAAGAAGATAGAAGAACGTCTGGAGGGCATCGAGCGGATGTTACGCAAGCTGGCCAATGACAAGCAAGGCAGCCCTCCAGAACAGCGTAAGAGCCGATGGCGTGGGGGAAGGAAAAATTCCCCTTCTCCCAGGTCTCCTGGCGAGCGGCGAGATGGGCAGAGGCGGAAGATCGACTTCACCAAGCCTCTCCAGTGTTCCGCTTGTGGCAAGCTGGGATTCAGTCGCAAGTTCTGCCCAGATTGCAACAAGGGAAACGGCAAGGAGAGCGAAGAGAAGAGGTCATCTTCGCGCCTCCACTAGATTCGACCTCTCGCCGCGGGTCGCCGATGGGAAACAGCAAATTGTCGGCGACCCAGGGATCCAAACAGGTCCTGGAAGGGCATCAAGAGAGTCCAGGACCTAGCAGTACGTTAGAGCAGAAGGCGATCGAATCTGATGCCAGCCATCGGCAGAATAGAGCAGTGGTCATTCTGGAAGGACCAGATGGCCATATACAGGTTGTGGAGGAGGGGGAAGATTCCAGGGAAGGCCTCTCCACACAAAAAGCTCCTCTGCCGAAGAAATCCACAAGTAAAAGCAAGTCTATCGTCGTCGCAGCAGCGGAAGGAAAAAAACTGCTGAAAAACACGACGAAGGGAGGCAAAGATGCAACTCGTGGATATGACCCAGAGGATGAGACCAGGTGGTGGTTGCGGGTAGACATAGGTGACTTTAAAATTAGAGCACTCTATGATACCGGCGCCTCATCCACGGTCATGGGTCAATTAGGGCTGAGATTAGCATCGGAGATGGGACTCGGGTTGAATGTGACCAGGGCGGGCGATGCAAGGCTTGCTGATGGACGCCCGTGCCCTATAATTGGTCACGTGATGTTCCCTTTTAAAGTAGGGGGAATCACGAAGGCAATCAGAGTCGCCATTACGCCGCTGCTCACAGATGACTGCTATGTAGGCGCGAACTTTATAAGAGAGTTCCGCGCAGTTTTGGATCCCGATGAGGATGAATTATGGCTTAAGGACGCCCAAGTGAAAGAACCAATGGAAGTGGCTGGAATTGATGGTACGGCATTTTTCGCACCGGTAGGACTATGGGAAGCCACGGAGTCACAGCTTGAAGAAATTGAAGACCTCGTCGGAAGATTGATTCCTGACGGAGGTCAGACTTTAGGTTGTGCCGTGGGGGTTGAGCATGAAATAGATGTTGGAAATGCTCGACCCATCAAACAGAAGTACTACCCAGTCTCAGATAGAGTGCGAGAGGAAATGCACACGCTGGTCAAAGATATGCTGGAAAAAGATGTTATAGAACCAGCGACCGGCGGATGGTCAAGTCCGATAGTAATGGTAAGGAAGGCTGATGGAAAATATAGGTTTTGCGTGAATTATCAAAAGGTAAATGCAATTACCAAACCTGATTCCTATCCTTTACCATATATGAACGACATCCTAAGACGGATAAGGGATGCAAAGTTCATATCTACTTTGGACTTGAGCAGTGCGTACCATCAAATTCCCTTAAAGGAAGGATCGCGTCCAATATCAGCGTTTACAGTTCCTGGATTAGGGCACTTTCAATTTAAGAGAATGCCCTTCGGACTGTCATACGCAGGAGCGACCTTCCAGAGGTTGATGGACAAGGTGATAGGCCCGGATATGGATCCATTCGCTTTTGCTTACCTTGACGACGTAATTGTGGTTTCGTCGTCCTTTGAGGAGCATAAGCGGCACCTAGAAATGGTATTGAAAAGAATTCTAGGTGCGGGCCTAACCATCAACAAAGCCAAAAGTCACGTCTGTAAGACGGAAGTCAGGTACTTGGGAGTTCTTGTGAACCAGGACAGAGTAAGACCAGATCCCGAGAAAATACGCCCGATATTAGAATATCCAACACCCCGAACTGTCAAACAGGTGAAGCGATTCATGGGAATGACCTCGTGGTATAGACGTTTTATACCCGACTTTGCCATGATCGCTGAACCTATAAACCGCCTGACAAAGAAGAATGTACGTTTCTCTTGGGAGGAGGAGCAAGAGCGAGCTTTCACGAGATTGCAGGAGGCGATGACTTCCGCCCCAATACTGCAATCACCCGATCCGAACGGTCAGTTTGTATTGCAAACTGATGCCAGTGATAGTGGGATCGGGGCGGTTCTCGCACAGGATGTCGATGGAGTGGAGCGCGTAATAGAATACGCCAGCCGATCACTCAACAGTGCTGAGAGAAATTATACGGTCTCCGAGAAAGAGTGCTTGGCAGTAGTATGGGCCATTGGAAAGTTCCGGCCGTATATTGAAGGGCATCACTTCAGGGTCGTCACCGATCATAGTTACCTGAAATGGCTCCACAATATGAGAAATCCCACTGGAAGATTAGCGCGATGGGCGCTAGCATTGCAAGGTAATGTCTTCGATATCGAATATCGAAGGGGGGATCTCAATGTGGTGCCAGACGCTTTATCTAGGGCCTATGAGGAGGAGGGGATTGAAGTGAGTGCTATAAATAGTCGGCCGGAGACCACTGACGCCTGGTATTTGCAACAATACCAGGAAGTATGCCAGGATCCACACTCTTACCCCACTTGGAAGGTGGTGGGAGGGAGACTGTATCATTATCAGCCTGATGAGGATGGTGAAGGGTCCATCGACAACGATGAAGCGTGGAAGCTTGCGGTACCTAGGGAGAAAAGGTACCAGGTGCTCCAGGAAGTCCATGATGCTCCTACAGCAGGACATCAAGGACGAGAGCGTACGGTCTCCAGGGCTAGGCGCTTGTACTACTGGCCTAAAATGTATGATCAGGTCAGGGAGTACGTAAAGAGTTGCCCGGTATGTCAGCAGTGCAAGGTGGAACAAAGAGCACCTTGCGGACTGATGGGTCGTAGACAAGTGTCACGACCCTGGCAGGTGGTGGCCGGTGATATCACTGGTCCATTTCCCAAAAGCTCTCGAGGTTTTGAGTATATCCTAGTCTTTGTAGACTTGTTTACTCGCTGGGTAGAGTGCATTGCAATACGCAAAGCCAATGGGAAGACAATCGCAAGGGAATTACACGAGAGGATTGTCACTAGGTTTGGCGCGCCAGAAGTATTCTTATCGGATAATGGAACCGAGTTTAAGAATCAGGAGGTTGATTCATACCTCCAGATGAACGGCATCCAGCGCGCCTTAACTCCCGTGTATCATCCCCAAGCGAATCCCACAGAGCGAGTAAACAGGACACTCAAAACCATGATCACGTCTTATGTAAGCCGTGATCACAAGAGCTGGGATGAACACCTGTCAGAGTTCAACTTCGCGTTGAACTCGGCAACTCATAGCGCCACCGGATATAGTCCTGCGATGCTCATGTTTGGGCGTCAGCCAGTACCCCCTTTGACGTTCAGAAGAGCCCAAGATCAGCAAGCCCTTGAATGTTCGGAGGGTCAAGCTGTAGAAGATTGGGCCGAACATATGGGGAAGCTTCCTAATTTATGGTAGAGGGCTAACTCCAAGTCAAAGGAGGAAGCTGCGCGTCAGGCGGCTTATTATGACCGGAAGAGACGGCAACCCGAGTTTAAGGTCGGAGATTGGGTTTGGAAGAGGAACAGGATTCTATCTTCAGCTGCTCAAGGTATTTCAGCTAAATTAGCGCCGAAATATGCCGGTCCGTACGTGATTGAAGAGGTTTGTGGTTCCAACACGTACAGGCTAGGCAATCAGCTGGAGATCCTGTCTGAGCTCTTCCATGCCAAAGACCTTAAACCATATTACGGTCCGGATGAGGATGAGGAAAGCGAGGAGGTGATCGAACCTCGCGAGCCGCCAGAAGAACTGCCGTCGGAGGATGCGAACGATTCCGCGAATACGCGCGAAAATCCGGGAGGGGATTTATCAGATAGCGAGCGGGTCCAGTTAGCAGCCCCCACGGTCGTAGATAAAGTTCCCACCGAGACGTCGGAGTTACCGGTATCTGCCCCAACTAAGAGAGGTCGAGGTCGACCTCGAAAGGTTCCAGAGACGGTCACCGGTCCAGCGAGGGGCAACAACTCTCCCGTGAAGGTGAATAGAGGGAGAGGTAGGCCTCGAAGGACCGTGCCCGTCGTACAAAGGACGGTTGGGCCGATAAAACCGAGCGGTAACCGACGAGGGCCAGGACGTTCCCACAAAGAATCGCGAGGGAGCGTATAACTCGGTGGGATGCGGCTATTATTAGGATTGTTTCTTCGCGCAGGGAGATTCATCCGAAATTTGTTGTTTTTTGGATGTTTCAGATGGACCGGAGAATCGTCGTCGAAGAGGAGACCTTCGAGGTGGTCACGCAGATGCTGTTAGATCTGCAACTGGGCTCTGATGCGACGCGGCTAATTGAAGATCTGCGGAGCTTCGCCAGGGTCCAGTTGGAAGGGACCACCCGAAGGGATCGGCGTAATGCCTCGGTGGCAGAGGTTCTCCGGGATTCGTCGCGGGTCGCCCCGAAGAAGGCTTCTCGGGACGCTTCGACACAGACCGAGGACCAGGACAGTGTCGAACGTCCCAAGTCTACAATGGACCAGGGGGTGCAGACCCTCAAGTCCGGCGTAACCCTTACGTCGGACAGTGCGAGCCAATGCCCAGGACCCAGGGAAACCTGTGGGGCCTCGCACTGGGTCTGCAATCATTCCCGGATCCCTGAGCAGCCTACTCTCCTCCTCGACTTCAGACACGTGCGTCTGGGGATCAACGAGGTGGGGAGTGCCTGGCGGTTCGCTCAAGAACTCCAGTCTCAGGTGCAGGAGCACCTGAGACGCTTTTTGAGCCGCCAGGGCGCAGAAGAGTTGCTCGGGGAGTGGGCAGGGATGGCTCAGCGTCAGAGGGCCTATGGAGAGGCCCTGCTGCGGGTGGATAACGGAGAAGAGTCCTCCGCAGCGCTCCCGGCGCCGGCTCAAGAGAAGAGAGCCCCGGGAGCTACTGACGCTGGACCGACGCTCACGGTCCATGTGGACGGGCGCATGGCTCCTGATACCACCATCGTGGTTAGGTCGCAGGATGGACGTGCGACCGCCACGGTGGGAGGCGTAACCATCGTCGCCTCACAGGGAGTCAGTGCCCAGCAGTCCCCTCTGGCTGCTGAGCAGCCATCACGAGGACGGGAGGCTGCTCAATCTCGGTCGCAGCTAAGGGGCTGCTACATCTGTGGAGAGCCTGGGGTGACCAACTCCCAGCGGTGCCCGAAGAAGGCTACACACTGGCGCTACTCGAAACATCGCGCGCCAGGTGTAGCCAAACAATGATGTAGGCCCTGGAGGGCAAATAAATTAGCCGAAATAAAGAAGGGAGTGTTTATTTTGTTTCCTTTCCTTCTTTATTATTTTCAGGTTCATGATGGCGGCGAATCGCGGGTATTCGTCCTGCCCGGGTAGTCAGGACTTGGAGGGGGCTGCAACGGTAGTCGATTCAATTAATCGCACCGTTCGCGATTCTGAATTTCGCGCGTTAGTTCTAAGTATTGAGAGAGAGAGGGGGCGCGCGATCTTTCAAATTAGCAGTTACGTCTCAGCTGTTGTGACAAGTAGATATCGCCGAAGTTATTTGCACTGTTTTTTCTCGCCGAGTAATAGTTTTCCTGGGACAATTTCGTGCGTGAGTGTGATAACGATATTACAGCAAGTACGGGGCTTCGGAAACAGTTTGCAGCTGATAAGCAGAGTGAGGCAGCGCAGTCAATTATTCAAAGGACAGAGGCAGTTGATATTTTGCTGACATCAACAATTACGGCTGATCACCGTAATTGCACCGCAGGGTAGGTGCACCTCCCTTTATTATCGCATGTCAAAATATATTTATTATTTTGCTCAGCCGCGTTAGCGTTGATAATTCTGTATTCGCGCCGAGCGTTAGATCGCGCCAATATTCGAATCTTCTCTCTCTCTCTTTCTCACCGGAAAATTATTTAATTGTAAATCCTATTCGCGTGCGTCAGTCTTTCGGCCCGACAAAGACTGTATAGATTTTTTATGAATAAACTTTATTAACTTATTCGCCGATTTCGTCATATGATTTTCCTAATAGTTTAAGAAATTGAAATAGGCTTAGGTGTTAATCCTATGACGCCTAGGGGATTAAGAGGAGAAGGAGTAAAGTCGCTCACACTTTAAACTCATCGAGTGTCACGATACATGTGACTTAAGGTGAGTTCAACTCCGTTTGATAGAAGACAACAAAGAGAAATCATCTGACGTTAAAGCGAAGACACGTACTTACATACGTGATTAACGGAGCGGCGGTTTGCTCTGCATCGTGGGAGTTTGCTTATAAATAAATTTCCCATTTTTGCAAGGATTCCCCCCCCGTTACAGTATACAAGTCGTATAACTCATTATATAATATTTCACTAAAAGTTTAATAAATAATTGTAAATAAAAATCTTTTTCCTGGTAAAAAAACAAAATTTTTTTTTAAATTTGAATATTTTACGTTGAATTCGTATTCGTTGAGTAAAAACGCATAATTTTTGCTCTTATGATTTTTTTAGTTTGACTCATAGTTTTTGAGTTATGAGCTGTTGAAAAAAATGTGATTTTTTTTACATAAAATTAAAAAATTCCCTGAAAAATAAATAACCGAAATTCTGCATAGCGTATTTTAAAGAGGAGTACTATAGCTTTAACCTCCATTTTTTTTTAATTCGATTATTTTTAACAAAGTTATGCCAATTTGAAAATGGACGAAAAAAAATGAAAACTTTTTTTTTTCATTTGTTTATAAAAAATTAAATAAATATTATTTTTCAAAATATTTTCATCATATATTGAAGGGCTTGGTACAAGCTTCAAAACGTACTTTGAATTTTTTAGATCGGCTGATTCCTTATAGAGGTACAAAAACTTCAAAGTTTGAGAGATTTTTGATGGGGTGGCCAAATTTATGTGAGCGGCAGTGTAGTTTAAGCCACAGGGGTATCAAAGGGTACAATCATTTCAATTTCGCATGACAAATTGGGGATGAAAAAAATATCAGCAAGATGGGTGCCGCGTTTGCAAACAAACGAACCCGCGTGGTCACCTCTGAGGCACTTTCGGCACGCATACGTCGTAATCCGGAAGACTTTTGTCGTCGACTCGTAACTGTAGACGAAACATGGGTACACCACTACACTCCTGAAACCAAAGAACAGTCCAAACAATGGATTACTGCAGGAGAACCAGCCCCAAAGAAAGCAAAGACAGTAAAGTCCGCTGGCAAGATTATGGCCATAGTTTTATGGGATGTGTATGGAATCATCTACATCGACTATTTGGAAAAGGGGCAGACGATCAGTGGACAATATTATGCGTCATTATTAGGTTAGCTGAAAGAAAAAATTAGAGAAAAACTTCCTCACTTGAACAAAAAAAAAATGCCTCTTTTTTCAAGACAATGCTCGAGTTCACACGTGTGCAGTTTCGATGGCAAAAATTAAGAATTTAAATTTCGAATTAATTGACCATCCACCATATTCGCCTGATTTGGCTTCCAGCGATTTTTTCTTATTTCCTAACCTCAAAAAATGGCTTGCCGGACAACGATTCACGTCGAATGTAGAAGTTATCGCCGAAACAAATGCCTATTTTGAGGGTTTTCAGAAATCATATTTTTCTGATGGCTTAAAAAAACTGGAAGGCCGTTTAATAAAATGTATCGACCTTCAAGGAGATTATGTTGAAAAATAAAAAAAACATTACATACGCAAAACTTTTTTTTCCTTCTATTTGTAAAGACTTATTGATCCCTCCCCCCCGTATCATTTTTTAATACAGGAGGAGAGAATTTTTATGGTTGATTAGTTTTTTTAGTGGCTTTCCAGAGCGAATAATCAGTAGCCTCAGTTGCAGTTAAGTTAGTTAGAATATTGTTTATATTTTCATTTTTTTCGTCGTAAAAAAGTTTTTTAAATTCTTTAATAGACCTATTATATTTTGTTTTATCTGTTGATAATCTAGTCTGTTGCCAAATTTTTCTCAACTTTCTTTTTTCTTTTATTTTATCTGTTACTACTTTGGAATTTATTTGTTTTTTATTTTGTTTTATCGAGTACGTAGGGGTCGCATTTTTAATGGCTGTATAGATGTTGTTATTTAAATTTACAATCGCAGTATCTATATCTTGTTCTGTTTTTAGTGGTATGTTACATGTAATTTTATCATTTATTATTGCTCGGTAAAGATCTCAATCTGTTTTTTTATTATACAAAAGGCTTTTTTTTGTCTATTTTTATTGTTGAGTTGAGGTTTATAATAACTAGGGAATGATCTGAGGTTAGGTCAAGACACGATTCAGCTGTTAGGTATTTAGGGCATAGTCCTTTTATAATAGCGAAATTTATTAAATCCGGTAGTTTATTTATATCTGAGGGCCAGTAGGTAGGTTTGCTTATTAGTATTGGCGTTAAGTTTTCCTTTTTTATTACTGCATATAAAGTTGCTCCTTTTGGATTTGGAGTTATTGATCTTGATCCCCACCATAGATGCTTTGCATTATAGTCTCCTCCTGCGTGAAAACGGCTTCCCAGGCTATCAAAATATTTTTTGTATTGTTCCTTTTTTATTGTATGTTTTGGAGGACAGTATAATGCCGAAAGAATAAATTGATCGTTGCTGTCTGTGATCGCTACATTGCTTGTAGGTAGTCGTATTTATGTGGTTCTATTTCGTGGTGTTTAATAGTGCTTTTTATTAATATTGCCGTTCCTCCATGAGCCTTACCGTCAGCATGGTTTGTGTTATATAATGTGTATTGCGGTATTTTTAAAAAGTTTTTATTAGTGAAATGTGTTTCTGATATTAACACGATGTCTATATTGTTTTCTATCAGAAAAGGTTTTATTTCTATATTTCTTTGCACTAAACTGTTAGCGTTCCAAATTACTATTTTTATTTTTGTGTTCATTGTGTCTTATTTATGTGCGTGGTAGGCAGATTTAGCATCGTATCCATCTTGTTTATTAATTGAGACATCAGATGAGTCATCATATTTACCAGTTGATTCTCATTGTTATTGTTTACTATTGGTTGAAGTGTCTACATTTGTTTTGATTCTTTTTGTGCTGTATTTAAATTTCCGGCTGCAGCCTGCGCATATGAGACGTTTGATCTAATGATATTTTCTGTACTTGTTATTTGTTTTGGTCTTAGAGTTGGAAATAATTTTTGCTGAAGTAATGTTCTTGCACTGCAGCCTTTATAACTAGCTACGTTGTTTCCTTCACAGTTTGCACATTTAACTTCTTTTATTTTTTGTTGAATGGTACACTCCATTGAAAGATGATTATTAGCGCATTTAACGAAAACTGGTGTTTTATGACATAATTTTTTTGTATAGCCATATTCTTGACATCTTAATGCATTGAGGAATTTCTCTTTTTTTATATGGTTTTTTAAAATAGATTATTTAGTTCATTAGTTTGTTAATTTGATATATTTCTTTATTATTTTCATTTATTTTTATTTCTACAAAAAATATTGGTAAAGGTTGTTTTGTTATTTTGTATTTAATATTAAAAATTTTTATTACTTTGTGATTGAAGGTTTCGATTTCTTGTTTTGGATCTGTTATATTGACCGATGCATGCATGTTTTGAGTACAGCTTTAAACGGTTTCTTTTCATTTTTTTTGATAAGTGTAAAATTTAGTTTGTTTTTTTTTCTAACTTTTGACTTTAGAATCTTGTAGAGCGACCCCAAAAACATAAAGTAAGTCATTTTTAGACATATTCTTGATGTTTAAGTACTTCAAAAATAAACATAAAGTAAAGTTAAGATTTTTGGCTTTTTCTGCGTTCAAGACAGTCCTGAGGGGGCTGGAATAAGGGCTTAGCGCCTATGCTTTAATAGGATGGAATCAGTGTTACTAACTCAAATAAGTAAATTTAATGTTCTGTAATTCTATTATATTTTAAACATTACTGCACTTGAGAACGTATAAAATGATACAAATTGAATAATATTAACGCCCAATATTTGTTAATCATGTTTTTTAATTTTTTTAATTATTTTTATGAATGTACAAAACCAAGTAAAGATTTAGCAACATTGCATGATTGAAATTTCATTTCCTTATGTTGTCTGCCTTCGCGTATACATGTACATACATATGCGAGTGACACGAGGCGTCGAGGCGGCTGTATCTGAACACAACCTCCAGTTGCATATATTTTGATTGTCGCAAAGACTTAATGAGATTTTATTTACAATGTCAGATGAAGAAAATTGCGAAAGGTATTTCTGGAAAGGTAAATTTGTCTGCAAAAAACAGCACAAGCGAGTACTACAACGTACTAATATGGGAAAATAAGAAAAGACTGTAAAAAGAATCCAGAGATGGATCTTACAGAGATCAAATGTAATTTGCAAGGAAATCGTATAGTCGACTAAGCTTATATGCCTAAAAATATTTATTGTACTATGTGCAAAACAAGGCTGGATTTACAATATATTGAACAAGAAAGTATAAGAGGTGCAGCTTCTATTTTTAGTATCAGATGCCATGAGTGTTTACTTATAAATACACTAAAATGCACTGGAGAGAAATACGAGTACACTAATCTAGTTAGTGGAAAAAGTGTATTTGCTATCAATACTAAACTAACATTGGGTATGTATTAATATTTAGCTTAGTATTTATAAGTGTATGATATGCTATGTACATGAGGTTGATTTGTAATGTGTATTTACAGGAGCTATTCATACTGGTGTCGGTGAGACGCATATTACCAAGTTCTTTAGTGTATTGGATTTGCCAGCAGTTGATACACATACTTTTAAAAAAATATGAGAGAGTTATTATAGAAACAGTGGCAAAAGAAAGTTGTTCAGAGGCAACTGCCATGGAGCAGCTACTTACTGTTGAAGACATAAATGATTTGAAGAAGCTATTGTAAGCTAATCATAAGCAATGCACGCGCTATATTGGAAAACTAATATTTGCATGACTTATTTAACGACAGTCTGTTGAGACTTTTTAAAGTGAATTTGAAATGGTCATAGTGATTTTTTTTTTTAATAACTATTATGTATATACTAATTGATCAACTATTTACAATGATTTTTTACAAATTTATTCGTAATAACTACTATATACTCGTACACGTTAATTGATCAACTGTTTACAATGATTTTTTATAAACTTATTCGATGACATTGCATTACATGGTAAATTATACAATCTCATTGATTTATCGTTTACAGTGAATTCTGTATTAATTTATTGTTATAAGATTTTTTTATGTTATAAGTTTAAAACTATGTACAACTATTATAAGTGCATTGCGTGCAAATTAATCAGGTTATGATATATTTTTTCGTTATATATGAATATACAATAATTTTAATAACTAGTAATATAGTACACAATTTAAATTTAAGCAACAATGTATAAATTTACAATTAATTATTGATAATTTCAATAAATTTCAACTAAAAATATTCAGGAAAAATTTATTTCATTTATGATTTCACTTTTATTTTCTTATTAGGCGAGAAAATTTGCAAGAAGGGTACTTTATTGTTAATGTAGATAGTGATGATAGCAGCAAACCTATTGTCAGAGTTTTTGCATCGTTTGACATGGGCTGGGGCCAGAGAGGAAATGGTCACACGTATGATAGTCTTAATGGTTATTCTGTTCTAATAAGCATGAAAACTAGGAAGGTTCTAGATTATTGCAAGAGGAATCGTAAATGTCGAACTTGTAACCTTGAACTTCATACAGAAAAAAGATATCGCATGATTGCCAAAAAAATTTCACAGGTATTGCCAAAGCTATGAAAGCTAATGGTGTTGTCCAATTAGTTAGCAGTAGTCAAATATTAAAAGAGCATAATGTGCAAATTGGCGTTTTTATTGGAGACAATGATAGTTGTAGTATTTCATCGGTACAAAATGTGATTAATTATACGATTGTTAAGCAATCAGACATGAATCACTCTATAATAATGTAGGAACTATGCTCTATGCTCTAAAAATAACATCAGATCCAGATTATCAATTGTCAGGTAATGCGATTAAACACATACAACGCTGTTTTAGTTACGCCATCTATCAAAATAAAATAAATGTTAATGGCATTCAAAATGCCTTATAAAATATACCTTATCATTTATTTGATATGCACCGAAATTGTGGAGATCGGTGCAAAAGTAATAACGTTAAAGAAAATTCGAGTAGTATTATTTTAAAGAATCCTATTTTATTTGAAAATATATAGAAAATCTTTCATAATTTATCTGCAAACACCTTTAAATTCGTTGGTGCAGCGAGCAGTCAGGCAAATGAGGGCCTGAATAACTTCATGTATCGTAAAAATCCAAAAAGTTTAATATATAGTACCTCTGAATCCACTGATTACAGATTCAGTGCCACTGTGGCCTAAAAAAATTGTTGAGTATCGTACTTACAAAGATGTTTAAATAAAGCCGGTATTAATCTCAAACAAATGTTAAATAAACATGTTGAGAAAAGTCAAAAAATAAAATGCTTTTACACCAGCTTTTAAAATAAATCGATTAAATTTAAAAGCCAAAAGATCTCAATTGAGATATCAAAAAGAAAATAGTGAAGGAGAGATATATCTTATTAGTATGGCTTTGCTAGATGAATCTTCAGTTAATGACAAAAGCTGTGTAAAAATTTTAGCTTATAATTCAAATACTTTTAAAACCAGTGATGTAGCTACTTTATTCTTTGACCTTGAAACTGGTGGATTAAGTATGAAGAATGAAATTTTGCAAATATGTGTCAAGTTTGGGCAACACATTTTTAAGTCATTCATAACTCCCACTCAAGCAATAAATTTAACTGCATCTAAAATAAATGGTCTTACTAAGGTCCATAAAAAATTATTTCAAAATGGAATTGAAGTTGAAACTGTCTCAAAAATTAGTTTTTCCAAAGCTATTGAATTTTTTACAAAGTTTAAATAAAAAGGCATATAACTGTACGTTTGATTCAAGTCGCCTGATTTTAGTTTTAAAAAATGTATGCTTGCTTAAAGACTATGAAAAGCTCCTTGAAGGATTAAGTGATTCATTAGTGTTATTTAACAAAAATACATTAAAAGAGAAAATTGTATAAACTTACTACTTTAGCAGCTGATCTTCTGGCTCTGTCTTCCGAAGGTGCTCATGACGCTAGCTTTGATGTAATTTTATTGGAAAATTTGGCCACACAGTTTTTGGCCATTGATGAAATTATTGAAAATAAAAAAACTATTGGAGACATAGGTACTACGTTAGACAACAGCGAGAATACGTAGAAGTTATTACCTTCGTTTTCTCCCATGAATGGAATTATCTCCGTTGGAATGAAAAAACTGCTATATTCCTCAGGCATTAGTTATGAAGAAATAATATAAGTTTATAAATCAGATGGGGAAGAAAAAATAACGAATCTGTTGGAAGGAAGCGACAACGGGAAACCAACTATAATAAAATCTAAAAAAATACTCCAAAATATTTTGAACTTCTTGAAAACTCAAGTGTAATTATTTATAAATTGCAAGAAAAATGTACAAAATTTATTAAAATTATTTATGTGCAAAAGATTATTGAGTGTTTATTCAAAAGTCATTAACAATTAACTGTTGTAAATAAATTATTTATTCTATTATTGTGTTTCTAATAATTAATATTTATGTGATGTTAAATAAATTACGTCTATATTATTTTTAAATACACAATTAAAGAATGAAAATTACGTTATATTCAATTTTTCATAAACTTCGGATATTATGATATATTAAGATATTAAGAAAAATATTAAGATATTTTTATTGTTGTTTCATCGAAATGCATGGTAAGCCATGTTTTTTAGAAACATAAAACCAATCTTGATTTATTTCTCTTTCAATTCATGTTAACAAATCCAAAATCTGTGCTTTTTTCATCGAACTATTCCTATCAACGGAGGTCAATTTACTCGTCTACATAAGAAGGCTATGCAAAAAAACGTTACTATACGCATCGATGTCTTCAAAACAATGTAGTCAAAAATTTTGAAAAAAATCAAACATCATTATTATGTTCTAGTTTACCACAGTTTTCAATTTCATGACAATCTGTGCATTTTCATGAAACTCCTGAACCTCTTTCAATCATAACGTATTATACATAGAAAACTCGCGATACACAACGTGAAATAGAAAATGTTATCCAAAAAATATGTGGATAAAACGCTAGAAAAAACAATCTAATTCCTCATAGATATTTCTTAAAAATGTATTAATTAGACTCAAACTTCCTTAGAATAAAAGACAAAATCCTTAATTATCTATTGATAAATATATAAGACAGACCTATTAATACACACTCATCTGTAAGTTTCACATTTTTTAAAGTGTTTTTATAGAAGAAATCCAAGTTATATGAATAAATATTAATAAATTGCGTATATTTTATTTATATGCGTTGTTTCATCACAAACTAAAATTTTATTTTAGCTTATGTTTTGGAAAATTTAGCCAATCGCCAAGTTAACTTATACATTTAGTATTTAGTATACCTATATGATTAAATTATACATTAAATATTTTTCAAAGTTTTTTTTATGATTAGTACATTACGATACAAGTGCGGGAAAATAGATTCTTGTCTCGTGTGGCGTTTACGCCCGAGCGAAGCGAGCATGTGCCTGAACATGTGCCGTACCGTATTTTTTGATACGACGTGTGGAAAGTGCGATTTTCAACGCACGTTTTTTGCCGAGAGTGCGGGAAAAACGCACTTCCCGCACGGAGTGTCGAAAAATGTTATACGCATATTTGTCATTAATACAACCACAGCTTTTTTAAAAACTTTAATTTTTACTCTATTTAATTTACTATTATTATTTATAAGCACAATTATATTTCATTCATCTTTCAATTATTAAGCACAATTTTTAAATAATCAATGAAATAAACGAATCTTGTAACAAAAAAAAAATATTATAATCTATTTTATTTTCCTTCGAAATATTACTAATCTCATATACAAACAATGGTTAAGGAAAATCCCTCACAAAAAATCCCTCAAAAAAAAAATAGTTTCAACCACGTGTTCTGCAAAACCTTTCATTTTTAATAACAAATTTAAAACATTTGAACGTAAATACTAATTTGTTGACAGACCCTTGAAATGTATACAACAATCCTTCTCCACTACTCTAATATCCGGGCTATTAATATTAACGAATATAGTTTCTATTTGTTATTAATATCAAAGTCTGAAATGAAATTTATGTCAATAATTGCCGTGGCAATTTGAATTTTATATGTCAATCGCGTTTTAACTAGTATTTATTATATATTAACTATCTTAAAATTTCAATTTTTTTTTAATTTTAATAAAATACCTTATTTATTGTATAAATAAAAATTTCAAATAGAAAGTTATTTGAATAATTTTTTTCACAATCAATAATTTTCAATATTTATTGTTATGCAAGCATACATATTTTGAACTAGCTTAATCAATTCAACCATGAATTAGTAATTCTAACTTGGCAAATGCAATCTAAAGTATAATTGCCATAAAATAATGCATAAAAAATATAAATTAGTAGTAGGATTTATTTTACCGAAGAGAAGGTATTCCTTTAGCATAACTCTTGCCATAATATTGAAGAGGAATTGATCTACACATTTCTTTTGCATAAAATTTAATATTGTAAGTATGATCTCTGATTAGCGAAGGAGGAAACATACTACCATCAGAACCTTCAACCTTATCGCATTTTTGGTCATGCCAAATATTTCGATTACTTCTTCCATTGAAATATATTGTATTTCCAAGATTTCTTATATCATCTAAACCAGAACTAATCGTCAGCCGATCCTTTGATACACCAGCTTTCTACGATTTTATATGTTAACATTATTTATGTTATTAAAATATATTTGGTATATTTTAGTAAATATATATGGAAATATAAAATTTCGAATATAAGAGTCTGATAATTTAATATTATTAAAAAGTTATTTCCTTCGCGATATAAAATTATGAATATAAAGAGAAGTAAAATTAAATAATAGATATTTTATGCATCACATTACTTACAAAAGCTAGAATGCCAAAGTTGTCGTACGGAATATTCTGTTGCCAGGATATAAGGGGCTTAGCTAATCGAAAAAGCTCATCATCATAGCCCCAAAGATAACTGTGAACGGGTAATTTGAGGAAAGGCTTAGAGCGTATAGTAGAAAGTACGGCGGTAAGTGAAAGTTGGGCGATAAAACTCATGTCCCGTGCAAAGGCTATGGCTGTGAAGAGGGGCACATTTGGTACTGTTAGTTGCTCATCATCAGGACTACCACCCTCCCATTGATAACTACGCATCTCCTGGTAACTTATTTCATGTAAATTGTCGGCAATTTTTGGCTTTATACGTGCAACAGTTTCGCGGTATACATATGGTCCGATTTCATGTACATGCAATTTTGCTGCCCGACCAGCCTCAAAATCCTCTACATTTGTGTAATTGAACACATGAATCCGATACACAGCACGTACAGTTGGATGTTGCCACCAAGCAAAGCTCAAACTACCGTTACGCAGTTGAAGTCTAGACACTATTGCATCACTGAACACTTCCGTCAACCAGGAAACTGCGCACAAACTCAAGCTCAGAACTACCAACGAGCTCAGGAGCCAAAACCCAGGCCGATTACGTGAGATGCCTATTTTTAAATTTCTTTCTACTGCCTTTTCCATATTTCTTATGTAACTTGTATATTACTCCTGTATATTATTTTCTTTTTTTACTCGTTCCTTTCTTTTGCTTCTACTTCTCGTCCTTTTTTTCTGTTTGCCCTGATCGTTAACAACAATTTTCTGTTCTTAATATTAACATACTCCACTTGTTTAACAACTTGCAGTTTGTTGAATAAACAATTGCTCTTATGCTTCGTCGTACACTTTATACAATGTCTCCATTTTTCTTGTTTATCTTTACACGACGTATTTATTTCTACTGAACATCTCATATCTCTATCGTTGCCAAGATAACCTTCCCAAACATTCCGCTGACCCTAATTAAGCTATCCAAATCGAATGTCTCCTTAAATTACTCAATCAGAATGCTAATATTTTTTAGATATAATGCTACTGATAACAGTTAATTTTTCAATTTGTATTACTTTTATATCCACATTTTACTTTTAATTACCTTGTATAACTTTTAATCAAAATTTGTATAAGTTCAATCTATTCAATACATACTATAAGAATTAATTTATATTATTCTTTTTTTCTATAAAAATTAAAAATCAATTTTAGATTGATTAATATTTAAAACGTACCTTTCCACAGACAAAATGGGTTACATTTTAAGGCTTTATATCTTTGGCAAAAAGTAATCTACAAAATCGGGCGAAATCGCTTTTGAAAGCTCTTTCCATAAGCTCTTGAATGATTTGCATCATGAGTGTAATTAAATGATTTTTCTAATTTTTCCAACGAAAAATTAAAATTCTAAAATTTTAAAAATTTGCCTCATCTTTGATCTTTCGCCAATCATCGAAATAAAAGCTCAAAAAAATTTCTACTACATCATTTTAAAGTTCTTTTGATATCATATTTAAATCACTAATTAAAAATTTATTTTTATTAAATTTGACGGGCGTACAAGCATTTTTCCTGAAAATTAACGCTTTTTTTCATCTTTCTATAATTCTGTAAATTTAAATTACAAAAAATTAATAGGAAAGAAAATGTTTATTTATCTTTCTACGTATAATACCGTGGAATTTTGGCAATTTCTTTTTTTTTAAAAGAAATTAAAGATAAAATAAATCCGTCAAGACAAGATAAAATAAATCCGTTCATAAAAATGATAATATTTTTAGAATTCAAATGCAAACATATGTGCGATTTTATTGCAATGATTGACAAAAGCAAAAAGATTAGCACAATTTTTTAGATTTCATAATTTTGACTTTTCGATGAGAAACTTAAAAAAAATATTTAATTAAATCCACAATGCATAACGTCTTGAAACGAGCATTCAACGCGACCTCGCCCGTTTCTCTAGATTACTTTTCACTAGATGTAAAATTTTGAAGTTAAACCAATTTTACTTTTTGTTAGGAGGGAGGGGGGGGATTAAAGTACATAACTGGTAGTGTATTAATTAATGTGATTGATCCGTTAGCATGCAAAATTATCTTTAGTGAAATGGAAATGTAGGTACAATATTTATAATTCAAAGCATTCTTTATAAATTTACGATATGTACAGTTTTAAAATGAACTGCAAATTTATAAAATTGAAAAATATACAAATTTATAAAATATTTTCCCGATTTTTCCAATTTTATACAATATTTGCAATTATTTGAAAATTATATCAATTTCGATAAGATGAATTTAATCTCTATTTTTCTTTCTCCTAATTCATCAACTAGGAATTCAACAGTCTTAATAAAAAATCTATTTTTAATCACCGCGAAAAAATTGTTTGTACGTATGGATTGGTTTTCATTTGAGTATATAAACATTGATTTTTGACTATTAGATCATATGAATAATCAAAAAAACAAAAAAACAAAATCAACACTTGAACAATTGAAAAAAAACACAATCAACACGATTCATTGTTTATTATTTGAACGAGATTTGTCAAAATATCGATTTTCTTCAACTATAATAGTTTCCTATTGAGTGTAAACTGCACAAAATACCTATATATGTGTAAGTATTTTCTGCTATGTATACACAGTACACACACTCGCATATACCCAAAAACACACCCACCCATACAAACACACACACACACACGCACAAATAAAACAAGTATTTTTTTGCCTATTTTTACCTTTTGTAGCCTTTTATTGCCTGCTTTTACCTTCTGTTGCCTTTTTTTCGCTTATGATTTCCTGTGTTTTGCCTAGGATTGCCTATGATTTTGCCCTTTTCAGTATAATCATTTGATTTTTATTTATTATTTAAATCTCGAATGAAGTATTGGTCAAAAGTAGCTAAAAGTCTTTGCTCAATAGTTAGAATATATATCAAAATTTATTAAAGAATAATATATAGGTAGATAATATTTGATTGTGTCATCTTGAAGATTTAAACTAATTTCAACTCAAAGCTGTTAATTTAATATATGTTGTAACGGTTGTTGATTTCTTCGGGAGTAAATCGCCGTCCGTTAACAAAATATCTATGTCACCGCCGTTTTCCTCTTTTGGTTAGCTCTGTGCTGGACGCGCAGCCTGAAAACGAGCGCGAAAGCACGGAACAATACGAAAGAGCGGTGGTTGTAGGTTCTTAGAAAACGTTGCGAGGGAGAAGGGAACGTAGAGAGAATTCGGTGCTATCGAATGAATACGCCGATTTACTCAGTATACTCACAGCGGATTTTATTCGTTACTTATTTACATGTTAGCGCACATTCCCTATTGACCGAGAGATTGGCATCGCACAGCCTAATCATACGTACGCGTGAGAGAGAGACAGACAATAATATTATGAATGGCACGCAGCCGACGCAGTTTATATACGCTCGCTTCCCGGAACTCTCGCATGCGACATTGATACAACGGAAGAAACTTACGCGGGCGAACGCTGCTGCAGACAGCTACGCCTTGGGTTTCGAACCTAAATGCTCGGTCGACGTCGCCCAGAGTCACCGAGGGTGAGTGTTCTGCCGACCTGTCCTTATGGGTGGTGGGCGACGTATCGAGGCCCTCGAGTTGTACGGTGATCTTGAATCGGATCCCGTTGATCCTCGCTCTTAGTTGATCTCTCCGTGCACTGACAAAATTCGTTTCGCACCGTTTTTGCTGGTCACCGCACCGAACCGATTCTCCTGTATTCGACTTTTTCCACACCCGGAAAACAAAAGGACTTTGAGCGTGCCTTGCTCGCTTGCCGGTCTCCCGTGTACTCTCTCGAGCCCGCGTGTCGTAGCTATCTCTCTCTCTCTTTCTTGCTGCGCGGGTCTTTTGCGCATGGCGCGCTATTTCAAATCTCGCTCATCCACCTCTTAACGAGCCTGCTCGTTACAGCCCTTCCCTAGTCCAAGCTTACCGGGAGTTTGGACGGATCCCTCGATGGCGCGGTGATGAGCGATGAATGACTAGGGATGATCATGAGGTGAAATGAATATACGATTTTTTTGTAGTAAAACGAGGCCTTTTTATTCAGGAAAAGGAACTAAGGGGGTCGGCTAGGTTTTTCCATCGGCGGACGGTTCAGGATATTCGGGCACCTGCTGGACCGGGTTACACCCGGGTGTCCGCACCGAGCGCATCCCTGCGCCTGCGAGAAGGAGAGCCCTTCCCTTTTGTTGTTGGGGTCGCACTGGTTCGGGTTCGGTTTCCGATCTGGATCACGGTTGCGCCGACTCCGCTTCCTATGGAAGTCCTCGGGCAGCGCTCGTCCGTGCTGCCCACTCTGGCTCCTTTCCCTGCTCGGGGCGATGGTGATGTTCACCGTCCCTCCTCTGGACGAGGATGCCTCCACGCTGATGTTGGCGCTGGAGGTTGACCCGGGATGATGGTGGTGGGTCTCGCCCAGAACTTCTTTGTGGCCTCCATGGGCCTGCTCTTCTTGCCCTTGGGTCTGGGCGACTCGGACCTTCCTGATTCGCGTAGGATTGCCAGGTGGCAATCTTCTCGGCCCATCCTCCGGCCATCTGGGCGGCACCGGCATAATCTTGGAATTCGGTAACCTCGCGATGGTGTTAAAGGTGAGGAGTCGCACGAAATTCCAAGCGCTGTCTACCTCTTGGAGGGCGTTGTGGAGGAGCCCCCACTTGTCCTCCAGGGAAGATTCCATGGACCAGGCCAAGGGGAAAGTAGGCCAGTCGTCCCTGTTGTATGGGCGGTCTCGCCTGGGGTATTCCCGTAGGTGCCACGGCCTCTCTGTTCGTGGGACGGTAGTGTCTTCTGGCCCTGTGTCTGTCGGTTGTCGGCCCCGTGTTGCGGTTGTAGCGCTGGGACCGTTGGTGGGCTCCCGGTTGACCGAGGAGCCCATGGTGGGAGGAGGAGCCTTTGCGCAGCCAGGTGTATTGGTGGAGGGGTCAGCCTCGGTGTTGGTTGCTGCCTCTGTCGTCTCCACTCGTCTTGCCCCCGCTGGTGGATTTGGGCGTCCCGGGGCTGGTCGTCCCTCACCGGTAGGCATCGGCAGGAACTTCTCCCATAGTCCCTTTAAGCCGTCTGATGGAGGTGGCGGAGCTAATCCCGGTCTGTGGGTTACCACTGGGATTCCCGGGGTGGGCTCCCTCACCTCGACGATTCGGATTGGGCGATCGTTCGGCCGACTTCCCGGGGCGAGCATCGACTCCCCTTGGCTGTGGGCGCGTCCGAGTTGGGCGAGGAATCGCACTTGAGTGTGTACGATTAGTTCCCTCGCAACGCGCCCAATGTTGACCTCGCCCAGTTCGTTGAGGGCCGCGTCGGCTGCGCTCACCATCATCTCCTCCACACGGATTGGGTCCTCGAGGTCTCGGGCCCTGACCAGTCTCCTCTTCATCCGGCCCAGAATCTCCGTGACCCTCGTCTGCGCGGAGTCCGGTAGGTGGAGGTACTGGAGTTTTTCCTCCATCCAGTCCGCGTTTCCTCTGATGATGGTCTCCATCCTAGGGTTCGGGTTGAGGTAGATAAATGATATTCGACATGAGTATGATATATGCTATGATATGTTCGAAAATGGTAAATGGTTACATAATACGGATTGCTCGTACCCCGGGGTGGGTATCACAATTAACGAGTTCATGCTACGATTTCCGAGGTCGTCCGCGTCTTCGTACGGGAGGTTCGTCTCCCCGCTTTTCGCTCGAAGCCGCGCGCTCGACTACCTGACGCACCACCGGTACGGCTTTCCTTGGGCGACCCCTGTTTCTCTTTTCGGAGATCGGGACACCCTGACTCTGTGGTCCTCTAGGAGGCCGCCCACGTCGTCGCCGTCTGGAGGCGCTCCCCACCTCGGAATCCTCGGTTTCCGATTGTGGGGGTGCGTCGACTGAGTCCGGGGTGTGTTCGGAGCTATCCCTTTCGCGATCTTCGTCGTTCGATTCGCCGCATGTCGCCGGCGGGTCGCACTTCGCCTCGATATCCTTCGGTGGCCGAGTGTCTTCGCCTTCTTCTTCCTTGGTCGCTTCGTAGAATGGTAGATCTTCGGCGTGTACCGTGGCTTCGATAGTCTCCTGGTGGCTGGCTATTCGGAAGGTATTCGCCCCCAGTTTTTCGATGATGATGTACGGTCCTTTATAAAACGGCGCCAAGCTAGCCGAGATTCCCTTTGCCGCGGACGAAAGGACGCGGTTACGGTACCATACCCAGTCGCCAACCTTGAATGGGACTTGGCGTCGCTTCTGATCGAACATTTTCGCTTGACGTTCCTGTTCATGTCGCCCCCTTTCCGTGGCCGTTTCGAATAGCTCGGGTAGATGACTCATGTGATCCGCCCAATCTTCCCGCGACTGATTTTCTTCGTTCTCCGCTCTTATTGCTTCCCGTTCGCGCCGGATCGTTGCAAGCGGCACTGGTTGTCTCCCATAATTCAACATGGCGGGGCTAACCTTGGTGGAGCTATGGACGGCGGTGTTAAGAGCGAAGCAGAGATCACGAAGCTTCTCGTCCCAATTCTTGTGCTGCTCCTCGAGGTATGATCTGATCATGGTCTTGAGAGTACGGTTGTATCTCTCCGTCAGATTCGCCCGTGGACAATAAATTGGCGTCAGGCCCCGCGAGATGCCGTTTCTATTGAGATATTCTTCCACCAATTTATTCTTAAACTCAGTGCCATTGTCCGATAGGAAGACCTCTAGCGTACCGTACCGTGTGACTATCTGATCGTGGAATTCTCGTACGATATTCTTAGCCGTGGCCTTTCGAAGGGGGATACATTCTACCCATCGAGTGAATAGATCCACGAACACCAAGATATATTCGTGCCCTCTCGGGCTTCGAGGAAAGGGTCCAGCTATATCCGCGGCTACGACCTGCCATGGTTTTTCCATTTGGCGGCGCCCCATCGTGCCGTAGGGTGGGCGCTGCTCCACCTTACATTGTTGGCATACCGTACAACTTTTCACATATTGGGCGGCGTCGTCTATAAGGGTTGGCCAGAAGTAAAAGCGGCATATCCGGGCGAGAGTCTTTTCCCGCCCAAGGTGCCCAGCCGTCAGGGCGTCGTGGCACTCAGCCATGATTGATTTCCTCTGTTCCTTGGGCACCGCTAGCTTCCATGCTTCTTCCTCATCGCCCAATTCACCGAGTTATGTGCCTGGGCGGTATGTATATAAATTTCCCCCCATGACTTTCCATGTCGGGTTCTTCTCCGGCTCATCCGCCACTGCCTGTAAGGTTTCCAGAAACCATTTATCCTGAGTGCACTCACTTCAGGTCATGGCACACAGGGTCGAGTCTTCCTCGCCATCCTCTTCATAAGCTCTTGAGAGGCAGTCGGGTACGTGATGTAGGGTACCTTGCGATGTTCCACCTCAAAGGTATATCCCTGTAATTTAAGCGCCCATCGAGCCAAACGGCTTTTCGGATTCTTCATGTTTCTCAGCCACTTAAGGCAACTATGATCGGTTATCACTTTGAAGTGATAACCTTCTATGTATGGCCGAAACTTCTCGATGGCCCATACGACTCCGAGGCACTCGCGTTCGGAAACCGAGAAGTTCCTTTCTTGCTGGCTCAACGTACAACTGGCAAACTCGATGACTCTTTCATTTCCTTCCACTATCTGCGTCAGTACCGCTCCCAAGCCTGTATCGCTCGTATCGGTGTGCAGTACGAATTCTCCCATCGGGTCGGGCGGTTGGAGGATTGGTGCCGTCGTCATCAATCTTTTTATCAAATCGAACGACGCCTGTTGCTCGGGACCCCATACGAATGGAAACTTCTTCCTTAAGAGCCTGTTGAGGGGTTCTGCGACTGTAGCGAAGTCATCTACGAATTTCCTGTACCATGAGGCTATACCCATGAAGCTACGGAGTTTTCTCACGTTCCTGGGGACAGGGAACTCTAGGATTGGGCGTACCTTCTCGGGATCGGGGCGTATCCCGTCTCGATTCACTAGCACGCCCAAATATCGCACCTCCGATTTACAGAAGGCACTTTTCTCCAAGCTTACGGACATGCCGGCTTCCTTGAGCGCCTCTAATACCTTTCGCAAGTGTTCCTTGTGTTCTTCGAATGTTGATGAGACAATTATTATGTCATCGAGATACGCGAAGGCGAAAGGGTTCATGTTAGGGCCGATTACCGAATCTACGGCCCGCTGGAAGGTCGCGCCGGCATATGAGAGGCCGAATGGCATTCTCACAAACTGGAAGTGGCCCATACCTGGTACTGTGAACGCCGTCACCGGCCGGGATTCCTTTTTCAGGTTGATTTGATGGTAGGCCGAATTGAGGTCGAGGGTTGATATGAACTTGGCATCCCTTAGTCTGCGTAAGATATCTTGCATGAAGGGAATGGGGTAAGCATCTGGTTTCGTGATCGCGTTCACCTCCCTTAAATCTACGCAAAACCTCCAGGTTCCGTCCCCCTTTTTGACCATCACTACGGGGCTTGACCATCCACTCTTGGATGGCTCGATGACCCCCGCCTTCAGCATCTCGTTAACCAGCCGATGCATTTCCTGTTCGACCTTCGGCGAAACCGGATAGTACCTTTGCTTAATCGGTCGAGCGCTCCCGACGTTGATTTCGTGCTCTACCCCGACGACACAACCTAGGAATTTCCCTGGTTTTGGCAAGATCTTGGAGACCATCTGGCTAATCTCTTCTTGTTGGGCATCCGTTGCTTCCGCGATGCCCACCGATGCTAGTTGAGCCAGTCCTTCGATGCTCGCCATCTCCATACGTATCCTGATCTTTTCGTCTTTGAGGAAAAGTTCATTATCTTCCGAGTCTATCACGGCTTTGAACGCTTTGATGAAGTTGACTCCAGTGTAACACTCGTCCGCCAACCTTGGGACGATTGCCACACGGATTACCTTTGTCACTCCACCTACCGTCATGGGCATGAGAACGTGACCTGATACGGATACCTTTGTACCATCCGGCAAACGACAGGAACCCGCATATTTCACCTCTAGTCTCAAGCCCAAGTGCGAAGCGATTTCCAATCCTAAATTACCTATCGTAGTGCAAGATGCTCCCGAATCGAATAAAGCTCTGATCCGGAATCCCCCTATTTTGATGGGCAAATACCATCTCGTCTCATCTTCGGGCTCGTATTCTTTGCTCCTGGGTCGATCTCGACTGTCGCCTTTGGCCGATCCGATAGCCGGTGGGGGCGGTCCTTTCTCCCTAGGCGCGCACTGGTTGGCTTGCTCCTTGCAAGTTCCTTCCTCCATGGCGCCCAAGGACTCTTGGTCATCCTTCCCCTCCTCCGGGTTCTCCTTTAGATCGGCGCCCGCGATGTCGAAGTCCCTATCCGTGGAACTCGATACCTCCATGCCCCCAGATGGTCGATTTATCACCTTGGATTCGCTATCCTCGCTCGTTTCTTGCGTGCTGATCTCGGTCGAATATTCACCTCTCACTCCTGATACTTTCACCAGCGCCTCAGCAGGGGTAACTACCTGGTTCGTCTGCGGGATATCCTCGTCCCACTGACTATCGGAGTGAGGGATCCTCTCTGTTTTTGGAACGGTAGGGACCCCCTCTAACCGTCCCGTGTCTCGTTTCCTGACTTTGGGCTCTCCTTACAGTCGGGGCAGTGCTTGATGCTGAAGCCCAACCTGCCACACCTTATACATGTGAGTGGCTTAGAGAAATCGATTTCTCGTCGGGATCCCTTCGGTTTCATTTTTGAGCCTTCACTTTTCTCGGGAGTTTTCGGTTTCTCCGCTGGAGCCCCGCGTAGACCTCTCCGATCTATCACTTTCGAGATTAGGCTCTCCAGCCCCTGTATCATCGCGGATGGTAAGGAGTGCTCCATCAGGCCCGCTATTTCCGGTACCGTTGATTCTTTCTTTCCCTCCTCATTCTCTTTCTCGCTCGACATGCCCGCTACCTTCGGCCGACGGTTGCTTGTCGTTGCTTCTCCGCCCAAGGGTTGATATGCCCACTCTGGGAAGAGGGAGGCCTTAGGTTCCAACAGCGTCCGTTTTTGTCGGGCGAAGATAATGTCGTTCTGCGCTTCCGATGCTAACCGGCAGAGCTCCCTAATGGATACTGCGTCTCTTCTTTTCACGTGAATCTTTATTTCGGGAAGTAGGTTGGAGTACATCAGCTCGAGTATCTCCGCCGGTGGCATCGGTGGATATAGCTTACTCACGATTGCCTGGAGCTTCGTGACGTAGACCTTGGCTGGCTCATTATCCCCCTGGTATCTCGATTGAGACTCTCTATTGAGCCTCTGCTGCTGTTGGACTGCTTTGTTATTATTTAGATACCAGGTGTGGGCTACCCCGGTGAGTACATCGGGTAGCCCGAGGAGCATTTCTTGTTCTGTGAGACCAGCTGCCAATCTTTGGGCTTCCAGCTTTTCCAGGAAGACATCTACACTCTGGTCGTCTCTTCCAGAGAATTTAACTTGCCAGCCTCTCACGATCCTCCCCACTTCTCGTGTGGTTGACAGGCCCATCGTCGTGTTCTGCGCGTAGCTGCCTGTGTGCCTCGTAAAACCGCCTTCAGCAGAGTTATTTGTCTTATTCTGCTGTCCACTCCCCTCCGAGGACCGTACCAGGGGGTCTTCCGGTATTCTGGGGTTCCATCGTGGTTGTTCCGTTGGTGGTGGTCTTTGCGGAGTGCTTCCTGGTATCATGGTGTCATAGTGCAGTGTCACCGTGTCCTGAAAGTTCACTGTTTTGCTGGGCAGCTGTTCTGTTTCTTTGCTTGGTGACGATGGTTGGTTTTCCTGGAGCAAGTGTATCTCGTTTTCTATATTGCCTATCCTTTGCAGAGCCCTAGTCATCCTGGATGTTTCCGTGGCTTGGGTAGCGCATATAGTTTGTGCCATTTGTGCTATCGATAACACGTACTGGCGCTCTCTTTCCATAGCCTTTTCGACTCTTCTAACAAGTAAGTTGATTTATTTATTTATTTATTCTTCTAGTAAGTCGATTTATCCATTCGTTCGTTACTTCCTTGATCTCTGCAGGGATTGTAACGGGGTTGCCCTTTTCGTTATATAGCGTGGGCATCTCCGTATCTGACGCTATCGAAGCTTGGTCTTCTTCGTGCTCGTCGCTTCTTGAGATCCTTTCCGCTCCTTTTGATAGGGATTGGCTCACTGATAGGTTGAGCTTGATTGCGATCTCATCATCGGTGAGTAGCCTATATAAGAGGTGGTTCTCGCGATCGGTTGCTCCTGTATCTTCCAGTGTTTTGCATTCCTTGGAGATGTAGGCGTATCTCTATTCGTTTCTTCGAATAGGGTCTTGGGCGATTACTTGGGCTGTCGTTTCATCGAAATCAGCCGATGTATAGTCGCCCATCAACCAACGCTGGAGTCTCTTTGCCCTGGTTGTTTTTTCACCGTCGCTTCTTAATTCCAAAGTTGCCAGAGTCTGATGTAGTCGATCGTCATCTAGATTACTTATCCACTCCTCTATTTCTGTTTCTATGTCATCCATGTCTTTCATGTTTGATGTTTTTCTATTTATTATTATCGGTGGATGTGCGCTGAGTTATCTTCAGTGATGTTTGTTGTGTGTGTGTGTGTACTTTTACCTTTCTTATTTTCGATACTATTTACAGAAATATCAAGAAAATTTGATCCAAAGTAAAAAAATTTTAATCCGTTAGGGTAATTAAATTTTAATTATTACTGTGGCATTCACCATGAGGTTTCTTAATTTGCCTTTTCTACGCTGGTTTTACAATTATCCTACCTATTAATTTTCACTTACTGTTTGTAGGTGAAAATTTGTTAGTTTTTCTCGGCGTAATTATTTGTGTAAATTTGTCGTCGTACAGTGAGCAGTTTTCTATTTTTAGATTTTCTATCAATAATTTTTAACGAAAATTTGAATATTTAAAAAAGAAAATTTTATTGAATCGAACAATTTTCTCGCGCCGTGATGTTTTTGCCGAGAGAGCGTGCTTAATTTGAATTGGTTTATTTTCCAAAGAGGAGGAATTAGATATTAAATAATTAATTTTAATATTATTAGATGTTATTAATTAAATAATAAATAATAATCAATATTTATTATTGAATACTAATGTATTTGTATCGGTATTATTCGCTGCTTTATGCTATGCGGCTAGCCTGTTGCCGCTGTGTTTTGCTCGCTCTCTCTCTTCGCGGCTTATGACGTCACGGCGTCGGAGTTTCTTGAGCGCGCTACCGTATTACAAGCTTGCGCGCTCACTTTACCGTGCTCACTGTATACTTCTCTGGCCTCGAAATTTTGTTTGGGTTAGTAAACACTCTCGGTCTTACAATGGTCTGTTTATTTCGTGGCCAGAGTACGCTTGACAAATTTTATCGCTTTGAAACCTCGTGGTGTTTCCTTTTACACACACACACGCTTTCTTTTTAATTTAGCGCGAGTCTCTCTCTCTCTCTCTCTTGGAATTTTCATCGTGCGCGCCCTATCAATTCTCTTGTCGGGGTTTGTCCTTTTCCTTATGCTTTGTTTCCGTTGGGTTGGGCGCCACTGTAACGGTTGTTGATTTCTTCGGAAGTAAATCGCCGTCCGTTAACAAAATATCTATGTCACCGCCGTTTTCCTCTTTTGGTTAGCTTTGTGCTGGACGCGCAGCCTGAAAACGAGCGCGAAAGCACGGAACAATACGAAAGAGCGGTGGTTGTAGGTTCTTAGAAAACGTTGCGAGGGAGAAGGGAACGTAGAGAGAATTCGGTGCTATCGAATGAATACGCCGATTTACTCAGTATACTCACAGCGGATTTTATTCGTTACTTATTTACATGTTAGCGCACATTCCCTATTGACCGAGAGATTCGCATCGCACAGCCTAATCATACGTACGCGTGAGAGAGAGACAGACAATAATATTATGAATGGCACGCAGCCGACGCAGTTTATATACGCTCGCTTCCCGGAACTCTCGCATGCGACATTGATACAACGGAAGAAACTTACGCGGGCGAACGCTGCTGCAGACAGCTACGCCTTGGGTTTCGAACCTAAATGCTCGGTCGACGTCGCCCAGAGTCACCGAGGGTGAGTGTTCTGCCGACCTGTCCTTATGGGTGGTGGGCGACGTATCGAGGCCCTCGAGTCGTACGGTGATCTTGAATCGGCTCCCGTTGATCCTCGCTCGTAGTTGATCTCTCCGTGCACTGACAAAATTCGTTTCGCATCGTTTTCGCTGGTCACCGCACAGAACCGATTCTCCTGTATTCGACTTTTTCCACACCCGGAAAACAAAAGGACTTCGAGCGTGCCTTGCTCGCTTGCCGGTCTCCCGTGTACTCTCTCGAGCCCGCGTGTCGTAGCTATCTCTCTCTCTCTTTCTCGCTGCGCGGGTCTTTTGCGCATGGCGCGCTATTTCAAATCTCGCTCATCCACCTCTTAACGAGCCTGCTCGTTACAATGTACATGATTGTACGTTAACTGATCCGTGACATGGTATGAACAAACTATTTTCCAATCAATAATTTGAAGCTCAAGTTAACAATTAAATGTTAACATTGGATATTTTAAATGTTTATGGTACCTAGAATAATTCAGTACAATTCATTATGTTCTAATTTTAATTCATTTTTATTATGTCAATTTTCAAATTTTATGAATGAACAAATTCAAGATTTAATTCAATAGCAGACCAAAAATTTTACGTAACTGCTGTCCATAACAATCATTTCCCCTCATTCCATGAAAAAAAAACGTATTATATTTTTACAATAAAATATTAGATTAATTAGTATATTCTTAATTTATTGTTTTACCACTTCTACGAATAAATTTACCACTCGGCTCAGATAAGGAGGTTAAGTAATTTTGTGCTCTTGGTAAATATTGATGTGCTCTAATTTATTAATTTTTATAACAAATGTGTTATCTACTAATGAACAATAACTATTAAAAATATAAACAATAACTATTAAAAATTAATAAATTTCGAATTGACAAACCATGCTGTCGTAAATCTCCTGTTCTTGTTAATTTTGCCCCCTTTACAGTTGTAATTGCTTAAATTGCATTCAGTAATAAATCAACTTTATAATTTCGATCAATTAGTGTTCCAAACTTCTCATTGTTATCATTTTTCGATCTCGGCGTGAATTCACATCGTAGCCATCCTTTTGTCCCTATAAATTATTTATAATTAGATGGTTTTATAGTAAGAGGGGTGATATCTACTATTCTTTGTAATATCTAATTCGTTGTGATACTGATGTAATACGTACCGTGTATTAAACCTCTGGTTGAAGGTATCTCCGAGAATTCAATAATATTTGGTGTTGCGTCTTTGTGGTACTAAAAATCTTCAAAGCATTTAATTGTTGAATAAAATTGTATTGTTATTTTGAAAGGCATGTTTTCCATTCCATAGTTTTTAGATTTTTAAAGTAACAATTTTTCCATTACGATATGTTGGAATAATATTAATCAGTTAGTTATTTTACTTTAAAGCTATGTTTACAATTCATATTTTCAAAATTTTCTTGTCTTACTTATCATTAAATGTACTATAACGAGAAAAACTCGTTAACATCCTCCGTCACCGTCGTGAAAAGCCGTCGCAGCCTGTGCTGCCTTACCGTGCGAGACGGCGCACTGTACGCGTATCTGCGAAAGAGTGAAACAGTGCGCGAACAAGCAAAACCGCGAGCACTGTAGTTCAGTCAAGATAAGCTTGAAATAGATCGTGTTATAGAAGTGGAAGCAAATTGGATATATGGTAAGTCGAGGTCAAAAAAACCGATTCTCTAATTTGCAGCACTCTAGGTTAAGTGGTTCTATGAGAAATTAATTTTTGAAAGTTAATTTTCACTATATCTCGAGAATGGCTGAAGCTACGATAAAATAACGCGTACCAATCGAAAGAGAGTAAATTTTTACGCAAAAATAGATATTCAAATCCATTTCGATAAGTGTAATATTTTGGAATAAAAAATGAATAAGCAATTTTATTATTGTGAGGTAAGAGGGGACAGTTGCGCTCTCTCTCTGTCACCCCTCTCAGTACGCGCAAATACGTATAGTCGATACTAATCGGTAAGACCCCGGTCCCATAGCTACGTACGAATGCGGACGGATACGGACGCGAATCGCAACTCTAGTAACATTACTAAAAATATCTAGTTTGATTATTTAGTATCAACACTACCGGCAGTGAGCAAAAGTAACTGTTGTTTAAAACTGTAGCGCCGAACGTACTACATTTAATGTTCAAATGTCAAGTCTACAATTTACTTTTCAAATTCTCATGAATATTGCTTCTTGATGAGTATGCTAATGTAAAAAAAGCTTTTGGGATGATTAATACATATCATTTATATATATTTTCTTTTCTTCTCATATATTCAAGTACTTCCATAAAATTAAGGCCTAATTCCACTAATTATAGTTGAAAGTCTATCAATTCTCTATCATTTGCCATCTTATAGACTGCAATAATGTAAAGGTTAGATAAGCGTTCATTAAATGTGGTACGTTCGGTGCTACAGTTTTAAACAACAGTTACTTTTGCTCACTACCGATAGTGCTGATATTAAATAATCGAACTAGATATTTTTAGTGATGTTACTAGAGTTGCAATTCGCGTCCATATCCGTCCGCATCCGTACTTATCTATGGGACCGGGGCCTAATGTTCGGCCCTCCAGCCGACTCTGGATTCCTCTTTTTTGATCTTTCCATGCATTTAAAATGTTCGCTACTTGCACATGATGAAATTGATTTTATAGTTTAAAATGAATAATAATATTTTCTTATTTAACTGATAGTAATTATATATATATATATATATATATATATATAGAGAGAGAGAGAGAGAGAGAGAGAAAATAATGTTTAAATAAATGATAAAATTTGTAATAATGGAAAGAAGGGAAATAGTGAGAGCTGGAAATACACTTAATTTTAATTATATTCAGCAACGTTTCCTCAGCACATTTGCTGACCTCTTCAGGCTTTATTAACAGAAAAACAACAAAGTATTAACAATAAAGTTGCAAATGTAATTTTAATGGCATATAATTATATGTATATGTGTGTACCTGATTTCTCTCGTAGTTAAATTATTATAGGCTAAAACGAATAGCTCGTAGCCAGTCACGTTACGATTTAGTAAGAAAACAAGTATTTCAACACACACATATGATTTTCTTCATTTATGCACAGGGATGATCGGGCAAGCGTAAGGTTAATTGTAATAACCCAATAACTGCAATATCTAATAACTCGATAACCTCAATAACCCGATAACCCCAATAATTCAATAACACCAATATACATCCCAAAAAAATTGTAGGGTCAAACAACAGTGACCTTGAGCTTAAACTTCAGGTTGATTTCAATGTCGACTTCATATATTCAAAGCTTTCATGAGAAGTGTCATTTTCCATTTTGTGGGATAACATGTAATTTTCATTCTTTTTTCTGGTGTGATTCCGGACAAGCCTACAAAGTTTCAACTAAATTGTTTAATAACACTTTTTTAGTATTGTTTATGACAATAGTGATTCGCGAACAGTCCTTCTCAGGATAGTTCAAGTGTAATTTTCTCAGTCGACTTAAAAGGATATGCCGGATTATTCGAGAAACGAAATTGTTGATATTCTGTTGTCTCTCGGGGCATGTCAAGGCCGATATCGTGCTGCGGCAAGGTATTACCCGCAGCACCCAGCTATGTAATCAATACCTTGCCTTCATTGGCTGGGTAATCGATACCTTACCTTCATTGGCTGGGTAATCAATACCTTGCCTTCACTGGCTGGATAATCAATACCTTATGAACCTCACCCTTGCTCCGGTGGGATGGGGGGGGGGGTGAGCCGTTCCCCCAACATAATACTTTATCTAAACGTAGAATTTCCCGCTCTTTTCGAATCCAGGATAAAAAATGGGGGTCCTTATAATTCAAAATATCTATTGGTTATTGGGTTATTGGGGTTATTGGGGTTATCGAGTTATTGGGTATTGTAGTTATTGGGTTATTACAATTAACCTTACCCTTGCCTGAACATCCCTGTGCATAGATGAAGAAAATCATAAAGAGCCCAGCCGGGTAAGCATGTGAAAAGTGCCCTTAGACCTTTCGAAAAAGTGACAAAGCCCAATGTTCCGGCTTATAATGAAACCCCCTCTGCCATATTTTCAGACCCATATTGACCCATGGGGCAAAATGGGACACTATTTTGTGGTTTTAGGTTTTTTGACAATAGCTCGGTTGGTTGTGAAGATACCTAAAAACTGTAAATACAAAAGTTGTAGGGTTTTTGAAGAGCTACAAACCTATAAACACCAAATTTTTTTTAGCGCGAAATTCAAATTTTTAAAAGCATTCGAAAATTCCAATTTAACGCCAATTTTGTCCATTCGTACCTGCAACTCCGAAAAAAATCTTGAATGTTTCTCATAGATAGGAGTACATGTGTGAATTTTTTCAGATTTTTATAGGTGGTAGAAGGTACCTAAAAAAAATGAAAACCACTAAAAACGAATAAAAAATCCAGTTTTTCGATTCTAGCTCTTTTTGGTTTCATTCCACGATAAAATCAATAGCGCCATCGTATTATACGTTAAAAAATACGTCGAAAACATGCATAACACTTTTATCATCAGACCCATTACACCTTAAGAAATCGACGACTAAACTCCCAATCTTAGCCTGCCCACATGTAATACATGGAAAATCGAAGGTCGCACGTTTCATTGTCGATTTTTCATTACGCGGTAGAGCTAACGATGAAAGTATGATACATGTTTTCGACGTATTTTTTAACGTAAACACAATGGTGTAACTGGTTTTATGGTAGGCCTAATCCCGAAAACGATAAAAGCGAAAAACTAGTGGAAAGCAGCTGCTTTCCAGTAGTTTTTCGATATTTTTTTGACTATAGCACTTTGCAATTACATTCTACTATAAAACCAATCGCGCCATCGGGTTCTACGTTTAAAAATACATCAGAAACATACATCATACCTTTATTATTAGTATCATTATACGACGAGAAATCGACTATTAATCTCTGAAACTCCGTTGAAAGGCTGAACCCAATATTATTATCATTCCTGGCTACATGCATGACTTATGTTTACTACTCGTACCTTGATAATGATAAAAAAATATTATTTCCCTGTTCACGACGAAGTGCTAAATATTTTAGGATGTTCTTTGTGAAAAAAATCTGTAGGATTTTTCATCAGATTTTTGCACTATTTGGTACTGCGGCACTGTTGAATAAACCACGTAGTTTCAAAATCCTTTTTACTTACTTTTATTTTGCACCCGAATCTCCGATAAAAAAATATTGATTTCCTGTTCACGACGAAGTGCAAAAAATTCTAGGATTTTTAAAAGTGATAGAAAACTATTAAATATTTCCAAAACTTAAAACAACGGTATTCCATCGACTATTCGATCGCAGTGCTGCCCTGGTGGCCATTTGCGAAACGGTACCTTGCCACATTAAAAGAACCTCCCCCTCCACGAGATACTCCGGACCTGTCTATACTACCGTGCTCGATTCTCACCGCTGATAGTTTATGAATTCGCCATAAACCGTATAGCGCTACGAGCGCTTGGGTCTGTATGCAGCACGGTCTGTAGGTCTAGTCAGAAACATGAAACATGGACATGAGTAGACATGAGTGAGTTCTGACTTCTTTTCTGTGTTTTATCTTATCTTCTTATTATTATTTTTATTTTTTCTTATCTCGTGGAGGGGGAGGTTCTTTTAATATGGCAAGGTATCGTTTCGCAAATGGCCACCAGGGCAGCACTGCGATCGAATAGTCGATGGAATACCGTTGTTTTGAGTTTTGGAAATATTTAATAGTTTTCTATCACTTTTAAAAACCCTAGAATTTTTTGTACTTCGTCATGAACAGGAAATCAATATTTTTTTATCGGAGATTCGGGTGCAAAATAAAAGTAAGTAAAAAGGATTTTGAAACTACGTGGTTTATTCAACAGTGCCGCAGTACCAAATAGTGCAAAAATCTGATGAAAAATCCTACAGATTTTTTTCACAAAGAACATCCTAAAATATTTAGCACTTCGTCGTGAACAGGGAAATAATATTTTTTTATCATTATCAAGGTACGAGTAGTAAACATAAGTCATGCATGTAGCCAGGAATAATAATAATATTGGGTTCAGCCTTTCAACGGAGTTTCAGAGATTAATAGTCGATTTCTCGTCGTATAATGATACTAATAATAGAGGTATGATGTATGTTTCTGATGTATTTTTAAACGTAGAACCCGATGGCGCGATTGTTTTTATAGTAGAATGTAATTGAAAAGTGCTATATTCAAAAAAATATCGAAAAACTACTGGAAAGCAGCTGCTTTCCACTAGTTTCTCGCTTTTATCGTTTTCGGGATTAGGCCTACCATAAAACCAGTTACACCATTATGTTTACGTTAAAAAATACGTCGAAAATATCTATCATACTTTCATCGCTAGCTCTACCGCGTAATGAAAAGTCGACAATGAAACGTGCGACCTTCGATTTTCCATGTATTACATGTGGGCAGGCTAAGATTGGGAGTTTAGTCGTCGATTTCTTAGGGTGTAATGGGTCTGATGATAAAAGTGTTATGCATGTTTTCGACGTATTTTTTAACGTATAATACGATGGCGCTATTGATTTTATCGTGGAATGAAACCAAAAAGAGCTAGAATCGAAAAACTGGATTTTTTATTCGTTTTTAGTGGTTTTTATTTTTTTTAGGTACCTTCTACCACCTATAAAAATCTGAAAAAATTTACACATGTACTCCTATCTATGAGAAACATTCAAGATTTTTTTCGGAGTTGCAGGTATGAATGGACAAAATTGGCGTTAAATTGGAATTTTCGAATGCTTTTAAAAATATGAATTTCGCGCTAAAAAAATTTGGTGTTTATAGGTTTGTAGCCCTTCAAAAACCCTACAACTTTTGTATTTATAGTTTTTAGGTATCTTCACAACCAACCGAGCTATTGTCAAAGAACCTAAAACCACAAAATAGTGTCCCATTTTGCCCTATGGGTCAATATGGGTCTGAAAATATGGCAGAGGGGGTTTCATTATAAGCCGGAATATTGGGCTTTGTCACTTTTTCGAAAGGTCTAAGGGCACTTTTCACATGCTTACCCGGCTGGGCTCTTTAACCCCTACATGACCTTAGGCGAGGGGGGGGCGTTAACCGAACCCCACACATAATACGTTATCTAAACGTAGAATTTTCCGCTCTTTCCGAATCCGGGATCAAAAATATGGGTTCCTATTCAAAAAATGACATTGACCTTCAAATGACCTTGAAAATAAATCTCAAGGTCAAATCGGAATTCACAGGAAGGTTGACCCCATTGTCTCAAACAACTGTTAGCTGAACAATTTTTTTGTACAACGCCAACCGTCGAAAATTTCGGGATGGTTCCTTTAAAATGGGACACCCTGTATAATGTAAGCCGATGTGCAACATTTCGGATATTCTACGTTTCTTATAATTCTTTTCATAATCCAATATCTTAGCTTTGTCCCATGTTATGTCGTGGTCGACTTCCCAGATACGCTCTGTTTGGTCTACACTTGCGCGTGTATACCGGGATAAGCGTGTGTATTGTAGAGAAAGTTTTGGCGCGCGTGATTTTAACTTGGGTAAAGTGCGATCCAAACGCAACAGTACCTCGATTGAAAAAAAAGGGAAAACGAAGTGCGACTTTTGCCACAACGACGATTGAAGAAGGGGGAACGGTTTCACGAATACTAGGTAATGAAAGAAAAGATACAGAAATGATTTTGACTTACTTTTAATTTTTTTGTTTTGTTTCATTGTTTAGACTCTTTTACACAATGATAATCGCAGCTTTGCGCGCTTGCGATGAGTTCAAGTTCTCTTGGCGTACGGTGGTGTGAGCTTAGTCGTCTCTCAACCCTTCGCCAAGACTTTATTGTGAAGTTGGCCCTATTTTCCTCGTTGGCAGGTGGATTTTCTTGTCCAATCTTGGCGGTGTTAATTGAACTGGAGGCGTGGATTTTCCGAGGCGAGCGGGGCGGAGCGAAAATGAAGGTTTGGGTCTCTCTTAAGAGATGGACCCACTCGTATCATTTTGGTCAAAATTTTAGCAACTATTATTAACAATAATTGCGCGCAAAGCAACGATCAATTAAATTACTTAAAACTAATCATAGGAATATATAATTATATTCTAATATAAAAAACAAATATGGTCCAAAGTTCACGCGTTTATTACTTCATTCTTTAGTTTGGTATTATTTATTTAAAAAGTTCAAACCTTTTGTCTAAGGGAAGAAGAATCCGTAACTATCATGAACTTTTATCATATTCTCAAGTTAAAATTGGTTAATATTTAAATAATCTATGCAAGGGAGAATTCAACAATATTCTCTTTCACTTTATACACTTAAGCCTAAAGATAACTCTAATAATAAAATAAATGGAGTAATTATAATAATATCGCGTAATACAAATATAAATGAAATTATATTTAAAATTTACGCCCGTGTTTTCCTGTTTTCCTGGCCTAACTATGCTTAGAATAAAAAAGTTGAAAAAAGGTAATCTAATGGTATAGTGGCGATCTATAAAATGACATAAAAATATTTTGGATATCGCAATATTTATTTTTAACTTATTTCAATGCTCAAATTTAGAAAACTGAAAAAGTGAGTTTAGAAGGGAAAAAATGCGAAAAACAGGATGCAGATCGTAATTTTACGACTTGCTCCTGGGGCGAACACGCGTGTACGCGCATCGGCCTAACTAGGGAACCACCCCAACCCTCCACCTCCAATTTTTCTGCAATTGAGATATGTTATAGTTCGTAAAAAAATAAAAGACCCGTATTTTTTTTATCGGCGGAAAAAGCTATCTAAGAGATAAAACCCACCCCCAAAAAACAGCCCCAAAAGCAGTTCTATAGCAATATCTTTAGTTGTAATGAATATTTTTCTATGAAACAAAAAAACACAAGATACTTATAAAGAAAAGTAACAGACACACATCAATTTGGTCCCCGGGGGTTGCAACCCCTACGTTGTATAGAGGAAATACTGTATTTTTAAGTGTATTTTTACCTTACAAAATAAAAAAATTATGTTAAAAAAATTTTAAAAATGATATTCTGGTAGAAAATGATAAAACAAAATTGACGTGTTTCGGGGTTTTCTTATTATCTATTATTTCGAGGGTGAACTACCCCTTCATGTTATTAATACAATATAAGCAGTTGTTAATCGTAGATTATGCTGGTTATTTTATGTTCTATGACGCTCAAAAAAGCCAAACACATGTATACTTTTGTTCTGCCGAATAAACTATTTAGAGGGTGAACTCTACCCCCGAAATTTACCCCTCAAAACCATTTTATAGCGTAATTTTCGTATTTTACGCACAGTTTTCGACGAAACAAACTCTAAAAAATTATTTTAAAAAATTTCAGCTAAATATAAGGATTTCGTCTACAGGGGTTGCAATCCCCTAAGTCGCCTGAAAGTAAAACTATGTTTTCAAATATTTTCTTGCAAAATGTTTTCAAAAGAAATGAAGTTTATGAAATTCCGTTTAAAATCTAACCCAAAGGATACAGTCTCCGTCACCAGGGGCTGCTACCCTCCCACTGGAGAGTGAACAGAGCATTTATTTGTTACCCTGATTCCCTACCACTCCGAACCCAATTTCCTTAAACCTCGAGCTAGTTATCCTGCCACACTATAAACTGTAAATCCTACACCCGAATTTCATCAACCCTCGAGCGGGTTACCCTGCCACGTTGTAACCCCAAACTCTTAACCCCAATTTCCTTAACCCTTGAGCTGGTTACCCTGTCACGCTGTAACCCCAAACTCTTAACCCCAATTTCTTTAACCCTCAAGCTGGTTACCCCGCCACGCTCTAACCCCGAACTCCTACACTCGAATTTCATCAATCCTCGAGCTGGTTACCGTGCCACGCTATAACTCGTAACTGCTACAACCCAATTTCATCAACGTTCGAGCTGGTTACCCTGCCACGCTGTAACTCGTAACTCCTACACCCCAATTACATCAACCCTCGAGTTGGTTACCCTGCCACGCTGTAACATCAAACTTTTATCCCCAATTTCATCAACCCTCGAGCTGGTTACCATGCCCTTTCCAATCTTTTAGTCCAAAACCCGGTTCTCTGTTATTCATAATCCCAATTTCGACATATTTGTAATATCTCCGAAGTAAAAGACATAGGTGAAATACTTGTAGAAGATAACGTTAAATTTATTTTATTTTTATGTTATATTTACGTTATATTAATTCGTCATTTAATCTGATATTGAGATTACATTTTTTGAATATAAAAAGACGATCCGTGCTCATTATCACTATATTGTAAACAATAATGATACTCTATAAATAAATGCTGTAGACATATTAGTTTCTTGCACCATGCACATTTTATAATTGCTATTTTCTCTCAAATCTCGCAGATAGGGTGTTTTAAAATTTCGAAGCAATATTCAACAGGATTGTCGAACGAATCAGGCTTTTTATTCAAGTACCCAATTTTATACCAAGCATATTTAAATACGCTTTTGAATCTAGGTGAAGATGATTGATCATGTGTGATAGACTGTAATTTTATAATATAATTCCTCTCATGTAAACTGATGTCTGTTCCGAATAAAATAATGGCATCAGATATTTTTCTTACAAAGTTTTTCCAAAATCGAAAACCGAATACATCCTGTGGTTGAATTTTGCCAGTCGTACCGTTAGGAATTGTCATCAATAGAAAATTTGTATCTGCTGGTGTCACTTCTCTTACAGTTCGTTCTCACTGTCCACTCCATGAGTCTAGTAATAAAACTGCTATTTTCCCACAGTTAGGAAAAAATACATGTTGCAACCATGTTTGCAGTAATTCACTCGTCAGCTTTCTTTATGCACTTGCTCGTAAAAATATATTAGGTGCATTGAATAGGGTGCATAAAAAGGGGTGATAGCAATGTACCTTCTGCAGATATTGTCGATTAAATCGTATAGCTATACGTAGGTGATGATACTGATTGTACGATTGATTCGACGGTCTTCTTACCTTTTTCGCTCAATGTTCTGCCAGTATGCATTTCTAAATTGAATCCACTTTGATCGGAATTATATATGTAACTTGCACTGTTGGTTGATAATTCTGTTTTAATGAGGTTGATAAAATTTTGACAATCTAACTTTAAACTAGCCTCATTTTCAACAGATACTTTAGTCACATATTTAGTTATTTTACGCGATACAATAGTATTGCGTAGTGAATAGTGTATGAATATCCAATTGGGTAAAGTTTTAAGCCAAGGCATATCTAACTCATACTTTTTTGTAAAGCCCATCTTTTAAGATCTAAATCATCCACTGTTAACTTCCGAATTAAAGCATCTTTGAGTTGTTGTAAAGTATATTCTGAAACTTTAAACAGATTCTCTCTTTTGGTCCCGCCTGTCAAAATTTGCTGTTTCCATGTTCTCAACTAACGTTCTGACGAAACTTGTTTATATTTACTCTGGACGGAACTGAAAGACAGTTTCTTTTTCTTACCACTTTCCCAGTATTCAACAGCTTTTCTTTTATATTCATCGTCGAGTACCGTATTCGTTACCGTACGAGTAGGTACCTCGGCATAGTCTACACCATGTATTTCTTCAAATTGATCGTCAATTACTTCTGGATTAATTTCAAAATCATTATCCAGGAAACATAAGTTCTCACTTGTCTCACATTCAATACCTAATTCGTTTCAATGCTTTCTCAATATATCTTCAACATAATCATGTAGCTGCTTCTCTGCATCACCTTCAAATGACCTTGAAAATGACCCTGAAGGTCGAAGTTAAGGTCACCACAAGATGCCCCTCTCAAAATGCAATAACTTTTGTCTACATCATTTTTCTCTAAACTATACCAATCTTAGGTCAGTTAGGTGGAAAGATTAAGAAAATATAACATTGAACTTTACGTGATGTTGGGGGCGACCTTGGTGGTCATCCAGACCCCACGTATAATAGATCATCTGGACGTAGAATTTTCCGCTCTTTCTGAATTCGAGGTCAAAAATGGGGGTTTCTATTTAAAAAAACAAAGTTGACCTTCGGATGACCTTGAAAATGACCTTCATGGTCAGAGTCAAGGTCACGCGATTATGTCCCCCTCGGAGTCCAGCAACTTTTGTCTGAAACATGTTTCACGCATCCTTACCTGGAAAAAGATTTCTGGGTGCTTCGATTAAAATGGTCCACTCTGTATACTGTAAGTGAACAAAACATGTTTTGAAGTTGGCACCACACAAACCGAAATCAAATCAAGGTACCCGAGGTTCCTCCACTGTTAGATCTTGGCTTATCACATACGTCAACGATTGTGGTTTCTATCAAGGAAAAAAACAGTTGCAGTTCCAATCTTGCTATTTGAACCACATGAACTGCATTCGTTGATTGTGGTTTCCACGTCATGCCACAGTTTGATTTTGTTTTGCCACGCACATACTCGAGTGTGTTTAAGGTGGAAAATAAGAGTAACATTATCTCATGTCAGTATTTTTATATTGGCTGAAACCGCCTCGCGAAATACGTACATATACCTATTAGTATAGTAAAATCAGTTTGTCTAATGAATTTTTTCGTAATAACATAATATTCGAATTTCCTCAGGGATAGTAGTAATATTTGTTGAACATAATGATTTAAAAATGAAATTCCCCGTAGCTATTTCGAACTTCAAAAATTTGCATGATTTCGTAGTTGCATTTGCTATTTCCTACCTATACATAAATATACGTAATTAATTAAACGTTATCTTCTACAAAAAATGTGCATATGTCCTTTTATTTCAAGATACTATAAATATTTCGAAATCGGGATTATGAATGACAGGGAGCTGGGTTTCCGGATTTCAGAAAATTGGAATGCAGGAGTTCGGGGTTACAGCGTGGTAGGGTAACCAACTCAAGGGTTGATGAAACTGGGATGTAGGAGATACGGGTTATAGCGTGGCAGGGTAACCAGCTCGAGGGTTGATATAAATTGTGGTGTAGGAGTTCGGGGTTACAGCGTGGCAGGGTAACCAGCTCGAGGGTTGATGAAATTGGGGTGTAGGAGTTACGGGTTACAGCGTGGCAGGGTAACCAGCTCGAGGGTTGATGAAACTGGGGTGTAGGAGTTACGGGTTATAGCGTGGTAGGGTAACTAGCTCGAGGTTTAAGGAAATTGGGTTCGGGGTGGTAGGGGATCAGGTTAACAAATGAATGCTCTGTTCACTCTCCAATGAAGGGGTAGCAGCCCCTGGTGACGGATACTGTATCCTTTGGGTTAGATTTTAAACGGAATTTCATAAACTTCATTTCTTTTGAAAACATTTTGCAAGAAAATATTTGAAAACATAGTTTTACTTTCAGGCGACTTAGGGGGTTGTAACCCCTGTAGACGAAATCCTTATATTTAGCTGAAATTTTTTTAAATAATTTTTTAGAGTTTTTTTCGTCGAAAACTGTGCATAAAATACGAAAATTTCGCTATAAAATGGTGTTGAGGGGTAAATTTCGGGGGTAGCTTTCACCCTCTATATAGTTTATTCGGCAGAACAAATGTATACATGTGTTTGGCTTTTTTGAGCGTCATAGAACATAAAATAACCAGCATAATCTGCGATTAACAGCTGCTTATATTGTATTAATAACATGAAGGGGTAGTTCACCCTCGAAATAATAGATAATAAGAAAACCCCGAAACACGTCAATTTTGTTTTATCATTTTCTACCAGAATATCATTTTTAAAATTTTTTTAACATAATTTTTTGATTTTGTAAGGTAAAAATACACTTAAAAATACAGTATTTCCTCTATACAACGTAGGGGTTGCAACCCCCGGGGACCAAATTGATGTGTGTCTGTTACTTTTTTTTATAAGTATATTGTGTTTTTTTGTTTCATAGAAAAATATTCATTACAACTAAAGATATTGCTATAGAACTGCTTTTGGGGCTGTTTTTTTGGGGTGGGTTTTATCCCTTAGATAGCTTTTTCCGCCGATAAAAAAAATACGGGTCTCTTATTTTTTTACGATCTATAACATATCTCAATTGCAGAAAAATCGGAGGCGGAGGGTTGGGGTGGTTCCCTAGTAAGTTCTTTTTATAGAGTTTCCACGCGGCCTTCGATTTCTCTTTCCAGCTCGGCTCCTAGGAATTTTCGGATACACGGCTCTCAAGTCGTTTCGAATTTTAGAGAGTTGAGAGGATTTTATATTACATCATTTATTTGCCGCTCTTACAACTAAACATTGAAATTTACGTAAAATTGATTAAAATGTAAAAAGAAAATAAATTGCTTTTCAATAATGCTTTTCAAGTATTGCTTTTCAAGGATATCACAAATAAACATTCGAAGCTTTTTCCTACAAACTTACACCTTATTCATTAGGTTTATTTGATGAAAAAGACCTTACTAGAAAAACACCAAAAGCAAAACTATACGATTCATTAAAATCTTGAAACAATGAACTACTGGATTTAAATGTGACTTAGTAGTAGATGGCGGTTGGTTATTGCACGTTGTAGTATGGCCCCACAGTTAAATATATGGAGAAGTTTTTGAATTGTACGTGTTATACATTTTCAGACACTTTGGAAGTGAAGTCACAATCGTTTTTGATGAATATAATAAAGAATTTGTAGGAGTAAAATCATATAAAAGATAATGTAGGGGAGAAAAAAATGTTGGAGCTGATGTAGACATTTCGACAGATAACATGATATCCATTATTCAAATGACATTTCTTTCAAACATTCCTAATAAATTGAATTTTGTCGAGTTACTTACAAAATATTTGGAACAAAATAGTATTTAAACGAAAATATCAGAGGAAGATGCAGATACAGTTATTATTCGAACGGGTATAGAATTAATTATTTCAGTTGAGTGGGCAAACGAAATCAGCTTGGGGAAAATTTCTTACAATTTACTACGTTCAGAAATTCCATTCAGTAAAAGACAGAGATGTTTAAAATTCTTGGGAAAATAATTTTCTTTATGAATTTTTTACGAAGAAGCTAAAGATGGGCAAATAAATCTGAAAACATAGGTGCATTATTAAAATCTTTCGATTCGTATATTTTTTATTAATTTAACGTTAATTATGCAGACCAGAACGGGGTAGGTGTGTGTACAAATTTGGTCGCGTATATAAGGCTGCATTTAAGAAAGTCCCCAAATTACCTATGACAATTCGAAGAGTCTCGTTAAACTGACTAATTTCGTGTTGGCAGTTTGGAGCGTGCGCCGAACTGCCAGAAAAATCGCCGAAATGACCAATACTACTTAAAATACTCGCCAAAGTAACCACTTCCAATATATATTGAAATATATACACACACACATATATATATATTGTAACGGGGTAAAACCGTTTAATTATTTTATTCGCGCAATTATACTAAAGGGACGCGCGTAATTATTTAGGCTCAATACATAAATCGGAGAGCATGTGGAAACGTGCGTCAGTCAACCGGTAATTGTAAATAACCTATAATAAATTGAGTGGAAGCTATGAGGTGTAAGCGAATCGAAAAACACTTGTTAGTAATACGAACTAAATCTTTTATTATTCCTCAAATACTACACAAAGTCGGCCCGCGCGTTTGTTTACATCTACGCTCGCTCATCGACAACACGTATTGCCGGGACGCTCGCTGCTCTTTGTTACTAGAGCCGCTACATGCACGCTTCGAATATCGGAAATTAGTTATTAATCATGCACCCGCGATCGCGATATTAAGCTGGCCAGCATACCTTATTATTGCAGGCGATCGAAGGAAACACGGATAAATCGCACAGAGCGGAACTGTTTTTGAATGTTTGTCGCCGGTCGCGAACGCGCGCACACGGATATGGTTTCGACCTCGATGGCGAAACCTCCCACACACTTTCTTAGCCTGGCTCCGAACTGGCAGCTGGATGGCACCTTGGCGGCTACAATCTCGGATAACTGGATAACTGGCTGTTGCTGCTTTAGCGTGTTGATGTTGACGGCTCGTGAATCAGCGATAGCGATAGCGAAAGCGGGCGGACTCAATGGTAGTCGAAGCTTCACTAGTTCGATTTCAATCGCGCGCGTTCCGTCTGCTCGCGTGCCGAATTCCTTCGTTACGAATTTCGTCCCCCCGGCAGGTGCTGCCTTCACAGGCAACAATTAAGTTATATTATCAGCGCTAATTTGACGTTTACCGTAACAATATATATATATATATATATATATTGACCTAAGTCACTTGACTTGTGACACTCGATCTATCTTCAGTATGACTGACTTATTGCCTAATCTGCCTAATCCTCTAGGTGAAATCGGATTAAGACTTAAGCCTTTATAGATCAATTAAGCTAATAGGAAACGAAATTACGTAAACGGTGAATAAAATTAACAAAGTTTAATTAACAAAAAAACTACAGTCTTTTATGGGCTGAAAAACTAACGCATGCGATAGGATTCACAATTATAAATTATAATTTCGTGAGAGAGAGAGAGAGAGAATTCGAAAATTGCCGCGAAAACTAACGCTCCGCGCGAATATAAAAATTTATGATCGCAATTGACAAAATACTTTCGAAAGTATTTTGTCTCGCAACAATAAAGGGAGGTGCACCTACCCTGCGGTGCAATTACGGTGATCAGCCGTAATTGTTCAAGCGAAGTTAAAAGATGCTCCTCGGATCAATCAGCTGTGCTGGCTCGCTCTCAAATCTGCTGCTACTTGCTGCTACTGCAATGCTGCTACCACTGCTAAAATGCTGCTGCTACTGCTTCCTTGTAACTCACGCACATATCAAAATAGTCCCAGGAGACTTTCAATTTTTAAAGGCAAATACACGTATAACTTTACGTGCTTAATGGAGCGGCGATTAGTTCTGCATCGTGGAAGTTTGTGCTTAAATAAATTTCTCATTTTTGCTAGATAACCACTCCATTACAATATATATATATATATATATATATATATATTTCAACGGGGTATGATTTCCGTGCGTTAGTACCTATATCTCACCTGGTACGCAGTTGTGCTGGAATGCGCACGATGAGAACAAAAATAAGCGATTTTAACTAATCGAGGAGCGGGGAAGGACGGGTAACAGTCAATTAACTAAATAACAAAAGGAACGAAAGTAAATTATCGTTGTGGTAGCACAGATTTGTTTATTTGCACAGACTTGCGAAGCTGACGCCCAAAAAATTTGTTTAAACATATTTTTAAGTTTTCATGAGCTAAAACGTTTTCTCCCTTTTTCCGGATTAAGTCTTCGCTTGAAATTTTATTGCCGGATTTTCCCTTTTTAAGAAAATTGCGAAAACAAATCTGGCGTTCGGACAGCGCGCAATATGCATTGAACATTTTTCTCCTGTTTAAAAAGAAATAATATCGATGGCGGATGATAGATCCTTATTCCCGGATTACGAAACAATTTTCCTTTGGTCGATTTTCTATCCAAAATTGAGGAAAATGTAAAGATTAGTAATATGCGGCAGTTAGTCGGTAAAACAGGTCAAACATTTGCTAATCACCAGATATCCCTATGTGAGTTCTACAGTGCGTACAGTCATATGTTACTCTCATGTGCCAGATATATAATGAACAATTAATCGACGTATACATGCATGTAAATTGCAAATACGTCTTTTTTTTAATGTGCCTGCATCACCAGTCCCCATTAAAATACTTTTGACAAAGTAAAAAACTGTATGAAGGCTTCGCTAAATAGTTTCAATTCTTTTTAACTGTTTTATATTATGCTAGATAAATCTAATGTAAAATTTAATAAATTTTCCGTTTTGAAATTAACTCTCTATCAATCTCATTATTTGCTCAAATTTTGTTTTAAAAGTAAAAAAATCTATTTAAAAATGGCATGGACGCTAAAAATTATTTTCAGACCTCTTAGACAAATTAAATCAATATATATTAAATGACACAATAATGAAAAACTGATTAATAAAAAATAAAAAAAATTTATTTATGACATTCTATGTTTCAACTGATAGTTAGGAATATTTAATATATGATATTCATTTTTTTCATGAAAATACTATGAAAATTACTAAAAAGTCATTAATGAATTTTGGAAGATGACTAAATAATATATATTATATTTTTACCGGGCCTGTCATCGATCGTAAAGTAAATAATGTTGTTTTAAATTGTGAAAATCTATTTGATTTTTCGAAAATGATTATTTCCTAATAATTTTCTTGTATACTAAAATTTATTTTATGAAAATATTTAGGAACTTTCATCTACATAAGAGCCATCGGATTTCGGACCACTGAGGTGCACGAAAGTGTAAAAATTAATTAATTATTTGACATTAATTCATAAAATAAAAATAAATATTGCACATAGCCATGTGAAAAACGATAAGTACTTTACTTAATTAACCATGTGATGTGACAGAAATTGAGCAGTGATTAAAATAAAGTCTCGACACATAGTAAAAGCGTCAAGGCCAAGACTTCAGCGATAAGCTGCTGAAGTCAGCAGCGCACGTGTGCGCGCTTGTTGAGCCTTTGCAACAGAGACAAAGCAATGAGAAGGAAACGAAAAATAGGAAGGAGAAAGGGAGAGTATGCTGCGGCAGCGAGGCAGGCGCGCGACGAGTTGCGATTAGCCGGTTCTAGAGTACGGACGCTACTTTCGCCAGAGTATTAATTAAATCTAATCCATTACTTATATTTGACTTGAGTTAAGTCTCCGAGCACAAGAGAGAAAAGAGTTTGCCATTAATTATCGAGTTTCGAATTCAAATAATAAAGCTAACACCACAAATCAGACTTATATAAACCAAAAAAAAAGGACCAAAACAACAGAGTGAGTACTTTGACGCTCTATTCTCGATAAAGCGAAATCTCTGCCTTGTTTTCTCTCTCTATTTATTTCGATCATTACTTACTATATTCAGTGTTCCCCTTTCGGTGAATCCATCTGTTTGCGTACCGGGACCGGGTGGGTAACGACGACCGACCGCGTATTTTAGAATAGTTATTTAATAAATCGTAAATTAGATAGTAACGTGATAGAGGTATCAATACTAGATATGTTATCTTATGTATCTATATATATAAATCTATCTTGTTACCCGTGTATTTTCATTTTAATAATCCAGCGAGCCGCACCCCCCCCCCCCCCCCATTACTCTCACTTATCCCTCGCGTGGACGAATTTCGGACATTGTCGGAAAAAACGCGATCCATTCGCTGAGACGGTCGGGGTGCCGTACCGAAGGTTCAATTCGCCCGAGTCAGGACCACTCGGAGCTAAAACGGTCTAACACGTGGTCGTTTTGAGAAAACATCAAAACTGCCACGTAACAAATGGTAGCAGAGCGTGGTTTTCTGCCTTCGACCAGTTGCTGATAAATCATTGTGTCCTTTTCTTAATTTTATTGATACGTATTTTTTTATATATATATAAACGTGTTGGCTCTGGAATTTTTTTGGAACGGCACGTGGAGTTGAAACCCAAAGCGTTTCCTCCGCCGTATAACTTGAGCTTTGGCGAGGAAGAAATTTTCGCTCTTTCTCACGCGTTTGATATCGCTGAAGTCAGCGGGAAATTTGAACACCCTCGAATTTCGTTTGCTGACTGAGTTTTTTTTCTTTTCTTTTATCCTCTTCGAGTGTGTTCCTCGTGCTTCTTAATTATCTTGCAAATATTAACAAAATTAACTTAGAGGTTTTGTTGTCACCTATCTATTATTTAGTTTTAATTGAATTAATTACTTTCGCTAAGTACTTTTGCTTTAATCCTTTTATGAAGGTGAAGTATTTTTTTCTATTTTCCTCTTTTTGTTTGATAAGTGGTTTGGACTAACTAATTTCACTCTTCTCTTATTTCTTTTAAATGATAAGGATTAGTGAAAGGTTTAGATGGGATTAGTAAGAATCCGACACTTTTATCTAATGGGGAGCGACCGATAGAATTTGTATTTGCAACTTTAGTCAGTTTTATTGTCTTATACTTCGCTAGAAATTTATATTATTCACTCCTGTTAGGGAGGTCAGATTAAAATAACGATTCAAATTACGGTAATTTTGGACTTGTGGATTTGAGTTTAATCCTTTTTTTTTACTTTGTTTAAATTTTATTTGAGTATTATTATCATTCTTAATCGAATTTTGTTTTTCTCCCTTAGCAATAATAATTATTATTTACTTTTATATTATATAATCATTTTGCTTGTGATTTAGTGATCGCGTCTTATTTTTTTTTTCTTCGTGTATTTTTGTCTCTTACCACCTGACTCCAAGAACAATAAAGTCTTTATACCATGGCGACTGAACAAGCGACTTTAAATCTTCTAACTAGTATGTCAGCAAGTTTTACTTTGCAAAATATTGTGCAAGGAATCACGGAATTTGATTGGAAAAATGTTCCCCTAAAAGACTTTATTCAGGACATCCGTAACGGAAAGGCACTTATAGCTGATACCCAAGAAGCGAATTTTATTCGCTTGATCATAGCGAAATTAAGGGGACCAGCGAGAGATTGCATTTTCGGTAAAACCGTAAATACTGCCGAGGGACTAATTAAAGTACTCAAGGAGCGTTTTGCCCCGTGCAAGGACTTCTCTTATTATAATTCGAAGATTCATAGTTTGCGAATGAAAAATGGGGACACGGTCGGAGATTTTCACGACCGTATCAATATCTTACTAAACTGCGCTCAGAATGCGCTGAAAGAAGAACTTGGAGTTCAATATAGCGATGTTATGATGACCCCGATAAAGGATTCCACAATTCAAACCTTTATTGACGGGCTCCCAAAAGAAATCGGGGACTTAGTTGATATTAAGCAGCCGAAGTCTCTTGAGGAGGCTTACAAGGAAGCCCTTCGCATAGAAACTAGGAATAAGAATAAGCCAAAAAATGCGGAACTTAATATGAGTAAGTGGCTGTCGATTAACCGTGGATTAACGTTGGCTATATTCAAGATCAGCAAGTTGAAGCTGAGGAACCATATTACGAAGAATGGGAAGAGTTACCCGCGGAAATCCATTAGAGCAGTTTAAATCGCAGTTTTCCAGCTCTGAAGGCGAAAGTGTGTCGGAGTCCAAAGTAGCCGTGCAGGCAAAAAATTAATATAAGAAGAGGGGAAAGAACCTCTTACAATTGATTAGGACCGGACATCTTAGTCCAAGCGAGCTCCAAAGCGTTAAGCGACTATTAAAAGCGACTATACCCACACGTGTTTCTACTTCCTGGAGAACCATTGCCCTGCACGGACTTAATAGAACATGAAATTCATCTTGAAAATAGAATTCCTGTAAATACCAAACAGTATAGGCACCCTCCCATTCATAGACAATTTATTTCTCAAACGTTAAGAAAACGATTGGAAGATGGAATAATAGAAGAATCGAATTCACCATATAACTCGTCACTTTGGATAGTACCTAAAAGCCCGGCAAGTGATGGGACCCCAAGGTGGAGAATGGTCATCGATTTCCGAGAATTAAATAAAAAAACTGTCGGTGACGCTTACCCTTTACCGAATATAGGGGATATATTAGATCAACTAGGGGGATCCCTTTATTTTTCAACGTTTGACCTTGCGAATGGCTTTCAACAAATACCTTTAAGAGAAGAAGACAGGCCCAAGACAGCTTTTTCGTCGTTTGATGGGCATTTCCAATATAAAAGGATGCCGGAAGGATTGATGAACGTGCCGGCAACATTCCAGAGAATGATGAATGTATTGCTGCGCGGACTACTAAATGTAGAGATGCTAGTGTACTTAGACGACGTAATAGTTTATGCTAAGAACCTTCATGAACATGAAGTGAAGGTTGGAAAACTTTTTGAGAGACTATCGGATGCGGGACTAGTTCTACAGCCCGACAAGGTAAATTTCCTTTGTAGGGAAGTAAAATTCCTTGGACATATTGTAAATGGTCGAAGAGTCGAGCCAGACCCTAAACTAGTCGAAGCTGTAATGAACTTCCCAAGGCTAAAAGGAGTGAAAAGCGTTAGGTCTTTTCTAGGACTGTCCGGATACTATAGGCGATTTATTCAAGATCATTCGAAAATTGCCAAACCCCTTAGTGATCTTATCTAAAAAGGACAAGAATACGATTGGGGACCTGAACAGGAAGAAGCCTTTGAAAAGCTTAAAAAGCTCCTATGTGTAGCTCCGATTCTAACATTTCCGGATTTCAATAAACCATTTACACTAACTACAGACGCCTCAGATTACGCGATTAGAGCGGTACTTTCGCCAGAAGAAGATGGAGTCGATAGGCCTGTAGCTTATTTGTCAAGACTGTTAAGTAAACCCGAAAGAAATTATACGACCACTGAGAAAAAGTGTATCTCGGTTTTATACGCGATGAATCAGTTCAGGCCATATCTTTTGTGCAACAAATTCACTGGTCTGTGATCATGAACCTCTGAACTATATGCATACGCGTAAGGACCCTGGACAACGCCTTATGAGATGGATGTTCAAGTTTACGGACTACCAATACACCTTCAAGTACAAGGCGGGGAAATGGAATTGTAACGCCGATGCACTGTCAAGGAACCCGGTAAATTTACAAGAATACTTGGATGAAAAGGAACAAACAGAGAAAGAATTGAATGAAAACATACCGAAAATTCAAGTATGCTGAAAAACAAAGTGACTAAAAGGAAAGTCACTAAAGAACAGACCGAAGAAGATCCAGAACAATCGGTAGCGATACGAAGAAGAGCGCATACCATATCCAACGAGCCTAGACCGAAAGGCAGGCCAGTAGGAGCCAAAACGAATAAAGGAAAACCGCAGCTGGATCATAGCACTGTAGCGGAAAGGACGAGAAGTAAATGGCCTGTGACTACGACGTCGAAATATACTAAGAATGTTCGCCCGAATGCTACTAATACTGAAATACATGAGAAAACCTAGGCGCCAGCCGATAAAGAAAAGATGCTGTCGAAAAGAGTTCAAGAACCAAAGAATTACGAAGCGGAACTTTCCACAGACGACTCGAGTACAGAACCCATCGAGGAGATCCAACAGAGAAAACGACTGACCAACCAAAACTATGAGTCCGTGGCAAGTACTTCCGGAATAGAAATAGTTGTAAATAAAAATGCAAATGAGGACGAGAAACGAAAGTCGGCTCGTCCAAAAGCTACCTCTCCGAAATTACATTGGCGCGTGCAAGAAATTTTAAACCGATTGGGCCGAGAGAGTCAAAGCTCGATTATGTCAGACTCTGAGCCGGATGTGAGCGAATTACGGCCCAGTTTCTCGAGACGTTCTGTGATGTCCTCCACTGGTGTAGAGGACAGGGACGCGAAAGAAGCTCATGACAGTACAGACAACCGGGCTCCCATAGAGGACCCGCGATATAGCGGACTAAGGAGAGGTAAAGATACTGAAATAGAAGCGAGTGAGGATCAAGAAGCCCAAACGCAGGGCCCGAAGATAAATAAGTCAAGTGGTACGACGACTAAGGAAGTCCTATCCGAAACAACCGAAGAATTAATTGAAATACCGATCACTGGACCCCAAACTAGTGCAAGTTCTGAGGAATTTGAGGACGAAATCTCCAAGGAAAACGCAGACAGCGCAGGTCGAGGTGACGACGACGATTTAGAGAAGGGATCAAAGACCAGTCTGACACCAGACGAAGTCTGGATGTCGGCAGAGAAATTCGAAGCCAGTCTACGTCGACATAGGAGCTTGGACAACGTATCGTACTTTTGGGATGATTTGGGTCTAGCTCAAGATAACAAAACCATAATGCCTTCTCATTTTTTAGACGGTGACGAACCGCCTCCAGAAATACAGGAAACACTATAGGAACTCGACCCATATGACGACGAAAATAATACTAATGAAGAAATGGCTGGACGAATCAAAAAGTTGGTGGAAGAATCTCAAAAGGTCGTTGCCTCTCAAATTGAACAGAGTAGTGATAGCAATGAAAACGACGCGTCATATGGAAACCATAGCCAACACACGGAGCATTCAAGCGAAATCAATAAAGAGAACCGTGACGACGAGGCGGAAGTGCCGCGTCATAGAGAAATTTCAATAACTCCGAGCATAAAGGTAGGAGCACCAACTGCCAAAAGTACGCCCATGGTTCAGGGGCGACGCCCTGTAGTGAAATTCAAGGGACTAAACGCTATTACTACGAATCGGCTACGAAAGACGAAACGCCGGTAGAATTACATTTTTCACAAGCACCTGTAGAGGATGAATTGTTTCTCATGGTACCCCCACCCTTGGGACCATTAAATCAATATAAAAGACCAGAAAATTATCGAAATCCGACTTCTAGTAGCGAGGGTACTAGCGGTGATCAAACGTTGGGACCTGCGAATTATATCCTTCAAAATAATGTCAGCACGAGCCAGCAGTGTTTGACTTATAAGAGGGATAACATTGTTCATTTTATTTCACGGAATAGCGACAATAAGACCTCCATCTCCAAGTCATTAGAGGAAATCGGAGCGATAGATTTAGGGAACAGAATCAAAAGCCTAAAATTGGACAGATTTTAACAACCGAGTACAAAAACAAATATGTCTTCTCAATTGTTGTTAAGGACAAGTACCACGACTCCACTAGTATGGAAGCCATTAAAATAGGCTTAATAAATTTAAAAAAATTGCTCCTGCAGAAAAAACTGAGCAGTTTTCGTATAACTCGAAGAGGAGATTATTCTGATGACTTAGGGCACGGACTATTAACCGAAATCTTGATAAGAATATTCAAAAATAGTCCTGGAAAGGTTACAATTTGCTATGGTAAATCCATTATACCCCCAGAGGACGAAAGAAAAGAGATTATCCGAACTTTACATGATAGTCTTGTGGGAGGACATAAGGGAGTCAATCAAACTTATCAAAAGATAAGGGCTCGGTATCATTGGACTGGACTACGCAATGATGTGCTGGATTATGTCAGAAGATGTTCGAGGTGCCTCGAAAAAAAAATTGACCGACATAAAACAAAAGAGCCAATGTTGATCACAGATACGCCGATAGAGGCGTTTGATAAAGTATCAAGTGATACTGTAGGAAAACTCCGGACCACCCCTAGTGGAAATTGCCACGAATTGACGATGCAATGTAATTTAACTAAATATCTACTAGTAATACCGATAAAAGACTTGAAGGCCACGACTATAGTCGATGCGTTAGCCAGGCATTTAGTCTGCTAATTTGGTGCTCCGAGAGCGATACTCTCGGATCGAGGTACCAGTTTCCTGTCGGAAATTTGTAGAATCGCTTCTACACCTATTCAAAATCCATCATTTAACCACTTCCGGTTATAGGCCCTAGACCAATGGGTCACTCGAAAGGAGCCATGCACCCTTGATAGACTTTATACGTATATATTCAGAGCGATTTGACGATTGGGACCGTTTGACGCCGTTCGCGGTTTTCACATATAATACTAGTATTCATAAGGCGACCGGCTATACCCCGGTCGAATTAGTATATGGACGAATTGCTCGGTTCCCGATGAAAATACCGCGAAAAGAAAAATTACGAACATACAATCAATATTTGAAAGACCTTGTTTTACGTCTTACCGAATTAAAGAAAATCAAATACGTGATAAGATAAAATCAAAAGAGCGGTATGACAGACATTCTAACACGTTCAATGGGAAGGTAGGCGACTACGCATGGGTCCTAAACGAACCACGAATAGGGAAGGCCGATTTGTTACTACAAACAACCTTTGAAAACTATCGAAATTTTAAATCGAAAAAATATTTTGTTAGAATTTCCGAATGGAAAGAAAGTACGCAAACACGTGGATAAACTGAAATTGAGACATTCTATATGCTATTTAAACTTGATCTTTTAAGGCTATAAATATACATTTACTGTCTAGTACCTTCTAGGTTTTTCCTTTCCAACATGCGAAACTTTCTCTTTCTTCTCCTATGCTCTTTACTCGCATTATCTGTTACGGATTCCCAAGCTTACACAATAGAGAATTCGAACTAAAACCCAGGATTATATTATGAAAGATTGGACCCCATGAGAATAAAAAGAGCGGATTGGAAAGTATATATTAGAAGTTGATACGAAGTACTTCTTGGCCAGGACAACTATTATACATGACTTTCATATATTACTTGGGAATTGCACCAAACACCTAGATGGAATGACGTGTAACAACATACTAAAAAAAGATATTTTGGATGTGAAAGAGCTCACGCTTCAACGACTACAAGCGGAAATTACTGAATCAAACGGAAACATGGGAAATACCCAACCACCTTAGGTTCGGGGGCCCGGAAACATCAGGACCAAAAGACTAATACCGTTTGGAGGGATAGGAAGCTTAAGCCACAGTTTGTTTGGATTGGTAACTGTGGACGAAACGAATAAAATAGACCCAAACATCGATCAATTATACCAAGACCAGAAATCGTTAAGCAATCTCTTTAATAAAAGGACACACATTATTACCACGGGAATAAATAAATTATTCAAAATGATAGATATACATGGTGACAAAATCTTTCAGCTTGGGACCCAGATGCAGCAGAAATTCGAAAAATTAGAAAGTGAAACGCACGCTTAGAATATATGATTTCTGTACAATCTTTTGGAAGAATGTTGGAATCTAGACTAGATTATTTCATTAAAGGTTCAGAAAGATTTCTAGAAATTCTCCGTGCATTAAAAGAAGAAAAAGTGCACCCAGATTTAATAGACACTGATGTGCTGCATCAAATAGCTAATGATATCAAACTTACTGTAATGGACCTTGATTTCCCCATTTTAACGGAGCATCTCAGAGCGGAAGAAATTGTTAGAATTTCAAAAATTGACGCATCGCATCGCGAAGGAAGGACATATATAGTGGTGCACTTGCCCCTAGTGGACAGAAATTACTACAATTAATATAGATTGCATTCTATATTAGCACCACAATTATTGATCTCTAAAAAAAAGTCGGCATATATAAAATATAATTACCCTTACTTAGCTTTGAGCTCGGATCAAAAACAGTATATGCAAATGGACCATCAATCTCTATCAGATTGCATTCGAACTCACTACACCTTTGTATGCTCAGTAAAAGGACCCCTTCTAGATGTTAATCTGAATAAAAATTGTGAATTAAAAATGCTAATACAACCATCCAACCATGAGTTGTACTATTGTGATATAGTACTGAAAAGTCAGAAAACGACGCACTGGAATTATATTTCGATGGACGGGTCGTCGATTTTCTCTGCTGATTAACTGGACACTATACGAATCGCTTGTCCGCACCGTATGGATCAGATGATCCACATACAAGGGCTAGGGATACTCAAAATCGCCCCAGGCTGTATTGGATACACGAGCGATGCGACTCTGTTAACAGAAGCTAAAAAAATGACACAAACATTTATCTATATAAACCAAATTTGAACCTCAACTTAACGAATCTATATCCTACCGTACATCTCTTATTCGATTCAGATATAAAATTAGAAAAATGGGTCCCGCAATCTGGAATGTGGACTAGCCAAGAAAAAGCCTTAAATGATATCATGGAGAAGGCAGAAATTATAAGTCAACACAATAAAATTACTACCTATTAATCCGGACTGATCTACGGAGGATTAATTATCAATATTATTATGATAATGTTACTAATCGCACTTGCGTATAAATGGTGCACTAACTGCATATGGACCTCCCATAGCACTACAACTCACAAATCACCCAACATTCGTACACCTAATCGAGGCCCTATCGCGAGAACGACATCGATTTTCCAAAGTCTAAAAATGACTAAGACTAGAAAGGATTCTAAACCCACGGATGAACCAAGAAAACCTGTTAGTCATACGTTAAGCGACGCTTCATTGGACCAAAATGAAACAAAATCAAAAGCATCATCTACACCGAAACCTAACCCCTAAAAGCGACACGACAATACCCTTGCACTGCAAACCCAAATCGCAGAATTAACTTAATGACTACTAACATACTTATATGACTAATTCATGATCTGTTTCAGAATAAAAAGAGAAGAAAATACGACATAAGTGAAATAACCAGTAATACGGTACAGGATCCTAAAAGTATAAAAATTCTTTACCCTGACCACCTGCTCTTAAATGAACTTCTACGCAGATTGGAACAGATCGGACCAGTTCAGGAGTTTCATGCACTGGAAAAAGTGGCCAATAGCAGCGTAAAAGTTGTGTTATGTAAATTCGATCAAATCGAACATGCTAAAATAGCTAGGAGGACTAAATCATGGATCCCTGACTCAATAACTAAACATTCATCGCGTATAGAAAGGACCAGAGTCTTTAAGAAATCTTCACCAAGACCAACTGATAACACACGCTTATTCTGCAGACTACCGTGGATTATTATCGAAGAAAATCGAAGAGAAGTGGCCTTTTTCGATCATTTCGTAGAATTCGGACCCTTACTATATCACAAAGTATTGAAAGACTCGAGGGGATCATTGGCCTTGGAATACGTCTAATACTACGATGCAGCTGACGCCAACAGAGCAGTAGAAGAGTGTGACTCAATATATGGCGCAGAATTCGCGCAAGTACGGAAACGACGTTGGAATCAGGACCATGAAACCAAACACCACTGGTTATGTGATGAACAAATAGAGCTTACGATTTACGAAGACCATGACAGGAATTGCATGTGGCAGCATCAGAAAAGGATAAGGGAGAAAAAGGCTAACGGACGTTATCCAAAATTAGAAGTTAGAAGACCACCGTCACACCTTATAGTCGTAAGCACAAGCAATACTACAATTGATCCTGAACCCAAGGTAAATACGCAATCGATCTCTTCGACCAGGACCAAACAATTGACCGCCTTGATTTAGCAGCCCGCGAAAAACGCGAAGTCCATGGACCAAGCTGATACTCCACCTGAAGACGAAATAAGCAAAAACATTGACCAAGAGCAAGAATATTTAGAAACTTATGTATAAAATGAGGCAAAAAGGAAGAAAGTTGATTATACTAAAACGTTATCTAAAAGTAAATATTTTATAGCTTAAAAGAAGTTCTTTCAAATTAAGTATGATCATCTTTGTCACTTTTGTTAATCTTAGTTATACACGCACCGACGATTAGATAATACCTTGAATAACCGCATGTTTATAGATACTACCCGTGGACTAATTGTAATACTCCGTCTAACGCTTCTCGTTGTACATTTCACTTCCGATTTATCTCTATCTTATCATTCATATTTCTAAAGGACCATACTTAAAATTTACAGGATCTTTAACATGGACCCATGGCTCAGATATGACGTTGAGCCGATGCTTAATGAAAACTACGGGCTTACAATAGTGTACATGGACCCAAGCAGGAAAGCGCAAGCAATGTGGCTCGCTTGCTAATATGGACCTTTGGAGAAGATAGTCGACGTGGCGATTCCCGAGAAATTCAGGGAAAGCCTAGGATGCACGGTTTTTTACTTTGTGGATCCCATTCATGCCCAGGAGGCAATCGAGCAGTTGTTCAACAATCGAAAACCGTTTTCCAAGGAAGTTCTGGGATTGGAAGAGGAATTGCCGACTTATTATCAGTTTGAGAAGGCAATATTTGACGGCAACGACCTCTCGGAAGCCGCCAATGAACCAGACTCATCTGATGAAGAGGACGGGCAAAATACCGGCCTGAGTAGTGCCGCACTGGTCCTCCAAACAAAAAACCTTGGCCCTGAGCACAATCGCTTAAATAGGCTTCACTTTTTACTACCCTATAATGGGACCGTATCAATGGCAAATAATAAGGCCTTATTAAAATTTGGCCCTATAGACTATATAAATTACGTACCAATGCGGAATGGGAACGGTTTAATGGGGTTTGCCCCATTTATTTATACCTCCGACGCAAAAAAGGTGGTCGCGAATAAGCTTGGCCAGTGTTTAAAAGCCAGACTTATTCGCCCCAGGATCGTAAGGTACGGCGAAAACGCATTGGACCTGTACGAAAAACACGATCTCTGCGGCCACTGGATTACCTTTAACGAACGCAGCAAGCACGTGTTACTCTGCGATATGCAGATTGGAGGTAATTTGAAAAAACACTACTTCTGCGGCATATATATAATTAAGAGAATCGGACCAGCACCTGGAGGACTGTAGTATTAGAAACTTTGATTACGTTAGTAATCAAAGTTCCTAGTTCAGAACAGACACTAATAGACCTCGCTGGACCTACAGAACCAGCGGCAGGGACCAACAACACGGCGCAGGCCATCTCGGATGATTTAGCGCGGATAACAATCTAGGACCGGGTTATTCCCTTATTAAATATACAGGGTGTCAATTAAGTCCCGGGACGCCTGAATATTTTCTGAAGTACTTCAGTTCTGAAAAAGGTCAAGGTCATTCCTACAGTAACTTTGAACAAGGAATCCGATGGTGACCTTGGATTTGACCTTGAACCTCATTTTTAAGGTCATTTGAAGGTCAACCTCATTTTTTCTAATGGAAACCCCTGTTTTTGATAGCGGATTCGAAAGGAGCCCAAAGTTTTACGTATCGATGTGTCGAAGAAGGAATCCAATTGTGACCTTCAATTTGACCTTGGACTTGACCTTACAGGTTATTTGAAGGTTAACTTTTTTTTTTAATAGGAACTCTTATTTTTGACACCGAAAATCTATAGAGCGGGAAATTTTACGCTCAGGTATGTACTTAGGTCGCAGAAAAAGTTTGACATTGGGGTTTACTCCAAGGTCATTTACCCACAACAGTTCAATCTCCACTTGACATTTAAGGTCATTTCAAGGTCAACTAGTTTTTTTGTTTGGAAATCCCAGTTTTAGTACCAGGAATCGATAGAGGGGGAAATTTTTCATTCAGACAGCATTTTTTAAAATTATGACCTTACTATCGTCCTTATTCTTACTCTTTGCGTTACCCAGAAACAACGACGTGGACGTAGTAAGATCTGTTTCCTTTGGGGTGCTTGATTAGCGTGAGTCCCCTTGCCTCTCACGATTGGGGTGCTTTATTAACGTGAGTCCCCTTGCCTCTCACTTAAAGGTTGAAAGTTTAATGGCAATGCCATTTTAGATTTGAGAAAATCTAAATTTTGTCAGTAGATTCGAACTCAGTGACCCCCAAAACCCCCGGGTACTAATTTCCAGCCAAAAATGTGCGATTTCTATTTTCATCCGCCATCTTTAATTCGCCATCTTGGATTTAAAAAAATCTAAATTTTGGCAGTAGATTCGAACTCAGTGACCCCAAAAACTCCCGAGTACTGATTTCCAGCCAAAAATGTGCTATTTCTATTTTCATCCGCCATCTTGAATTTGCCATCTTGGATTTGATAAAATCTAAATTTTGTCAGTAGATTCGAACTCAGCGACCCCCAAAACCCCCGAGTAAGAAATTTCAAGCCAGAATAGTCAGTTAAAAGGAATGTTTTGTAAACTCTAAATTAATGTCCGGTCAACAGGGTGTTTACACACGAATGAAAGAGATTGGCTCGAACAAACAAGTTGACAAAAGACAATTCGAGATACGTAATAAATCGGAAGGTTTACTGAAATAAGAGACATTCATTCTTATTCATTGCATGTATTATTATAAAAGTCATCTACGTGATCACATCTTCACTCAATCGCACACACACACCCGCACACTATATAATATTTCGCTATGTCGACATCCCCATAAATTATCTTTACGTCAATGAATACATTCAAATAATTGCTATTCTCGTTCATACCATGTTACGCTCAAACAATGTCGTGATTTAACTTATACAAATGCTTACACTCTCGTAGGGATGACAAACGTCAGCACGCTCCCTTGCTGCCACTTATGTACCGCCGTTATTTTTGATGTTGGCCAAAATGACTAATCCTTCTTCTAACACTCCGGCCGCAGAATAAGCTAATACGTAAGCTCGGAAACGTCAGATATTCTATTTCGATTCCAGAGTTAATGGCTGGGATCTCTTTTAGTATAGCGATGCCTTGATCAGCGAAGTCACGGGTGTCAGTTGACCATCGCTGCTAGGTGACCGGTGGCACGGCAGGACAGGAAAGAGAGCGAGCTCGGCGTGCGCTCCGATTTTATTGGATCCTAGATCGCGCGCAGATACTCGCAATTCACACGCGCACAGCGAGCGCCTCGAGCGCTTAATTCAAACTCCAAAGCAATCGTTACAGTTTATAAAAGAACATGATTGTTGATAAAATAAACGTTTGTTTAAACCGTTTTCAAACTTATTTCAAATTTGTAAGTGGGTAAAGACAAAGATTAATGTCCAGAAGTTTGCATTACAGTATATGAGTTAGGGATTCCTGAATTTAACGACTCTTGCTATTTAAGCATTTACAAAAAAAATAGAATTTATTTGATCTTTTTTGTTGTTCCTGGATTGTATTTCCGGCTGATAGTTTACGAACATAATAAGTTCCAGAGTTAAAAACATTCTAAAGTTTAAAACATTCTAGAGTTCTAAACATTTCTTTTTGAATAACTCGTTTATCTTTGCAGCTCATAAGTTTTTCTTTTGGTTTTAATTCGTGTACTATTCTTATCTAATTAAAAAAAATGGCGTATGCTAAACTTTCGGAGCGAGAACGGATAAGTTTGTTGATGATGCGTGGTTGGGAAGATCGAGTTCGATCTTACCTTGAAGTGCGCACACTGTTCAATAATAATTTCCGTAATCAAGATGGACAAACACCTATTTCAAAATCTACAGTCTAAAGGACTGTACGGCGCTTCGCAGAATTTGGGACTATTAGTGATCTTCAGAGAACTGGTCGCCCAACATCTGTTGCAACTGAGGAGAAGCAGATTGAAATTGCTCAAGCATTTATTGAAAATCCGCATCTTAGTTTACGTAGAGCTGGGCATGAGCATGACGTTTCTCATGAATGCGTACGAAAAATTCTGAAAAGCATTCATTTTCATCTTTATAAAATCCATTTGGTACAGGAGCTTAATGAAGATGATCCGGATCGTCGGCTCGAGTTTTGCGAAACGATGATGAATAGATGCAGAGCCTAATTTTTTATACAATATAGTTTTTTCAGATGAGGCTACTTTCACTTTAAATGGTGAGGTTAATAGACACAATTGCAGATATTGGTCTGACTCAAATCCTGCATGGATGTTGGAAAACCACACACAATATCCACAAAAGTTGAACGTGTGGGCTGGTATCTTTAATGGTACTCTTGTAGGCCCTTTCTTTATCGACGGTAATCTCACTGCAGCTTCATACGAACAGTTACTTAGGGATCAAATAATACAACGAATTAGAGAGATAGCAGGTGATGATTACGATGTAACTTGGTTTCAGCAGGATGGAGCAGCCACTCATTTTGGTCAAAACGTTCGAGCATATTTGGATGCTCAGTTTCCTCGAAGATGGATTGGAAGAAGGGGTGAAATCGAGTGGCCGGCTAGATCTCCGGATCTGACACCACTCGATTACTTTCTCCGGGGTTACCTTAAGAATAAAGTTTATACCACTAAACCAAACAACATAGAGGAACTGCGCAATCGAATTCTGGAAGAGGCTGCAAGAATCGATAGAGCGATGATTCGCGATGCTGTTACTCATTTTTACAATCGTCTAGCTTTTTGTCAAGAAGTTGAAGGATTTCAGTTTGAGCATCTCCATTAAACTTTGAACCTTTAAGTAAGAGGCAAGAGGACTCACTAATCAAGCACCCCAATCGTGAAAGGCAAGGGGACTCACGTTAATAAAGCACCCCAATCGTGAGAGGCAAGGGGACTCACGTTAATAAAGCACCCCATCGTGAGAGGCAAGGGGACTCACGCTAATCAACCACCCCATCGTGAGAGGCAAGGGGACTCACGCTAATCAAGCACCCCAAAGGAAACAGATCTTACTACGTCCACGTCGTTGTTTCTGGGTAACGCAAAGAGTAAGAATAAGGACGATAGTACGGTCATAATTTTAAAAAATGCTGTCTGAATGAAAAATTTCCCCCTCTATCGATTCCTGGTACTAAAACTAGGATTTCCAATCAAAAAAACTAGTTGACCTTGAAATGACCTTAAATGTCAAGTGGAGATTGAACCGTTGTGGGTAAATGACCTTGGAGTAAACCCCAATGTCAAACTTTTTCTGCGACCTAAGTACATACCTGAGCGTAAAATTTCCCGCTCTATAGATTTTCGGTGTCAAAAATAAGAGTTCCTATTAAAAAAAAAAGTTAACCTTCAAATAACCTGTAAGGTCAATTCCAAGGTCAAATTGAAGGTCACAATTGGATTCCTTCTTCGACACATCGATACGTAAAACTTTGGGCTCCTTTCGAATCCGCTATCAAAAACAGGGGTTTCCATTAGAAAAAATGAGGTTGACCTTCAAATGACCTTAAAAATGAGGTTCAAGGTCAAATTCGAAGTCACCGTTGAGTTCCTCGTTAAGACTTACCAATGGTATGACCTTTATTTGTTTTTTTACCTCTGAACTCGCGAAATTTTTAAGAATTCATTATTTGACCTCTATTTGACCTCTAGGAGTAACCTCAACCTCATACCTCAATACATATTTGGACGTTAAATTTTTGGCTTCTTTGGAATCCGGTATCAAAAATAAGTTTTTTGTTAGAAGAAATGAGGTTGACCTTCAGATGACCTTGAAAATGAGGTTCAAGATCAAATCCAAGGTCACCGTTGAGTTCCTCGTCAAGACTTACCTAGGGTATGACCTTTGTTTGTTTTTTGTTACCTCTGGACTCGCGAGATTCTTAAAATATCATTATTTGACGCCTATTTGACCTCTAGGGGTTAAACCTCAACCTCAACCTCAAACCTCAATACATATCCGGACGTAAAATTTCCCGCTCTTTCCGATTCCGCAATAAAAAATAGGGGTTCCTATTTAAAAAAATGAGGTTGACCTAAAAATAACCTCAAAATTGATGTTCAAGGTCAAATCCAAGGTCATCATCGGATTCCTTGATCAAAGTTACTGTAGGAATGACCTTGACCTTTTTCAGAACTGAAGTACTTCAGAACATATTCAGGCGTCCCGGGACTTAATTGACACCCTGTATATACACACCCTTTCTTTATACGCTATCATCAATTATAATAATGGACTAGAAATAAAGGATCTACTAATTTAGTCACTAATTTATTCTTTACCAATCCATTTTTCATAATTAATTGTAGAACCTGTGGCTCTTGATACATTGTCGAGGGCGGCAACGTTCCTAACGGGGGAAGGGTGTTATGTGACAGAAATTGAGCAGTGATTAAAATAAAGTCTCGACACATAGTAAAAGCGTCAAGGCCAAGACTTCAGCGATAAGCTGCTGAAGTCAGCAGCGCACGTGTGCGCGCTTGTTGAGCCTTTGCAGCAGAGACAAAGCAATGAGAAGGAGACGAAAAATAGGAAGGAGAGAGGGAGAGTATGCTGCGGCAGCGAGGCAGGCACGCGACGAGTTGCGATTAGCCGGTTCTAGAGTACGGACGCTACTTTCGCCAGAGTATTAATTAAATCTAATTCATTACTTATATTTGACTTGAGTTAAGTCTCCGAGCACAAGAGAGAAAAGAGTTTGCCATTAATTATCGAGTTTCGAATTCAAATAATAAAGCTAACACCACAAATCAGACTTATATAAACCAAAAAAAAGGATCAAAACAACAGAGTGAGTACTTCGACTCTCTTATCATAGATATCTTATGCATCTATATATATATAAATCTATCTTATGTTACCCGTGTATTTTCATTTTAATAATCCAGCGAGCTGCACCCCCCCCCCCCCCATTACTCTCACTTATCCCTCGCGTGGACGAATTTCGGACATTGTCGGCAAAAATGCGATTCATTCGCTGAGACGGTCGGGGTACCGTACCGAAGGTACAATTCGCCCGAGTCAGGACCACTTGGAGCTAAAACGGTCTAACACGTGGTCGTTTTGAAAAAACATCAAAACTGCCACGTAACAAACCAAGTATATATAGTATATTAAAAAATAAAAATATTTCCTAATTCAGATTCTATCTGCAGAAACGAGTCTGTGTTAACAAATACACTATAAGGATTGCTGCAAGTAAATAATCTCAATTACTTTCGTCTACATGTGCACAAACTGAAATAGAGATCAACGATTATACTCGATTCCTAAATAAGTATTTGATTCTTCCTAGATTAACTCCTATTTAAAATTGGAATTGAATCCAGGCTGTAAGAGTTGCGGAAAATTGCCTGAGCTACAATTTGTTAAGTGACAACTTTTAAAATTCACTTAATCCTGATATATGTAATGTAAAACTTATATGTATTAGTATTATGTATAATCGCGCCGCGCGTATTAATTGTACACGTTAAGCACGCGTAGGCGGTTCGGCGGCCGCGTAGTAATGCGGTGACGGCGTAGTAACACTCTCGCGTGGGATGACTGTATCGCCCACGCCTGACAAAGGCAGTCTAGCACCAGAGCTAATCACGAGCAGTCGTATTCCGTTCAGATTTACATACAGTTTTATTCAGTTGCTTTCATATAGTTTTGATCTCAGTTTTTATATATTGTTAAATTCATCAAATCAGTATATTCATATCCTTGCTATCAGCTATTAACGCATTATTATAAAATACACACACACACATATATATATATATATATACGTATACGGCGTACGTTCAGATCGATTACAGCATAATTACTTGTATAAGGATAACAGTTATTATAAGGACCAAAAAAAAAAAAAAATAAAAGGATTATATTTCTTGGACGAATATTTTGACAATATACACAATTATATAACTATATAATTTCGAGGACAAGCCTACTAATAATAATAATAAATAAACTTCTAACAAGTAAGTAACTCAAGGTTTATTAGTGTAAACTTATTTTCTTCTTACCTATTTTTCTATAATAATAATAATATTTGGATTAATTACCATTTGGAAAATTTCCGCATATTCATTTTGTGTATAACTACATATATATATATATACATATATATATATATGTAGACGTGTATGCGTTCGTTAAATTTTTAATTATTTTGCTTTCGCGACTCTTTCCATTTATTATCATAAATACCGGTCACGCCAGTGTAACGCGATCTTCTCAATTACATAGCATTATAGCCTACGCTGACTAAGTATTTAAAAATTAAGCACGTCCCCGGATAACATGATATGCATGTGTACGGGATAAATCGTACGTCTACGATATTTCGACAAGCTCGGTTCCAAGCTGCTAAAATTCCCGAGTAAGCTTTAATTCGAACTTTATAAAGAACCCCTATATACATATATATTCCAGTTATTTGATTTTTTCCATAAATATACTTATACGTTAAAATATATTTAATAATTAACTAGCGAGCGTTAAGTGAGCGGGGCCTCATGTATACAGCAATACACCACATCGAGTTATAGTGTCGCTCGTTTGCTAGAAAGACACTAACGACATGTGTGTCTATTAGAACACACATAATAAATGGTAGCAGAGCGTGGTTGCTTTGCTGTTTTGGCGCTCCTAATTAATTAATTATTAACATTTAATATCAAAAAAAATATATAATAAAAAATATTATTTACCAAATAGGGTGTATGATTATAATTATAATATATTTATACTATATTTAATATTTAATAATTTAATTAATTTAAATTAATTTTAATTAATTAAGATAGTTATTAATTGATTTAATTAATTAAAATTTAATTATTCTAATTTAATTGATTAATTTTTTTATACTTTAATTTTTAATATTTAATTTTATTATTTTAAAATCTTATAATAAACTAACTATACCGTCTCCGAAATAAGTAGTAATATTAAATAACGCGTAATAAATTACGTTACGTTAACGAAACAAAATGGACCCTGCAGCGGTAGCAGCAGCGCAACAGCAGGCGCAAGAACAGCAACAAGCAATTCTAGTTATGCTGCAATCGGCATCAGCGAGTTTTGCTTTACAAAACTCCTTGTTAGGAATCCCGGAGTTCGACGGAAAGAATCTTCCATTAAAAGATTTTATTCAAGATATAAAAAATGGATCTGCCACAGTACCTGTCGCCCAAAGACCGAATTATGTAAAGGCCGTTATAGCAAAATTAAGGGGACCGGCTAGGGACTGTTTGTATGGCAAAACCGTTAATACTGCGGAAGAATTAACGAAAGCTTTAAAGGAAAGATTTGCACCGTGTAAGGATTTTGCTTATTATGATGCAAGATTACATGCGTTAAGAATGAAACAGGGCGATACTGTCGGAGATTTCCATGACCGAATAAATATATTGTTGAATTGTGCAGAACACGCATTAAAAGACGAACTGGGAGCACAATTTAACGAGATTATGCTGACACCGTTGAAGTCAGCCGTAGTAAAAATATTTGTAAACGGTTTACCTAAAGAAATAGGGGACTTAGTGGATGTCAAATGCCCTACTTGTTTGAGCGATGCTTATAAAGAAGCCTTGAGAATTGAGGCTCGAAATATTATGAAACCTAAATTTGATGTTAACAAATGGACTGGTTTCAACAAAAATTTGGACGTTGCTTACGTGCAAGAGCAGGGATTGGAAACTGAAGAACAGTTGCCCATTGAATTCGAAGAATTGCCCGCTGAATTTCAACAACTCTACATCCAAAAGAACCAGTACCAACAGAGGCAATTTCAACAAAATCCAGAGAACGGTAATAACTATCAAAACAATAATAATCAGTACTTCAATAACGGAGGCTACTCTGGAAGTAACTCTCAGCATAATAGATATCAAGGACAGAGGCAATATCAGCCTAGGACTGGGAATTGGAGTCCGAGATTCCAAGGCTCGCAAGGCCGCTCGTATGAACAAAATAACGGAAGACTATACAATCCGGATACAGACACTTATCTGTATCCTACAGGAAGACGGTATGGCATGATTAGTTATGATCAACCGAGACTTGGATCGCCCCAAGGACAAAACGGGCAGTTGAAACAAATCGGACAATATCAACGAGAATTAAGACCGAATCCGCCATATAACCAACCGACGAATGCTGAGCCTTTAAACTAGCAAACGGCTCGTCCCGACATCAAGGTGACGAGCCTCGCAAAACCAACACAAGCAATGATCGAGGAAGCCAAGGCAGTTCTGGCACGACTGGCAGACCAGCCGAGTCAGAAAGAGGGAATGCCACCGGCACCTGTAATGACAGTATTACAGAAACCCCTGGCTACCAGTATGGAGGACCAGGCGTCTGCATTGCCGCGAATCGGGGATCTGGTGATGGAGATTGTGAGATCCATGAGCCGACGAGAGTAAGGTTCTGTATACCTGAAACTAATCAAAAATGGACAGTATTTATGGTAGACAATGGCGCTTCAGTAAATATAATTAAATTTAAGACTCTGAGGTGGACAACGACTTTTAATCCGAGGGAAGCTACTTCGCTTAGTGGCATTACAGCTCACACAGTACCGACGTTGGGGACTGTTATGCTAAGCATAAATGGACGAAGTACTAAATTTCATATTGTTTGGGACAATTTTCCAATACAAGAAGACGGAATGTTGGGAAGAGCATTTCTGAAAACTACAAGGGCTGTGATATCTTATCACAACGATGCCTTAATGTTAAACAGCGATGTGATGAACCCAGTGCCGTTCCTACCAGAGAATGTTCCAATAAACAATCTACGTAACGATCTTATCGCTATGTACCCCATCATGTACCAAGAAATGCTGAAAGAAGGTAAAATACCTCCTTATGAAGGGGAGACCGATTCTTCTGAAATTAATGTAAATGATGCGAACATCAACCATAGCAAGGTAAAATATAAGATACCTGCAAGGTCGCGCCAAGTTATCCAAATAAACTTGGTACGGACAAATCTAGTGGAAGGTTATCTCCCCCGAATCAACGTAGGAGACGATCGAGTATACATGGGACAAGGAGTAGTAACAAACCAAAATGGAACTTGTAAAATTATGGCTGTTAATACTCATTTTGATAAAGACGTGACAATAGAAGTGGACCCGAGGATCATACTGCCATTCGAGCATATAAATCCCGAGGGTAGTTCGCCTTCGGAAAGTGAAAGCGAATGCACTAGTCCACGGAATGCTGAAATACAGCTCAAACAAAAATATAAGAGGCTACTTAAACTATTGAGAACAGGACATTTGGCACCAAATGAATACAGAAGTATTAAACGTTTGATAAAACAATACCCAAATGTATTTTTACTGCCAGGTGAGCCGTTACCATGTACAAATATTATTGAACATGAAATTCACCTGGAAAACAATGTGCCCATTAACACTAAACAATATCGACACCCACCGGCTCATAAACAGTTTATAGAAGAACAAATTACGAAACGACTTAAGGATGGAATTATAGAGGAGTCAAATTCCCCTTATAATTCTCCTTTATGGATTGTACCGAAGAAAGCCGGAAGCGATGGCAAACCGCGTTGGCGAATTGTGATAGACTTCCGTGAATTGAACAGTAGAACTATTGGAGACGCTTACCCTCTCCCTAACATCGCAGATATTTTAGACCAGCTAGGAGGCTGTACCTATTTTTCAACTTTCGATCTTGCAAATGGCTTTCAACAAATTCCTTTGAAGGCCGAGGACAGAGCTAAAACTGCATTTTCTACTTTACGTGGACATTTTCAGTATATACGTATGCCCGAGGGTTTGGTGAACGCCCCGGCTACGTTTCAACGAATGATGGACCATTTACTAAGAGGATTGCTAAACGTCGAGATGCTAGTTTACCTCGATGATATAATAGTTTATGCAAAGGACTTGGACGACCACGAGAGAAAGGTCAGAAAACTATTCGAAAGATTGTCTAATGCAGGACTGGTCCTACAGCCGGACAAAGTAGAATTCTTGCGTAGAGAAGTCAAATTCCTAGGACATATAATTAGCAAACGAGGCGTGGAACCGGACCCAAAACTGGTCTCTGCGGTCATGGACTTTCCACGCCCAACCGGTGTAAAAAGTATCCGATCCTTTTTGGGACTATCAGGCTACTATCGACGTTTTATTAAAGATTACTCGAAAATAGCGAAACCACTGAGTGACCTAACTAAAAAGGACAGAGAATACGAATGGGGGCCCGAACAAGAAGAAGCTTTCAATACACTAAAAGAACTCCTATGTAAAGCTCCCATACTGACGTTCCCCGATTTCGAGAAACCTTTCACTTTGACTACCGATGCTTCGGACTATGCTGTAGGGGCTATCCTATCGCAGGAAGTAGATGGTGTGGAGCGCCCGGTGGCATATTTATCGAGATTATTAAACAAATCAGAAAGAAATTATACGACGACAGAAAAGGAATGCATTTCGTGTTTATATGCCATAAATCAATTCCGCCCATACCTGATGTGCAAGAAATTCACCCTAATAGCCGACCACGAGCCATTGAATTATATGCACAACCGTAAAGACCCGGGACAAAGATTGATGAGGTGGATGTTCAAGTTCACCGATTTTCAATACACCTTCAAATTTAAACCCGGTAAATTGAACTGCAATGCCGATTCACTTTCCCGCAATCCAGTGGACCTGAACGAGTATTTAAAAGAGAAAGAAAAGTGTGAACAGGATCTCAATGACAATATACCTAATATACAGGTAATGATGTTCAAGAAGTGGAAAGACAAATCAAAAGAACAAGAAGCCGCTAAAGAAAAGTTAGAGGAAGAAAAAAAAAGAATGCGCAGACGAGCAAACTCGATTGCTGGCGAACCTAGACCGATAGGTAGACCTTTAGGCTCTAAAACCAACAAACAAAGGCCGGAGTTGGAACATAGTGTGATAGCTGGGAGAACGAGGAGTAAGAATCCTGCTCCATTGACGACTGCCGCCGACCCACGGGCTAGTACATCCGGCCAAAGGTCAAAGGCAGGGACTAGATTGCCTACGGATAAAAGGGATCCTACGACACGAGCTTCGGGAACTAGACCGAAGATACCGCAAGGTCAAAACTCGAGTAATGTCTCGACTAACCGAGAAAGCGGAATTAGGCCGCTGGTGCGGAAAGATACGCCCCTAACGACGTCTGAAATAAAAAAAAAACATCCGAGAGTCCAAGAAATCCAGAGTCAGGTTGACACCGCAGGATCTTATGAGGCTCTAACGGACGAATCTAGTGTAGAAACCGATAGGATCACTACTAAAAGCCCGACATTTTTTCAGAGGTCTATGATGTCGTCGACGGGTATAGAGGAAACGGACGTTAACACACGCAAACAAGGGAGTTCTGAAAGCGAACCGCCGATTCCAGATTTTACTCGTACTGGATTAAGGGAACAGGAGAAAACCGAAAAGTTAGAAGATTCAGCTCAAAATATACAGGACAAAACATTAGTTGAAAATACTGAATCGAGTACACAACAAACGTCGCAATCTGACGAAAGTGATGGATCGTTGGATATTGAAGTGACTGGCCCTCAAACGAGTAATAACACTGACAGTACTAATGACGACGACGTCTTTGAGAATAAACACGATTCTACCGAAAAGGAATTCGTGACCAACCTAACTCAAAATGAACTTGCAGAATCGTGTGCTAGGTTCGAGGAGAGTTTGAGACGACATCGTAGTGCCGAAGACGTGACGTTTTATTGGGACAATAGAGATTTAGAACCGTACGAAATCAGCCACTTCTCTGATGGGGACGAAGTAGATCCTGAATTACAGAATGTGCTAGGAGAAATGGATCCATACAGTGACGAAAACTCAGACGAAGAAATGGAAAGAAGAATAAAAAATTAGTGGAATTGTCGCAACATGCTGTGGAGTCCGAAATAGAACAAAGAAATTCTGAACCACAGAGCGATACAATAACGTCAGACAACGACTCTGTTCATATCAGTGAATATGAAAAATCTAACGAAAGGGATGAGCTAATCCCTTTGCAGAGACGAGAACTATCGGTGACGCCTAATGTGAAAATTGGTGAACCTAAAAGCCGAAGTACTCCATTAAATAAGGGACAAACGGGTATTAAATTTAAGGGACTCGAAGAAATACCGGAAGAAAAGGAAAGTGTAAATACCAAGACTACACAATCCCCGGTCGAATTGAATTTTTCGAAGGCTCCCATAGATGATGACTTCTTTTTCATCCTGCCTCACGCACTATAAGTCAGTATAAAAGATCTAGTGATTATAATAATCCTAGTTCCTCAAATACAGAAGATAACGAAACCCTTTTGGGTCCTGGGTATTTCACTTTGCAAAATAATGTGAGAAACTCTCAACAATGCTTGACTTACCAGAGAGACAACATAGTACATTTGATTTCACAGGATTGTGATAATACTACGGCAATAGCCAGATTATTAAGCGAGATAGGCGCTATTGACCTACGTAATATGAAAAATAAAAAACCTAAGATTGGACAAATTTTAACGACAAATTATAAAAAACATAAGATATATTCCGTAGTGGTAAAGGACAAATATTATAACTCAACGAGCGTAGAAACTATAAAGGTCGGATTGGCGAATTTAAAGAAGCTCTTAATTCGTGATAAGGTTAATAGCTTCCGCATATCTAGGAAAGGTGATTACGCAGATGATTTGGGACCAGGTTTGTTAATGGAACTATTGATCGGAGCCTTTAAAGGTAGTCCGATAACAGTTACTGTATGTTACGGGAAAACGACTTTGCCTCCCAAAGAAGAGAGAACAAATATCATTAAAACGTTACATGATAGTTTAATAGGAGATCATAAGGGAGTAAACCAAACTTATCAGAAAATAAGGGCCCGATATTACTGGCAGGGCATGAGAAATGATGTACTGGACTATGTTAGGAAATGTCCGAAATGTCTAGAAAAGAAAATAGACAGACATAAAACCCATGAACCAATGATTGTCACCGATACTCTTATAGAAGCTTTTGACAAGGTCTCTATAGACACGGTAGGCAAGCTGAGGACGACACCTCGTGGTAATTGTCATTTATTAACAATGCAATGCCACCTAACGAAATACGTAATCATTGTACCCATAAAGGATTTAAAGGCGACTACTATAGCCGACGCACTCGCTAGACATCTGATATGTCAATTCGGAGCCCCTAGGGCTATTCTTTCAGATCGAGGGACGAGCTTCTTGTCGGATATAGTTGAATCTTTGTTACACCTCTTTAAGGTAAATCACCTTACTACGTCCGCATATAGGCCTCAAACGAACGGGTCATTGGAACGTAGCCATGCCCCTCTTATGGACTTTATGAGGACTTATTCAGAAAACTTCGATGATTGGGACAGGTTGGTTCCATTCGCAGTCTTTACTTATAACACCAGCGTTCATGCTGCAACGGGCTATACGCCTCATGAACTTGTATACGGACGAATAGCCCGATTCCCAATGATGATACCGCGGGAAGAAAAACTGCGTACTTATAATCAGTACTTAATAGACCTCGTTAATAGATTATCGGAACTAAAATTAGCTGCCGGTACGAACCAAATAACTGCGAAAGTACGATCTAAAAAACGATACGACAGTAAAATAAACATGTTTAAGGGTAAGAAAGGCGATTATGCCTGGATCTTAAACGAGCCCCGCGTAGGCAAGGCAGATAGTTACTATAAGAACCCTCTTAAAATTATTGAAATACTAGGACACAAAAATGTTATTTTGGAGTTGCCAAATGGTAAAAGAATTAGAAAGCATGTAGACAAGCTTAAGTTAAAACTATAGTATATATATTTTGTTTTAATGTTATTATGTATTTATTAATCACTATTAGTTGCACTATTATACATGTTGAAACTCCTTTCTTCTCTTCTTTTTGCTCCTATTTATTTTTTTTTACTTTTCCCCTTCTATGACGAATCTGTATTTTTGTTCTTTACATGTGATTACATCTATTTTCAGGACTATCCTACTATATTTTTTTTTCTCCTCTTTTGCACTAACCGATATGTGTATTCAATTCTATCTACTGTCGTTGCTATTTCTACCTTTCTTATGGACAAAAGGACAGGAAACATATACAATAGAAAAATTAGACAATAATCCTGGACTGTACTATGAACAATTGAGTCAGGTTAAAATGAAAAGAGCTGATTGGAAAGTTTATATAGCTCTCGATATCGCTTATTTAGAAACACAGTCGCGACAATCGGTAGATTTCCGCTCATTTTATGACAAATGTGTTATTCATCTACACATGGCGACCTGTGCCAATACGTTGGGAGAACAAGTACTGGACCTAAAAATGAAAACTTTAAATAGTTTGCACAAGGACGTCATTTATGTTTCTAAAACAATGGACAGTATTGCTCCGCCCAAAATAAGGAGCCCACATAGTATAAGAACTAAACGTCTAACGCCTTTTGGAGGCATTGGTACGCTTAGCCATAGCTTATTTGGACTAGTAACAGAAGACGAAACTAATGAGATAAATAAAAATATAGATCGGCTATTTGCAGACCAGAAAACTATGGCAAATCTAGTAGAAAAGAAAACTCATGTAATATTAACCGGCATGGACAAATTATATACTATGATGGACAAACATAGCGAAATTATAACACGCCTAGAATCGCAAGTTACGGATGTACTAAATAAAAGGAGGACGACCGGAAACAATGGGACTACATTATGCTCTTGTATTCTTACGGAAGAGCACTAGAGGCGCGTTTAGATCATTGTATTGATGAATCCAGGAGACTATTGGACATATTACATAATGTCAGAGAGGGTAGGATACATCCAGACCTGCTTACCGCCGACGTACTACATCAAATAACCTCTGATATCAAACACGCATATCATGACTTGGATTTTCCGATACCTTCAGAATATTTAAGAATAGAAGAGATTGTAAAAATTTCTAAGGTAGATGCAATTCACAAATCAGGACGGACATTCATAGTTTTGCATCTGCCCTTAGTGGACAGAAACTCATATAACCTTTACAGGTTGCATTCCATATTAGTCCCGCAACCATACACGTCTACAGGAAATTCAGCCTATATAAGATACAAATACCCATATCTGGCCCTGAACAATGACCTAAAACAATATATGCGTCTGGATTATACCAATCTAAAAAAATGTATAAGTACACATTATGCATTTATTTGCCCGACCAAGGCGCCGCTACTGGACATTAACCTCAACCAGGATTGTGAAGTCCGAATGCTATTACAACCGTCGCAAAAGGAAATCTATAATTGTGACTTGGTAATTAGGACACAACGAACGACGCAGTGGAATTACATCGAATCTGACGGATCCTGGTTGTTTTCAGCGATAAAACCCGACAACTTACGTATCAGTTGTCCGGGTCATAAAGATGAACCTGTCCGTCTGGAGGGCATTGGTATTATTAGATTAGCGCCAGGGTGTATGGGACACACAACTGACGCAACGCTAATGACCGAAATAGATAGAAGTGCTACAGAGCAATATATCTACAAACCGGAACTTACCCTCAATGTATCCTTCCTTTACCCTATACTAAACGAATCCCCTAATAACCTCCAAATAACATCATCTAAACGACAAGAAACGATAAAATGGGCACCTCAATTGGTCGGCTGGAAAAATAAAGAAAGAACATTAACCGAAATAATGGACAAAATGGAAATAGTAGGCGAGCATAAACGTGTTACGTCCTATCATTCGAATCTAATCTACGGAGGGTTGGGAGTGAATGGAATTATATTCCTAACTGCTACACTCTTGCTAGCTTATAAATGTTGCAAAACAAAGAAATGGGATACGTGTACTAACAATACTAAGAAAACTAATGAATTGGACATAAAACAGAACCCTGCTACTATGATTACCTTCACCAATACACCAGAAACAACTAACGTCACTCGACATGATCTTACTAATATGTTACCCGACCCCGAAATTCCCTTTTCCTTAACCAACCAAGAGACGAAATCGGGACTCCCGAAACAAAGCCCTGTAACAATCTAAACTACTGACTAACACAATTGGGACTATTAGTACCGGACTTTATCTCGTGTATGGAAACAGTATGGACGGACCCGTATATTTTTTTTTAGCCCTAGCTTTCTTCTTGGACATAATGAATAATCAGCTTGCTTCGAGTATTGAAGATCCAAGAGGCATTAGATTCTTGTATTCGACCGACATAAAATTGAGCGACTTACTCATAAAATTGGAATCTGTAGGGACGATTATAGAATTCCACTCCATAGAAAGTACATCAGGACCGGATACAAAATTGGCTCTGTGCCGATACCAAGACACCAAACAGGCTGAAAAGGCTAGAAAGCTGGCGCAAGGCATTACCGGAACCTCCCGAAAGGAAGCCGTATATTCAGCTGACTTGAGATCTCGAATATACAAGAGTATAATAATAAAACCAAAGACACCCGTTAATAAGAAAAGATTATTTTGTAGACTACCTTGGACAGTCCCGGAACAAAATAGGGAAATTGAATTTTTCGAACATTTTGCCGAATTTGGACGACTACTATATCATAGAGTAGTAAGAGACAATAGAGGACGACTTTCATTGGGGTATGTACAATACCGCGATGAGAAGGATGCAACTAGAGCTTTACAACTCAGTAACCCTGAGTATGGTGCGCAATATGCTAAAGACTGTGAACAAGAGGCGAAGCGAACCGTATTATGCTGGTTATGTGACGATTATGTCGATGCAAAACGAGAAGATGAACACTTCTATACTTGCAAGTGGCAATACCAGAAGACATTGTGGTTGAACAAAAATAATTCTGCATTTAACAACGAACAACGTGAAGTTAGCAAAAAACGGCGTACATCGAACTCACTCGAACGACTGTCGGAAAAGCCTAGATATATGCCAAATCTATTGGTACAAATAACAAACACCGGAGCCGCCGGCTCCTCTAATACATTGACCGAATCACGAACAGGACATGGAATGGACGTTGCCGAAATATACAGGAAGAAACCAAATTCAGAATATGACCGTCCAGAAAGAACGGTCATCGAACAAGACTTGGAAATGACTGACGGAGAAATCGAGACTGAGGTCAACTCGGAAGATGAGAAATACTTAGAAGATACAGCTGCGTCATAAGAAAATATTTTTTTTATTATTTTTTTTATTTTTTTTTACTCCTCTCTTACATGAACTATTTTATATATGCAATTTTATATAGCTTCGTAATGTTACGAACATTTTTATTTATCAAAACCTGTATTATGTTATCTTAAATTTTAGTATGTAAAACGGGTAAAAGGACAATAATCATATAATCGGACTTCACAGACTGTCTTTATCACTCACAACTTCATTCATTCATATACTCTCTTTAAAACTCTTACTAATGTCTCACTCTTGTATATCCTTATCCTACTATTATTTTCTTATAAATGGACATAATCTTACAGGACATAATCATGTCAACGCCCAATAGGATGAACGCCTTAACGAAAGGGGTCACAGTAGCACCCTACCATCAAGAAGAAAACACCTTGGTGATTACTTTCCCTTGGACTACCGCGGAATCTGATGGAGTCCAAAACCTTCTAACTTATAGGCCTATCGAACAACTGCATCAATTAGAGTCTCGACTGGATGGACACAAGTCCCTACGTATACGCTACTGCGCCCACGCAGACTATCATTCGGCCTTAAACAACTACCTGAATGATAGTATCCAGTCCTTAAATCCCAACTCTCCCAGAGTTGTGATCAGAGAAAACGAATTTGGACATCGGGTATTCCTCCGAATCCCGATGTACTGCTCGCGGGAACAAGTATTCAAAGACTTGGCACTCTGTGGGACTCTGGACTATATGTATTTCACACCTATCACGACATATGGTTCGCACTTCCATTTGACCTGCAGTGTGCGATTTGTGTCCAAAGGTTCTGCTGCTGAGGCTGTCCGACTATACCATAGGGTATATGGGGCCAAATTGAACGAACTGGAGAGGATTGTACCCCTGTCTCTACACAACAAGAATCAGTACGTCTTTCATGCACAATGCAAAGGCATTGTCATGAAGACGGATTTCGAAGCCCATAAAAACCTATGCAACAAGCAAATAGGTAAGGATTGGAAGAAACACTGGCTATGTGACAAGTCCTTCGAAAAACGAAGCTTCCACCTCCATCTACGTCAATGTCAATATGAGGACTGGGTGGAACCAGAACAGTCCGAAGAATCTGTGGGACAAAACTTAGTATTCACCACCATCCTAGAAAACATTTTGGACGAGTTGGCAGCGATGCCCATAAACGCTACCAACCTTTAACTTTATCAATCCTTAGAAACCTTTTTTTTTCTCTTCTTTTCTCCTACCTTTATAAAAAAAAAATATAATAATATAACATGAATAGTAACCATTTTAATAGTACATATATTACCCGTTTTCGTCATCCTTAATCATTCATGTTTATTCATTCTCATTGGACATATAATTCCCGAGGACGGTAATCATTCTAAGGGGGGGAGGATGTTAAGTGACAACTTTTAAAATTCACTTAATCCTGATATATGTAATGTAAAACTTATATGTATTAGTATTATGTATAATCGCGCCGCGCGTATTAATTGTACACGTTAAGCACGCGTAGGCGGTTCGGCGGCCGCGTAGTAATGCGGTGACGGCGTAGTAACACTCTCGCGTGGGATGACTGTATCGCCCACGCCTGACAAAGGCAGTCTAGCACCAGAGCTAATCACGAGCAGTCGTATTCCGTTCAGATTTACATACAGTTTTATTCAGTTGCTTTCATATAGTTTTGATCTCAGTTTTTATATATTGTTAAATTCATCAAATCAGTATATTCATATCCTTGCTATCAGCTATTAACGCATTATTATAAAATACACACACACATATATATATATATATATATATACGTATACGGCGTACGTTCAGATCGATTACAGCATAATTACTTGTATAAGGATAACAGTTATTATAAGGACCAAAAAAAAAAAAATAAAAGGATTATATTTCTTGGACGAATATTTTGACAATATACACAATTATATAACTATATAATTTCGAGGACAAGCCTACTAATAATAATAATAAATAAACTTCTAACAAGTAAGTAACTCAAGGTTTATTAGTGTAAACTTATTTTCTTCTTACCTATTTTTCTATAATAATAATAATATTTGGATTAATTACCATTTGGAAAATTTCCGCATATTCATTTTGTGTATAACTACATATATATATATATATACATATATATATATGTAGACGTGTATGCGTTCGTTAAATTTTTAATTATTTTGCTTTCGCGACTCTTTCCATTTATTATCATAAATACCGGTCGCGCCAGTGTAACGCGATCTTCTCAATTACATAGCATTATAGCCTACGCTGACTAAGTATTTAAAAATTAAGCACGTCCCCGGATAACATGATATGCATGTGTACGGGATAAATCGTACGTCTACGATATTTCGACAAGCTCGGTTCCAAGCTGCTAAAATTCCCGAGTAAGCTTTAATTCGAACTTTATAAAGAACCCCTATATACATATATATTCCAGTTATTTGATTTTTTCCATAAATATACTTATACGTTAAAATATATTTAATAATTAACTAGCGAGCGTTAAGTGAGCGGGGCCTCATGTATACAGCAATACACCACATCGAGTTATAGTGTCGCTCGTTTGCTAGAAAGACACTAACGACACTCTCAAAATGCTAATGATTGGTTTATTAGTATGTCTCTGCGTATAAATAGTGGTTGATTGTAACATATAAGGGCACATCCACGGAACTTTTAACTTTTGTGAAATAGCCATAACACTGCAATTATTGTAGCTATGTGAAATTATAAGCAAATACTTATATGCCATTTCGATAGAGCATCCTATTACTAACATTTATACAAAAAATTGAGTGCCCAAGTCTTTTTTATTTAAAAAATAGGCCGTTAAAACCTTGAAAACTGGAAATTTTTCAATGAAATAACCTAAATTTTTTTCAATCTTTCGCATGCCCTATTCGCGGCCCTTCAAGGATCATATTTATTACACTTTAGATAGATAACTGACCATAATGGGAAATCATGGCATGAGTCATGTCGATGTGCGAATCCCCATAACAATCCTACACCATGCCAATGACGTGAAATAACTTTATGTGAAATCGATGTTTAATCAATATTTTGTTCTTTTATGATCGCGGGCCTCAATATAACCAACTATTTGAACGTATACTTATTCCTGATACTAAAACGAAGAGATCTAGCCGTGACACGAATATGTGCGCATGATATACGCGTGACAAGATGAGTTTTAAGTAGATAAGAAAATTCGTGTAACCATAAAAAATTCCATAATATCGTATAGCACATCTTTAAAAATATTTTAATATGATTTCTGTTACTTGTGATTCCATTCATCCATTAATTATGATCATAAAATACGAGGGCCGCAAGAACCCCTGTTATTATACCGTTGCTATCAAATAAAATGGATATATATTAATAAAACGACGATAAAGTCAAATGACAGAAATTGATAAATTAATAATCAACAATTTAAAACCAGCTCCAAATTCAACAAAAATTTATCAACTGCTTTGAAATAATACAGAAAAAAAAATTTATATTTAAATTATTTATCATGTATTGATTGTACGGGTATATCATCTTGTACTCACTATACATTGAATCCAAGCAAATATTCAACAGAACCTATCACTAAGATCACAAGGAAAAGTCAAGCATCACAAAAACAATCCACAAAAGGAATAAAATCAACTGACAAAAATAAAAATTCAAGGGAATCTAATAAAAAACTTATGAAATATAAAAGTAATGCGCAAAAATCTACAGACAAACGAAATGTAACTATAAATAATAAAGTAGTAGCGAAATCAAAAAAATTTTATAGCAATAAGAAAGTCAGCAAGAACCAAAAAATAATTTTTTTCTAATTTTTTCTTTACGCGACATATTATATTTTTTAAATAATTTTGTTTGCGATTCTTCTTGTTATGTATAATTATTGTTATTGTTATGTATAGTTGTGCTTATTTGCGTTATTTATTATTGTCACTGAGTTTATTTACGTTATTTATCAATGAGAGATTATAAAGAATGATTTAATTTAATAAAATTTAATTTTTGTTCGAATTACTTATATTTGACCTTCTGACCTTGACGGCCCTCAGTAAAAATGTTGCACAAACGTGGAATATTACTCCTTGATGGTAGATAAACATATGTGCAAAATAACAAGAGTGTGCGATTAAATTTTTTTCCAAATTTTCTTGATATCTAAAGTTAAGAATTGCGTGGATTTGCCCATAAACGATTAAGTAAATATCTATTTTGTCAAAATATTTACTTGCTCGATCTTACAAATTATTTATACATATAATAGACTATTTTTATGATTAAATCTCAATTACTTTTTGAACTGAAACTATGATTAACAGTTAAAATCTTGGCAATAATAGTAAATGATTTTAAATTATTTTTCGATACAAATTTATTAAATGTTTACTTTCTCCGTTTTAACAAGTTAAAAAAGTCTATTTACATAAAAACTTTTGTTCATTTCAAATTACATCAACATTTTTCTAATATCAAAACAATCATAACATTGTGTTAGGTAATAATTCTAATAACAGCCATAACGTTATTTTTAAAACTACCATGAATCTATACAATTTGATTTTATAAAATCAAAGTATCATACAATATGTTGCAACGGTAGTCGATTCAATTAATCGATCCGTTCGCGATTCGGTAACTCACGCGTTAGTACGAACAATTAAAAGAGAGAGAGAGGGCGCACGAGCATTTGAATAAGCAGTTACGCCTCAGCTGTTTACGTGTCGATATCGCCAAATTTATTTTGCACTTTATTTCGCCGAATAATAAGTGTTCCGAGACGGTTTTTACGTGCGAGTGCGACTTTATCGCAGCATCAAGCAGCAGCAGTGCATAAGCAGTATCGTAGCTGATTAGAGTCAGAGCGAGTGCAGCTGATAAACAGGAGGAGCAGCGGCAGTTGATTTATTTCATCAACAATTACGGCTGATCACTGTAATTGCACCGTAGGGTAGGTGCACCTCCCGTTATTATTGCGTGACAAAATATATTCGATATTTTGTCAACCGTGATAGCGATTTTTTGTATTCGCGCCGAACGTTAGTTCGCGGTAAATTTCGAATCTTCTCTCTCTCTCTCTCTCTCTCTCTCTCTCTCTCTCACCGAATATTAATTCATTGTAAAATTCTATTCACGTGCGTTAGTCTTCCGGCTCATAAAAGACTATAGTTATTTTTGCTAATTAAAGTTAGTCAATTTTATTCACCGATTTCGTCATTTAATTTCCCATTAGCTTAAGTGATTTGTAAAGGCTTAGGTTTTAATCCGATTATATCTAGGGGATTAAGCGGATTAGGTGTAAAGTCGCCTACACCTAAAATACATCGAGTGTCACAAGTCACGTGACTCAAGGTGAGTTCAACTCCGTTGGATAGAAGACACTTAAGTGAAATCATTTGACGTAAAGGCGAATACACGTACAACTACCGTGTTTAACGAAGCGGCGGTTAGCTCTGCATCGTAGGAGTTTGTGCTTCAATAAATTTCCCATTTTTTCAGGTAACCTCTCCCGTTAAAATATAGATTGCGTAAAAATATTTGATTTTAAAAAGAAAACATAATTTTTATTTCATGCGAATTCAATTTTTAAGTTCAGTTCAAGTTTGTTGAACAAGGTGGCATTAAAACTATTTGTGCGTTTAAATTATTTTAAGTTATAAATAATGACGTAGTAGAATGGCAAATAATAAGAAATTAAGTATTTGAGCTTGCAAGTATTTTCGTTTTAGCTATATATATGCCAGTGGTTAATGAATGACTTGAAATATTTGTCATTAAATACGACTGTATAAATAAAGTACAATGATTTATTGTTATGTCATAAATGGTTAATTTAGAAAAATGGTGTAAAAATATAACTACCACAATTTTATTGTAAATAATAGTAAATGTTCATTCATCGGTTTTCTTTTTTTGTATAATACCGTGACTGTACGCTCTGTAGAACTCGCATAGGGATATCTAGTGATTAGCAAATGTTTGACCTGTTTTATAGACTAACTGCTGCATATTACTAATCTTTACATTTTCCTCAATTTTGGATAGAAAATCGACAAAAGGAAAATTGTTTCGTAATCCGGGAATAAGGAGCTATCATCCGCCATCGATATTATTTCTTTTTAAACAGGAGAAAAATGTCCAATGCATATTGCGCAATGTCCGAATGCCCGATTTTTTTTCGCAATTTTCTGAAAAACGGAAAATCCGGAAAAAATTTCAAGCGGAGACTTAATCCGGAAAAAGGGAAAAAACGTTTTAGCTCATGAAAACTCAAAAACATGTTTAAAAAAATTTTTTGGACGTCATCTTCACAAGTCTTATTTTCACTGCTCTTACAATAGATTTGGCCCGCGCGGGGACATTTATTCGAAATGTACGACAGCGTTGTGTGCCGACATTTATTCGCCACCGCGTATTCAATTCGCTTGCTCGCTCGCTACTGGTTTCTTAATGCTCGCGGACGTGAGGGGAGAGTTAAAATATTACGCGCGGCTATTTGACGTAATTAAGATGCGAAGCTGGCCAGCTTACCTTAAACAACTTGTCGCGTTATCAGGGGGAGCAATCCGTAAAATTTTACGCTCTTTTGACTGGCACACATTATTTTATCGTAGCTTCAGCCGTTCTCAAGATATAGAAAAATTAACTTTTCCCTTAACCTAGAGTGCAGCAAATTGGAGAATCCGTTTTTTTGACTTCGATTTACCATATATCCAATTCGCATTCACTTCTATGACACATCTATTTCAGGCCTATCTTGATTGGACTACTGATGTAATATCAATTGACGAGGGTAGACGACTTTGGGGAGACCATCGACTTAAAGGAGGAATTCGAAAGGCAAGGCTAGACGGAGAGAGGTGTGAAAAAAACTATACGAGACGGCGAAATCATCTAGAGTAGGAGAACCCACTGCGCAGTCCACAAGTAATCCGGTCCCGGACAAAGCAACACGGTCGATACCTTAGAGATAGATATTCACGCCCGCGAGGGCTATGCCTTTGAGCATCATATAAAAATATAATTTCTTTGTATGTATTCATAGTGTAAAATATTAGGTGTGCCCCCTTTATCGTCCCGTGTTTCTACTAATTGCTATCACCGCCGAACTGCGGCACTGTGCTTTAGCCTTTCTAGGCGTGATCACGCTTTTCTTTACGGCGTGATAGTTACTTTGTTTTTTTAATAAAGGCGCGATAAACTGTTTTCAATATAAAGAGTGTCATATTTATTTCTTTTCCGAATATCCTAACACATATATTATTGGTTATTATATATTTATACTTACAATTAGGTACTCATACTTTGTTCACCTTTTTAAATTTTGTGATATGGCCTAGAAATTTTTTTTGAACGAGTCAAAAATAGTATTCTATCAAAAGTGTAAGAAAGACTTTTAGCAAACAAATGAGAAATAGACGACTAACTGATTTGTTTGTTTTTGTTTTTTGAGAGTTATGTTCCCATACATAATTAATTTGGATGTCATGATATACGTACTTTATTTCTTTATAAGATGAGAACCATAAAGGTGAACACTAAAAACACAATTAATTGATAGACACATGATTTTCAGATACAATAATTGAATTTTGAATATTGTTATAATCGTTATTAGTAAATTTATTCAGTAATTTATATGCTCATTAATAATTATAGTACATTTAGTATTACTTATATTGCTAGTATATTGTAATTAGTTAAAGCCGCATGAATCTATTTATTATCACAAAATACAGAAGTTATTAAGTAATCCAAGGTTTTAGAAATTCCACTGAAACAAGTCTGAAAAACATTCTAGATCACACTGCCTCAATCACAATTTTATATTGAAAAGAACATTATCTTATATTACAAAATACTACTAAGAAACTTTCAGAGTGTTTAAAGACTTGTGGCAGGGAATTTCGGGGGTGTTGACCGCGCTCCGAGTTCTTCCGCCACAAGGCCTGTTTGGCTCTACCCCCGATTATTTAGGGCGCCAGACCGTCGGCTGATTACGGCGATCGTCGGGGGTAAGGCCAGTCGGGTTGTCGCGTATCCCGGTTTGCTTAACGGCGACTGCGCAGAGTGGGCAAACGGGGGATACACGTTGTATCTTCACTTCAGGCCTTGGTGTCCAACTCTCGTTTCCAATTTTCCTCCTTAATTAGGGTATGCCGGCAGCTCAGGTGATAGCTCCTTGATTCAGGTCGTGAATACGTTCGAAATCGCGCGTATGTTACCTATCGAGTGACCCGAAAATATAGCGAATTAGTGATACCCGATTATGACCGCTCGCGGCTGAAAATCACTAACATACAGTCGAGGTGGGATATCAAAGTAAATTATATGTACATAGATAATTAATTACTTTATTGATATTTTAATAATTTACAAGTAAGAGGTCGGAGTGAATAGGGTCGGTAAAAATCTGAATAACTATAAATCCGTAAGGATACAATTTAATCGGAACGTTAATAATTTTCCGGTCGGTTTTCGGTTAACAAAGAGAGAGGGTCAGCGCAAATAACTCAGTCACGAATTTCCTTTGTCTGATCTTACCGCTCACTCTCGGTTCATAAAATGGTGGAAAGGTCGGCGCGAATATCGTCGATCTCAATTTTCATGGGTTAATCCTAACGCTCACATTCGGTTTGCGAAATGGCGGGAAGGTCAACAGAAATAGCTAATCAAGACAATTTTATTCGATTAAACCTACGTTCGTAATAAATAACTAACGAAAGGTCAGCGCGAATCCTAACTCGCAATTTTTATTCGTAACATCTAACACTCAATAAAAGTTAACGAAAGGTCAGCGCGAATACTAAATCGCAATTTTCTTTCGTAAAATCTAACACTTAATAAATAGTTAACGAAAGATCAGCGCGAATCCTAAATCGCAATTTTCTTTCGTAAACCGAACACTCACTTTATATCTACGGAATGGCGGACAGGTCAGCACGATCCGATAGGCACCGGCGTCGACGGATCCACGCGTCGCGACGACCTACGGCACTGAACGATTTATTCCCGCACTCCGCGATTAAATAAAAATGAGTGGCACTTTGCCTACTTACAATTTTTTTCCTTGCGGTATTGGCAAACAAAATTGGCAAAAATATCTGAGAGGCGTCTAGCGCTAATAATTTGGCAGCGAGATCAGCTGATAGAGAGGCTCCTTCTATCTAGATATCCAGTGGCAAAATGGACGAGAATTGGCTTCTCGCGGTCAAAGATCGCTTTTCTTCTCCTCTTTCCGAGAAGAAATGTTATTATTGGTCGGTATGCTAATTCGGATATCGGTAGCGCCCTCCGAATATTTTATTATTGGTCCGTATGTAAATTAGAAGGATACAGCGCCCTCTTTAACTCTCCTACTTTCGTCATTATTTACCCTCTCTCGCCCCCTACTAAGGTAGCTATCGTTAGTTGTTGGAAAAGATCTACCCCTACTCTTATCTATTTGTCTATCCGGACGGAAATCAAATTTTATTCTAATTTGCTCATTGGTCGTGACGTTACTAGCGAATTTTGTCAGAGGTTCAAATTCGGTCAGTTAAATTATTATTTAAACCTAAAGGGGGTAGTTGTCGTTCGCTATCATCATAGGGGTGTCGGTCGCGTGCGAATTTTACACTTCGATATTTGTTTCATGTTCATTCTTTTCCAATTTATAATTTTAATTTTATTGTCAGAGATACGTATATAATATACGCCGTTTCATTTGTAGCGTCCTCATCTTCGCATTTGCATATTATTCTATCTATTATTTTATATCGTCTGTCTCGCTCGCTCTGTCTCGCTCGCTCTGTCTCGCTCGCTCTGTCTCAGTCTGTCTCGCTCGCTCTTGCTTAGTCTGCTTCGCTGGCTCTGTCTCGCTTGCTCTGTCTCAGTCTGTCTCGCTCGCTCGCTCTCAGTCTATATCGGCGCTTCAAGATGGCCGCTCAGTTCCTAGCGCGTACGTCTCGTGTCCTTGTGCCGGTTGTTGGAGCCCCTCCTGGGGCGCTCCCGTGTCGGTTCTGTGATGTTCCCCCGGGTGTTTGTGTGTGTGGTTGCTAGTATTCGTGTGTGTGGCGCTCAGGATGTCGCCGATGGTGTTCGGCAGCCCGACATAGCTGATTGCCGGCTGCCACTTCATCGGCGATTTTCTGCTCGCCCCAGGAGTGTCAGTGCCTCGGGAGTGTTAGTGTTGGTGTCTGGGAGTGTAACGGATCTGCATGTGTCATCAGCATGCATTTCCGTTGCATTTCCCAGTCAAGTTTTGCATTTTTCTTTTACCGGTCGGCAACACGTGGTCGGGATTGTATGTGAGTGAGTGTGTGCGTGCGCTCTCTTTTTCTGTGGTGCGCTTCTTTTTTCTGTCTGCTCTTTGAGCGTCCGTCGGATCGCGTTAGACAAGTTTGTTTCATCCATATCTCCGGCGTGGTCGTTCGGACATAAAAAAGAGTAATTGTTCGGTATAGGGCGCGTTTAACTTTATTTTATACAACCGGTTACGGGGCGGCAAGGGACGTGGATGGCCTTTCTGAGGTGTTGCAAATAATGCAACACTCAGGAAAGGCCTTGTAATGTACCGCATTACAGACTTCAATGAATACATTAGCAAAATTCACTAAATAAAGGATAACAAAGATTGCTGTATTTCAGCACAGAAAACTGATCATAAAAAAATATATTTACATAAATCATCTCAAATGTAATGATTCCATTTACTTAAGTTCGTAGTCTTAAATGTTTACTTTGGTAATCGTAACATAATTCAAGATTAATGGTATTTATAATATTTATAATATGATATTTATAATATTTATAATATGATATTTATAATATTTATAATATAATATTTATAATATTTATAATATGATATTTATAATATTTAGGTTATTTTATTAATAATTAAGAAGGGTTTATTTGAAATAACTTGAAAAAGCAATCAGATATATTAAAAAAAATTTTTACCTTCTTGAAATATTTATATTTTCATTTTCAATTTCATATTTATATTTTTTCTACATTTGCAATGTTAATTTAAGTTTTTGTTGTGTTTTCATGTTGTTCGAACTCTTTCTGTTATAGTTTTCATCCGAGAGTAGCAAAAAGTTGACACGCATATATACTATAAGAACTGAAGTTTCAAAATTCACCGAATAGTAAACACAATATTCGCTGCTTCGATGAACCGTTTTGAAATACAACTGAGTATAGTTGCATCTATCCGGGAAAAGCCCGACAGCGCCGCAACAAACACTCAGTTCTATTTCTTAGCAATTGATGATTTTATAGAGAGGAGATATCTAAGGCTACTTTTTCTTATAAGAGAAAGAGTCTTATGAGTTGAGCGCTTAGGTATTGCAAGGAAAGGAATTAGCAGGCTAACCACTGAATAATGAAATTAGTCCCAAGAAATTGCTGAGTCTTTATTTCGAATCAATGCTCGCGCTGCTAAACAAGGTAGGATAATGAATCCTCTTGCCACCGTGACAAGCGAATTTATACTTGCGAAATTGGCTCCTTTCTACGCTTGGTAGCCCCTACAACTCTATTTTTGAAATTAGTATAAACTTTGTACAGGTTTTGTCGCAAAATGACTCGATCGAAATTGAAATTTAATGATTTAAAAAATCAAATATGAAATAACCAATTTTTTAACATAAATCGTTTCTCGAGGAAAAATCGCCTTTTAAAGTTATAAGTGATATAATTTTGATATTCAAATAACACAAAATTTACAATAAATACGGAAAATTTTTACATAAAAAATTCGCTTGTGATTAGTGGAACATTATTCAAAATAAAAACGATTAATTTAACTATCCATTTTTGAATAATAATTAAAAAACGAATTTGCAAATTTCTTTTTTAGCTATTTAGAAATCAGCAAATTGGTAACAATCATAATTAATTTTAGAGATATATACAGTCGAATCGCTATCTAGCAACGCAATTTTAATTGTTTAACTAATTATAAATTTTTTATTTATTGATAACTCAGTGAAAAATTAGTTATCAAAGTGTCAAATTCTTGCTTCTCTGTTTCAATACGTTATGAACGCAATTGCATATTCGAATTAGCAATATAATTATTTGTTGCAAAATAACTGACACTTATAACCAGCGGCCAGACCCTCATTATGTCTCTCTCTCCATACATAATTATAATTATCCTCATATATATATATTTGTCATATATCTATTCCACATGTATGGCAGCCAAAGGTAAGTCAGAGAGAGCGCTAATAGAGAGCGAGAGAGAGTTAGAGAGAGAGAATTCGGGAAGCCGACGCGACGCGCGCGAGAACGAGAGTGGAGGAGGAGAAAGCTCATCGAGGGGATTCATCATTGTATCGGCGACTTCGACGCACGCGGACGTATCACGAGTAGAGATACACGTGCTCGCGACCTTGTTCTCCGTGTGTTAAGTGACAACTTTTAAATTCACTCAATCCTGATATATGTAATAATGTAATGTAAAAAAAAAACTTTTTATATATATTAGTATTATGTATAATTGTGCCGCGCGTATTAGTCGTACGCATTCAGCGCGCGTGGGCGGTTCGGCGGCCGCGTAGTAATGCAGTGACGGCGTAGTAACACTCTCGCGCCGCATTACTGTATCGCCCACGCCTAACAAACCAGTCTCGAGCCAGAGTTAATCACGTCCAGTCGTGTCACAGTTCAAATCCTCTTCAGAATTACGTACAATTTTTTATTCGGTTCTTTTCTTACAGTTTTCATCTCAGTTTCTTGTCAACCAGTTTTTGTTATTATTATTTCCTAAAATCAGTATATTTATATTCTTTTTATCAGTGATTAACGTATACGCGTGACGAAAGTAACATCAATAATAAACGTATATATATATATATATATATATAGCGTACGATCAGACAAATTCTAGTACAATTACTTATTGCAAGGACAATAGTTATTATAAGGACCAGTTAAAATAAAAGATGATATTTCTTGGACAAATATTCTAACAATATACACATATATATACAACTATATAAATTCAAGGACAAGTCTATTAATAATAATAACGAATAAACATTTAACAAGTAAGTAACTCAAGGTTCATTATTATAAAACTGTCTTCTTCTTACCTATTTCTCTATAATAATAATAATTCTTGGAGTAATTACCATTTGGCAAATTCCACGTATTCATTTTGTGTATAACGACATATATATATGTATATGTGTATGCGATTGTTAAATTCTTAACTATCTTGGCTTTGCTATTTTGCTCTCGCGACTCTTTTCATTTATTGTTATAAATACCGGTCGGACCAGCGTAATATGATCTTTTCGATTACATAGTATGATAGCCTACGCTGACGAAGTGTTTAAAAATTAAGCACGTCCCCAGATAACATGATATGCATGTGTACAGGATAAATAGTACGTCTGCAATATTTTGACTATATTTAAAAGAACTCGGTTCCAAATTGCTAAAACTCTTGAGTAAGCTTTAACTTCAACTATACATAATTATAATTAAATCAACGATAAATCGGCTTCAAGAGAAATTTCCTTAACGAATAGATTATTACCTGTAATTCGGAAATATATATAAATTTAGTAGTATATTTATTGTTACGAATAATTTTTCAATAGTTTAAATCGCAGCCCTATTACTACCTTTAATACCTTTGACTTTAACCAATTAATAGAGTCGAGACTAATGAGAGTTTCGACTTATATAATTATTTTATTATACATATATAAATAATCGTGCCTATATTTGCAATAGTAGTAGAAGGACCTCGATATAAATATATTCTAGTTCTTTGATTTTTTTTTATTATTTATGTCCCATAAATATACCTATACATAAAATATATTTAATAATTAAGTGAGCGGGGCCTCATACATGCAGCAATTCACCACATCGAGTTGTAGTGTCACTCGTTTGCTAAAAGGACACTAACGACGTGTGTGTCTACTCGAAAACACGTCACACCGTGACCGATTTTTCGGCGTTTCCGGCGAGTATGCGAGCGTCCACTCGGTACGAGACTTCGATGCTGAGATTGCCCCTAGCGCCCTTGGTGGGCTAGTTCCTGCGATTACGCGTGCGAGCCTTTAAGGCCGCCCGCCTCCTGACTGCACCCGAGCTGTACACTGCGCGTCCTCGCGAGCCACGTGCGAGGCTGAGGGCACCGTTCCCAGGGCTGACGCTGAGACGTCATTGTAAGTACCACTTCGAATACGTGTCTCTCTCGCTAACCTTTCGCCGCCCTCTCTCTCGCTTACGCTGCGTCCTAACTCTGTACTTTCCTCAGTAGTAAACTCAATGCTGTTTGTATATCTGCTTTCTTTCTCTGACCACCTTACCTATCGTAGTCAATCCCGTTCCGTCCTGCTCTCGCACGTGAATTTCGTAATCGCTCAAAAGCGCCCATAGGACCACACGACGCTCTTTGCGGGCTAAGGTAAGAGACGCTGTACCATGTCATTACTGTTGCTGCTGGGTTAGGCTTCGCACAGCCTATTACGAGGCCCACTCCGAGCTGTTCCTAACTCCCTCGTAAATTATATAACGAGTGACCCGCGCTGGGTCAAAACCCCGTTATATTATAGCGCCCAACAACACATGGGTTTGATAGCTTTTGCGAAGACTACGAAATTCGAATTATAATTGTATAGCGAAAGCGCGCGTTCGCGCCGGGGAATGCGACGCGCGTGACGAGAGGAGAATTGTTTACGTCTTAGAAGCTAGCCGTAGCGCTCGACGAAAACAAGGCGCTTGCTTTTCAGCACCTTAAAATTTTAACATAGCGTGCGAGCGAGAGCTGTATTTCTTCGTATTTAGAAACGTATGTGTACATGCGTAACAACATTTATTTTCTGTTGTGCGTGTTGGCAACAATCGGACGTATTCGCTTAAAAATTGTCATGCGTCCTACAATTAATATCCACTATTTCAGGATATTCCAAAACTATTGTTTTTCGTTATCAGTTTTGTAGAAAAAATTAAAAATGGCCGAAAAAGATATAACTGACCTAACAATTGTAAAAGAAAAGATCGACAACCACATTAAAGAATTGATTAAGAGTTTGCCAAGTGATAGAATAGATAACGTTTTGGAAAATCTTGAACTCGTGGCAGACGGCACGATATACGAACGCGCGAACCGCTTATATAGACGATTGCAAAGCGACTACGAAGAAAAAGACTTCATACAAACTATAGACGCGTGGGACCACGAAACGATAACGCGGCGCAATAATCTTTGTCTCACTTTTATAAAACCAGACGCGCTACCGCGAGAATTGCGCGAAGACCTCGTTAACGCCGTTAGTCAAGACATAGAAGAAGATATGATAAATAATCAAGAAATAGAAGAAACGAATAACGGCGGCATGTCGCTCACAACGGTAGCTAACACACACGAGACACTTACGCGAGACGCGGTACGCACATACCCACCGACGTTCGCGGTAATTACGAGCGCTCACGTGCCGACAGCGCAGTCAACACCGCCATGCACAGTATCAATAGCAAACGTAGGTTCAAGTGAACCACGTCATGCCAACACAAACACAACATGCTCGCACGGGGCATCAATACCTACAACAGGCACCCCAAGTACGATAAATTATCGCGAAGGTCTTGTATGGGTTAATCTGCCTTGCGGTGAACCAAAACAAATGCCACGTTTGGCAGCCGAGGAGCTAAAACGACCAGTGATAGCGGAACGTATACAGGCTCAACAAATTCTCGATCTTCAAAATTGTTTAGAAGCTATGTCGAACGAACACGACAAGCTGATAAAACAAAATAAAGATCTAAAGACCGCGAACAATAACCTCCTCGCTAGACTACGAGCGGCAGATGAAGCGGTCAACTTTCGCGATACGTATAGCCTCATCGATCCGGACTTTGACCTGACTGTATCCAGTTCGAATCTAAATCCCCATGCACGAATCTTCTGGTCGACAACGAAGCAGCAGACGACACAATACGCGACAGGGCCAACAGTATATTCAGCTGCATCAGTGAGACCGGCCGACAGGATGCAAGCGGCCACGCGATTAACGGAGGCGGAGTTTTCCAACGCGATCCCTCACATCCCCGCAAGCTAGAGCTGGGGAAGGGGGGTCACACCTTCAAGTCGTCCGCTCTCGCAAGCGACGGGCGCGCAGCAAACGGCTGCCGCGCAAGGCCAAATGCCTTCGAGTTTCGATGTCTCCAATTGGCGATCGAGTCCACTTCTCGCAACCTCCCGCTCGATGAGTTCAACTAGGAATCTAGGGAAAACCATCAGGGAATGGAAGATTTCTTTCGCGGGAGACGCCACTATCAGCATCGAGGAATTTTTGGAGCGTGTGGAGGAAAACTGCTGCCTAGACCGAATAGCGGAAGTAGAGCTTTTAGACTCGTTGTCCACCCTGTTTCGCGGATCCGCGCTTCGATGGTACCGCTTGCTACGGCCCACGTGGGCGTCGTATGAGCAGTTCAGGGATACCGCGCTATCCGCCTATAGTAAATCTAGGAAGTATAATCGCAACCTATCGGTTGAAGTGTACCTGCGGACACAGGGCCCCGATGAACCGGTCCGCGATTACCTCGCAGCGCTGAATACTATTTTTAGCCGCTTCGAAAGACCGTGGAGCGTTGCAGACCAGATCAATTTGGCAATTGATAATATGTTGCCTAAATTGAAGAAAGAGTTGAAAAAGACTCAGAACTATTTCACGTCGTTACCGCAGTTGTTAGCTAAAGCAATGGAAGTAGAGATCGCGGAGTCCGACGAGCATTGGAAAGCCCCCCCCCCCCCACCGCAGAACAGAGCATGCTGCCCGACGCGGCATACCAGCCTAGGGTTAAAGCGCCGGCGAAGGCCAAAACGAGTATCGCGTCTGTTGTAGAAAGGTCCCCTTTCTCCGAGGCCGACTTCGAAAAATCTTTCCAAAAGTTTTTCGATAAAAAGTGGCAGCAACTGGCAGCGGCTAAGAAAGGGCTTCCAGCCCCCCATAAGAATGCAGTACAGGAATCTGTCTCTGCCAGCTCCTCAAAAGATGACAAACCTCCGGCTTACCCGCGTCAACGCGAGGGAAGACGGGGCGGGGTAAACGGCCGTGGCCCCGATGCTGAGAAATTACTCTGTTGGGACTGCAGCTGGCCTCGGTAAACCAAAGCCACCTGTCCCGAGTGCTGTAAAATCGAGGCGCCAAAAAAACGCGGAAAGGAACGCGTAGATGGGGTCCCTACCGTTCCGATGGCGACCTGGACCTTCGCTACAGGTGCCCCCGCGGGAGGAGTGCCTGCCTCGCGCGACGAGACGGTCTGCTCAATATCGGTTCCGAGTGACTCGAACGAAGCGTCAACGCGTTCCGAGAGTTTTGCGGCGAGCGCGTTAGTAGAGAAGTACCCCAGATGGTGGCTAACGTTTAGCATCGGTCAAATTACTTGCAGGGCTCTGTACGACACTGGAGCCTCGCGCACCGTTCTGAGCCCCATTGCCCTTCAGATTGCTGCCGCGATGAACAAGCGTGTCAACATGTATGTCGGGCCCGGCGTGAAAGCAGTCGATGGTCATTATATCCCTATCATCGGTAATGTACAATTACCCTTTACGATAGGTGGTGTTACCCATTCGATTGATGTACTCATCTTGAGCGAGGTTGATGCTGAGTGCACCCTCGGAAGCGACTTCGTTCGAGCCTTTTCCGCGTGTTTGGATCCCTAGACCAACACGATAAGGATAAAAGATTGCGATCAGGAAGTGCCGACGATCGTCTCCTCACTTCGTGCGGAGAAGGCGATGTCGCTGGCGGCCTTGGGTATCGGAGAGATCTCGAAGGAGCAGCGACGAGAAATCGATCGAGTGATGGATGACCTCCTGCCCGAACCTTCCTGCGAGCAGCTCGGATGCACCGGATGGATCGAGCACGACATCGACAGTGGCAGCGCACGCCCAATTGAACAAAAATACTATCCGAAGTCGCATAAGATCAAGGAGGAAATGCACGCACAAATGTGTAAAATGCTGCAAATGGGAATTATTCGTAAGTCCCGCAGCGAGTGGTCTAGCCCGGTGGTGATGACTCGGAAACCCAACGGCGAATACCGATTTTGTGTAGACTACCGAAAGGTGAATAGCGTTACTCGCGTGAGCGCATATCCGTAGCCCTTTATGGACGCGATACTGCGGAAGTTCCAACACGCCAAGTTCGTGAGCACAATCGACCTCGTGAGCGGATATAGGCAGGTCCCTCTTTCGGAGAGGGCCATTCCGATAACTGCTTTCACCATTTCGGGACTCGGGCTATTCGAATTCGTTCGAATGCCCTTCGGATTGGCTGGTGCCCCGGCAACATTTCAGATGTTGGCCGACAAGCTCATCTCACCCGAGATGGAGCCTTATGCCTTCGCGTACCTTGACGACGTGATCATCGCTACTGAAACGTTCTCAGAGCTTGTCCGATGGCTCACGCATATTCTAAAAAGAATACATGAAGCTGGCCTTACGATTAATCGCAAGAAGTCTAGGATTTGCATGACCGAGGTGCGTTATCTCGGCGTGTTGGTAAATCGCGATAGTACACGCTCCCATCTAGAACGAGTTGCACCGATACTCGAGTACCCAGCCCCGAAAAATCTTCGTGCTTTGCGCAGATTCCTGGGCATGGCCTCGTGGTATCGAAAATTTTTAAACGATTACGCTACGATTTGTGAGCTGCTTAACGCGCTCACCCGCAAGGACGCCAAGTTTGAATGGCAGGAAGTGCAGCGGCAAGCTTTCGAGCAAGTCAAAGCCCTTTTGGCAACGGCCCCTGTCCTAGCCAGGCCCAATTTCACTGCGCCGTTCATCATCGAATGTGACGCGAGCAATCCTGGCCTCGGAAGCGTTTTGCTATAGCGTATCGACGACGAAGATCGAGTTCTGTGCTTCGCGAGCCGCGCCCTGACGGCGTGCGAACGCCGTTTGTCGGTTCCTGAGCGCGAGTGCCTCGCCGTCGTTTGGTCGATCGAGAAGTTCCGACCCTACGTGGAAGGTTATCACTTTACAGTTGTAACCGACCACCAGAGCCTTAAATGGCTCACTAATTTGAAACACCCAAACGGCAAGCTCGGTCGTTGGTCCCTTGCGTTGCAATCGTATGATCTCGATATTATACATCGCAAGGGCAAGGACAATGTCGTGCCTGACGCGCTTTCACGCATGTTTGAGACTGACGAAGACGAGCTCGCGGCAATCGCTTCGTTGACACTCGGCGAAAGCATAAAGGGCCCGTGGTACCGCAAGAGGATGCAGGAGGTCCTCGATCAGCCCACGGATAATCCCTATTGGAAAGTTTTAGGTGGCCGTTTATATATTTACAAGCCTGACCCCATCGTCGACGACCTCTTCGGGACCGATGACGATGCTTGGAAGCTCGTGATTCCAAAGGAAGATCGAGCACGGGTCTTATCCGAATGCCACGAAGAGCCGACGGCTGGACATCTTGGCCGCTACAAAACCCACAAGCGCGCGAGCCTCCGCTATTATTGGCCGAAAATCCATCACGACGTAGGACATTATGTCAAGAACTGCCAAATCTGCCAGCAGGTCAAAGCCTTATAAGTCACCCCAGCAGGGTTGATGGGACTTATCTTTCTCGATCTCTTCACTCGTTAGATTGAATGCGTCCCTCTCCGTAAGGTTGCTGGGAAAATCGTTCAACGCCAGCTGAAGGAACGTGTGTTTCTGCGTTTCGGAATCTCTAAAAAGTTCTTGTCTGACAACGGTACGCCGTTCAAGAACAAAGTTGTCGACAACTTTTTCGATTCGTTCGGCGTGGTACACGCGACATGCGCCCCGTACTCGCCTAAGAGCAATCCGACCGAACGCGTAAATCGCACGATCAAAACCATGATCCGTGCGTTTATCGAAGAAAAGCACACGACGTGGGACGCGCATATCGCAGAGTTCACGTTTGCCTACGACACAGCAATACACGAAGCGGTACGCACGAGCCCCGCTTTTCTAAATTACGGACGCCATCCCAAGCTGCCAAACTCGAAGAAGCGAGAGGAAGAACGCGCCGTGGCTCGAAACCTTGAGACGGCCGCGGTCAACAACTGGCACGAACGAATTGACAAGCTTGACGACTTCCGAGCCGTTACCCTGCAACACTCGCGGGAAGCCCAAGATAGACAGGAAATGTACTATAACGCTAAACATCGCGACGTTAGGTATAATGTCGGTGATAGAGTTTGGGCAAAAAATCGTGTACTGTCCTCCGCCGCTAACCAGACAGCCGCGAAACTCAGCCCGAAATTCGCGGGCCCGTTCATAGTTACCGCACGCCTCGGTCCCAACTTATACCAACTCCAGAACGAAGAAGGTCGGAACGTTGGTAAAGCCGCCGTTTGCGACTTGCGACCGTGCTTCGACGGAGCCCAGTACCCCGATGACGCGGCGGATGGTTCTCTCCTTGAAGAAAACGAAAACGACGAGACGATGTCGTTGAAAGAAATTTTCTCACCCGATCGCACGCAAGAAAGCGACGAGCGCGATGCCTCGAACGATGACGCGTCGGTCGCGGAAGTTATAGGGCCAGAGGCCCCAACAAGCCCATGGCAGGACCTCGCGCGAGGCGAAATACCGACCGCCCCAAAGAGGAAAGGTCGTCCTCGCAAGCAGAAATTGCATGCTCCCGTCGACGTATCCCCTCGACGCTTGCGTCCCAGAAACTAGCATCTTACAACTTTGCTTATTTCCTCATTTTCTTTTCTGCTTATTTCATCTTTTACGCTATTAAAACTCTGCTATTGCTTCAAAACTTCCTACGTCCCCAGTAGGCGCTATCGCTTGATGTAACAAATTGAGCTCGTTTTTTTTGCCTGACATCACGTATGCTCCGTCCTACAGAGGACGTTAGCTAATACCGAAATGGCTTCAATCGTCAAATGGTTGGAAGAGGTGCTGCACGAAGCACTCACGTCGGCCGTAGCTAGCGCGTCGCGCCGAAACGCTATGCCGTCGACGCGCGGGGACGCTTCCCCCGCACCAGCCCTTGCCTACTCCAACGCGGTAGAGGATGACTCGGCTAGCGAGACGCAGGTCTCGTCGGACGACGACAGCGGCGCAAGCTCAGTGGAGATCACACTGGTTTTCCCCCATAGGAAGCCGCGCAGGCCGCGTCGGCCAGAAGATGACGAGGGCCGTAAGGACGAGAATTCGCCAGACCGCAGCCCAAAGCGCACCAACACGGCTCCCCGTTCCGCCCTGGCGGCCGGAGGGCGCTTGGAGGCAATCCTGCGTCAGCACGGCTACGGCGACCCCAGCTCTACTAGCAGCATCAACTCTGGTCCCGAGGAACGCGACGTCGTTACGAGTCTCAAGGTCAAGACGGATCCGATTCCTGCGACGAAAGAGCCACCCACTCTCGAAGAGGAGTGGAAGACCCTCCATGCTCACTTCACCGCCTGCAGAAAGGCGCGATTAGCTGCAGAAAAGGAGGAAGAGAAGGCATACCGAGACGGACTCGCCTTTATCGAATGCCATGGGTCCTGCGGTATCACCATCGCAGGAACCTACGTGACCAAGCTGCAGGAGGCCATAGAGCTTAGGGCCTACAGCCAGGAGATGATCTCTGAATGGCGGAGGGAACGCGAGGCTCGCCAACGACGCGAAGAGACGCGACAACGCTTGCAAGCGGAGCAACGTCGAGCCCAAGAGCACCTAGAAATGGTGCAACGGCAGTTTGCAGCCTTGGGCGATCCGCCAACGTCTCGCTCCCATCGAATGTCCAGCCAGGCCATCCCAAATGACCGAACGCGTCGCACGCCAGGCTTTTTTGCCCTGCAAGGAGCTGCAGGAGACGAGCCGTGCAACCGCTGGGCCGGTCTTCGCCCCGACCTCTTCGACAAGCGGGCTTGCTCCACTTGCGGTCTTGTTGACTGCCCGAATTGGTCGAGGCACGAGCTTTGGAGGAGCGGCGGACAGCGGCTATACTCTTATAGCTCGGTCGAAACGCACCAACGCAGAGAAGCCTTCCTCCGAGATAAGGAAGAGTCGTAGGCCACCCACGCGGACGATGGTGACAGACGAGGCGTGGCCAGGCACTAGGTTCGGACCTAGACGCTACGACCATCCTCGCGACCTCGCTCTCGAAGGTCCCCTCAAGAATCAGGCATTGACGCCCACATTTTTCTTTTTCTTCGTTTTTTATTATATATTATTTTATAAGATTTGCGACCCGCGCGAGTAGAGAGAGTCGCGATAAGTTACCTTCCACCCAAAACTTCAGGTATACAAAATGTTGCAAAACAAAATATATTTTTCTACCAATATAATGTTAAGATTTTTTTTTACCAATTAATTTTTCTTACTTGGTGGAGAGAGACCTGGTAGGCCCTGCTACCCAGTTCTGGGGGAGGGGTATATAACGAGCAGCCAGACCCTCGTTATGTCTTTCTTTCTCTCTCCATACATAATTATAATTATCCTCATATATATATATTTGTCATATATCTATTTCACATGTATGGCAGCCAAAGGTAAGTCAGAGAGAGCGCTAATAGAGGGCGAGTTAGAGATAGAGAATTCGGGAAGCCGACGCGACGCGCGCGAGAACGAGAGTGGGGGAGGAGAAAGCTCATTGGGGGGATTCATCATTGTATCGGCGACTTCGACGCACGCGGACGTATCACGAGTAGAGATACACGTGTTCGCGACCTTGTTCTCCGTGACCGATTTTTCGGCGTTTCCGGTGAGTACGCGAGCGTCCACTCGGTGCGAGACTTCGGTGCTGATATTGCCCCTAGCGCCCTTGGTGGGCTAGTTCCTGCGATTACGCGTGCGAGCCTTTAAGGCCGCCCGCCTCCTGACTGCACCCGAGCTGTATACTGCGCGTCCTCGCGAGCCACGTGCGAGGCTGAGGGCACAGTTCCCAGGGCTGACGCTGAGACGTCATTGTAAGTACCACTTCGAATGCGTGTCTCTCTCGCTAACCTTTCGCCGCCCTCTCTCTCGCTTACGCTGCGTCCTAACTCTGTACTTTCCTCAGTAGTAAACTCAATGCTGTTTGTATATCTGCTTTCTTTCTCTGAACACCTTACCTATCGTAGTCAATCCCGTTCCGTCCTGCCCTCGCACTTGAATTTCGTGATCGCTCAAAAGCGCCCATAGGACCACACGACGCTCTCTGCGGGCTAAGGTAACAGACGCTGTACCACGTCGTTTCTGTTGCTGCTGGGTTAGGCTTCGCACAGCCTATTTCGAGGCCCACTCCGAGCTGTTCCTAACTCCCTCGTAAATTATATAACAAGTGACCCGCGCTGGGTCAAAACCCCGTTATACACTATTTACTTGTAAATTAAATTAAACTAACAAATACATATTTAATGACTATAATAACATGTAATTCGAGATTAGCGCATTAAAATTGAATAATTTTTTAACTTCCTCAAAAGCCACTTGTTGCTCAGGTAACCATTGGTAGCCACTACTTCGCTGCAACAAATCCATCAGAAGTCAGCAGACGGCCGCATAATTCTTAGCTAATTTTGTATATAAATTGACGAATCCGAGAAAGCTCTGCAAGCTTTTTAGATTTTTAAGAGCATTACAGTCACTCAGAAGCTGTAATTTTTCCCTTTGGGGCTTTATACCCGAGGGTGTAATAATATGACCTAAAAATTCTATCTCGTTTTGAACTAGCTTTGATTTTGAAAATTTTAAAGTGTAATTATCTCTACAACAAGTGAATAACGCTCGAAGATGATACATATGTTCATTAAATGTTTTCGAAATACAGAGAATATCATCTACAAACGGGATTATAAATTGTTTTAAATTGCCAATGGGTCGATTCAAAGCCCTTACTAAAGCAGCTGTACCGGTGCAAGTTCTTAAGGGCACGACGTTAAATTCATATGTATTTCCTTCAATTATAAAGGTAGTATACTTCTTACTCTTTTCGTCTAGTGGGACTTGCCAAAAGCTGCTAGTTAAATCAAAACTGGACATATAATTAATTCCAAAGCATCGCTGAAAAATGTCTTCCATACGTAATGGAGTTTCATAATCCCTTACTAATTTTTTGTTCAATTGTCTAGCGTTTAGGCAGAACCGAACAGATCCATCCTTTATTACACTGATGACAACTGGATTTATAAAATTGCTTTTAGACCTAGGCATGATACTATCTCTCAATATCTCTTTGATTGCAATTCTCACGTTTTCGCGATGTTTCAAAGGCACCGGATACTGTCTCGAAAGATAAGGTTTTTCATCTTGGAGCACTAACTTACGAGTGTAAGCTTTCAATAGTCCTGGCTTTTTGCGGAATACATCCTTGAACTGATATACCAATGCCGCCAATTCGTTTTTCTGACTTTCAGTTAAGCTTGAGTATGCGCTAATGTTTTCATCAATCTTCGTCCACGTTAGATTCGTATCGTCATCTTTTACGGCGCCTACGTCTAGGTGGTTTTGGGTTAGATTTCCGAACAAGGATGCTTCTTCGCTATGATTCTGGTCACACTCATGCCAAATTGACAGGCTATGATATGTTTTCTCAGCCAAAGAAGTTTCACTATATTTCAAATAGCCCAATATATTGTTTATTTGAAAAGTTATACTCTCCTGATCAGTATCAAGTTTCATTTTTATACTTTTCATAGTATCATAACCAATGATGCAATCTTTTACTAAATGAGGAATAATGAGAAAGGTAATGTCAACGTATAAGTCACCTAATCTTATGTTTAAATAAATTTGTTTTTTCAACTTTAGTGTTTTGTCCTGTAGCCACTTTAATTATATGTTCACTAATAGGCAATGTTAGTTTTTGTTTAAAAATTGATGCATTTTGATTATAAAATTCGTCGGAAATTGCTGAAATCTCGCTACCCGAATCGAGCAACGCGACAACCGAAATACCCTCTATAATTATGTTAATTTCTGGACATTTCCTTATATACGTGTTGTCTTCGTTACTTTCGTGTTCGGTCTTAATTTCATCCCGAGGATTATAATAAAATATAGTACAAAGTAATTTTTCCGTTGAATCTTTTGTTAAATTATAATTTTCTACCGTTACTACTCGCTGAAATTTGTTTATTTTATCCGAGTTACGAGAAGCAACGCTTACTCGTTTCCCGAAGAAGCAGTGATTTCAAGTCACTGTATCGTCACTGGTTTCCTCGGAAGAAACTTTTGGCTTGTGTTCTCGCCGTTTATTTTGTGGTTTTCGAGTAGAAGGATTAATAGAAATACTGTTTACTTGGTGTTCATTCGTATGTTCTTTGGAAGCGATACGGTTGCTTATATAATCATCATTATCGAATGAAGAAAGTACTCTAATGAATTCCGATATTTTGCGCACACTTTTAGCTTGCACTAGTAAGCGTACATCTTTATCGAAATGTCGAGATAGCTTATCGATGAGTTCTTCCTCATCGAAGCTCTCGTTAATATCATAAGCTAAATTTATTTTGCGGATTACATAGTTATATCTTGAGACTTTACCACTCGGATAATACTTCCCAAATTCAATTTCACGCATGATGTTTCAGCGGATTTTAGCATTCCAGAATTTCTCTTTAAACAAACGCTCAAAATCATTGAAATTGTTAATCTCTCGTTGTACGAGATCATACCATGCAGAATTCACACCGGCCATTGACTGGGAAATTAGACAGAGCAACTGAGCTGTATTGCAATCGCTCACTTGTAAATATCTTTTAAAATCATTTAAATACTTAATAGGACGATATTTGTAGCTATCATCAAACTTTAGACGCATTAATATCGGTTGCTTGAAAGTCTCTACTATAGTCTCATTAACCGTATGTTTACTATTTTCATTGCCTTTCGATTTCTCTATCTCTACTCGGAGCTCTAAAATGTTATCTTTCATTTCGTCAATAATATTATCCTTAGCGCGGATAATATCATTTAGATTTCCATTGCAACGTTCTTGAAATTGTTCAATTATTACATTTGAGTCATTTAAATTGGACTGTAAAGTAGAGATCAATACATCTTGTTCATTTACTTTGCTTGTTAGTCTTTCGACTTTATTGCAATGTTTATTAATCGTTTCTGAAATTGTAGTAAAATCGTGAAATAGTTTCGTTTGTTCAGAATCTAATTGTTTTAACTCCCCTATGACTGCTTTTTCCCATTCTCGAGTTTTTTTTATCATGATCATTTAGCTCATCATCAAGAACATCATTATTTAATTCATTTAGAATCGCTTCTGAAGTTATCTCAGTTGCTGTAAAAATGGAATATCGCTTATTTCCAGACATTTTGGGAGTAAGCTTAAATCGTTATCTTGATCAGAGAAATATTGAGAGTTAACACGTATAGGAATGTTCAATAATTATTAAAATTTAGTTAACAACAAACAAATAAAGGATGATGCTACTTTTCATGACTTCATGGATATATTAAATCAATAGAATAAGAAGTAAAATTCATTATAAGTGTTCGTGCAAACTTTAAGTAATTATGCTGATGAAACGGGCAAAGAATCTACCATAAACGTACATATATTGTGTACAAATAACAAATCTTCGTGTAAGGTTCAAATATTTGTTTCTGTTATGTGGCTTTCGGTCGCGAATCGTGATTCTAACAGACTAATTCTCTCTTAATTCCTGTACTTCCTTTCTCAACGCAGCATTGTTGCGTTTAGCAAGTTTTAATTTTCGACTATTCGACATCACAAAATTTTGAATACGCACGCAATAGTTCAAAGATCTTTCGCTCGAAAACTGTTGAAAAACTTCAAAAGACTTCCTGTTCGGGCGCCAAATGTAACGTTTGATTCTATCTCACGTTAGTCAAATAAATAGTTCGAACTCTTTCTGTTATAGTTGTAATCGCGTTTCCGAGAGTAGCAAGAAGTTGATACGCATATATTCTATAAGAACTGAAATTTCAAAATTCACCGAATAGCAAACACAATATTCGCTGTTTTGATGAACCGTTTTGAAATATAACTGAATATAGTTGCATCTATCGGGGAGAAGCCCGACAGCGCCGCAACAAACACTCAATTCTATTTCTTAGCAATTGATGATTTTATAGAGAAGAGATATCTAAGGCTACTTTTTCTCATAAGGGAGAGAGAGAGAGTCTTATGCGTTGAACGCTTAGATATTGTAAGGAAAGGAATTAGCAAGCTAACCACTGAATAATGAAATTAGTCTCAGAAAATTGCTAAGTCTTTATTTTGAATCAATGCTCGCGCTGCTAAGCAAGGTAGGATAGTGAATCCTCTTGCCGCAGCGACGATCGAATTTATACTTGTGAAATTGGCTCCTTTCTACGCTTGGTAGCCCCTACAACTCTTTTTTTGAAATTAGTATAAACTTTGTACAGGTTTTGTCGCAAAATGGCTCGATCGAAATTGAAATTTAATGATTTAAAAAATCAAATATGAAATAACCAATTTTTTAACATAAATCGTTTCTCGAGGAAAAATCGCCTTTTAAAGTTATAAGTGATATAATTTTGATATTCAAATAACACAAAATTTACAATAAATACGGAAAATTTTTACATAAAAAATTCGCTTGTGATTAGTGGAACATTATTCAAAATAAAAACGATTAATTTAACTATCCATTTTTGAATAATAATTAATAAACGAATTTGCAAATTTCTCTTTTAGCTATTTAGAAATCAGCAAATTGGTAACAATCATTATCATTAATTTTAGAGATATATACAGTCGAATCGCTATTTAGCAACGCAATTTTAATTGTTTAACTAATTATAAATTTTTTATTTATTGATAATTCAGTGAAAAATTAGTTATCAAAGTGTCAAATTCTTGCTTCTCTGTTTCAATACGTTACGACCGCAATTGCATATTCGAATTAGCAATATAATTATTTGTTGCAAAATAACTAACACTATTTACTTGTAAATTAAATTAAACTAACAAATACATATTTAATGACTATAATAACATGAAATTCGAGATTAGCGCATTAAAATTGACTAAAAAGTGCTTTTGTTCATTAGAACAAACTTTGCAATTGTCGATTTTGCATTGTAAACAATAAATTTCCCACGCTCGTGACGTCACGCTCCTTATATGGTCTTGTTTTCGCCGAATTGCCCTAACACATTTACATATAGGTGAAAAGAGCACCTTCGCTCAATTGCCGCTTTTCTTTAGTTTTCTCGTGCACGACGGGTTGTTATTTTGCAGTGGGAATAGGGACAAATCAGACTGGACGGTTACAATGTACATTTGCAATATTAAGTTTTCATATACATCTTTAATGTTAAGTTTCACTTTTTGTTTACATTGTTAATTATTCTGTTTATTTTTAAATATTTTCAATATTTTTATTATTACTGCTTATAGTTATTGAACTCTAGATACTGTTGATGTGTTTTCCAGAAATCTATTCGCTTGCCTAATATTGCCAAGGTCCTTTTTTACATACCATTATATAATCTTGGATAATTCTTTAACATATATCTCCTTTGAGATTGTGACGGTAAAAAGACGGTATTAACCCCGTTACAAGATGCTCTATCTCCTCTTTGATATGATCCTGTAAGAAATGTTTATTATTTTAAATTTACAATGTTAAGTTTTTTTATACGCTTACAATCTTAAGTTTTCATATACTTTTACAATGTTAAGCTTCAATTTATGTTTACAATGATGATTTTTCACGTTATTTTGAACTTTTTTTATCTAATGTGTTTAATATGTACGATTACCTCTTATGTTTGTTGAGCTTTTCGATGCTGTTGATGGGATATAGATAAAGAATTTACTACAAAATTATTAGCTTCATTTGAAATAGGTACGTTGCTAGTGTTAGGTTTATGACAAATGACGTTTAGGCGCGAGCTTCAAAAGGGATAGGTAATGTTTTAGAACTAACAAGGAAGGTAAGGGAAGTGTGTGGAATCGATTCCAATGAAACTGTGATATGTTGTAGAGAACTAAAAAATAAGCGACACATATGTTTTTTAGGTGCTAATAAAGGGTTTAAAGGAGTGAAATCTACCCCCAAAGTTCGACCCCAAAAACCGTTTTTTCGATATATCTCCTTCCCTATATAATATTTTTTTCTGAAAACAACTTGTAAATGTTTGTTACTGCATAACAATATCATACAGTACATCAAGCTTTGCAGGGGTGGCATCCCTTAATTTTCAAGAAAGCTATTTATTTCTTGAATTTTTGTCTCGGAAAAAAAAACAAATTTAATCCAAGGTCAATGAAACTTATATTGTCCTATAGGACATTGGAAACTAAAGTGGACGGGTTTCGGCTTTTTTTGTTTTTATACGATATAGGGGTAAACTACCTTTAGATAATTTTCATTCTTATTTGAGTAAAGCGCCGTAGATTTCAATGGAATTTCGGTTGATTATAAATTCTCAAAAAAACAAGAGATGGGCATTATTTTATACAGTGATAAATGTTTTAAAGAAGCGAAAACAACCCCTGAAATTTATCATTAAAGTACATTTTTCAGGGTATCTCTACTTCTATGGAACAAATTTCCAAATTCAACTGGAAATTGATTGTTACTAGTCAACAAAATTATGCGCCGTACCAATTTTCAAAGGGTTGCATCCCCTAACTATGGTAGAGGTGGTTGTGTGATTAAAAAAAATTTTTTTTTCTAAAAAAATTGAAAACGAAATTCAACAATACTGGTACTGTTTCATTTGGAATGATTTTGTATACTAAAGTAGAATGGTATGCATAAACTACCCTTAATTATCATTGAAACGAAACGCCGCAGATATCTGATTTATGTGATATAGTAATATATTATAGAAAGTTAAAACTTCTGACTAACACTTATCTGTTTTTATATGAATAAACCGTTTATTGGACTAAAAATCATCCTAATGTTAATGTTTGTACATAGTTATAGTAGTACCTTCATGGAATCTGCCTTTTTATATCCTTGAGTGATATTTTTTTAATATTTACTCTCCTTTTGTATGACAACTATATAGTATTCTATCGACCTCAAAATTCAATAAAATTCGGCATACGGTCCAGTTGAATTCGAGCCATGGTAACAAATGATGCCTGTAGAGAATTATTATTATTTTGATAAATTAAAAATATCTTTTTTTTTTGATTATTCAAATGTATATTTATTGGTATACAGTGTTTCTATTATTAGGAGTTTTATATGTTGATATTACATTATAATTTTATTATCATAACATATTATAATTTTATCGTAATTAATGAATTTGCAAAATTCGTCAGAATCAATTTGATATAGATCAGTATTGGTATTCTTAAAAAAAATGCTTCAAACAAAAGATTTTTTATACCATCCGCATCGAATAATAGCAACGTAATTGTAACCATGAATTTCACAATTCATTGCACATGAATCTCCATAAATAAAATCTACGGGGTTATCGAATTCCTTCGGTTTATTTACAAGGTATCCACTATTTTACCACGCATACATGAATAGATTTTCGTAACGTGGGAAAGAAAACTGATTATGGACTAATGATTATAATTTTATAATATTATTCCTCTCAAGCAACTCTAATTCATTGTCGACATAGCTAACAGTATCTGAAAATTGCTTAATAAAATTTTTCCAAGTACGGAATCCAAAAACATCTAATAGCTGAATATTTCCAGTAGTACCAGTGGGTATTTGTTTTAGATGTACCATTTTATCATGTGGTGTAGCTTCCTCTACAGCTACTGAACAGTGACCGCTCCACGAATTAATTAATAACATTGTTATAGGTCCCACATTAGAAAAATATATTTTTTTTAACCATGTTTTGAAGAGACCTGTAAATTTTCTTTTAATATTTAATATTTACAATATATAAAAAATTATTTTAGCTGAATTCAGTTTTCCAGATTTTGAAGCAGTAACATGCACGTTTGTAGGCGTGAATATTTGTTGTGATACGGTTGGTCCAAAATCCCCGGTACGTTCTTGTAATATGAAAAATAAAGGTGATAATAGTTCTCCGTCTGCTGATATCATTGGTTGCACGATGTAGCTATGAGTAATGGATGATATAGATTGTAAAAAATATTGTACTTGTTTCTCCCTTTCAACTAATAAGGTACGGCTAGAGTAGATTTCTAATTGAACACCGCTCTGATCTGAATTAAAGGTATTCTTAATACCTGTTTGATTAATTAATTGGTTGATATTTGACAAAAATTCTGTCTCTTTTGTTTTCAATTCTTTTCTATTTTCTATACTTGGTTTTGTTATAAATTTCTTGATTTTTCTAGACACAATTCTGTGAGATTTCTTAAATTTTGCAACCCACCATTTAGAAGCTGTAAATCTTATATCTTCATTATCAATTAATTTTTGAGCTTGTAAAGCCCATCTTCTCAAATCATTGTCATGAATTATAAAACCAGATTCAAGAGCCGCGTTATAATTTTCTAAAGTATAATTGCCAATTCTTGCAATTTTCTCTCGATATGTACCACCTTGATTAATTTGGTGTGCCTATCGACGTAGTTGTGTTTCAGATATAACCTTGCGGTAATGATTTTATACCGTTTGAAGACAAAGATTTTTTCTTTTTCCGCTTCTCCAACAGTCGACAGTTCTTTTCTTATATGCGAAACTCAATGACTCATTCTGGCTAGTGCATTTATCTATAGGAAACTCAGATGTATGCAAATTTTGTTCCTCGACAATATATGCGTTAGAGTCTTTGAACTTCTCTTGAAAATCTAAAGATTCTTCTATAATCATATCTATGTTATCATCTGCTTCTAGCAAATCTAATAGTATCATCTGGAAATGATCTTTGATTTCAATTTCCTTGAGACTGTAAGGACTTTCTTGGATAGAGAGAATTTTGAAGTAAGCCTAAAGCATATTTATCACATTTAACGGATGAACTTTCATTTTCAATACTAAAAATTCATAAGGTATTCATTAAAGTGTGGATACATATTGATAGAATCTTTTAGACTTAACAAATAAATGATCATAATTGATTTGTGAATAATTTTAGATGCACGTATTATGCTTTTTGAAAATTTTAAATAGTCAAAAGTTATCTTTATTTCTATACTTTTAGGCAATACTCTTTTGTAAGCACACAAAGAAATAAGTTTGCTATACGTATTCATATAGAACCATAATATAATGCGCAAAAATCTATATTTTGTATAAGTATAGATATAAAATTCTACACAAAACTAACCTATTTGTTCCAAAACTTTCATGCAAATCAATTTCTCTACTCATCCTTTCTATCTTCTCAACAAATTCTCACAAGAAATAAACTGTTTGAATACCAGAATAACTATTTAAGCAGTATTCAGAATAATAGTCAAAATAATGTTTTGAAAAAAAAGGAGCATCTAACTCACAACAACATGTGCAATTCGCCAGCAAGAAATCGTGGCACTGACTGCGACGAATGAAAATAGGCATTGTTTGTAAACATCTAAATATACGCAGCAAAAAAATATTTTATAAATAGATGTATGTATATACATATGGCTGCTCGGCAAAACCGGATACGCGACAATTGTATGAAAATTAAGTTAATATCGCCCTATCAAAAAAATCCAGGTGGAAATCCATCCTGGATTTCCACCTGGATTTCCACATGGATATCCACTGGATTCGTATGGATTCTATATGGAATCCATATAGATTTTTCTTATGGATTTCCAGATGGATTTAGCGGTAAATCCAGGTGGATTTCTCGGGCGATCCAGGTGGATTTAGCGGTAAATTCAGATGGATTTCTCGAGTGGTCCAGGTGGATTTTTTGTCAAATCCAGGTGGATTTAGCGGCAAATCCAGATGGATTTCTCAGACGATCCAGGTGGATTTCTCGGGTGGTCCCGGTGAATTTTTTGTCAAATCCAGATGGATTCAGCGGCAAATCCAGGTGGATTTCTCGGACGATCCAGGTGGATTTAGCGGCAAATTCAGATGGATTTCTCGGGTGGTCCAGGTGGATTTCTCGGGCGATCCAGGTGGATTTAGTGGCAAATTCAGATGGATTTCTCGGGTGGTCCAGGTGGATTTCTCGGGCGATCCAGGTGGATTTAGCGGCAAATCCAGATGGATTTCTCAGACGATCCAGGTGGATTTCTCGGGTGGTCCCGGTGAATTTTTTGTCAAATCCAGATGGATTCAGCGGCAAATCCAGGTGGATTTCTCGGACGATCCAGGTGGATTTAGCGGCAAATTCAGATGGATTTCTCGGGTGGTCCAGGTGGATTTCTCGGGCGATCCAGGTGGATTTAGTGGCAAATTCAGATGGATTTCTCGGGTGGTCCAGGTGGATTTCTCGGGCGATCCAGGTGGATTTAGCGGCAAATCCAGATGGATTTCTCAGACGATCCAGGTGGATTTCTCGGGTGGTCCCGGTGAATTTTTTGTCAAATCCAGATGGATTCAGCGGCAAATCCAGGTGGATTTCTCGGACGATCCAGGTGGATTTAGCGGCAAATTCAGATGGATTTCTCGGGTGGTCCAGGTGGATTTCTCGGGCGATCCAGGTGGATTTAGTGGCAAATTCAGATGGATTTCTCGGGTGGTCCAGGTGGATTTCTCGGGCGATCCAGGTGGATTTAGCGGTAAATCCAGATGGATTTCTCGGACGATCCAGGTGGATTTCTTGGGCGATCCAGGCGTATTTCTCGGGTGGGCCAGGTGGATTTCTCGGGTGATCCAAGCGTTATTTCCAAATTGTATAGGTGTAAGAAATTATTAGGGAAACATATTTGGTCAAATAAATTATTTATTTATTATATATTGATTAAATTATTATTATATATTGATTAGCGATTACAATAGTATGTACATCAGTTACATATCAGCTACGTGACCTCAAAGCTTCAATTTTTTTTTAAATTTTTTAAGCAAACATTTATTTCTTCGGTCATGTATCCATTCTTTTTTTGTCAATAATTAAACTAATCTCTTCTGAAGTACGTGGTTTCTGATTTAAATAAGCTTTCAAGCATTCTACAACAAATAAATATTTTCAAATTATTCAGCGGATAGATTAATTTCTTATAATAAACATAAGAGACATTTTTATTCATGAAATTATAATCACGACGTATTATAAAAAGTACTTACTTGTTATTGTCAAATGTTCATTTGTAGAAAGCGGAACTCTCTTTTCCTTTCCGTCAGCCGTATATGACGTTTTCCCAGTTGTCACGCATCTTTTACTCAAGTTGAGTTCGTAGTCTCCATCTTCATTCATGTGCAGCAGTCTCGGTAAATTTTTCGTAAATTTACTTGGATCTGGTGCCGCCTTACATATCTTCCATTCATCGTACAGTATTTTTGTATCTTTATTGAGCCATTTGTATTGTACCTGAAAATGAGTATAAAAACACTGTTGCTAACGATAGGTTAATGGGGGTTAATGTGCTAGCGTCAGGTTGAAAAGTAACTTTGCATTATTAATCAAAACATATAGATATTTTATAGATAAACATGCCGAGTATAATGACTCAATAGTTATAAAACAAGGCTCCATTTAAATATTATAGAATACTCGCAGAGAAAGTGATTTGTTATACGTATCGATAACGGACTTCACCGTAACTACACGGAGACCCATTTTAGTCTACAGACCAAAATACTCTTTCTACAAAAAATGATTAAGACAAAAGTTGTTAAAGACAAAGAAGGATATTTGAATGTACCACTAAATTTTACCTTTTTTTTATTTTTCTTTATTTTTATAGTCTTTTTAATTCTCTTTCATGAGATTATTTCGACTCTCAAGAGATGCACGCACACGTAGCCTCTCCCACCACTTTTTGAAGGGTGTGGTAGTTGATGTCTTCTATGCATCATGGGGACCTACAGTTTTAGGTCGAATCCGAACGACCAGGCTGCAGGTAGAGGGCGCTATACCTGCAGCGCTTTCAACAATTCAACCATATTCGAACTCCTCGGAAAATTCTTTTATTCCAGGAGGCTTTCAATCGAATATCGATCAGAAAAAACTGCTGCTCAGAGGTAGCCTCGAACCCACGACCTACAGATCATAAGTCCGACACGCCTTAACCGCCAAACTACGGGAGCGCCTAAACATTGACCTTAACGTTTGTTTAGAAAGCAATTTCAAGGTCATTTCTTAAATGTGAATCCAAAACAATCCACGAGCTTTAACAATTTTAGGAGTTGTTCATCCTGATCCACATGTAACTCAAGGGCAAGATGGTCAAAATCGTTTACACTTTTGCAAGTTAAGGACTTTTTGAAGTTTACTTTGAACATTTTTACTACCACAAAAACCATTATGATTCAAGGATAAGTCACCGAATCGTTATTCAGACATTTGACCTTCAGTTATGACCTTTCCGAGGTCATAACAGATTATACTTTACAGGACATTTTCGACGAAATTTCTTTTCAAATCTGTAGTCAAAAATAGGGGTTTTCATTTAAAAATGACCGTGATCTTGGAATTACCTTCAAAACGAACCTAAAGGTCAAAGCTAGTGGTACATTCAAATGTCCGCCTTTGTCCTGAACAACTTTTGTCTCAACCATTATTTTGTAGACAGAGTATTTTCGAAGATATTTCGGTCGGTTTATTGAAATCGTGGACTAGTAACACAGAAAGAAAGAACAATTCTTTCAAATTCATGAAATGGTAAAGTGACAACGATACACTTACTGATACTCCATCGGGATTAGTAAACGTCTCTTTGATGCCAAAGTTATTGAAATACGAGTTTTCCTTATTTGATTCACTGCTTGTGGATGCTTCACTGCATGAGAGGTTTTTGTTTAATGCTTTGAATCCACCTTTCTTCCGTTATTTGGACATTAGTCCAGCAGACAAGGATTTGAATTCCTGATCAGTCAGGCCGACCTGGACTGCAGTGCAGGACTTGTCACCCAACCCGGAATCAACTGTTTCCTCGTCTGTTATACATCTTTTATGCGCCTTTTTCTGGACTAGTCTCAAAATTGTCAAAATGTAATTTCCCTGCAATAGTTATTAAAGAGTTAGGAAAGTTCTATTTACATTTCTTTCATAATTAGATTAGAAGAGGCCAAGTTCAACGACAGGAGAACAATTTTTTTCGAAAAAAGGTGTAGTTTTTCGCGTTGTTCTTATAAAATTCTGGATAGCTGTAACGGTTATCTAATATTGAACTGTTATCAAGTTAAGGGCTTACAGTCATCGAAAATAGAATATGTTAATACCATGCATTTGAAATGGAGAAATTTTTTTCTATTCTGTACACGATTCAGAAAAAACCACTGCACCGATGTTAACGTGCGAGGTATAATTTTTTGTTTTTTTGTTATTCAATTCTCTATGCTTCCCTTGTCGTAGACTTTTTATTTTTGCCCCAGCATAAATTTGACAGATACTTTTTTGAATAAATTTCTGAAAAAATGCCTAAAATATATGAAAATTGGTATATAAAATTGCAATAAGGATTTAATTTAAAAAACTAAAACACGGAAACGATAAGTCAACGAAAAAAATGAGATTTCGCACGTCAAAATCGATTCAGTGGTTTTTCCGGAATCGTGCACAGAGTAAAAAAATAACCAAATGTACATACAAAAATCATGATAAGTTGGTGACCACATTGATATTTTATTTCGATAAAACTACTTATGTACAGCTAATATCAATTTAATTTCAAGAATGAATATCATATTTTGACTTAAAAAGTTCAATTTAACCCATTAAAGCCCACGCTAAGACTGGTTGAGATAGCGACAAACAAACTGTGCTATCTTTTGCATAAGTGAAAAATAAAATATACGTATTTTTTTTTATGTTATTTTCAATTGTTTATAACAAATTATTTAAACAAATTACAAAAAAATTCATAATTATCAAAATCTAAATGCGGGAATCGATTCTGGAGGTGAAATCAAGACGAAAACCTATATAACACTTTTTTGTCAGAATTCAATTTGTTAGTGTAACGTAGGAATAAACAATTGCATGTTGGGGAGAAAAAGTGACCATGTCAAGTCCCAAGCAAAATCTATCTGGAATAGCAAAAAATAAACTGTGCTATCCTTTGCATAAGTGAAAAATAAAATATATATATTTTTTCTTATGTCATTTGCAATTGTTTATAACAAACTATTTAAACAAATTATAAAAAAATTTATAATTTTCAAAATCTGAATGCGGAAATCGATTCTGGGGGTAAAGTTTAGACGAAAACCTATATAACACTTTTCTGTCAGAGGCCAATTAGTTATTGTAATGAAGGAAGAAACATTCGGCCTCCTGAGAGTGTTTCAAAAAATCGTATAAAATGAAGCTAATTATTGTATTTATCCATCAATATTGGCATGAATTATTGTAAATATAATCGGTGGGATTGAATTATTGTTCATTGCCATGTCCTTCTTTATGACTTTTGCAAACAGGCATAGAACATTTCTCACAATACCATTCCGTTCTTGTCCGACATGTTGAAATTCCACATTTCCTAAGACTCCCATGTTTCATCACGTGTTCTTGGGATGAAGTTTCACTCTGTTTCTGTCGTTTGGGGGGACGTTTGGAAGATAACTTGTCAATATAATATTCACAAACTTCTTGAACAATATCTTTGGAACCTTTTCTTTCGTCTGGATGTAACTTATTGTAAATCACTGTAGCGTTTGCTAAGGATGCTTGGATGAGCCGTAATACAAGGCACCATGTCCATTTCTTACTTCGAATTGTAGGCATCAAAGCATTACAGTGTTGATCATGTAGATCGACGCCACCCATGTGTTCATTAAACATAGAGAAACAATGAGGAAAAAGAATAGATTTTTTCGATGATTCCTGCCATCTCTGCATTTCAACTTTTGGTTCATTTCCATATTTCGAAGAGAGAATCGATACTGGCTTTGAGTCCATAACTGTAATATAATTCAATTTTGAATTCACTTCATGCATTGAAATAGTGTATCCTCTTTTAGCTTTTTTTGGCATTTCGACTTTCACTTTCACACGATTATGCCGAACAGTTCCTGTCGCCGATAAACCATTTTTTTTCAAATGAATCATAAGATCTGGGTTTGTGAAAAAGTTGTCAAAATAAATATGATACTTTTTCAGTTCTTCTCTCTGTGTTTTTTCTAATAAATTCGAAAGTAACTTTATCACCACTCTAGACCCTAAACCAACGGCAACTAAAGGATTTCGTTCATCGATTCCTGATTTACCAGTGTAAATATCAAGATCATATATATACCCATCAGAAGAACAGACTGCCCATTCTTTTATTCCAAATCTAATGGGTTTATTCCTTATACATTGCTTGATACCAAACCTACCAAAGTATTTTACCATTATCTCATCTATTGATAAATTATAGTCAAAGAAACCAAATTGCATACAATTCTCACGAAACATATCATACAGAGTTCTAACCTTCCAGACTTTATCATTTTGATCAGTTTCTTGAAGTTTATAGAATCGTATGTTCTTTTTTATGGCAACGAAATTATTTCTAGACATAAGTTCCGCAATTACTGGACACTGAAGTATTCGCTTTTTTGACCAGTAATCACGAATACTTTTTCTAGAATTGAAGATAGTAATCATTATGATTGTAATAAATTTTTCTAGATCATCCATACATAAATCAAAATGATTTTCAGAAGTGGCTTCAATGATATGGTTTTTCATTGATTTCGAAAAGAAAACCTCAAACAACTCAAAAGCATTTTTGGATTGCAATGATGAAATAGGTGAAATATTGAAGTTGCTCTCGACATGCGGAGAAATATCATTCAAAGCATCATTTTTCCAACTGTACTTATGATTCGGTTCCAACAATTTCTGAGTACTTGTGTATGTACTTTTAACATGTTCGTAAGAACCTGATGGTAATTCATTTGATAATGTATCTTCATTTGGATCACCGTCCGAATCTCCATCTGAACTTTCATATTCATTAGGAATGAATGCTATATCAATATGTTGACCTTCATCACTATCAGAATCTTCAACTAAATTTGGTAGATCGCTAATTCTCCGTCTCGGCATTATCAGTAACGTTACCAATTTAGAACAAAATAAAAACTAAAAGTTTTCCGAAATTATTATTTCAAAGAATAGATCCAATGTATAAATGTTTTCAACCGTTAGCCCGCCACTCAAACGTGATCTCTAACACGGAAGGATTTACGAAATGAAATAAACTTATCCAATTACAGTATAAGATCTCAAAATTTATCAGTAAAAAATACTGATATGATTCCAGATACCATGTGTGAGAATGAAAACACTTATTTGTCAATAGTTTATTTCTACATAAAGATATCAAATTGAACTCTGACAAAAAAGTGTTATATAGGTTTTCATCTCAATTTTATCCCCCGAATCGATTTCCGCATTCAGATTTTGAAAATTATGAATTTTTTTGTAATTTGTTTAAATAATTTGTTATAAACAATTGCAAATGACATAAGAAAAAATATATATATTTTATTTTTCACTTATGCAAAGGATAGCACAGTTTATTTTTTGCTATTCCAGATAGATTTTGCTTGGGACTTGACATGGTCACTTTTTCTCCCCAACATGCAATTGTTTATTCCTACGTTACACTAACAAATTGAATTCTGACAAAAAAGTGTTATATAGGTTTTCGTCTTGATTTCACCTCCAGAATCGATTCCCGCATTTAGATTTTGATAATTATGAATTTTTTTGTAATTTGTTTAAATAATTTGTTATAAACAATTGAAAATAACATAAAAAAAAATACGTATATTTTATTTTTCACTTATGCAAAAGATAGCATAGTTTGTTTGTCGCTATCTCAACCAGTCTTAGCGTGGGCTTTAATGGGTTAAAAAAATAGACATTTTGGGTGACTGAAAGGCTTTAATAAGAAGTATAATTTTCTTAATAAAGTAGAAAGTATTCGCGTCAGTTAATTCATGCTGTGGTAAGATGAGAGTTAGTAACGTAATGGTATAACGAGCCGCATTCTCGTTATGTCTCTCTCTCCCTGCAGCCAGTTTATTTATTAATCATATTTATACCATACTATGTATTATAATAATTTGTAATTTGTAGCGCAGTTGAAATGTCAGCGAACAAGGTAAGAGTCGAGCCCTACGATCTATACTATCGATAGTCCTTAGCGCAGATGTCACGGAGAGACCGCGATCGCGATCGCGAAGGGGAGAAAGAAAGAGCGCGCGTAATGAGTCAGTTGGCATGCGAGCAGAGACCGGTACGGACGCTAGCTTAGTCTGACAGCAACATCTTTGTTTTGTGTTACGAGAGATTACGGAGGAGTAAGCGAGTACGCAGAGGCGATTATACAAGCCCGAAGATCGTCAGTGAAGAGCGAAGACTCATAGTGAATGCTGACAGGAATTCCGTCAGCTATAAAGCTTGGAAGCGAGGACGCCCGCGCGAGCGTAGGCTAGGAGTAAGCGTGGTCGCGATCTATTGTACGTACGTTTCTGCCGTTCTGATAACCGACGACAACTACTGTAAGTACCTACTCGATTCTTCTCTCTCTCTCTCTCTGGCTCTCTCTCTTCTGTTGCTTGCTAGCCGCATTCGTTGCTCTAGCCTTTCGCCCGACCTACGCACCCTGTCATTTTGCTCGGCATTGCGTCTTGCCTCGAGCCGCTTTAAGCGAATCCGTTGTCCGATCTTGCTTGGTCGCTGACAAGATCGGCGCATTGCGTTTTGTTGTCGCCTTGTTCGCTGCCGCTCACATTTCGTCAACACGCGCGCTTGCATGTACTCGCGAGTGCTTAAATACACGATTCATTTCTACTAAAATCCGCAGTGTCTTATTCCGATACAGCTGCCTTATTGCATAACTACTTCGCAGCGAGACTCTTTAGGTTGTCTCTCGCCTAGTGACCTGTAGCTCACGACACTCTCCGCGGGCCGAATTTCTACGTAAGGAAGGAGGCAAGCTGATGCAGCTGGACCCAAGCAATGTTCGCGCTGGCGTACAGGGTCACCTTGGATAGCGCACTTCGCTTTATTAAAATATTAATCCACGAGAATTATTTATTTATATAGCTGATTTAGCCCGAAAAGAGCTCGAGCTAAAACCCCGTTATAATGGAAAGACACATGTCATAATATAATACATTATTACTTTTCCTTGTGTTTTCAGGATTTGAATATTCGTCATTTTTCTGACCTTCAGAAAATTCATGATTGTCCGGGATAGGGGTTTCATAGTTCTCGTCCTTCTCATCGTTAGTGTTTGATGTATTTCCATAAATGGCATCAAAATCAAGATCTAGCGGCTGTACCCCCAGATCTTCATCAGCATCCAAAGGAACTTGTTTCAGAGAACTCTTCGAGTTTCGATGGGGGATCGAAGATTGAAACCTCGATGCCAATGGACTCTACAAAAAAAGGCAACGCGTGCATTTCATTTTCCATCATTCATTCGTGGATTCTATTTTAATCAAAATTATCATCGATAAAAAGTTGGAGTTACCATATCATCAAGTTGTTTTTTTTTCTCTTCTATTCTCACAATTATTCCTAATTTCCTTTTTAAATTTAGGTTTTCCATTTGTAAGTATTCGTTTAGATTTCTAATGGTCTCCATTCGCTCATTCAAAATTGAAATGTTATGCTTGTATGTGCAATTGAGCGTTTTCAATTTTTCAACTTCACAACCTAGTGATGCAATTCTTAGCTACAATTCACTTTCATACAGTGGCTTTTTTGCGCCCAAAGTATTAGTGGATGTAGATGAAGAAGTTGACTCCTTGTTTGTATCTTTAGCAGTCACAGTCAAAGTTTCAGCCATTAGGAGTTTTTGTTTTCTTGACTCTAAGATTTCCTTTTGAGCATCAATGTCATACTTATAAAATTAGTGTAAGTATGAAATTTGATAACGCATAATTCCTAATCACAATCGCAAACGCAAATCCATAGATAACTTGAAATAGAAATCCACCAAGAAATCCATGTGGATTGTATACAACAATTTTAAAATCTATGTCGATTCCCGAATGAAAGAGGGACCCCAAAAAACGCCCAAAATCAGCCCCTATTTTTTAGCCCAACATAACTTCTGAACAAAAAGAGATAAATAAACGAAACGCGGTTTAAAATAATCGTTATTCCATGCTGTATCCGGGTTTAATGTGATGTAACCCCCTTTCAACCCCTAAAAATGGAAAACTAACCCTAACAGGGGATATGAAGTTTTAAATATCTAAAAACGTCAATAAAATATTCTTTAAATATCATCTTTTTTCAGTTACAAACGTAATAGTACTAAAATACAATACCTACGTCAGTTACTATTACGTAGTACTATTACGTTCGTAACTGAAAAAAGAAGATATTTAAAGAATATTTTATTGACGTTTTTAGATATTTAAAACTTCACATCCCCTGTTAGGGCTAGTTTTCCATTTTTAGGGGTTGAAAGGGGGTTACATCACATTAAACCCGGATACAGCATGGAATAACGATTATTTTAAACCGCGTTTCATTTATTTATCTCTTCTGGTTCAGAAGTTATGTTGGGCTCAAAAATAGGGGTTGATTTTGGGGTCCCTCTTTTTCATATTGTAATATCCATATTGAAATTCCGGTGGTAATCTCTCAAAGATCTTAAGGTGGTTATATCACAAGGAGACTCTGTACAAGCTTTCCCTCTTAATATTAGAGGAAAGTAGGGGAAAGTAGATAGTGCGGGTAATGAGGTCACCCTTGTGTTTCGTGTTATAGGTTGTAATAATAGAGAAACGAACCTATAACTTCCATTAATTAGAACTTCACAACAAAGTGACTTAAAAATTTTGAAACACACATGAAAATTCAGGCGGATCCGTAGTGGGTGTCTTGGTAGATATATCTATGTTCAATATATCTGAGTTCTAACAGTAATCAATTTGAATCATACAGCTTCTGGCATTTCGATGCGATTGCGACTGGTTTCTAGCATTTTAAGAAATGGAATTGTACAACGACTAACCTTGGGAACTGATTGCTTTGATCTGCCTTCAGTCCCGTTTTTCCCTTTTTTTACCTCAGCTTCATGGCTCCCAATCTCCCATTTATCATCACTAGGTGATTCATAACACTTTTGGATAGCTGAGTTATTGAGATGAGGAAATATACCTCTTTTATTTTGGAACTCTGTGAGATCTGCTACATTGTTTATTTCTGCAAATAAATAATGGAATACACATACAAGAATGTGATAGATACAAAAAATATTGAAAAAAAAACAACCGGTGAGCGTACTTTTAATTGCTACTGTCAACTATACATTTCACATGACGTAATATCTACGTAATATCTCGTATATATTTGTCTACTGGGAGTAGTCATTGCCAACAGATATAAAACAACCAGGTGGTGTTTGGCTTGTTTCAACAGCGAAAATTTTAAATACCAAACCATAATGTTTCTTAGCGTACTACATTGAAGTTACTAAAGAAATTCTCATGAAAATTTATATGTGGCTCGATCTTTGTCTATCTTACCCCTCTCTGTCTCTATCATGAACAATTAGCATTATTCATGCAATAAATAATTATATTCATGGAGTTATTCCTAATAGATTGAAATTGGGTCAAAAGACTTCTTTTTAATAAATAATTAATTTTTTTATCTTTAGTACAAAATATGAGACCAAATATGTGTATATTACATGAAAGCAATTGATTTCAAACATTGAGTATTTTCAAAACATACGACATTCGTAAAAAAAAGTATTTGCTTTGTTTATAATTACGAAATTCGATCGTTAAAAAATAGGATCATAAAAATTGAAATAAAATACAGGAGTTTGTGTTTGCATTTTTTCTAAATATGTATTGTGCTGGATCATTATTCATGCGTACATTAAATTTATGAAAGAGAACATTTTTCAATGAATTTTTTTTCTCTTCTTTGTAATAAATATTGAAATCAGCCTCCAAATTCAGTGGGAGTTGATCCTTTTTTTCACCATATACTTGGAACATTTTAGATCTGTTGTTACAATACTCGATCAATACTCGGAAAATAAACTTTTGAAAGTACAACATTTTTTATGAAGAGAGGCAGACAGACAAAGATAGAGATAGAGATAGAGATAGAGATAGAGATAGAGACAGATACAGAGATACAAAGACAGCACGCGACGGACAAACAGACAGATAGCCAGAGACCAAGAATGCGAGTGTTTATGTAATGAGGTAGCGCTAGCAACTAATTAAGAAAATCAATTGACGATTTAAATCCCAATGATATGGCGTCCTTCCTATGTTACACCAAAGCTTCCATAATTACTTATACTTGTGTGATCTTATGTAACATGGCTTCTTTCCTTTAAAAATTTAGATGGTTATTTAGATAGATGGGTAGGGGAATTAGATCAGTATAATTTCAAAATTCTTCATCGAAAGGGCTCTTCTCATGGGAATACAGATGGTTTGTCTATACGACCTTGTAGCAATTCTTCATGCAAATATTGCTTTAACGTAGAGTCGAAGTATGCCCTTGGTAATTTGGTGGGACGTATTGTTTTCGAAGAAGTATCCAATCAACTATGGCGAGACTGACAATATGAGGATGATGTCATTCGAACTATTATCGAGAGTAAAAACAAAGCATTCGCTTATCATGGCATGATATTTCTTCTGAAGAGGAATCTATGAAGGTCTATTCATCTCAATGGGATTCGTTAGTTGTTATGGATAATGTTTACATAGGAATTGGATTCATCTAAACCTAAATCGAGAGTTCTCCAATTGATCGTGCCTGAAAAATATACCAATAATATCTTGGAAGAAGCTCATGAATCTCCTTCTAGTGGCAGGGTGTCTAGCGATTTTGGAAAGTAAAATTCAAGGACATTTTAAGGATTTCCAGGGTCGAAAATTTCCATCAAAAAGAATAATTTAATAGTTTATCTTTAATGATCAATTTATTTGCAAAAATATTAATTTTGTAACAGGCTGTCGCTTAGTCGATAATCTCTAGAAAATACCTTTATTACGACTAGACGAAGCCTTGTTATCTCTGAGCTTAAAGCACAGTAACCTACCTTGTCTCGGAGTGCGCCTGCGCAGAGTCTCTTACTATTCCGAGTTGGGTTCCCCCAACTCACCGCTTGGCGGCGCTGTCGCCCCTTGCTAGTAGCGCTCGTGCGGCCGCCGCTGGAACCTAGGTTGTCGATTCGCGTCTATCGGTATTCGCACGATTCGTGCTACGCAACCGGCGAATTCGAATCCACTGAAAATAAACACTGACGCGATCTCCGGACAAAGGAAAGACTAAATAACCGAAACTCGTTTAAATAAAAATGATGATTGATTTATTCAACAAAATCAATGACACGGGGAATCTGCCGAGAGACTTACGCACGCTCGCGTGAATGACAAGACACGCTAAAAATGAGAGAGAGAGAAAACCGCGATTACCGCGAACTACCTGCTCGCACGCAATAAATAAATTCTTCGCGCTCGCTGCGCGGATTCGCACGCTAATTGTAACAACAATTAAAAAGGGGAAGAGGTGCACCTACCGCGAGAACGATGAGGATACGGTGGCCAACCGTATCCGACTAGCAAATCGCTGAAAAGCCGCTTCGCTGCTCGCCGCACCGCCGCGATTACTGTTGCTGCTGTTTTTGTTGCTGCTGTCGCTGCTATTACTACTGACGCTGTTTCTCCTGCTGCTGTTGCTGCTATTTCTGCTGCGATTGCTGCTGCTACTGCACCCACGCACTCAAGCTCGCAAAGTCATCAGGAAACACGCGAAAAACTTGGAACGGCTCAGGAACAGAGGTTAGATCGGCACGAACGGACTGAGTGGCACAGTCATACTGCCGGTCGGAGCCTCCCCTCCCGGTCATTGCCCCGTACGCGCTCTCTCTCTCGCGCTCTCGCTCTCGCTCGCTCTTAACCCGGTACGCGAATCTAAACGATTTTCGATAATCGTTGCAATTTACAAATATGAATTAGATTAAATAATTTTAGGCTATATAAAATATGATTTATTATTTTGAAATCTTTTTCAATTTAGTTCTATTTATTACGTAATTGAGTACGTGTGCATAACAATATGTAATTCAAAATGTTATTCTGAAGACATTCAATTCTTTTCAATTCTGGTATTTAATTAAGTAGAATATTAAGGGTGCCAGAGGGGGTTTCTAGTTGAAAAAATCAATTTTTTTTCCATTCTCTTATCTTTTAAGAAATTTAACGTAGTATACGATGCCGTGTCCTTTCTTAAAAATTCGCAACTGGTAAAAAGTTACCCGCGATTTTCAGAGAGTACTTCTTTCGCTATTTTTTATGAATTCGCGATTTTAGACTTTTTTGCATTTCATATAATTTTTTTTTGTAATTACTTACAACAATGGAATTTTGTATAAAAATCAATATTTCTATATATTTATATAGTCCTACAGCGGTATGTTATATCAGTACTTGATCAGAATGAAAGGTATATGACGTATCATTTTTTCAAAATTGACAGTTTTATCGACCGTTGATCTGCAGTATACCTGTTGCTTGGCTAAAAGCTCTGCCTTGTATATTTAAAAATATAAATTATTTATATATTATATTAGTTTATTTAACCTACAGGTTTCAAACTTTGTATATGTGTTCCTGTTTTATATTTATGTGTGTGTGCATGTGTATTGCTTGCGTATAGTGTGTAAAACTAAATGATATTTACATTCTTTATTTTATTTTTATTTTACATAGGAACTTTGATAAACTGTATTGTTCATTTATTGTTTTGTTTCTCTTCTTTTTAATTACTCTTTATTTCTCTATTCTTAATTCGCCTTTCTTGACTCCTCACTACGTCTATCCTTTCCTCACCGCTATTGTTTTTCCTTCCTTCTTTTTCTCTTATTTCCATTCTTCTTTTTCTCCTTTCATTCGCTTGTTGTTTTCATTTTCTCTTCTTTTGCTTTATTTTTTTCCATTTCTTTCCTTGCCTTCATTATTTTATCTTTTCTTTCTTTATTTGAGTTTTTCTTATGTTTTGTTTTCACATATACTTTCTGCGTCTCTCCCAATCTCTACTCACTCTACTCGTATATGCTTTGTCCCTTCGTTCCTCCTTTCTCGTTCCGTCTTTACTTTCGTTCCTCTTGTTCCAATTTTCTGTTTCTTGCCATCTCTCTTGTTTCATTAGGTCCTATCTATGTATACTTTCCTTCTCCATCTCATATTTTTTTTCCATTTTGAAAACACAATCCATTTTCTTTCATCCATTCTATAGCTCTCTTTCCTTCCCCGTTGATCACTTTATCTTGCGATTTTCTTTTGCTATCACCAAAGTTTTCTAACTTCTCCCTATTCTAGTCTCCTTCCATGTCTTCGTCCCCTATTATCGCATAAGTCCCCTCCTATTATTACTCCATTACCTTTACTTTTTTCTATCCTATCTTCTATTATTCTGTAGTTGTCTTCCCTTTTTTCTCTCATATGTGTGCCTATAATTGTCTATTCTTCCTCGTCTGTCTTCGTTTTTATCCCTATCGTTTCTTCATTTCCTTTTCTCATTACTTCCTATTTATCCTTCGCTATTTCTTTTCTTATTGCTATCAATAGTCCTCCTTTAGCTCTTCCCTTTCCTTTGTCTCTTTTTGCTCCTCTTATTTCTATTTTGTATCCCTCTAGCCAATTTTTCACTTTTTCCACATTTTTTTCTTCTACCCATGTTTCTGTGAATATTACTATGTCGTGTTCTTTTATATATTCCCAGTCCTTATTTCTTATTCCATTAAATCCCCATACGTTCCACCATAGGGCTCTTTTCCCTTCTTTTATTCTTTGGCTTCTTTTCTTATCCTCCTTTCTCTCCCTTCTGTTCCTTCCGAAACCATTTTTCTTTCCTTTCACTCCATATCCATTCTTCTCCGTTCATAGTTACTTTGTTGTATCCTATTTTTAAGTTTTATCGGTTTTTTTTCTCTTCCTTTGCCACTTCTAGTATCATCTTTCTGGTTTTTCTTTTCTTGTATGTTGTGTCGCAATCTATAAATATTCTTTTATCCCCTAGCTTTTTTTTGTTTTTCATGGTCTCATCTTTACCCTCTATTGTTTCGCACTGTGCTCTTATGTTGCTTTCATCCTCTTTTATTTTCCATACCTTATTATCCCTACTTGCACCTGTATTTTATTTTTTAATCATCTTTGCATTTTTTCTTTGGTATTCATCTCCTCCTCTTGAACTCCTTTCACTACTATATTTCTTCTTTTTTTTTCTCGCTCTCTGCTCTTTCAACTAACCATTCCATTTCCTCCCTTGCTTTGTCGCTTTTTTCATTATTCTTCGTACTGCTTTCCTTGTCGCTTTCTCTGCTTTGTTCTAAGACTCCTGTTTTTATCGCTTCCTCCAATTTTCACATTCTTTCCGTGATTTCTTTAATCGTGCCTTCTTTTTCTTCTTTCATTTCAATTATATCTCTTTTGATTTCCTCTATTTCCGTATTAATTTTCGTTATTCTGACCTCCCATTTTTCATTATCTTCTTTTCTTTCTCTCTTAAATTCTTACCATCTTTCTTCCATTTTTCTGCTTTCTGCTCTTCTTTTTTCCTCTGCTGTTTTGAGCATTTCCTTGATTCCATCCATACTCTCTTCGCTTTCCTCCCTCGTTTTTTTTCTAACTTTTTCCGCTTTCTCCTTTTCTTTCTCTTTTTCTTTTATACTGTTTTTTATTACTCTTTCTTTGTCACTCTCTATCACTTCCTCTTCCTCTTCACTTTCGCTACTTTCTCTGTCTCCTATTATCTTTCTAATCCAGTCTGGTGCCCAGCCTTTATCTTCTTCTTTGCTTTCCTTTTTTACCACTTTCTTTTTCCGCTTTTCTTGTTCCAATGGGCTGAATTGTAATTTTCTTTTTCCTTCTATTTTTTTTCTTTGCCTCCTTCATCCAACTATTTCCTCATAGACCTTTGTCTTTCATATATTTTTATTGGCCTTCCTTTTTTTTCTCTTTATATTATTTGCTTTTGGCGTTACAAGTTCCCCGGATCATATTTCTTCTGTTATTTCATTAATCATACTTCTTTTTATATCTTTTCTATCCCTCTTTCCTCCCTTCTATCATTCCTCTATATTTTCTGTTTATCTTTGTTCCTCATTTTTCTGTTCCCTTTCCCACTTTCATAGGGTCATTCCAGCTATACGGGGAATTTTTGGCATGTATAGGTCCGTGAAATGGTTGTTCATATAACCTAGTTTCAGGAAAGTAACCTACCAATATCAAATTTTAATAATTTTATATTTAAAGAATGAATTTTTATTTTACAGTTTTAACCCTACCTAGGGTTTTGGGTCCGAAAATTCAAACTTCTGGAAAGTGAATTTTCTTTTGAGAAATTTTCCGCTGAATACGATGCCGGTTTCCTTTTTTGAAAATGATCATCCGTTCAAAAGCTATATGCAATTTCCCCATAATAATTCATTTATATAATTTTAATTAATTCAAACAATTTGATTTTGTTTTCCACGATAAATATTTTTTACATGAAATTCAAAATTGCGAAGTTGAAAAGCAGGGGAACAGGATTCTCTGGATTTAACGCACGTTAATTTCCCGGGTAGCAAAGGCTCTATTTTTACGTTTATTAAATAAATATTGGGGGTGAAAAGTCGCGAGGTTAAAAAGCAGGGGTCGAGGGCATTCGGGGTTGGGTTGCATATAATTGATAAGTGAACGAAAGATTGATCGACTCACTTATATTTTTATTACGAATTTTTAAATTACATGGCAACGAGAGCAGATGCTGTGTGATGTTCGTATCACTTATAAATAAAATAATTCGAACTCTCGTAATATAGCTAATGAGTAAGAATTTGTTTCCAATGATTTTACTCTAATTGTCAAGAAAATAGATAAATAAATCAAATGTAATAAATAAGTAAATCAAATATACATAAGTAAGTGCAATATTTCGAAGAAAGTCAGACAATGCCCTAGTTTCTTATGGTGCGAATTGTCCCATAAGCAGAGCTAAAGTCTTTCTTTGATAGGATATAATTCGGCCCAAGTTTCTTATAGCGCGAGATGTTCTATAAGTCTAGCTCAAATTATAAGGAAAGGATAGTCTTGCTTAGTTAATCACAATGAGAGAAAGAACTTAGGTATTAATCCAAGTTTATTCAGACTCACGCGCTCACCTTGCAAGGCTAGAAGTGAATGCTAGCCTGTGCAAAGGTGGGCCTATTTATACACAGATTTTCCCGCTTATTTTTGCAGGAGAGATTTCATCGAAAATTCGAGAGACATTCGCGAATTTTGAGAAATGAGTTTTCTTAATTTACAAGTAAATAACCATTAATATTAAGTTTTTAACACATTTAAACTTTACAGAATTTGTTATTTGTTGATTTTATACAATATATAATTATCGCCAATAGTGTCGTCAAAAGTTATTAACTAATAAAGTTAATTAACGTGATATTACAATATTTACAATGGAAAATTATTAAATTTTCATATAACTTTATAGTTGATTAATTTTCGAAGTATTCTCCAAAATTAATTATTTAAATTAATTAATAACATTTGAATTATGACTAATTTTTCATATTTGTAACGGTTTTTTTCTAATCTTAATATGCAATTATTAGATTAATTATATAAGATTTCTAAATTATAAAGTTTGTAACAGGCTGCCGTTTAACCTATTAAACCTATTTGTTATCTCGGTCAACGACGCCTTGTTATCTACGTGCCGAAAGCACGTCAACCTACCTTGTCCGGGAGTGCGCTTGCGCAGAGTCTCCTCACCAATCCGAGTTGGGTTCCCCAACTCGCCACTTGGCGGCGCTGTCGCTCTTGCCTAGCAGCGCTCCTACGGCCGCTGCTGGAAACTTGGTTGGCGATTCGCTTCTACCGATCTCCGCGTGATCCGTGCTACGCTACCGGCTTATTCGAATCGAACGTCAACAAACCCGAACTCCGGACAAAGGAAAGGCAAAATAATGATTCGATTTAGCAATAACTACTGATCGCTTTATTGGATTAAATCTGATACACGGGGTATTTGCCGAGAGACTTGCGCACGCAAATACAATTGACAATACGCCTGGGTGGGAGAGAGAGAAAACCTCGCGACCGCCGCGAACTAACCGCTCGCACGCTATAAATAATTTCCTCGCGCACGGTGCGCGGGATCGCACGCAACCAACAATATAGGGGAAGGTGCACCTACCGCGAGATAGTTGAGGATACGGTGGCCAACCGTATCCGATATGCAAGCCGCTGATTAGTTGCTCCGCTGCACTGCCGCTGTTACTGTTGTTGTTGTTGTTGCTGGTGTTGCTGCTGTTCGTTGCTGCCTGGATCGCTGAAACCGCTAAGGTTGCAGTCACTGCACACGCCAACTATGCGCACACTCACTGCAGCACTCTCACGCGTAAAGTCCTTGTTTCTCCAGGTCACACTCAACGAAATGTCAATGCTCTAGCACCCAAAACCGCAGCGAAGATCTAGCCGGACTGAGTGGCACAGTCATACTGCCTACCGAACTCTCCCCTCCCGGTTATTGCCCCTACGCTGCCTCTCTCTCTCTCGAACCGATCGCGGCTATTGCGCTCAGCCGCTTATCGTTCGACCCACGCGAGTCGAACGATTTTCGGTAATCGTTGCAAGTTATCATTATCAAGTATAAACTTAATATTTTCGTTCTATAAATAGCTTATTGTTTAAATAAATTATTAATTGTTTATTTACTAATAACAGTTATTATTTAGCTGTTATTAATGAAACCAATTCTTACTCATGTTCTATGTTTGTTCACTTTGCATATGAATTATTTATATTTTTCTAATATTTCATATGTTAATAAATAAATCAACTTTGCATATTGATATTCATTATTATTTCATAGTTGAATGAGATTTTCGTTATAATATTATTAATCTACATGCTAAAATCTATATAATCGATACTTTGTTATATTAAAATTACCTATAATTAACATATTTTTCTTAATATCATGAATCATTATATCTATGTCTATTACTTTGTGACGTCACGCTGTTTATTTTGATTCGACTCTTATTTGTATACAGTCGCGTAAACAGAGAAGTAGCGCCGCTTAATGTATTGTTTTGAATAAACAGATAGATACGTTGGACTAGTTGCAGTCGTTCAGTGATTTAATAAATAGCTCATAAATAGGACCGTTACAGCTGGGAGTCTGCGCATGCGCAGCGTCTCGCTTGGCGAACGGGCTAAACAATTTTTTTCGTTTAATTTATTTGGAAATTAATTTATCGTGGATTCAACCATGGACGCCAATTAGGTGTGAGACGCTTAAACGATTGGACTATTCAAAAATTAATTTTCATCAAAATTTAAAGGTCTTCTGGGCGATATAATATTGGACGCTGGGACCTAGCGCCCAGGGTAGTTTTTTTGCAATTTTAAGGGGTAGAATGATGACGCACAAACGAACTGATCTGAGCTTTTTTGTTACATATTAGACGCCTAATCTAATGATGTAATCACTTTTGCGATCATCTCAATTTTTCGGTTTTTGGGCGCTAACTTATAAGACCTTGAAACATGTCTCCTCGAGAATTTGTAGTCGTCTGCCACGTGTATAATCTATGCACTTTATGCAGACCATAGAGATGTACATATGTGAGTGGGCAAATAAATTCATCGTGAAAGTACCGATGCGAAGACAGCCCGACACAAATAACATTTTAGAAAAAAAAATGATCACATCTCACGTATGTCTAATTGTACTTCTCGAAAAAATAATTATTTGTTATTGTACCATTATATTTCTCATAAAAAATAAGATATATCCTTATCGATATTTCACCTCCTATTTATTCACATAAAAGACATAATTAAGCAAAAATAAATTCACAGAAAAATTGTACCTTCTGTAGTCTAAATTGTACTATCAGTACAATTCTATAAATTTGTTTCTAAAAGAAATAATAGGACAATTACAAATTACCACTATTTGTTACATCTTACAAGGATGTCATCCGAAAATGCACTTTGCGCAGGCGTAGAGCTTCAAACAGCGGAAAAATTTTGAAACCAACAATATTACATACATAAATTTATATAAATTCAATTGATGATTTAGTATAGAAATAATTTAACTTGTCAGAAAAAATAATTTTCTTTCATCTAACTAATTATTTTTATATTATAAACCTCGAAAATCATTGACAAAGAGAAAGATAACAGCTGCACCGATTTGATTTCATGCTAATGCTTACTTTTTCCAGATATAGCAATTTAAGGACAACTGTACCTTATTCATCGAACATCCGACTTAATTGTACCGCAATTAACTCTAACTAGTGTAAATTTAAAATTATTATCAAGATTATGAAGAGAGATTAATTTTATTTTTTAAATATTTTGAAATCAAAAGAAAGTAAAACGTTAAATAGGAAAATATATGATTGATTCTGGAAGCAAAAGTTACATGTTATAAAAGAACGTTTATTTATTAATGTCTTCTCTAAAATAGTAATACAATTTAGTACATTTCTCGTCAACTTCGCACATGTATTAGCTCAAATCACAAATATTGCAAACATCAATTAAATAAACATAGATCTTTCAATGCAAGATCGAAAACATCTAGTTTAGAGCTCAAACTTGTTTCTGATGAGCTCGAAGCATCAGGTCTTTCAAGTATAAGTATAAATACAAGAGCTTTCAAGTATAATTATGCTAATTTTATGTGAAGCAGTTACGAATTGAAGGGCTTCAGAGAACAGAGGCGTTTGAAAAAGAATTGGAATTTTATTTAGGAAAAAGATGGATGAAAATTTACATACCAATTAGGCATTGTATTTAAATTAATTCAAAACTTCTCAACACTTTTACATACATTTGCAAATGTTTCACAACTATTTGCATCACATTTTTCCAGGGAAAGTGTAGCTAGGTACCTAATAAGACTTAAAGAAGTAGAAGACATAGATTCATTACTGTTAATGGCATATATTTATCATCTATATATGGATCTACTAAGTGATGGGATAATTCTTAGAAAAAAAGGGCTATTATACAAAAAAATAGTCCATTTCAAGATACATCAAATGGTGGAAATAAACTTACAGACTTCGGTGAATATAGTATTTACGAATTAAAACGTGAATTGCGTAACACAATGAATAGGATTGCAGATACTTTAGATGAAGAAACAAAAAAAAGACTTCTTCAAGAAAGTAAAACTGTTTATATGTTGAATAATGAAATTATTAGGAGTTTCAAAGGCGCATGTAGAGTGATTGTCAAGAAAGTTGAATATTTTTTTATTGCTCTTGTCTTTATCATCATCGTCTTCCTCAACTTTAAACAGTAAATTACAAAACTAACTCTTCGAATCATCCGAAATTGTATATATATTTTTTTATTTGTACAAGTTCTGCAAATGAATTACTATTTTATTGATGATTATTAGAAAAATATAACGGTTTATTGTTACTGTAAACTATTCTAGTCGGTAGACATTGTAAGGAAAGTAATTTATTCCAGAACAAATTTCATAATCAAAAAAATTAAACTATGTATTATAAGAACAGCTAATATTAAGTACAGCAAGTACTAAATTGCATTACTATTTTAGAGAAGACATTAATAAATAAACGTTCTTTTTTAACATGTAACTTTTGCTTCCAGAATCAATCATATATTTTCCTATTTAACGTTTTACTTTCTTTTGACTTCAAAATATTTAAAAAATAAAATTAATCTCTCTTCATAATCTTGATAATAATTTTAAATTTACACTAGTTAGAGTTAATTGCGGTACAATTAAGTCGGATGTTCGATGAATAAGGTACAGTTGTCCTTAAATTGCTATATCTGGAAAAAGTAAGCATTAGCATGAAATCAAATCGGTGTAGCTGTTATCTTTCTCTTTGCCATTGATTTTCGGGAGACATAATATGATAATGATCGATACAATTTGAATAAACTGTGCCCGCGAGTGGTTCCATCAACGTTATTTCCAAATATCGATACTTGAACGAAAATTCAACCCATTGAAAGTTCCACCTGCAATATTTTAAATTTTCCCGCTTCCGACGGCGTCGGCGCAACGTACCTAACGTCGAATCTGCATCGAAAATTCTTCATTAATAATCGATAAATAGTAAGCAACAAAATAATTGTTTGAAAAACTAATTGCGGTACAATTAAGTCGGATGTTCGATGAATGAGGTACAGTTGTCCTTAAATTGCTATATCTGGATAAAGTAAGCATTAGCATGAAATCAAATCGGTGTAGCTGTTATCTTTCTCTTTGTCAATGATTTTCGAGGTTTATAATATAAAAATAATTAGTTAGATGAAAGAAAATTATTTTTTCTGACAAGTTAAATTATTTCTATACTAAATCATCAATTGAATTTATATAAATTTATGTATGTAATATTGTTGGTTTCAAAATTTTTCCGCTGTTTAAAGCTCTACGCCTGCGCAAAGTGCATTTCCGGATAACATCCTTGTAAGATGTAACAAATAGTGGTAATTTGTAATTGTCCTATTATTTCTTTTAGAAACAAATTTATAGAATTGTACTGATGGTACAATTTAGACTACAGAAGGTACAATTTTTCTGTGAATTTATTTTTGCTTAATTATGTCTTTTATGTGAATAAATAGGAGGTGAAATATCGATAAGAATATTTCTTATTTTTTATGAGAAATATAATGGTACAATAACAAATAATTATTTTTTCGAGAAGTACAATTAGACATACGTGAGATGTGATCATTTTTTTTCTAAAATGTTATTTGTGTCGGGCTGTCTTCGCATCGGTGTGAAAGTTTTTGTTTAAAAAACTGAATTGAATATTGGTGTCTAGTGTTCAAGAGGATTGAAACAACTACCTAGCTTTTTCAGATGAGTATTAGTGTCTTGTGATGTTACCAACAAATAGGATGTGATTCTTTGTGAGAGTTTATTTTTGTTTACAGGTTTCAATTGTGATCTAAATATTCAACAGACTTTCAAGAGAAAGTTTTCAAGATTTTTTTTAATCAAGTGATACAAGGATGTCATCAGTGCGGAGTTTGTTTTTAGAACATTTAGTTGTTAACGCATCTCACAACACACTGAACATCAACATTTCAGAAGACAATAATTCCTAGTGAGGTATGTATGCGTCAGATTATGTTTTATGGGTGCAAATCCAAGTCGTGTGTAGTCAAGCTGTAAATTTAATTTTCTTGGTTTTTGATTTTTCACATTGTAAACCTCTTTACCGTAGGTTTCTGACCAGAGTTTTTAACAGATTGGCTGAAATTTGTACAGGTGTTCTACAATATTCAATATTTTTAATAAAGTTCAACACTGTGAGTGAATGAATTTTTATATTCATTAATAGACATTTTAAAATTAATATTTACTTTTCAGTTGCTTGTGGTTACGATTGATTTCACAAAATTCACTAGGCTTTATATCAGTGTGGATGTATTTTCAAGGTTATTGACAACAAATTTTTTTAATCCAATTTTAGAGCCAACCCGTTGTAAAAAAATTTAAACAATCATCTCAGGTAGTTACACACGTGTGTTTCGTTGGTAAATATCCAACCTCATCAGATCTTTATTAAAAAATAAAATGAGAAAATAGTTACAGATATACGTGGGTAACCACCTGAGATGATTGTTTAAATTTTTTTACAACGGGTTGGCTCTAAAATTGGATTGAAAAAATTTTTTGCTGAACAAAATGGAGAGTGCTAATAATAACATAAGGTTATTGACAATTTTATTTTGCAATGCATGCCTACTCGCCTACCCCTTCTACCTGAAAGGTATGAGAGGGAAGAGTCTATGAATTCAGTATATATTAGTTTTATTTCATAGTAACTAAATGAACCACTTTTTCACTTTCTAAAAACCTTTCTAAATAGTGCTACGATACACATTGAAATATTAAATAATTTCAAAATATTTAATATTCAATAAGTTACTGCGAGGAATATTCACCCTACCCTATTATAAGATCATGTGATATCTCATGTGATGCATCAGAAGATTTGTTACCAGACATTTTACACGATTGTTCACATGATTGTTTCATTATATCATATAAAAAATTACTTTGAAAATTCATTTTTAGCCACTATTATTAGCTTTTTTTTTTATTTTTTTGCCTATTCTATTTGGAAAAAATTTACTGGTTCAACGTAATATCACATGAGTAACTCTAATCCATGAAATTACTTGATTTTATGAGATTTAATAAAAAATTTTCTTATAAATTACATGAAATATCACATGTTATTTTTCAGTAGAGTGGCTTCCGGTCACTGACAACTGACATTGAATTTAAAACCGTTCTACGTACTGTTTCTAATGAGTTACAATGCTTTGAAAAAAATGTAACATATTATGAACTGTAACTAAAATAAAATTTAACATTCTACAAAATCAACATGCTTTGATCCAATACTTTACAATCACAAACAAAATTCATAATGAATATTAATTCTACATTTGCTTACTCTGAATTGCAGATATTTGGATAGCCAAATTTTTTACTTCACTGCCATCATTCCATGGGATAGTATAAATTGTTTTTTTATCGACTTTTTTAAAATCATCTTCACTAGCATTTTCAAATTCAAGTATATCTCGAACTGGAACAACTTCTCTCACGTTGTCATCAATATACCTGATCTTCGCATAATGCTTTGATTTAAACAAAGGCATTTTGACAACCGGATTACTTTGAACAAAGGAAACTGGTCGGGAACAAAGGATTGCGGCTTAGTGAGTTATTCTACGAAAACCAAACGATAGAACGATTCTAACACGCTGTGTCACATGATCAATTATGCTGACTTTGACATGAAGTGACGAAATTCGAAATTTTTCTATTTGACCGATCTGAAGTTATTAAACCATCATAAACACCAGAAATTGTTTAACATCAAACATTATTTTTTATTTCATATTTATTTTTAGTGAAACGAGAAATTACAATGCATCACAGTAATAATTATAAAAGGAACAATCACATAATATATGATACATACACTATGATATATGTAAAATGACATTTTACCATAATTCATTTCAAGCGGTTCCACATTAACTTGTACTTCATATAACTGCGGATATTTACTATGAAACGGTTCAGCAAAGGATAATCTCTTTGTTAAATATTTCTGTTATACTCGTATATATATACGAGTACATAAGTAATCTCATTATTTGAAATGGAATCAAGCTCCAGTGAAGAAAGTTATGACAGTGTAATTTTCAATAACTCAGCATCCACTGAATTGGATGCTAATGGCTTGAATTCAATAAGTGGTAGCAATAGTTTCATTAGAAAATTACGGAACTCTTTTTCCGAACATTCACAACAATCAGACGACTCATCAGAAAATGGTTGGTAAAATTAACTTTTTAATGATTATAATTTCTAAATAAGTGATTTTTATACTAAACTTGGAGATAATCTGAAAAAAATAATATACTACTTTCAAATGACAGAAACACGTATACCAGATGGCCAATGTAGAAAACGTTTATTGAATGATGCTTTCAGTGATTTAGCTTCCAAAACAAGATCTGATAGTAATGATCTGGTTACATGCGATTCAGAAAATCATATCGATGAAGCTAGATTTTTTGCAGACAATATTGTAAGTTTACCTACCGAAGTACCTCTGAACAATGAGTTGAAATCTTTTTATATAGTTGAAAAAAAAACACGTTATAAATAGGTGATTATATTTATTTTAAAATATTTTTTGGTTGGCAATATTTTAATAACTCATTCTAAGATTTTGAAAGTTCCATGAATGAATAGTGATTTTTTTTATTAAAAATATTATTTTGCTCGATCAATCACATACGTTTTTCTAGCTATCCCTTATTTCAGTTATGCTTCTTGACTTAAAGTAACTTATATCATGTATTGTAACGGGGGAGATAATCTGAAAATGGGAAATTTATTTAAAAACAAACTTCCGCGATGCAGAGCAAACCGCCGTTCCGTTAAACACGTATGATAATACGTGTATTCGCCTTAACGTCAGATGATTTATCTTAGTTGTCTACTATCGATCGGAGTTGAACTCACCTTAAGTCACGTGTTTCGTTACACTTGATGAGTTTTAAGTGTGAGCGACTTTACTCCTAATCTTCTTAATCCCCTAGATGTAATTGGATTAAAACCTAAGCCTGTTTCAAATACTTAAGCTACCGGGAAAATCAAATGACGAAAACGGCGAATAAATTTAACAGACTTTAATTAATAAAAAATCACTACAGTCTTTGTTGGGCCGAAAGACTGACGCACGAAAATAGGATTTTACAATTTAATTATGTTCGGTGAGAAAGAGAGAGAGAGAGAGTAGATTTGAATTCTACCGCGAACTAACGCACGACGCGAATACAACAAATATAACGCTATCACGAATAGACAAAATACCGTATGTATTTTGTTTCGCTTAATATGACGGAAGGTGCACCTACCATGCGGTGCAATTACGGTGATTAGCCGTAATTGTTGTTGCAAAATTATCAACTGCCGCTGCACCTCGATTAATCAGCTGCTCCGCCTTGTACTTCCTCTATCAGCTGTTATCTGCTGCTTCTATACCGCTGCTTGCTGCTGCAATATCGTCGTTGCACACCCGTACGTATTTGTCCCAGAGAAAACTTTATTCGGCGAAAACAAAGTGCGAAAACAAATCGGCGGTAACTCGCGTAAACAGCTGAGGCGTAACTGCTTATTCAAAAGATCGCGCGCCCCCCCTCTCTCTCAATAGTTCGAACTAACGCGCGAGAAGCAGAATCGCGAACGAGTCGATTAATTAAATCGACTACCGTTGCAGTATAGATATAAGGAATGCTAGAAAATACGTTACAATCACTAATTAAACAATCAGAATAATTTTATTCACACATTGAGCAAAAATTTGGTTTTAAAATAAATATGCCTGTTTCAATCTATAAATGTCACATGATGTTTGAAGAATTCAACCACTATTATGAAAACTTTTATTAACTTTACTTGGAACGTGTTTAGCAGTATATTCTCATGATTATACACTTCAAACAATTCATTACGGAGGCTGAATTAATTTTCATGTACTAAAACAAAATATCAAAAATAATTCTTCAGTCATGTGTGGTACTTATGGGATAAAACATAATATTCCTATATTCTTTGGAATTCACAAGTCTTTTCATATGGATTGCAACAATTTTTAGGTAATAAAAAAATTACTTGCACTTGTAAAAATATCATCCCTATTAAAAACATCTACATGGTTAAGGTAGCTCTATACTTATATATATATATTATAAATAAATTCTTAAACATAAAAATAATCAAACAATATCAACAAAATGTCAATATCAAGCTCCTGCTTCAAATCCAAAATGATGAATAGAAAAATAATTATTAAATAAAATACGTATTATAACGAATTTAATTCATTCGTTATGTCTCTCTCTTCCCACACATGCATGTACACAATTTATATACTTATACTATATTTGAATTATATTATTATATTGTACAGCGGCCTGCAGCAGCCGACAACGTCGAAGTGTAAGGTAAGAGAGAGAGCCCGGCATGTCTACTAACGAGCCTACAAGCAGGGAGAGTCGCGGCCGCGTGTATGCGTGTATGCGTGTATGCGTGTGGTCGCGCTGCCGAAAAGCGCGATGAAAGAGTGGGGACGCCTCCCGCGGCAATTGACTGGCAAACGTGATACGGGCGACACGTGTCTGGACGCGCATTGAAGTAGAGGCTTTTCCCTTTTTTTTCCTGCTTGGGCAGCTGCCGCGGTTTAGCGTTCCTCGACTTCGTTCTCTTTACTGGAGTGCTTGGACTTTCGACCTGGCTTTGCCCGGGATTGTTTGCGAGTGCGTACAGTGGTGCGGCGATTTGACAGAGTGGTGTGCGCGTGCTGGAGCCTAGTGCTAGGCAGTCCCGCGCTTCTTCACCACTGCATCCGGCGTCCGGGAACGCCGTTCGGCGAGCGAATACTTATTGTACAGAGGGCCTGGCCATTGCCATCGCATTGTAAGTACCGACTCGTCTAGCTCTCTCTTGCTGGCTTGCCGCTTCTCTCTCTCTCTTTGCCGACTTACTGCTCTGTATGCTTTCCCTTGGATGATTTATATAAATTATTTCTACCCTTTTTATCCTCTGTGCTTCTCTGGCTTTGCACCCGACTCTCACTCCCTATCCTTAGCGAATTCTCTGCGCTCGTCGCTACTTTTCGCGCTTTTCAGCCACTGCTACCTGCGACGCTCTACGCGGGCCACGAGGCTGCTTGACATAGTGGCTAGTTGAAGGGCTTGGCCACACGTGCACCAGCGTACTAGACTTGTGGAATTCGTAACTGGTAAGGCCGAGCTGTCAATCATTTTATCCTCTCGATTATAACGACGAGTTAGCTAAAACACCGTTATATTGGCGCCCAACCTCTGATTTGGCAACTTTTCTTTGTGTGGCAGATAGTGCGACGAGAGGAAATCTTTGTGAGCGCAAACGTTTTTCGAGAATTCTAGCGGCTACGGAATTCGAAACTCGGCGCGGACAACAACAACGTGCGCGCCTTCCCCCCTTTGTTTACGCGCGAGAGTCAGGCCGCGCAAAGTAGTAAATACGAAGCGAAGCATATACGCCGCGCGACACTCATAAGCTTCGAGCTTAGCCTTGAGACATTTAGAAACAAAATTTTATATACTGAAAATTTCAGTCGTACGTCCTTAAGGCTTGGCCGAATTACGAGTAGAGTACGATAATCGACTCTACCGAATTTCGTTCGCCGGCCAGTCAATTCACGTAGCGTGCGCACGGTTATGTGTGTATATATATACATGCGTATACACACATAACAGGTATAGTTTGTAAGTCGCAGCGCTCAACTTTTACAACAGTAAGACTTTTTTTTGTCTTTCTAAAAGCAACTTGTTGTCATTTTCTTTTTTTTTTCTCCTCTCCTTCGTTCTCTACTGTTGTCGTTGTTACGAGTGCGTTTAAGTATAAAATTTCCTGCGCGTTAGTTTTTTTTGTTATACTGACTGTACCGTGTAGTCTAGTTGACTTATAAAATCCACGTCATTTTGGCATTGCCTTTTTCGTCCTTTTTTTTTGTCTTCTTCTGCTTTGTTTATTTGTTCCAAATAGCATAACTCTATTTTATAATAATGGCCTCCAATTGGTCGCTGAGCGAATTAACAATATTTAAAGAACAAATTGACGAAAAAATTTGCAAATGGATAAAAGACCTTTCTAGCACGGACGTGGATTGTATGCTAACTCAACTGGAACTACACACAAACGGTACACTATTTGAGCGCGCAAACCGCTTCAATCGTAGATTGAACGGCGATTATACCGCAGAAGATTTTGTAACGATCGAAAACCAGGATGAAAATATGGCATACGAAAGACGCGAAGACCTCACCCGTATATTCTTCGAGTCAGAGGCCCTGTCAAAAGAAGTTCGCGCGGACTTGCGCGCGGCCTTAAAGGCGAATGAACTCCTCGAGCCTTTTGAAAGTCCAAAGCTCGAGACGGGCAATAGCGATCGAGAGAATATCTGGACGAGTTCGCCGACAGGCATACAAGACGATATGTCACTTACGTTAGGCGCGGATGCGACGCGCAACGTAACAGATATGATCCAGCAACAAGAATCAATGATAAGACAGACTATCGGCTTGTACGAGCACAATGCTTCGGCCGACCCGGCAATCGCAGCATCACACAGCGCGCAAAAAGTGATCTTTAGGACAGGCGCGCCGGGTTCGACATATGTACCGACTTACACGCATGCGATGACGACATCTTTAACAGAACACAGCAAGACAGTCCGAATAGGGTTGCCAAACGGTGCAGTAGAATATGCCTCCCCGGCCATCGCGCGCGAGTTGAACAGAACTTGGCGGAAAGAGGCTGAGGCCCAGAGGCATATAGAAGCTCAAGATATCGAAAGAGAGAATTTAAAGGCCACTTACTACAAAAACCTAGCTGCTGGGTTACAAGCTAACCTAGCCAGGCTACAAAAAAAAAAAGAGAGTGAAGCCGCACTCAATAAAGAGCTGCAGAAGCAGTTAAAACAAGTAGTGGCCACAACCCGACAACAAGCTGCAGAGCAAGCTAGATTAGATGCCTACCAAAATAAAAATGTTCAATTCGCGGATACATTCGAATTAAACTATTACGATGTATCAAACCAGCTCAACGGCTCGGAGAGATATAACATGCCGTTGTCTCTCGATCCTCAAGCGCCGATCTTTCATTCGACGACTAAACCCTCATCGGCGACTACATCACAGCCGTCGCCAAACTTTTCGTCGGCCCCTTCTAGCGTCCCTGGGCCCTCTTACGCAAGCTCGCTCACTCCCGTAAGCTCGTGCTGGGGGAGGGGGACTTGCCCAGCGCTACACCAGTGCCGCCGACACAGCAAGGGCTAAGAGGCACGCCTGCTAATGGCATAGAGGCCACGACATTCAACTCTTCGTCTCGCTTTCTTCCTAGCAAACATCTAGGAAAAACAGTTAGAGAATGGAAAATCAAATTCTCCGGAGGCGAAGGCCTTAGTATAGAAGAGTTCCTAGAGAGGATTGAGGACAACAAGCGATTAGATAAAGTAGCGGACGAGGAGCTACTCGATTCTATGACCCCCTTATTCGAGAAGTCAGCTCTCTTTTGGTATCGTGCCATGAGGCCTGCGTGGTCCACATTCGCCGATTTTAAAGAAGCGGCCGTCACCGCTTACAGCAAGTCCAAGAAAAATAGAAGGACCATGACAGTGGAGGCCCACTTGCGCACCCAAGGCGCCGATGAGCCTGTACTGGAATACGCAGTCTCGCTACTCACCATACTAAGAAGGATGGATCCGCCTTGGGACATTCGGGACCAAATCAACCTCATCATCGACAATATGCTCCCTCCACTCAAGAAGAAGTTAAAATGCTTCAGGGACAATCTCACTGACGTGCAGCTGCTACTAACCCGTGCCCAAGAGGCCGAAGACGATGAACAGGGACAGTGGAAGCCACCGCCTGCGGCAGACCAAAGCATGTGGCCCGAAGCAGCTTATAAGCCACGGACCAAATCCGCTAAGGCCAGGCCAGTGAACCTGTCGTCTTTGAACGACAAGGCCTCCCCAGCTCACGAAGCCGATCTGGAAAAGCTAATGTCGAAATTTTTTGAGAAGAAAGCCAAGGAGTTTGGCCTCAACAGGCCTCCGACTCCCCCGGCAAAAGGCAAGAACTCTGGCGAAAAATTAGAGGCAACGACAGAGAAATCGCGGAACGGCTCCAATGGTGACACTCCTCGAGGCAATTACCGTGGCCGCGGCCGAGCCGGCTGGAGAGGTGGGGGACGGCCATCGGGCAGTCGTGCTCTGAAGGTCGCTCCCAAATCGGATAAAAACAAAGATAAGGAATCTGGTCCGGATGCCGACAAAGTTTTCTGCTGGGAGTGCAGTTGGCCAGGCTACACTAAGTTTACCTGCCCAGAATGCTCGCCCAAGCAGACAAATCATGAAGGACCAAAAAACGCCAGCGGGAGCCAGTAAGCGAGGTCCAGACGGCTCCCCCTATCACCCGGACCTTTGAAGTCAGTGGCGTGACAGGAGTAGCGCAGGCGCTGTGCAACACGGTGGGCGACCCAATGCTAGCCCCGGTTAGCCCTTCCGACGTGCAGCCAACCGGCGATGGAGGTACTGTCTCAAGCGCCCTGATCAATAAGTCACCTAGGTGGTGGCTGACAGTAAAAGTTGGCGACTATAAGTTTAGAGGTCTCTGGGATACCGGAGCTTCCCGTACCGTCCTCGGCCCAAGCACCATTTCAATGGCTGCAGCCTTAAATAGGCGTGTACTTCGGTACGTGGGCCTAGGGGCAAGAGCGATAGATGGTCATTACGTGCCCATTGTCGGTAGCGTAAAGTTACCCTTCACGATCGAGGGGTGACTCATGTTATCAATGCTCTCATTCTAAAAGAAGTCGACACAGAGTGCACCCTTGGTGCCGACTTCAAACGCGCCTTTTCGGCTTATCTGTGTCCAAAAACAAATAAGCTGATATTTGATGGCTGCGAAGAAGGCGTGCCCACAGTTCTCTCGTCAGAGAAGTCTGAGGAGGCAACGGCCTTGGCCTCGCTGGGGATCGAAGATCCCACAGACGAGCAGAGAGCAGAGATAGAAAAAGTCATGCACGAGCTGCTCCCGGAGCCCTCCGGTGAACAGTTAGGCTGCACAGGATGGATCGCGCATGACATAGACCTCACCAGCACGCGCCCCATAAAACAAAAGTACTACCCAGTATCTAAGAAGATAGAGGACGAGATGCACGCTCAAGTGCACAAAATGCTAAAGATGGGAGTCATCCGGAGATCCATGAGCGATTGGTCAAGTCCAGTCGTTATGACTCTAAAGCCCGATGGCTCGTATCGATTCTGCGTTGACTACAGAAAAGTCAACGCAGTGTCGAAAATTTCGGCTTACCCCTTGCCCTTTATGGATGTTATTTTGCGCAAAATTCAACACGCAAAGTACATCAGTGCTCTAGATTGCTCTGGAGCATTTTGGCAAATACCTCTCACGGAGAGGTCGGTACCGATTACGGCCTTCACGGTTCCTGGTATGGGCCTGTTCGAATTCGTGCGAATGCCATATGGCTTGGCCGGAGGCCCTGCCACTTTTCAAATGCTGGCGGATAAAATTATCACGCCAGAAATGGAACCTTTTGCTTTTGTGTATTTAGATGACTTGATCATCGCCACCGAGACATTTGCCGACCATGTGAAGTGGCTCACGTTGATTTTAAAAAGACTCAACGAGGCAGGCCTTACGATAAATCGTAAGAAGTCAAAGATTTGCATGTCCGAGATTCGCTATCTCGGCGTGCTAGTTAATCGTGACGGCTGTCGCCCTGATCCTGAAAGGGTACAGCCCATTTTAGACTACCCTGCGCCGAGGAATTTGCGGCAATTACGTCGTTTTCTCGGCATTGCCTCTTGGTATCGCAAATTCCTAGGAGATTTTGCGACCTTAGCCGAGCCTCTTACTTCACTTACCCGAAAAGATTCTACTTATGTGTGGACTGACGAGCACTGGGCGGCTTTCGAACAAGTAAAAGCCTTACTTGCGTCGGCCCCCGTTCTGGCCAGGCCTGATTTCAACGCGCCATTCATCGTGGAGTGTGACGCCAGCGATACCGGCCTTGGCAGTGTTCTTCTTCAGAAAATTGGCGGAGAAGAACGTCCCCTTTGCTTTGCTAGTCGTGTCCTCACAGCCACTGAACGAAGGCTGTCGGTGACGGAACGCGAATGCCTCGCAGTTATTTGGGCGATAGAAAAATTTCGACCATATATTGAAGGCTACCACTTCACCGTCGTGACCGATCACCATAACCTTGTCTGGCTGCAAAATTTGAGGAGCCCAAACGGTAAGCTAGGCCGATGGTCGTTGCGCCTGCAGGCCTACGACTTTGACATCGTGCACCGAAAGGGCAAGGACAATGTCGTCCCTGATGCTCTGTCTCGTATGTACGAGACCGACGGGGACGTTGAAACTTCCCTCGCCTCCCTCAGTGCCGACGAGTCCACTAAGGATAAGTGGTATTTGCGCAAGTTCAAGCAAGTATCCAACGAGCCGCGGGCCCATCCCTATTGGAAAATTGTCGGCAGCCGCCTGTTTGTTTACCGGCCGGACCCTATCGTCGACGACTTGTTGGGCCACGACGAGGAAGCGTGGAAGTTAGTGCTCCCGCGGGAACGGCGCGAACAGATTCTCGCGGAATGCCATGATGAGCCTACGGCCGGTCATCTCGGCCGCTATAAGACTCATCAAAGGGCAGTGCTCCGCTATTATTGGCCTGCCCTTTACAAAGACGTTGCACATTTCGTACGCAACTGTCAAGTTTGCCAGCAAATAAAAGTTGAGCAAAAGCCGCCCGCAGGACTTATGGGCAAACATATTGTTACCCGTCCATGGGAGGTTGTCTGCGGCGATCTGATGGGCCCTTTCCCTCGTTCGCCTCAAGGCCATGAACATCTATTGATTTTCATGGATGTTTTCACTAGGTGGATAGAATGCATCCCATTGCGTAAGGCCAATGCTAAGACAATTAAAAAGGAAATTAACCATCGTATTTTCTTACGTTTCGGGATTCCGGAACGATTCCTGTCTGACAACGGCACGCCTTTTAAAATCACGATGGTTGATTCGTTTTTGGAGGCTCATGGAGTCGTCCATGGGACCTGCGCTCCGTATTCACCGAAATCAAACCCGACGGAGCGGGTCAATCGCACGGTCAAGACCATGATTGCCGCATTCATCGAGAATCACACTCGATGGGATGAGCTGATCGACGAGCACGCATTTGCTTATAACACGGCCATCCATGAAGCTACTCGCTCTAGCCCGGCTTTTCTTAACTACGGGCGACACCCGGAGCCGCCAAGTAACGCTCGACGCACGGAGGAGCGCGCGGCTGTCGCTCGAGCCGACTGGCACTCCCGCATGAGCAAACTCGACGATTTCCGAGCAAACGCGCTCGAAAACTCCAAGACTGCTCAAGCCAGGCAGGAGAAGTACTATAACCAGAAACACCGCGACATCGATTATGGTGTGGGCGATAAAGTATGGGCGAGAAATCGCGTACTCTCCTCCGCTGCCAAGGCCATAGCCGCTAAGCTTTGTCCTAACATGTTTATAAATGATAATATTTTCCCTGATAATAATTATCAACTCAATAACCTATTTAGTCAGGAAAAATGTAAACAGTATCATGCGATTTGTCCGGTGTGTAAAATCTACCTTGGAATATTTAGTAAGGGACAGCGAACGATATTTTGTGAAACCTGTGACGAAAACATTAACTTGAAAGATCCTTCATACTGTGACTATTTTATCATTCTTGATGTTGCAAGCGAATTGAAAAGCGTTATCCAAGCCAATCAAGACTTTTATATCGATGTTGTTTCCCGGCGGAATAAATTACCTAATACTACTTTTCGAGACATTTATGATGGTCAGAAGTACAAGCAATTCGTGACATCACTACCGCTCGATCGTAAATAATCTTATTTCACTGTAACGTTTAATAGCGATGGAAGCCCGGTATACAAAAGCTCAAAATATTCTGAATGGCCCATCCAAATAGTTATAAATGAAATTCCTCTCAATGTCCGTTCTGATAAAACGATAACTTGTGCTTTATGGTTTGGGCATAATAAGCCGAACATGACATATTTTCTACGCCCTTTTGTCGAACAAATGAATGAACTGACTGATAATGGAATAATAGTTAAATTGCAAAATGAATCAAGAAAATTATATCTATATACATTCCGTAGCACGTGCACCAATGCAGGGTACCGTGCAGTTCAATGGATACTATGGTTGTAATTGGTGTTTACATCCCGGTATGTCGATTCGTCATGATACCGGGTATTGCATCAAATATCCTGCATTAGATGAAATTCCCGAAAGACGAACGCCAACTGCTACATTTGAATTGATGCAGAGGTCTGTTACATCGAATTCTCCCGAATTAGGGATAAAGAACGTAAGTGCTTTATTACTTCTCTATGGGTATGATATCATTGACGGATTCGTTCCCTGTCCGCTCCACGTTGTTGATCGTGGCATAGGCAATCAGTTCACCAACTATTGGTTGAGTTCAAACCAGCCTTATTCTATTTCCAAGAGTAAAATAAAAGACATAGATAAATATTTAAGATCCATTAAAGTGCCCACTCAACTAACAAGTTTATCCCGTTCTTTAAGTGATAGAGCCTTTTGGAAAGCAGTAGAGTGGTGTAATTGGATTCTTTTCTACAGCATACTTGCATTAAAATTAATATCAACAGAAAATCCAGCATTTGAACCTTATCTAAACCACTAGTCGTTGTTGGTAGAAGCTTATTTCATACTATTACAAACAGAAATAACTATAACAGAACTTAGAAGAGCCGATTTTCTTTTGAAAAACTTCGTATGCGATACGGAACTTCTATATACTACTGATGCTATGACATACAACGTACACCAATTACTACATTTATCACAAAGTGTTGCTGACTGGGGTCCATTATTTGCACATAGCGGGTACGTATTTGAATCTGGTAATGGGAATGTAATGAGGGCAGCGCCTTATTCCGCACTGACGTCACCAATTTATTAAGGGGGCACTTTCGCTCTTTAACAATCGGGGAACGAGAGGATAGGTCGAACGAATAAATAATTTTCCTTACTTGGAACATACAACTTAAATCTATTCAGACAAACAAATACAAAATCGGTTATAATAAAGTTTGCATGACGCGCACATGTACAGAACAACTTAAACCAACGCGGGAGGATGAATGGCCCGGCGACTAAATCGCCTTGACCATTTGCCTCCTTACAAAGGAAAGAATACGTCGAAACCTCTCTACCGCATTACGATGAGCGTAGCCGGCAAGTGATCGCCTGGCTACCTATCGTTCCTACGCGGCCACGCATCACCATGAGAGAGAGAAATACCGGGAGAGAGAGATAACCTGACCTTTGTCCTTGGCGATGAGCCGGCAACGGGGAGTTGACCTGGCCGCTGGCTGGACGTCTTCCTCGGCGTAGCCCGTGGTGAACCCACTGGAAGTCATGCCGTGCATGGTGGCGAGGGCGACACTGAGTGCCCTGCTGCAGGTATTGTCGCCACACGTTGCCTCGTCTCGCCCTGGTCTGGTCACTCCTGCACGTGTAGTTCTTCTTCTCTCTTTGCGCTGCTACTTCCAACTTCTCTCCTTAACTTTCTTCTGGGAACTCGCTCACGCGACTTGACGCATGGTCAGCGTTCGCGCTCTCGCCGGGCTCTCCCACCAAGCCCACTCATTAGGCGGCGTGCGACAAAAGCGCTAATTGGTCGCGCGTCACACGCCGGCCCAAACCTGCATAGTGCGTGCATAGACGCGCACTCTAGCATGCTCGCTAACTCTCTCTCTCTCTCTCTGTCTCTCTTTACCTCATAGTCGCTGCGCTCTTGCTTCTTCGGGCGCTCTCAACCTTGCTCGGCAATCTTCGGCGGCTGGAAAAACATAAAGGCCAGTGGTTAGGCGCAATAAATATATGCGCCGAACGCTGACCACGTCGCCATGCCGAGCGATAAGAGGGAGAGAGAGAAGGAGGGCAGACGAGAAGCAAGCGTACTGCTTGCTCTCGTCACAGGAAGATAAAAAAAAATATTCATGCAGCCAATGGCGTTTTGAGCCAAGTGTGCCGTTATTTATCTTTCGAAGAGAGCATAAGGAAACTGAAAAGACATGAAGAATTGTACAACGAAAACTCACGATGTATGGAATATATCAGGTATTTAGACAATAATATTACTGAAAAGAGTGTTAAGTTTGCATTACGATATTTTGGAAGAACGACAGTTGATGCCGAAGTTCTAAGGCAATTCCAATTTCCGCAAGGTACTGTTCGAGCTTACAAGAAAATGGTTAAAGATGGATGCCCATTTAAATCGTGTGAGAAGACATTATACAGATCAGACAATTCATTCGCTACATTACAGAATCAGTCTTATATCTAGATTCAACAATTTCTTGTTAGAATAACAGATGGATAAGAGTATGTTACATATAAAAAGGTTGAAGTAAGCGTTCGTGATCATTTGGTGGATGACGAGCTACACTGCATGAAGCAAGTGATAGAAATAAATTAAAATATTCAGATCACACCCACCAAGAACATTAATAAAACATGCGTTTATCTGAAATGCAATGGTAATTACTACATTTCTTCTGTCCCGAATATGTATTGGAGAGGAATCAACTTTACGATTTCATACAATTGTATTATAGTAACAATCACATGATAATTAACTACAGTGTAAAAACATAAATATATCAACTTTCTAAGAAAACTATTTTCTCCTAATTATTACTCAAGCGAACTCCTTCATATTAATAAAGAATGACTATGAGTACATATATTAAATACGACTAAGGTATCTGACATTGGCGGGACGAAATGCTATCTGAATTAGCCACAAATTTCCACTTGAATAATCCAAAAGTGCACTTGAATAAACCAAAAGTCCACCTGAATCAGGTGAGATATCCACCTGGATCGCCCGAGAAATCCACCTGGATCGTCCGAGAAATCCATCTGGATTTGCCGCTAAATCCACCTGGATCGTCCGAGAAATCCATCTGGATTTGCCGCTAAATCCACCTGGATCGCCCGAGAAATCCATCTGGATTTGCCGCTAAATCCACCTGGATCGACCGAGAAATCCACCTGGATTTGCCTCTAAATCCGCCTGGATCGTCCGAGAAATCCATCTGGATTTGCCGCTAAATCCACCTGGATCGTCCGAGAAATCCATCTGGATTTGTCGCTAAATCCACCTGGATCCCCCGAGAAATCCATCTGGATTTGCCGCTAAATCCACCTGGATCGACCGAGAAATCCACCTGGATTTGCCTCCAAATCCGTCTGGATCGCCCGAAAAATCCATCTGGATTTTCCGCTAAATCCACCTGGATCGCCCGAGAAATCCACCTGGATTTGCCACTAAATCCATTTGGAAACCCATAAGAATAATCTATATGGATTCCATATAGAATCCATACAAATCCAGTGGATATCCATCCTGGATTTCCACCTGGATTTTTTTGATAGGGCGGAATCTTCATACGAGGGTGGTCCGATAAGTACTTAGCCTACAAAAAAAAACGAAAATTTTGGAAAAGTGGCGTTTTATTTTTCAACATAGTGTCCTTTTAGTTCGACATACTTGGCCCAGCGATGCTCCAACTTCTTTAACCCGTCTGAAAAATATGTTTCCTCGAGGTCTGAAAAGTAGGCTTCCGTGGCAGCGATTCTACTCAAATTTCTGCCCGGCGAGTGACTTTTTCAAGTTTGGAAACAAAAAGAAGTCGCGCGGGGTTAAATCTGGGGAATACGGTGGATGGGGCAGCAGTTCGTAGCCTAATTCGACCAATTTGGCTACGGCGACGGCGGAGGTGTGAGCCGGTACGTTGTCATGGTGGAAGAGCACTTTTTTCTTCGCCAAATGGGGCAGTTTTTTCTGCAATTCGACGTCGAATCGGCCCAATAATTCGGCATAGTACAGCCCTATGACCGTTTTGCCCCTCTCCAGATAGTTGATGTAGATCACACCTTGTGAATCCCAGAAAACGGTGGCCATCACCTTTCCGACCGATGGAGCAGTCTTCGCCTTCTTCGGAGCACTTTCGCCGGGTAAAGTCCACTGTTTCGACTGTTCCTTGGTCTCTGGTGTATACCAGTAGATACATGTTTCGTCGACTGTCACGAAACGACGCAGAAACTCCTTCGGATTGCGCTTAAACAGCGTCAGACATTACTCTGAAGTTGTCTCACGGTTGCGCTTGTTGTCCGGAGTGAGCAAACGCGGCACCCATCGCGCCGACAGTTTTCTCATGCCCAAAATTTCATGCAGGAATAAGTCAGTCTATCAAGGCCTGCAATGGCTCGGTCAATAGGGCGACGGACTCGCACCCGGTAGGCCCGGGTTCGATTCCCAGTCCCTGCTGATTGATACAAGCACCACTGAAAAAAGTTTCATGTGCTTTGTTCTCAAACACATTGCAAACCTCCGTCGTTGATTAGAACTGATGGAGCATGAATAAAGCGACGTTAAACAAAATAAAAAAAAAAAAGTTAGTCTATCTAATATATTTTTCTAATTTTAAAGATAGAAAACAAATCGTAAAATCACAAATAAGTCATTTATTCGATTCTTTCATGCAACGACAGATATGATTCTAATTATGGTACAGCATTGTAAAAAAGCGAATGTTTATATACAATATTGTTTGATAGTGTACCTGTTTTATCGTGTAAATGTTTATTGCTTATATAATGTAAAAGTATATCTTGAAAACTCTAAAATGGTATTTACAATTAACAATAGTACTTGTGACTTTTCAGGAATTTCACAGAAAAGATTTCGGGTTGAAAAATTTAAATTCAAGAATAACTATTTTAGCTAATTAAAACTACGAATGTATTCATATCAAAGAGATTCATTTGGATGATGTTGTTGATGAAAGTTGAAGAGTTTTGATGAAAGTTGATATTTATCATGTCTTTACATAGAGTTTAGTCAAACAAAAAATTAATTCGCGTGGAATTCATTTTTATTTAAACGATAAATTTGTTTGTTATAACGTCAAAAGTGTTTGTTCAACTCCTCGGTGAGTAGAGTCTTCCATTTCAATATATACTTATAAATCCCTTCGAAAAGGCGATTAGATTGAAAAGTAATAAATTATACCAATCAATAAAATACGGTTTTTACCAATAAACTTTACGAGTAGATTTTATTCTTCTAGAAAATAAATCATTACATATAAAACACGCCAGTATTTTTTGACCTTCTATAGTATATCAAGATATCACATAAATCAGTGATTCATGAAAGTACTACTATAACTATGTACAAACATTAACATTAGGATAATTTTTAGTCCAATAAACGGTTCATTCATATAAAAACAGATAAGTGTTAGTCAGAAGTTTTGACCTTATATAATATATTACTATATCACATAAATCAGATATCTTCGGCGTTTCGTTTCAATGAAAATTAAGGGTAGTTTATGCATACCATTCTACTTTAGTATTCAACATCATTCCAAATGAAACGGTACCAGTATTGTTGAATTTCATTTCTGTTTTTTTAAAAAAAAATTTTTTTTAATCACAACCACACCTACCATAGTTAGAGGATGCAACCCCTTGAAGATTGGTACGGCATATAATTTTATTGGCTAGTAACAATCAATTTTCAGTTGAATTTGGAAATTTTTTCCGTAGAAGTAGAGATACCCTGAAAAATGTACTTTAAAGACAAATTTCAGGGGTTGTTTTCGCCTCTAAAACATTTATCACTGTATAAAATAATGTCCATCTCTTGTTTTTCTTTGAATTTATAATCGACCGAAATTCCATTGAAATCTAAGGCGCTTTACTCAAATAAGAATGAAAATTATCTAAAGGTAGTTAGCCTATACCATATAAAAACAAAAAAAGCCAAAACACGTCAACTTTAGTTTTCAATGTCCTTTAGGACAATATTAGTTTCGTTGACCTTGGATTAAATTTGTATTTTTCCGAGACAAACATTCAAGAAAACATAACTTTCACCCTCTTGAAAAATAAGGGATGCCACTCCTGCGGACCTGGATGTGCTGTATGATATTGTTATTCAGTAACAAACATTTACCAGTGGTTTTCAGAAAGAAATCTTGTATAGGAAAGGAGATATACTGAAAAAGCGGTTTTTGGATTCGAACTTTGGGGGTAGATTTCACCCCTTTAAACCCTTTATTAGCACATAAAAAAAATATGTGTCGCTTATTTTTTAGTTCTCTACAACATATCACAGTTTCATTGGGATCAGTTCCCTTAGCTTTCTTGTAAGTGTGAGACCCGCAAAAGTATATGATAGCTAGAACGAGAATAGAATGATAGCAGTTTGCATGCGTAGAGTAGTTGATATTTCAAGTATATTCTTACCTTGGATATTCTTTGATGACAATCAGTCGCAGTAAGTCTCTGTTAAATAATTCGCGTGGTACGCGTTTTCACTCAAAAGGTAAAGTTAAATAAATAGTGCTAGATATTCAAGTCACTCTTTTAATCAAAGTTTTACTTGAGAATTGATACAATATATAAACTTACAGAGTTCAGGTTTATCGGACGTAAAAGGAGACAAGAATGGAAGCAATTAAGTATATAAAGTTGTAAAAAGTTATTGTGTTAAATCCTGATTCATGCATGAATTAAAGCCGGTTTATAGTGTAGTTATGCGCGTCAGGTAATACAGTGGAGGCAATATTATCATGCTCTACGTTATCGGTAACAAATTCGACGGAGGATACAGTATCGATGACAGGTATATTATCGACCACGTAGTTTCACATCAGTAAAACTACGGGCTGCCCGTTGCTTCTGTTGGTTGATGCTAGTTAGCTCCGTCGCTGTTATTTCCCAGGGTCCGGATAGGGATGAATAATAGCGCGTGGCAGTTATTTAACTGAAAAAAGTAAAATTTTCGCTTTCTCGGGCGCCTTGACTGGAAACTTCGATCGCAGCTGAAACTAGGAAATCAGCATGCAGGAGGGAAGACAGGCAACGGACCCATTAATTCTGTTATCACTTCACTTCTGTATTCTACATAACTATTACATCCGGCCAGAAAACGGCAGTCGGTCAGCCCATTAGTTTTACCTACTCTATACGCGACGGTGACGGATCCACACGTCCCGGCGGCGATCGAGCAAAACGGCGAATTTCGCGCACAACACGTAATTTTCACGACCGTGGGTGACACTTTACCTACTTACTTGCTCGTGGAAAACGGCTTTTCGAGTCAAGTGGTGGCTGGTGGCTGGGTTCGGTAGTACCACTACTGTGTGCTGCTAGAGCGACAACCAGTTGGAAAATGAACAAGCAACGGCTCTCCACGGTCAAAGATCTGTTACTTCTCCTCTTTTTGAGAAGAAATAATTTTATTGGCCGATATGCGCGCCGTTCAATATTTGTTCTCATTTTCTACTTCGCTCTCCCTCTCACTTTATAGTTTATCCCACCTGTCGCTGATCATCAAAATGGCCACCTCCGTTCGTCTACGTGCGCTCCGCTCTCGGTACCGGTTTCCATTTCTTGCTTCCTGGAATGCTCGATCGTCGCTCTATTGCGCAAGTCTAGTGTGCGTGTGTGTATCAATAGGAAGCATAGGTTTTTCCCCTCATGATAACAGCGTAGCGCTCAGGACGTCGTCGTCATACACGAGCAGCCGGCGACAGCTAATCACCGGTTGTTCGTCACCATCAGCTGTGGTAGTGGCTCTGATTGCTGAAAGCCCCTGGGCGTCAAGGGAAAATGTGTGTGCCGTGTAAGTGTCTGGTATATCGGTTTTCCCGGTCATTTTCCCTGTTTTTTCGCGAATGTTGGTGGCTTTCCCCATTGTGTGTGTGTTCGGTCGCTTCGCATTTACGTCGCGTTTAAATTCGTTTCTCTTCTATTTTTCGTTCCTCCTGTTGCATAGTAGATTCAAGGATGGAAAATTCGCCTATTTTCCATCGGTTGGCGCGCGTCATTCGTGGGATTGCGGATTATCGCCGTTTCTCATTCCGTGACGATGCCGGCGTGTGGTAGTGCGCGTGCGCTCCTCAGTTTTCTTTTTCGTCAGCTGTTGATGTCGTTGATCAGCTCCGGTCGGATTGTGTAGCCAGCTTGTATCGTCGTTTTTTCGAACGTGGATGGGTTAATTATCGTGAAACAAAGTGTTTCGGTTTCTTTGTTTATTTGTATAATTTGTTTGCGCGATCGCGTGGCGGTTAAAGGTATGGTGGCTCATTTAGTAGTAATGCACCACATCACAGAACCCCTCTTTAAACCAGTACATCACCGTGTATGCTGCTGGTAAGATCATCAACGTTGCTACAGTTCGCCACGTGCCCTAGATGTCATTTAAAGGTTGACCTTACCAAATTCGGAGTCCTTTCTCCGTTCCTTGGTCATTTGGGTTATCCTGTAGGGGTTGGTATTGGCTCTCCAGGTTGTCTTGTATGCCTGTCACGGGTGCAATGGGAGCAGGTGAGTTTCAAGTTTCAAGTTCATTCAAGGTCTAATGGTCAAATTTTTATGCCAGGACTAAATTCTGGCGTTTATTAAGGCTTGTTAGCCCGAGCTGTCGTTGGTCATGAAATGATCGTCAGGACGGTCTCGGTGTTGCCGTCGGATGGTCTCAGACTGCTTTCAACTACTCCAGCACCTGGAGGGCCCGGTAGATTCAATTTTAGTCTCACAAGTACAACTCTGCTTCTCCGGTCTCCCTGACTTGGACCCAGCCTCGCGTCTTATAGTCTATCCTATGGCACGTAGGGTTCCGGGGTATGACCCCCGTACTGGTGGTAGGTCTGCCCGTACGAGTCTTCGAGTCGCCTCCTCGTACGATGGTGGTGACTCGTCTAGGTGACAAATTTGGGGATGGTCGGGGTGACGATCAACGTCTGTGCGGTGGTCAGCGTGTCGGTCTGTCTGGCGGTCTCGGTGGTGATCTGTGTGTCGGTTTTTGTTCTATCTGAATTCAAACGAGGTAGCTGGGGATCACAATTTAGGAAATTGTCCGTCCTTGGATCGCGGGCAGTTTCTGAAATTGTGGTCCAGCTGCCAGCGATAAAAACAGGCCCTGAGTAGCAGGTCCACTGTCGGATCGGTCTACTTCGGGGTAGGCTGCCCCAGGATGGCATCTTATTGGTGGTAATGTTTTACTTAGGTTGGTCGATGAGGAAATTCCTCTGACCTGTCGCCTGGGCCCACCAGATCATCCAGCTTAAGGTGACGCCGTGGGTTGTACTTGCAGCGTTTTTCGCTGGCTACCCGGCACTGCAGATCCTGAAGCTCTGACTTATCGACCGGATTCCTCCAGAGCGCGGTCAGCGTCTGCGTTGTGATCGGTGTCATCGCCAGGGCAAGGTCTCCTGTCTTCACTGGTAGCCAACCGGGGTGTCTTAGATTCCTCACCCTGTTTTCAACGGGTGGTTAGGCAGTGTCAGCAGAGATAGTTGACGATGTGGCAGGTAGTTGACGAGGTGGTATTGCCGGTCTGGTCGGTTGGCTGGTGATGGTTTCCATCCGGCCCGCTGCTGCTGTTGGCCCTCTCTTGGTCGCACAATAGCTAGCTCCTCCTTTGCTCGCCCGTTGAGCGACAGTTGGAAACCCCTCGACTTGGTGATCGAGCTGTAATACTTTGTTGTCCCATGCGCCGGTGGGGTTCCCACGGTCGCGCCGTCCGTCCAGTCAGTGGTCAGCGATGGTGGTTCCTCTTCCTTTTGTATGGCGCGGATGATCTTTATCCGTCTTCGCTCGTCAGGTAGCCAGTCTGAATCGGACCCGGGTTTGGAAGGTCTGTGCTCAGTGGATGAGGCGTTCGCGCTCTTGGCTCACTGGGAGGGAGCATATGGTTCCTTAACTGATGGTGATGTTGGTGCTGGAGGTTGAGCTGCCACTGCCTCGGCCTCCTTCAGACGAGCCTTCTTTCTTTATATCTCGTCGACTATATCCTGGATATACCAGCACGTTTTTTCGTCCTAGTAGTGGGGTTCCACCTTCGCCAGCTCCGATCCTGGAGAGACAGAGCGCTAGATGGTCTGAGCCCCAAATTTATCCTGGTATCCAGGCATGGTCGATAGCATCCTTAAACGCAGGCTTTCCTCGAATTCCTCCGAGGCTGCTCGGGTCTGAGCCGGTCTGGGCTCCCAGGTTCTAGTCCCCGTGGTGGTCTTGGGGGCTGCGGATCTCGGGATTCTGACCATCAGGCTCAGGCCCTTCTTCTTAATGATCAGTATTCTCGGTGCCATTTCCTATATGGTCAGAAATTGGTGGTCAGAAATCGGTCTAGCGGTCGCGAGTGGAACGACACAGTGGATGTGACCATTGGAGTACCTGCTGTAACTTTGGAGGCCATCACCACCGGCTCCACCTCGCCATTTATACCTGGAGGCTTATCAGACAAGATAACCTACACCTACAAAGCGACATGCATGGAATTTTGGATCTACAACGATGTTACTGTCTACTGTGGATTTTAGTTGTTAGTAGGTTATTGAAAGTATAGGGTTGTCAATGTCAGAATTGGAAGAGTTTTTTTCCCTTCTTATTAGTTTGAACTCATTTGGTCAGAATTATGGCGTTTCTTATTATCTGGTTTGATCTTGGTTACTTGCTTGGTCTGTTGATGTGGACTAATATCATAGATATTTTCGTCAGTGCATGTTATTTTAATTTTTTTTTGTAAATTTATTTTAAGATTTCTAGTAATTACTAAATTTATTATATCAGCTGTGCGTATTTTTCCTTCTCACAGAAATCGAAAGCCGCATATGGCTAAAAAGAAATATACATTTGTGACGGTTTCCTTAGATCTGGCAATCCCCATATAACAACGTCCTTTTAGCCTAGATATGTATAGGGCAGATTTACTACTGTACCTCTTAAGATCACTAGCCCTCGTCCGCCTACTATATACGAATAACATGTTGATCTCGGAAAAGTAATAAAAAGAGGACTATGTGATGCACGCACATCCTGTTTTGTTGTGAATTGTTATATTTATTGACTTTTTCTATTTTTTATAACTGGCTTTATACGAAAAGGTGAGCGTCGTTTCATTGGTCACAAAAATTTATGGAAATTAATTATCTTGAGTAGTTTCCGAGTAATCGACAAAAAACTGTTTTATCGCTTTAAAATGAATATCAGTTTCTAGTTTATTGCTTGAATATTTATATTATTTAATATTCAAGGTTTTCTTTATAATAATTAGTAATAATAAGTTCAATTAGTTAATTTTTCCGATAAATAATAAAATTTGATTTTGTGATCCGAAACAAAAATTGACCGTTACATTCATGATTATTGACTTTAATTTTCACGTAATTTTTAATAGTTTTTGATGATTAATTAATGAATAAAATTTTTTTTTATAAAAGATGAATGTAACTTTGAGCTTTTGTTCATATAGCAATATTTACAAATAGTTTAAATAAATAAAGCGTATATAAGATGAAAATCTTGGGAATCCCAGCCTTAACAAATTAGGGCTCAAATCTTAGTTACACCTAGAAGACTCTCGGCATTTTCCAGCCAATTAGGTTTGAATAAGGAAAATTGGCTCATTTCAGGATACCTAGGATACTTTCTTGCCAAGGGTTTAAATAGGGAGGCCGCGCTCGTTGGCGCGTAGTCCTGCAGATAACTCCGAATTCGATTTTATTTTTTCTTCGTCTTTCGTCGCCTCGTATAATTAAAAAAATTAGTCTGTGTGTGTGTAGGAACCAGAAATTGGTTGTAGCATGTTGAGATATACGAATAAAAGTGAGTAAAATAAAACATAATTAAACTTAATTTCTTTCTTCTTTCCTACTTTAGATTTCACATTTGGAAATTGTAGAATAGTTACACTCGATTACCAAGCGTATCGTCGAGTGCATGTTTAGCTAGATTCCTTATGTTATTTTATTGTCTGATGTATAATAGAATAACGAAGCCAAACCATATTGTCTAGTCTGTAGTATGGTAAAGCTTCAATCCTACGACGCCGAAAAAGAATTTTTCGCGATAGTGGTAACGCACGTCCCGGTTATTTTTCGAAAGGATAGACCAAAAAGTGCGCCTGAGATTACGACTATTTCAAGTCGTATCTAAGATTTATATTGCATCAACCGATGTAACACTGTGTAATGTAGAAAATCCTAATAATTTTATTAATTTAATTTTATTTCTTTAGAGTTTTTTTTGGAAAGAGCATATTTTCCGAGATATAACGATTTGGTTCGTAACATGTGTTTTTTAATAAAATACGATAAAGCTCAAAAAAATTGTGTGTAAAGAAATTTCTCGGACATGGATTTTGTAGCATTTGGGACAGCTTTCAAATAGTAAAGACAGATTTTACCTCCCATCACTTTTTTTTAATTATATTACAAAAAAAAATCAATTCCATTTTTTACTTCGGACGTAATAATTTTCAAAAAACAGACATGTAGTTTACGCCAATTGATAGATACTAGAAAACCTTACGAAATGAGTACCCACAGGATTTTCTACATCTATCCTAAGTCGAGATATAAAATTTTAAAGTATTGAGTTTTTAGTCTAGAGGGTGGCAAATGTCATTGAGCGGTACTGTAAGTCTCGAAAGTCAATACAGAATCTCCTTGATCCATCAGGTTTGCGTATCATAACTGGTGCACTACACCATGCACTTTTGGATGGTCGAATGATGCCTATTTCATACATTTTCTGAATTTTGTCTATTACTATTTTCTGTATTGCTGGTGACATTAGTCGTAGTCCTTCCCTTATTGCCTGGTTATCACCTACGTTTATTATGTGTTTTACGATTGGTGTTCTGCCTAGTCTTCAGTCATGGGTGATATAAGGCGGTCCGTTATTTTCTTTATGCGTTTGGTCTGGTCAGGTGTGATGTCTATCAGGCCGGCACATTCAGCGAAGAAAGCTTTTCGTTGTGATAACCGTCTAGATTATAGATGATGCTATCTGCCATTGTGTACTTTCCATTTTCTTTCTCGGAAGTATATCATCATATTCAATGACGTGAGGAAATCTAATCCTAGTATAATCGGCGGTCCAGGTAGGTTTCTCATCGCTTTGAACCTGAATCTCTGTGACTGCCCATCGAAGTTGATTTGTAAAAGGGATTCGCCTATTGTCTTTTCAATCGGGCGGTTGCAATCACGACGCTCTCAGGAAGCTCGATTATAATCCGCTTAGCAAAAACTTGGATGATGCATATAGTGCACCATATAGAATATATCGCGAGGCTGGCCAGGTCACTTTGTGCAAAAATCTTTTGTCAAAACGGCGGACGGTAATTGTCTTCCTTAGCAGAGAACGGAGACTCCGCAAACAAACAACTCGTTGTTTTAGGCGAGGACGTCGAAACTTCTCTCTTTTGTGTACGGGCATATACAAATGCTGAAGTACAAAATGCGTCACCGATTGCCCTCGACAAGCAACTAATGCTAGTCGACCCGAAGTGAATGCAATGTATATTTGAACGAAGACTTGCAATCACAAGTGCGGATGTGTGTACCTTCACGCGGTGGGGCTGAAAACGCTGTCTCTGTAAAGAAACAGTAGGCAAAACACACAACGCTCGCCCTCAGGGCTACAGGCCAACCGGCCAAACAAAACAAAACAACACGGACCATAACAATACGTGGTGAGGTGCGGCCTGTAAACGCCCAAACATTCAACGCGGAGTCTACCACATCCCAAGAGCTCAACTCGAGCCCAGAAAAGCCAAAATCCGGGAGTCACTTGAGGGGAAATCTCTTAGGATTGTGGTACCGCGCGCCCTCTTAGAGGACGGGAGACCGCTCCGGGAGCTAGTTGCAGAGGACCAATGGTCCCGGCAATCCGAATTTAATTCGGATAGATAACAAATTACTCCCTATCGACTGGCAATCGGTAGGTGCCACCACTGTGGGTAAAGAGTCGCGGCCGTGGTCATAGCAGCCACCCAAAGTTCTTTGCCTCGAGCTCCCGGAGTAAGGCCCAACACCAATTGTGCGAGAGAACAGTCCATTGGGCCGAGTAACTCTCGATGACTAGAACGCACTACGGATGCCAAAACCCTTAGGAAAAATATTTCCACAGAAGGGCAGCATCCTTCCTGCTAAGGAATTGTTTTGAGCCCTAATAACTAAAGCAATTTTGCAATTGAAAGCAAAATTAGTGGCTGTCAGCTCCTTTTGAAAGCGAAAACCATGCACTGAAAGTCCATCAGATCCAGTGCTGCTAATGGCGAACACAGGCTAAGATGATAGTAAAGGTGGAAACCCGACATGCTCACTCAAATGCTACTTTGGTTGCAACTCGTCTAACACCTAACCCGGACTTGACCAAACGAGGTTTGATTAAAAATCAAACCCAGCGTGAAATAAAAACACGCTGGTACACTCGTAATTAGTTTTAAGTTATATTATAATAAGATTAGTCCTAAGCAGTTAACAGTAATTTAAGCAATAGCATAAGCAGTAGTACAGTAAATAGAAAATAGTTAAATAGTATTAAGTTGCGTTAAATAGAAATAAGAAAGTTACCAATTAAAGATTTAAAATCAAAATCAAAATGAAAGTTTAATTAAAAATTAAAAACAAGAAAATCCTTAAATCAAATCAAATCAAAATCAAAACCAAAATCAAAACAGATTAAAAGCTAGAAAAATAACTAGCTAATCAATCAAATGTAAATAAAAGAGCAATGGGAAACCATGGAGAAACCCGATAAGGTAACAAAGCTCAAGCTCAAGTCAACACGCACAGCACAAGTACTCACTGCTCGCACTCGAACGCCACTCGCTTAATTGAACGCGCAAGTTAACGCCAGGACTAAAGTCGAAAGCCACCCTCCAAATCGCCAGCAGCGATCCCAAAGGAGGAAAAATATAACTAGACATTGCGTTGTACCTTGAAAGCGATATGGTCAACCATTCTAGGTATAACAAGGCGAGGAAACGTAAGCAGGAGGCGACCGTTGAGAAACCAGAGCACTGCTCTAATACTCCGGCGCCAACTCAGTTTCCCTCGCAACCAAACAATCCTGACGAAAGCGAAGACGATTGCCCACCAGTTAATAGGTTCAAGTTGAACGCACAACAAAACCCTGAACTGGGCCTGAAACTGAGGATCATACAATTGAACCTCAGCTAAAGGCAAGTAGCCAACGATGAGCTGGGAGAAATCTTGACAAACAGAAATCTTGACATACAAGTGGCACTGGTGCAAGAACCATATCACTGGAATAACGCGATTTCAGGTATGGGCAGCATCGCAGCTATTCATGGAGCCAAAAAGGGCGAAAAGATTCAAGCTGCGATACTTTACAATCCGCACAAAGTCACCGCTACCAAGATTTCTAATCTGTGTGACTCCCATTGTGTTTGCGCACAAATAGTCGGAGCCTTTGGTGAAATTTCTTTCATAAGCATCTACTGCCAGTTCAACCACAGCAGGAAGACCTATCTTGACAAACTAGCTGAGACTCTAAAGCAATTGAAAGGAAAAAGAGTCTTAGTTGGAATGGATGCAAATGCCAAGTCAAAGATCTGGTCTAACACACAGGACAAGAATGGAATAGTCATTGAAGAATTCATAGACCAATTCGGGCTAATAGTGGCCAACAGGAGGGACCAACTTCCAACGTGCCGTAGTACGAGGGGTGAGACGGACATCGATGTAACCTTACATACATCTAATCTGTCAAACCTCTTGACTAGCTGGGCGGTGAAAGAATGGACCACCAGTGATCACAGGCCCATAGTGATTGAACTGGATTTTGCCTCACAACCAGCCAGACTCATACGAACCGAAGAAACATTAGAATCAAGGTTTAACATGAGAAAAGCTGATTGGGAGAAATTCGGGAGACTTTGTAAATTCGAGAAAGAGAACCTTTCTAAACTCCCCTTAGAAACCCCTAAAGACATTGAAACATATGTTTCAAAATTTGAAGAGGTTCTGATAAGGGCAGCAAAGGACTCTATTCCATCAAAAATGAGAAGAACGCGCTCTCAATCCTGGTGGAATCCTGATTTGCGAAGTAAGAAGCGAGCGATACAAAGACAACAAAAAATTGCTGCTCTGAAATACAAGGAAGGACCGAATATAAAACAAAGGAAAACCCTCCAGAGATCACTTGAAAAATTAAGTCAAATGAATTCCCAATATGCAATGGCTATTAAAAGAGCCAAAAGCAATAGCTGGCGAGACTTCTGCACTATTGAAAGCGAAAAGAACGCTTGGGCGTATCCATACAAACAAGCATCCAACAAAGTCAGAAACTCAAAAGCAATGTGCACGGTTAACCGTAATGGTTCAGTTACAAAAGACTGGAAAGAAACAAGCATGGCTCTACTAGAAGGATTAATGCCTGATGACGACCCAAGCTGCGAAAACGATGCACATGCAGAAATTCGCAGATATATGCGGGAGGTTCCAACAACCGGCGACGCAATGCCTTTCCTAACAAGGGAAGTCGAAATGGCCCTTAGAGCGAACAAGGCAGGGAAATCACCAGGCAAAGATAAAATAGAGTCAGAGATGCTTGTTAACGCAAAACCATTACACCAGGAACTGACGCGACTTTTAACGCCTGCTTAAAATGCGGAGTGTTCCCCAGAAGATGGAAAAGTGGAATGCTAATCACGTTACTCAAAGGGGTTGAAAAACCCGAGAACGAGATTAAATCATATAGACCCGTATGTCTACTCCCTATAGCGGGGAAGACACTCGAGAGGCTTGTGATTCAAAGAATATCCAACATTCTTAACAGCTCGGACTGGTCTTCGGAAGATCAATTTGGCTTTAAGGCAAATAGATCTACAGAGGACGCCATTAGAAGACTACATAAAATAGTAGAAGAGGCAGAATCTGATCCGTCGACCAAGTACGTAGCCGCTATTCCACTAGACGTCTCAGGAGCATTCGACGCCTTATGGTGTCCAAGCCTGCTTTCCCAATCGAAAGAAAGAAATTGCCCGAAGAACATCTACAAGCTCCTCCAGAGCTACTTCAGTGATCGAGAGGTGGGCATATATGCTCACTTCGAAGAAACACTGAAAACAGTGACGAAGGGGTGCCCACGGGGTTCAGTATTTGGACCGGTAGGCTGAAATGTCATCTTTGACAAACCACTCCGGGCAATCAGGGACGCAGGATACGAGGTACTAGCCTACGCAGACGATGTACTTCCTATCATTAAGGCGAAGACACGCATTGATCTTGAAAGACAAGCCCAAGAAATCATTAATATAATGATGAACTGGTGCAAGTCTGACAAAATGAAGTTGGCAGTGGAAAAGTCATCACTAATATGGCTTAAAGGCCAGCTAAGCGAGAATAGGAATCCTACAGTCAAAATTGGGAAAGACAACATTAGAACGCACAAAACAGTCAAGTACCTAGGAATCACGATCTCGAAGGGCTTCCGATTGGAAGAACATATTCGAAACGTGGTTCAAGACTGTAATAACACCTATTTCAAGCTAAGCAAAATAGCAAAAGCGAACTGGGGCCTAAAATTCAATTCCATGAAAAAGATATATAATGGCTTCCTATTATCGAAAGTTACATATGCCGCTGCGGGATGGTGGCAAAGAACTAACATCAAACAACAATCTGCTTTAGAAAGATTGCAGCGATCAGTTCTTTGCAGAACACTCAAAGCCTACAAATCGATCTCTCATGAAGCGGCGCATGTGCTAGCAGCCTCTCGACCAATAGCTCTAGAGCTCGACGCGAGAGTTGCAAAGTACTGCGTCAGGAAAGGGAAATCGATTAAAATGCACGGCATCCGAATTAAATCGGAAGAACTTCGATCGGGCAGACTAAAAATCTCGAAAGCCATACAACTCATCAACGATGAAATCGAAAGGGTATGGCAGGAGAGATGGCAGTCAGCCACAAATGGCAGGAGAACGTACTGCTACTTCCCAGTAATCAAGGACAGATTAAAGAAGAGGTGGCTAAATCCCAATCACTACACAGTCCAGTTTATGACTGGACATGGCGCCAACTGTGTAGCTGCGGTGAAATAGAAAGCGAAAGTCATATTCTCTTTAACTGCGAAGATATAAGGGAACTAAGGAAGCCATTAATAGAGGCCGTCGAAGAGGAGGGTCATACATGGCCTTGCCCGGAAACGGCCCTAGTATCTAGCAGGAAAATTTACAAAGTCTTTGAAGACTTTGCTAGAAAAGTCATAGAGCCCAGGGAAGGAGCACCAATAACAAAGAGGAAGCGTAGAAAAATAGTTACAAACTATGATAGAAAGACGCCGCCTCTTACAAGATCCCTAACCAAAGGACCAAAACTCACACAATAACCTAATTTTTGAACCTACAGAAGCGTACAAGCTTAAAAATTTTTGAACGATAAGTCGAACATTGAACTTCAGAAATAAACTCTGAAATTCGACAATTTAAACGCGAATTCCCCCACTCAACCTGATATCGGAGTTTTGAATTAAATATATGGCATGACCGGCAAAAATACTGAAAACTGCCTGGGGATTCGCCTTGTCGGCTAGACGAGACCCCGCCCTGACCTAAAAGTCAAAACACTAAATCGAAAGAGCAAACACCAGTACCAGCCAGTCAAAAGAGCCGCTCTTTGAAAGAGAAATCCGACGTTGAGATGGAACAGGAACAACAACCTTTTCGAATGACGGATACCCACCAGCGTGAGCGGGGATGACCGAAACGCAATGGGAAGACGTGCCTAGGTACGTCGAAACGATAGACTTATGAGTCGTGGGAGAAATCCCTTAATACAGGTACGCAGGGTGGGATGTTTTTGAACGCGAGCATTTTTGAAAGAAGGGAGGCTTGGTTGGTTGATCGTCTTCCTCTGGCTGTCCTGGCTGAGTCTCTCTTCTGACATCCCAATTTGGGTTGGCCTCTGCGGGGTAGTGGTACCAGGTCAAGCAAATCTCGTAAGATTTGTATGCTGCGTGCTTCCGACGCAGTAGACGTTGGGGCAACTAGAGTCCCGTCGCGCCCAAACCGAGGGTCAAGCCTTTAGTTCCGCTCTCCTTGAGCGTTGAACCTTGAAAAGATCGGTACTCCTCTCGAGGAGGTCGCCGCCTTAGATGAAAAAGGTTTCGACTCGCTGTGTGCGTCAGGGATGTCGCAGCAAACTTGACTTCCAGATCTCCAAAAATGTTTGAAAGCGAAGAAGTGAAAGACAGTGGGCTATGCCAACCTGTTGGTGCCCAGTGAGAAGGGTGGTAATATTTGATTACGCTGTGCCTCCCTCAAATCGGAAAAGTGTGACAACACACAAACACTAACTGTCTTTTCAGTCTTGCTCGTAATTCCTTGAATTGTCATATAATTCGATAGCAGTCTTTCTTCAATCTATTCGTAATTTGTAGTTCTACTAGTTACCGCCACACCGGAGTCAAGAAGGACATCATAGGCTATATTACCCATGATAATTGGTATGAAACACCTGCTGTCTGAACTTAATCCTATGATTGACATTGAGGGTGTGGTCGGTGAGGTTATTACGTTTTCGGTTTCACTTTTATGGGTTATTTTATAATGTTCGGTGTCCGATGTATCAATTATTTGGAGGTCTAGCGTGGGAATTGTTGTCGGTGTATCATTTCCCACTCGTTCCTCCTTTTTATTGATCACGAATTTGACGGTTGTCTTAACTTTCCTTGAATTGTCCATAGTTATCTTTTCAAGTATTGTCTCAGGCGTATTACTGATTATTCTTGTGACTATTTTCTTTGTGATTTCCACTATTACTTCTGGAGATCCGTGATAAGTCCTGTCCGTTGTTAAATTTATTTGTTTGATAGGTGGAAATGCTAGGTTTTCCAGCATCTGATCATTTTTTGTACCTCCCCATTAATGTTGAATAATAGCGTTTCATAGTCTTTCAGGCCTTTTAATAATTCAAGACATTCTTTTTTCATCTATTTCGGGAAGTTGTTTCTCCGTTTTATTTTCATTTTCGTCTGAGGAACTGTCGGCGAGATTCTTTTCATCGCCTGATGAGAATTCTCATATTGGATGAATACACTCTTCCGGACCTGTCTCAATTTCTATGTGGAATATAATTTCTATAGCCATTTCTTTTTCCTGGTCATCTCGGCCCTTTATTGAAAATCGGGGGATTGACAGATCTTGCAGAAGTCGAAGGGTGCCCATATATTCTTACATACTTAGCAATCTGTCAGTCATATTTTCGATCTGGTTTTTGAGGATAAGATTTTCTTTTTCCGGCAACTTGCGGCATAATGTTATTACAGAAATAGTCAGGTTTAGTATCTAGTGTCAGATTTTTGGAATACGGAACTTAATTTCTGATTTCTAATACTGGAATGGTCAGAACAATACGAGGGTGGGTCAATAAGTCCTTAGAAAACCAAAATATGATGCGTAAAATCATTTTTTCATACATATTCCAGTAATTTCACTACCAATGCCTATTCATCGTCTTCGGTATCGTTGGTTCAAGAAGTGACGAACTATTAGTGAGCGATGACACGGTGCACCGTCCTGTTGAAGCCATAATCGTCCTCTTGTTTCCAAGTCCACATCTTCCAATAATTCTGGTAATTCATTCTGCAGAAAATTAAGATATGATGTGCCGTTGACATTCCCATCGAAAAAATAAGGTCCTATCAGATAATCATTTATTATACCGCACCAAACTACGAGGCTCAATGCTGTTTATCAACATGACGTACCCAAAGAGTTTTCTAGATAGACCAATAATGACTATTATGGCGATTAAGTTGCCCATTACTATGAAATGTAGCTTCGTCCGAAAACATTACGTATCTGAAAAATTCAGGATCTTCACGAATCCTTGCTAGTGCCCAATTACAGAATTCGAGTTCGCGGCGGAGATCGTCTGGCATCAAAGCTTGAGTCAAAGTTATGTGATACGGATGAAATCTATGAAGCCGCAAAATTCTACCGGCTGTTATTTTTGGGATTCCAGTACATCTCTGAATTTCACACAAAGAGATATGATGACCCAAATCAACCATTGCCAAAATAACGAGAATTCGTGGATCATTGTTGTTCTGTTTCATAATGCGACGACGATTTCTGCGTGTTCGTGGTCGACGTCTCTCTCTTTGTTCAATGATTCGGATTCTCACGTGGTTTGGGTACCGAAGCCTTCCTGGGTAATTTTGAAGGTAATATCATGCTGCAGCATGATATCGGCCTTGACATGCCCCGAGTGATAACAGAATGTCAATAATTTCGTTTCTCGAATAATCTGGCACATTTGGCCCTTTTGAGTCGCTACACACTAAGAAATTTCCACGTGAACTATCCTGAAAAGGACTGATCACGAGTCACCTCTTTCATAAATAATACTAAAGAAGTGTTATTTTCCGATTTAGATGAAACTCTGTAGGCTTGTCCGGAATCATACCAAAAAGAGAATAAAAATAATTTGTTTTCCTACAAAATTATTTTCAAAAATTTATTCTACGGGAAAAATATATGAAAGAAACGTATGTAACATTTTTTTGTCAGACTTCAACTGATTACCTTTCGATAATTTATTTAAATCACTTTTGATAAATAATTGTAAATAGCAAAAGAAAAAACATGGGTATTTTTTTTTCGATCTACCTACGATTTGGCAAGAGTCTTAATGGGGTAAAACAATGTGGAAGTGATCAGTTTAACTTTCTTTCCAAATCCGAAATAAAAAAATGAGGTGTTTTGAGTAGCCGACTTTGTAGCTAGCCAATTTAGGCAAACTTGTTAATAATAACGGAAGCTTATTTTCCATTTTGAATCCATTTTTCAAGGGTTTATTGAAGGATTCATGCAAAATTGATTGAAAATTACGTATTATTTTATTTCATTTAATTTGACCCTGACATGACCTTACGGGAGGGGGGAGGGGGTTAACCGCACCCCACACATAATACCTTATCTAAACTTAGAATTTCTCGCTCTTTCCAAATCCGGGATCCAAATTATAGGTTCCTATTCAAAAAATGACTGATCTTCAAATGACCTTGAAAATAAATCTTAAGGTCAAATCCGATTTCTGGGAAAGGTGTCCCTCATTGTCCCAAACAACTTTGGTCTAAACAATTTTTTTGTAGAACGCCAACTGTAGAAAATTTCGGGGTGGTGCCTTTAAAATGGGACACCCTGTATGTGTTGAAATACTTGATTTCTTACTGTATTGTAACGTGATTGGCTACGAGCTATTCATTTTAGCCTATAATAATTTGACTACGAGACAAATGAGGTACACATAATAATTATATACCTTTAAAATTACATTTACAACTTTATTGTTAATCATTTGTTGTTCTTCTGTTAATATACCCTGAAGAGGTCAACAAATGTCCTGACGAAACGATGCTGAATATAATTAAAATTAAGTGAATTTCCATCTCTCACTATTTCCCTTCGCTCCATTATTACAAAATTTATCATTTAACAATTTGTTTTTATTCATTATTATTATTATTATTGCGAATAAACAAAAACAAAGAAAAAACAAAAATAACTAATAATCAGACCTATTAATTAGACTATTAATCGATTTTGAACGACAATGTAGAAAAACGAATCTCGGATCAGGTTAAAGAATTACCAAGCGACAAACTAAACACGATTCTATATCAACTCAAACTTATAACTAAGAGTTCTATGTACGACCATGCAAACCGCTTATTTAAACGTCTTCAAGGTGATTAAACCGCGGTGGATTTTGTTGGAACTGCGGAACCAAAAAGCGAAACGACAATACAAAGGCGCAATGATTTGTACGAAACCTTATTTCGCTCTAAAATGCTACCCTAGGAACAGCACAACAATTTTCTCCTAACATTAATAATAAATATCGAAAATAATCTATAAGGTTCTGCAACTAACGATTCTAAGCTAGTTCCTCCAATATAGTGTATAGGTCAGCCGACCCGTCCTTCACAATGCTCGTGGACATAATGGGCATAACAGTGACAACTTGGAATGCGAACTCTTTTGTTATGCACATAAGATCGGTTTCTTTTACACCGTTATCTCTCACTTATTCGTCAGTACCCACTCGTGTAAACGTTTAAACACCACCATATAAATCCAGATTGCTGCGCTCTTATCAAAAAATTAAAAAAAAATAAAAACGCAAAATATGTATAGTGAACAACGCATCAATAATGATCTGTGGAAGCAGATACAAAGTGTTGCAGTAAATGCACAGCAGGAAGCCATAGAAACACAAACAAAACTCAATACACTGAATGCAACGAAAACGGTTCAATTCCACGATACTTATGACGTAATTAAAAAAGACGCAGATGACTACAACCTGTTCGAAAAAAACTCGCACTACAACCTAAATTCTCATGCGCGCGACCTACACCTTGTTTGATCGCGCCTTCTTTGTATTTTACCCCTGCAAGCTTAGATTAGGGGAGGGGGATGGTACCTTCATGGCATTACGAACTTAATGCGCCCCCGTTGCTGACCGAGCAGAAATCATGGACTGGAGAGAGGAGCCATCACGAGCGTGACGCTTACTTCGCCTTCACTTGCGGGAAATATTGCCCAGCTATCGACGACACCGCACAACGCTAGTCCCAGGTACGACGACAAAAGGACATAGATGAGCATGCTCAGCCCTATTGAGACCTTTTGTTCATGTCTTATGGGTAAGAACTTGCGGAAGACCATCAGAGAATGGAAAATCCAATTCTTGAATAAATCGGCTATGAATATCGAAAGGTTCGTCGAGCGAGTAGAAGAAAACGAGTTTTAGTTTCGCTCTTCTCCCTTTTTAAATAATCACCGCTCTTAATTAGCTTAACATGAAAAATTTATGCCAAATTCAAGAAATTTGCATTGGAAGCCATGTAACGCTAGAGATAGATATGTAGTATAGGGCCTGTCTAATGTAGCGTATTTCCACGCGCGGGGTAACCCTGCACAGCCATGACACTTGGACTGCTATTAGCTCTGTGAGGATAATTCAGGTTTGATTAAATGATAAGGCAAAATTTGTATGAACAGGAATTAAATACTTTATTAATGCACAAAATAAATCGTTTTTCACTCGTCTGGTGTGTCACAGTAACAGAGAAAAGAAACCGGCTGTTACACAACTAAGAAATCGGTAAAGCGCGCCTAACTACGAGAGCGTGACCACACCGGGGATCGGTATCGTACCGACCGTTGGGAACGATCGTGGTAGCTGATCGGCTCGGACTCGCCTCACCCTCAGAGTGAGGGGGTGAGTCGGTACGGTAAGGTGAGGCTTGCCCGCCGATCAGATGGCCATGTGAGTGATTGCACTCAAGGGGGAGTCAGAGGATCAACTTTTCAAGACTCGACAAACTTCTATAGGAAGGGCAGTCGCGAAAACAATAGAGCTTGAGTGATTACCCCTAAGTTTGATAAGAATAAGAACAACAAACTAGATCCGGACGTAGGAAAAGATATGTATTGGGACTATAGCTAGCCTAAATACACTAAAATCAGCTTCCTGGAGTTCTGCAAGATAAAGAAGTTGTAAAATGAATTAAAAAGCGCGTAGTAGAGGTCTCTACTGCGCCGCCCTTAAACATTAAGGTCTTTAAAACGGTCAGCGTTGTGAGAGTTGCGCATGAGGCTTCAAGCATAAGTTAAATCAATGCCAGTCACCAGTTGCTTAAGCGCCGTACTTGTTCATGATGATGAAAGTATCGCGTCAAGCGCTCTCGTTGAGACGCATTCACGATGATGGCTGAAGGTTGGTGTCGGCCCTTTTATCTTTAGAACTCTGTATGATATAGACGCTTCACGTACTGTCCTGGGCTCAATAGGTAAACAAATAGCGGTCACTTATCACCATCTGGTGATCCCATATGCAGGATCAGGGACAAAAACTGTGGATGATCGTTACGTGCCCATTTTCGGCAATAAAGTTGCTGTCGTTTAGGAATGGAAGAGTTAGGCATATCGTTGATGTGCTCATTCTGAGGGATGTAGAGACCAAATGTACCAATGATTTATCCGCACTTTATCCACACCTTTTCAGCAAACTTAAACATGAAAAACAACACGCTAAGAATAGAGCGCAGCGATGAAGTCATACCCGCAATTCTCTCGTTAGTATGAGTAGAGGAATTTATGCCACTCACTTTGTTCGGTATCGAAGAAATTATTGACGGCGAGCGCCGAGAATTAGAGTAACTCATACGCAAACTCCTTCCAGAGCCCACCTGTGATAAACTAGGCAGCTCAGGTTAGATTCATCGTGACATCGACGTCAATGGTGAAACAAATATAATAAAAAATTGGTATCCGACGCCACGGAACCTTAAGCAGTTACGCAGGTTCTTAAGAATGGCTTCGTAGTATCGTAAGTTCATGGAAGACTTTTCGCCCATCTCGGCATCGTTAACGGCGCTTACTCGCAAGAATATTAAGTACGAGTAGGGCGACAAGCAGCAGATAGCATTCGATTAAGTAAAAACTCTCCTCGCTGCAACGCCCGTCCTCACCAGGCCAGACTTCGATGCCTCTTTTATTGTGGAGTCGTATTCTAATATGCGGCGAGCAACGGATGTTGGTCACCGAACAGCTGCGTTTGACCACCATTTGATCCATTGAAAAGTTTAAGCTATATAAAAAGAATCATGGATTTGTAAATCAGAACCAGATAAGTTACAAGTCGAAGATAAGACTGGTGCTGCAGAACCTATTAATCTATTAGAATCCATAAATTGTGAGGATGAAGGCATTCTTAGTCTCTCTTTTGCCTCAATATACTGTTTATTTATACAAGATTTTACCAGTATTTGCGATAATATTACTTTATTAAGAATTAAACCTTTAGATAATTTTAATATTTTGTTAATTCAATTTTCATGGATTGTATTATTCAACAAATTTTTATCAAATGCAAAATCCTGAACCATTTCATAGTAAAAATGACATCATGGGAAGATGTAGATAGTGAAAAAATATGCAATTTTTTTGGTTTATTGATCAATATAGGAGGTATCGTCAAAGGCAATATAAAAAAATATTGGACTAAGGATCCTATGTTATCTATTCCAATATTTGGTCAGATAATTACTCGTAATAGATACGAAGGTCGTTTGAAAAGTCCGTGCAAAGTCAGAGAGATGATGCTACTAGTGCGTATCAAGGTTATTTTTAGTTAGTGGCATATCTTGGAAGAGCACACACCAAGTTTCAGACAGATCGGCCAATTACTTTGCGTTTTACATTCATTTCAATCAAAGAAATCGAGTGGTTGTAAAAAAATGGATGAAAAAGAATTTCGTGTATTGATTAAACATTACTTTTTCAAAGGCAAAACGCCTCAGGAGATTAAACAGAAGCTTGATAAACATTATGGTTATTGTGCACCTTCGATTAGAATGTTTTATAAGTGATTTCAAAATTTTCGGAGTGGCCGTATGAGCACAAAAGATGCTGAACGTTCTGGACGCCCTGTTGAAGTTACCACTTCAGAATTCATTGATAAAATCCATGATATGGTGATGGCTGACAGAAGAGTGAAGGTGCGTGAGATTGCTAGTACTGTAGGCATAACGAGCGAACGGATACATAATACTTTGCACCAACATTTGGACATGAAAAAGCTATCCGCTAGATGGGTGCCGCGATTGCTCCCGATTGACCAAAAACGAGATCGTTTGGAGAATGGTTTGCAGCTGTTCCAGCAAAATCCGCAAGACTTTAAGCGTCGTTTCACCACTGTAGATGAAATATGGATACATCACTACACTCCTGAGACCAAAGAACAGTCAAACAGTGGGTTGGGTTACCAAGGGGGAATCTGCTCCGAAAAAGGCGAAGACGAGTCCTTCGGCCGGGAAGGTTATGGCGACTGTCTTTTGGGATTTACAAGGAATAATCTTCATCGACTATCTGGAAAAGAGTAAAACCATTACAGGCGAATATTATTCATCGTTATTGGATCGTTTGAAATCCGAGTTGCTAGAGAAACGTCCACGATTGGCCCACAAAAAAGTCCTCTTCCACCACGACATGCGCCAGCTCACGCCTTAGCAGTTGTGGCCGCAAAACTGATGGAGATAGGGTTCCAACTCGTTTCACATCCCCCTATTCTCCAGACTTGGCTCCGTCGGACTACTATTTGTTCCCTAATATGAAAAAATGGCTGGCGGGGAAAAGATTTTATTCAAACGAGGAGGTGATTGCAGAAACGAATGCCTATTTTACAGACTTGGACAAATCCTATTATTTGGAAGGGATTAACAAACTAGAACAGCGTTGGATGAAGTGTATAAGCCTAAAAGGAGACTATGTTGAAAAATAAAAAAGATTTATTAAAAAAATCAAGCAGTTTTTATTTTTGCACGGACTTTTCAAACGACCCTCGTATATACAAATTTTACGTTTTTCATATTTTTCAAATAATGAAGAAATTAGAAATCACCCCATGCGAAAAATAGAACCAGTAATTCATTTTTTGAATGAAAAATCTTTATCTACTCTAAAACCTGGAGAAAATCTTTGTATTGATGAAAGTTAGACGTTATGTAAAGGCAGACTAAAATTCAAGCCATTTCTGCCATTGAAAAGACATTGCTTTGAAATTTGTCGAATTAGTAGACTATAAAACTCGATTTTTGTTAGGATTTAGTATCTACGCTGGATCAAATACTGATTATGAGAAATTTAGCTTGAGAATTTATGGAGACATCGTGACTCATTTCTTAAAGTTTTATTTTTATAAAGGACACGTTGTTTTTCCGAATAATTGGTATTCGTCGCCTGAACTTTCTAAATTTCTTCATGATAAAGATACTGAAATATATGGAACAGTATTATGAAAAAATAGAAAAGGGATACCTCAGTTAAAAGGTAAATTGAATAGAGATGAAATTAATATTGACTCACACTGATAATTAGTTTGTAATTAAGTGGTTGAACATGTAACGGGGATTTAGTCCGCTACAATATTTAATAACCGAGAGATGCGTAATAGATGACGAAGCGGGCTCGCGCAACGGCTTTGCACGACCGACCCAGTAGCACAGACTGCCGATGGATTCGCCGGGTGGTAACGACCCGCGGAGAGCGTCGTAGGTCGCGTAGCTGAAATCGCGAAGGTGTAGGGAACGAAAGGAATGATAGAAGGCGCAGAGTGAAAGAGGCGATAGGTGTAATAGAAATATATATTTTCTACGTGTATTTGTACAGGACAGTGCAGAGAGAGAAGCAAAGCGGGTAATGCGAGAGAGACGCAAAGAACGAGTAGTACTTACATCGGCTGCCGCTATCGGTGAGATTAGCCACGAGGCTCGACAATAAAAGTTCGGTCTATCAAACGCCGATACACGCCGCAACCGGTAGCACTCAACCTAGCACTCGGTCCGTCATTCAAACTAGCCACGAGGCGACGCAAAATCACAAAACGAATGTCGTCGTCAATGGCACAGCCAAGCTATCAATCTCTAACGCAGTCGCACGCGTGTCACCAATTCGAGAGGTGTCAGCTAATTGCTTGTCCTTTGTCAAGCAGCACCTCTCTTTCACGGCACCCCGGCTCGCCAGTCCTACCAACCTACGCGGTCTCTCTCTCTGCTAGCGTTCTCTCTCTTACCTTAGTTCAGCTGCTGTCGTCCACTGCGGCTGCTAGTAGTATAATATAAAAGTAGATACATGAATATGTACATATATTATTGTTATATAATTAATGTAGAGAGAGAGAGACATAACGAGTTGTTGACAAACTCGTTATAAACAGAAATAAAGTATATATGATCACAACAGTTCATAACGTTTATTATTGTAGTACAGGGAATTAACCCATTAACGTCCAAAATGTCAAAATTTCTTGCACGTTTTCAAAGTGATTTTTTCCTATGTAATTGGCATTGAAAAAATTCTTGAACCACATATTCTGATGTAAAATTGCATGCTCTTTCAGAATCCGTTGCCAGAATCATGATAAAACTCACAGGAAAAGAGATATGCTCGATTGAAACATAAAAAACACCTAAATTTTCGAAAAAAAAAATTTTTAGGATTTTTTTTCGAAGTGTTACGGTGAAGATATCACCTTGCGACCGTGATCAAAGGTGATCATGGGATTTGAAGTTTAACAGGGAATTTTTTTGTTTACCTTGAACCATCGCTTCTTTACAAAATGGCGGAAAAAACGAATTTTTTTTTTCAATCTTCATCAACTTTTTTCTCAAAATCTATGGTCTTTAGAAAAAAATTCATAAAAACAAAAATGCCTTAGAATCGCTCGAGGAACATTCTCAAATTTTTTCAGAATTTTTTGAGACAATTTTTGATTTTTCGGGAAACTTGGGAAATGGAATTTTCAAAAATGTCTCCAAAAATTCTGAAAAAATTTTAGGATGTTTCTCGAGTGATTCTAAGACATTTTTGTTCTTATGAATTTTTTTCTAAAGTCCATAGATTTCGAGAAAAAAATTGATAAAGTGAACATAGCGGCCGAAACGAATTTTTATTTTTTCAACTTTCAATTACATAGGAAAAAATCACTTTGAAAACGTGCAAGAAATTTTGACATTTTGGACGTTAATGGGTTAACATAGAAAATTGAAAGATATAATACTCGTACAACCATCGTGTAAATTGAGTTCAATAAAAATATGGAAGATATTGACAACATAGATAGATAACTATCAATAGCTAAAACTATTAGAAAATCCATGAAATAAAATCGGATGGCGGAAAAAATTAAAAAAAATTTTTTAAATAGGGCTATATAAATACTCTTTAAATCCTTGACATTAGCTCTAGGTAATTTAAAGGAAAATTTATAACGAGTGAGATTGCTAACTCATTATGTCTCTCTCTCACTATTGTCTAATAATTATTATTAACCTATTAAGTCCTGAATGGAAGAATTTTTACAACAGTATTCAATGTATATATTTTTTACGAAAATGGATTGTAAAATATATACAACTAGACGTATTCGATGTAGAATTTGATGGGCTTTCTGAATATCTCATCATATTTCCCGAAAAATATACCCGTCTAATTCTAAATACGATTTAAACAAAAAATAACCAGGGTTTTAAATGTTCGAAAAATTTCGAGGAAATTCCAGTGTATTTTTTTATCTATTTGTAATAGCGTGGGCCTTCAATGCCAGCAATTTCGCTACTATTACCGAATTATTTAAGGGGAGGTCAAGGGAGGTGGTGTGTCGCTCTTAGCAAAGCAGAAAAGAGAAGTGCATGCAAATAACTTTCACAATATTCCAGAAACTCATCCTTTATTACAACCGCACTATCATAAGTGCTAACGAACTAAACGATTTCACTTATGCTAATACAACAGATCGTCGCTTAATCTAAATAAGTGAGCGCATTGCCGTCTCATTAACCGGCTCAAACGACAACTTATACTCTAAAAGAACTAAAGCACTGCCGGAAATTACGCCGGCTCGGGGAAGCCTGGCGCAGCAACACGAACCGTGAAATCGCCGAGGAAAAGAGATGCAAAGAGAGAGGAGAGTAAATAACCTGACCGATGCTGGCGGATGTTGCTGTCGCTGGCAGTCTTGCAGATGCACCACCGGCGGCTTGGCAGGAAGACTGTTGGTTGCTGCGTTGCTGGCGGTTTTTGGCAGGATGATCTGTTGCCGCTGTTGCTGGCAGAGAAACCGGCCCGGCTAATCTGCAGGAATACTGCTGGCTGCTTGGCTGAACAAAAGGGCAGGCTTCACGGCGACGGTCACTCAAACTAATACGGCCGATTGTACTCGCATGCATCGCGTCACTCTCTGTCGCGAGTGCGTGAGAGCCGGTTTCTCACGCCTTCTTCCACCACTCGCCTCCTAATCGGCGGCACGCGGCAATACCAGTCGCGACAAGTGCCGCGCGCCAAGCTCAACCACTAGACTCATATATTGCTTCTCTCTCTCTCTCTCTCTCTCTCTCTCTCTCTGTCTCTCTCTCTCTCTCACTCTCAATGCTCGATCACGTCGTCGCGACTATGGCTTCGCCTTCTGTTCTCGTGCGTTGCTGAAAACAAAGAGGCAGGCATCAGGCACGTGAAAATAACGTGCGTTTGATGCCAGCCGTGTGCCTTCGCCTGGGAGAGAGAATGCAGGCATACACGGTGCAGGCTATGACCAGCCTACACCGTCACATATTCTAAGAACTTTTTCATCAGTAAAATTTTTTCTGGAAGTCCATCGTTTTCGAGTAAAAAATTCCAGAAGTTTTTATCAATTACTTTGAGGTTTTCTTGTTGATTAATGAATAATTTTTTAATAAGATAATCAACATAAGAAAAATAGTTCATTTTACATACTCTCACGCGATTGTATGTGTCTCTTCTTGTTTTTTTTTAATTATTATTTATTTTGTGTGTATCAATTTTTCTTTATTTTTCTTTTAAAAGTTTTTCAATTATTAATAATATGTCTAACAATTTACGTACAAGAAATTCGCGACATGGAAAAATTATTTATAAGAAAGAACTGATACGATATAATTAAATCTATGTATTTCAACAATGTAGTTTCACCATTTGTAAACCTTTCATTAATCTGAATACAAATTCTAAATTTTTATGCCTACAAATCATATTATTTATGGTAGCTAATAAAAAAGTTGTGACGTTGTGGCAACGACACATCTCAGGTGCACCTGATACTTGGCGCAGTCTCAGGGTTCTGTTCTTGCTAATCTGTGATTTCTCGCATAAACTAGCGGGATCACTAATCGAAAATTAATAAAACCGAGGGGGACAGTGTCACTAAACCTATACTTCTGCTCTTGGATTCCAATCAATAGTTGTAATCCGAAAGCGCGAAGTACCTTGGGTCCCATCAATAGTAGAACCCGGTTTTCCTATTATAAATTATATTTGAAGCCTATCAAAAGTAGTCTCCAAATACGGAAAAGGGAAGAATTTTTGAATTACAGTCGAACCTACGGCACTGTACCCTTCGGCACTGCATTACCCGAGTCACTGCGCGCCTCTATACCCTAGAAACTGCACGCTGCGCAGTACTGTCACTAGTAGCCCACTCACCGTGGGGGCCCTCTTAACTTTTTTATTAAAATTAAAAAAAGTAATTTTAATTGAATTATTTTAATGCCGACAAAATCCAATATTGTTCTATTGAATAAAAAAATTATCCTGCTTAATTAAACAACTACGAACAATTGCGCGAATAATTTTTTGGGCCTCTTTTAGTGCTACATATGCCCGGACCTGGCGCAGCGCTGTGATTGGCTACCGCCAGCGTGCAGTGCCTTGGGTCGGATACTCCCGAAAGCGTGCAGTGCCGTAGGTTCGACTGTACGAGCTTTTTCTAAGAGAGAGAGAGAGAGGAGAGATAGATAAGTTACTAAAAAAAATAAAAAGTTTTATTTGCTTACTTTTTTTTATTGTAACTTGACACTTTTTAACTTGTGGGTCCTAATTCTATATTAGTCGATTTTATTTGTTCCACTTCTTGCGCTTCTTGGTTGCTTGGCTTTTTGATTCACTTCTTGTCTGCTTGGCTGCTTGACTCACTTCTTGGCTTGACTCTTGTTTGGGATCTGACTTCTTGGTGCTGATTCCTATGCTTCCCTCAGCACTGGTATTCAAACTCTCTCTTTCTTACACACACTACAACAACTGCAACTGCAACAACTGCCCTTTGGGTCTTGTGCAGCCTTTTTTATAGATGGGTGGTTGAGTGATGAGTCCCTCTCTCAGCCTCTCAGTTTCAGGAGGAGTGGAGCAGGCAATGATGTGCTAATTGGTCCGTCTGTTTCTTCTGATTTTCCTCGCTGGATTTTCGGGCCCTGATTGAAGCGGGGGCGTGGAGAAAATCGGGGGTGTGGACGCAAGGGAACAGGCTTTAGCTCGTGAAATGGTTCTTCGAGTATCATTTGCAGCCAAGATTAGTTTAAAATTTTATAATTATTAATTAACTGAAGTCGGAACAAATACAATCGACCAATACATAGCTTATACACTACTTAATATTAACAATCAACATTATAATTCAATTCACCGCAAAATATAGTTATTAATGATTATGTAATAATAAAATGTTATAAAACTAGAGCGACGCTTAATATCTCGCACGCTACGCTGTGTAGATTAATTTCTTATAATAAAAGTTTATTAGATAACATTATATTCATTAAAATTAACGTAATTTTTGTATTTTCCTATTTTATGCTTAAAACTAAGCTCCGGAGCGAAAACTCGATAAGAGGTTTTGAGAGGCCATGTTATTTCTGATATGTTGCTGAAGTAAAAATATTCAAATTGAAAAAAAAAATTATTTCATAATTTCTAATGCCTAATTTCTAGTTGGAAAGGGAAAAATTCGTTAGTCATGATGTGAACAGGATGCAGACGCGATTTTATGGCCCTTTTCTCTTATCGGCATCTCGGCGCCCACGTGTTCAGAGGCTGCATGCACTTTGTAAGTGCGAGGGTACGAGGGGCGGAAGAGAGTAATAAAAAAAGCAATGCACGCTTACATAAATTTGGACTATAGATTTTATTGCCGTTTGGAGATTGTCAAGGAAAATTTCCCTACGACACTTTACTCGGTTCCCACAGCTCATGGGAAACGGTTTTAACTCTGCCGTTGGTCTTAATACTAGGAAAAAATTATTCCCTTGAAATTTGAAAGTTGTAATCATATGGCCCGCCGTCACAAAGTAATACTAGGTAATAGAAAACTTTTAAAAGAAAAATAAAGAAAAATTAATATGTAAAAAATAAATAATAATTAACAAAAACAAGAAGAGACACATACAATCATTTGAGAGTATGTAGAATGAACTATTTTTTCATGTTGATTATCTTATTAAAAAATTATTCATTAATCAACAAGGAAACCTCAAAGTAATTGATGAAAACTTTCGGAATTTTTTACTCAAAAACGATGGACTTCCAGAAAAAATTTTACTGATGAAAATGTTCTTATAATAGATCAAAAAATACACAAATATTTCAAACATTTAATACAATTTTCAAAATTTTGAAATTTTTCGAAATTTGAAAAATTTTGAGGAAATTCCAGTGGGTTTTTTGATCAATTCTAAGCACTTTTTCATCAGTAAAATTTTTTCTGGCAGCTCATCGTTTTCGGGTAAAAAATTTATAAAGTTTTTGACAGTTTTTCCGTGTATAAGCCGCTATTTTGTGTTTTAAATTTTTTTTTCGAAATTTCAACCAGCATATTTTGAATCTCAGGACTCGAGACTGCGATATTTTTACTCCAAACATAAAAATTTAAACGACTTCAATGTGGAAAATTGAAATGAGCAAAAATTTTTTTTTTTCAAAACTTCAAAAAATTTTTTTTTTCAAAAAATTTGTTTTGTTTGTTTCAATCGTATTTACAATTAGACGAGTACACTTTTCGGGAAATATGATGAGAGATTCAGAAAGCCTATTAAATTCTACGTGGAATACGTCTAGTTGCATGCGAGTCGAAATGGACGTACCGCGAGAAGGCACGCGAAGCTGGGCAATCCAGTCTGGTTTTTGAAACGGAACACACGTGTTTGACAGTGTGGCTGTAATGAGAAACAATTCCTGTGTCGCAACTTATTGTACCGAACTGTGGTGACGTGTGTGAGACGATTGTCCATTGATAGTGTTGTGTCTGCTTTTACCAGAATTTTTGCATTAACACGTTCAGCTCTCTCTCTCTCTCTCTCTCTCTCTCTCTCTCTCTCTCTCTCTCTCAGTTAATGAGTAAGAATTCGTTTCTTTTCAATATGATTCTAATTATTACTATGAAATAAAGCAATAAATAATATATATGAGTATATAAGTGAAATTTCAAGAAAAAAATAGACTTTACCCTAGTTTCTTATGGTGCAAATTGTCCCATAAGCAGAGCTTAAGTCTTTATTATAAAGGATGTAATTCAGCCCAAATTTCTCATAACGCGAAGTGTTTTATGAGTCGAGCACGAATTACAATAGGAAAAGATTAGCTCAGTTAATTACAATGAGAGAAAGAACTTAGGTATTAGTCAAGTTTATTCAATCTCATGCTCTCACTTTGCAAGGCTAGGAGTGAATGCTAGCCTGTGCCAAAATCAGCGTATTCATACACAGATTTTCCCGCCTATTTTCGCAGGACAGCTCTTTTCGACTTGTTTACGCAATTTTGAGAAATGAATTTTCTAAATTTTTTCAAAAAGTGAATAAACAGTAATACTGAAATTTTAAAACATGTAAACTTTACAAAATTAGTTATTGATCATTTTAGTATGATTTATAATTGTCCCAAATAGTATCGACAAAAGTTATTAACTAATAAAGTTAATTAACCTGTTAACCGAGCGGGACGTATAAATACGTCAAAAGTAAACAATATCAGGTACGGGTAGGACATATGAATACGTCCTCGATATTTATATTGCGCCCTGGAACGGGCGGGACGTAGATTTTACTACTACTATGGTAATACGTCATTCATACACGTCCTAGTGGAAAAGGACGCGCCCGTTATATGTTGCGTAATTAGAAAAGGGTTTCCCCGGTTAACAGGTTAATGTAATAGCACAATATTTACAATAAAACAATAATTAAATTTTACATAAATTAATAGTTTATCTATTGTAGAATTAATTTCTAAAAAGAAATACTCAAATTAGTTAATAACATTTGAATTATAATAAATTTTCATATTTGTAACGGTTTTTTCTAAAATCTTATAATGTAATTCCTAGATTAATTAATTAAGATTAATAAATTATAAAGCTGTCATTATTATGTACAAAATTAACGCTTTCGATCTATATACAACTTTATGTTTAAATAAATTATTAATCATTTATTTATTGATAACAGTAATAATTAAACTGTTATCAATGAAACCAATTCTTACTCATGTTTCTAAGATATTCATTATGAATTTAGAGTATCCGCATTTTTCTGATAATAAATATTTATAATGTAATAAACAAATTAACTTTGCATATTAAAATTCAATATAATTTAATAATTAAACGCAATTAAAATTATTATAATCTAAATCTATGTTCTAAAATCTATATAAAAAATGCTTTGTTTCATCAAAATTACTATTAATTAACATATTTTAATCAAATAACAAAAACTATTATATCTATATCTATAAGTATGTGACGTCACTCTCCTTATATGGTCATGAAATTTGACTCTGGTACTAAGACAATCAAATAGTATATGAGGCGGCGCCGTTTAATATGCTAATTGATATAAACAGATTAATGAGTTTAGCGGGTTTCAGTGATTCAGTGAGTTAAAAAAATAGCTCATAGATAAGTAAAATTAATTCCAATTTTGAGAGCCAACCCGTTGTAAAAATAAATCAAACACTCATATTAGGTTACACACGTATGTTTCGTTGGCAGATATCCAACCTCATCAGATCTCTATTAACAATAAATGAAAAAATGGTTACAAAAACAAATATATATAAAAAAATTTTTTAAAAATCAAACAAACATTTACCTCAATTTATCAATCACAATCCAATTAACAAAAATTAAAGTATCAAAATCATCTTCTAACTTTCTCTCACACAAATATTCAAATTTTGAACTCCGACAACAACTATGAAATAATGCAAACCGACCGGTGTCTGTTACCTTTTATATCAAAACAAATCACAAATATATACACACTTAAATGTATCCCCTCTCATATGTCGAGAAGAACCGGTACAGTCAGCATCACTGCACATCAAAACAACATTCAAAAACATTCAATTAATTCAAATTCCGGTCGGTTTGCATTATTTCATAGTTGTTGTCGGAGTTGAAATTTGAATATTTGTGTGAGAGAAAGTTAGAAGATGATTTTGATACTTTAATTTTTGTTAATTGGATTGTGATTGATAAATTGAGGTAAATGTTTGTTTGATTTTTAAAAAATTTTTTTATATATATTTGTTTTTGTAACCATTTTTTCATTTATTGTTAATAAAGATCTGATGAGGTTGGATATCTGCCAACGAAACATACGTGTGTAACCTAATATGAGTGTTTGATTTATTTTTACAATGGGTTGGCTCTCAAAATTGGAATTAATTTTACTTAATAAATGGAGAGTGCTACATATAATACATATAGCTCATAGATAGAACCGTTACAATTCATTACAGACAAAACAAAAGATATCACATAAGCAAGTTGCCAACTAATAAGAACGGCGACACAGCATAATGCCTATTCTCTCTTGTCATACACAATTTTTAAGTAATCGCATTGGCGATGGAGAAAAAAAGAAAGAAGCAGCTATTCTAATTATAAAAGCGGATATGCGATCAATGCGATACTATCGCCGGAGAACCTTCGCCAAGATGGGTGGTGTGCCGGCGCTTCTGTATCCGGCGAATTCTTGCCGGGTTGACATGGAGAGTGGCTGTACCGAATGTATTGGATGATTATTTACAATAATACCTTTTTAGGTACCGGTCGATCCACATCCAGTCTATGCTGGATTTCGGACATTCATAAGGTCCCGTCGAGGTCCTGCCCATTTGTTGCAAGAGCGCGTCACCTCCGCATCCCGCTTGCCTTTGGAATCTTGACAGGTCGGTGTAAACGATCGGGCGCACGCTTTACATTGGCTTGATGTCGCGGGTTTCTGATTCCCGAATTTTCGCTTAAGGAGCTTTTTCTTCAACAGGAGCTCCACGAGTTGGGCTTAGATAGCCTTCAGTTTTTTTTAACTCCCCCTTCTTCTTCGGCCTTCCGCATTTTCACCTTTTTTTTGATGGCGCTGTTGCTAATCTCGTTGTCAGGTGGTGAGCCGAGCACTTGACGTAGCTTAACCTTTAAACGGACAGAATTTGAAGGTTGAAATCACCCTTGAAAAGTGGCTAAATTAATAGGGTAAACCAATCCGACCAGGTAAATGGTAAAGGCAATTTCGTAGTATAAAATTTCATAACATTGCCCGAGTTCGATGAAAATGTGTTCTTTGGAGTTTTCGGGGTTGCTGATCAGAAATCTAAAGTCAGATTTTATAAATTAATACAACTCCATTTCTCCTTCTTTCCTCTCACTCCTTTCTTCCTCTCAAATGGTCATACTTTTAGTAAAACATTTAATTTTATAACTTATAATGGAGATTCAGTCCAGCTTACCTCGTTTAAATAAAAATTTATATTTTATATGGTGACTCCGAGATATATCTACGCTATCTACTGGACGGCGAAAACAGCGAGACCGTCGTGTAAGCTAGAAATCACGAAATCAATGAGTGTTCGAATGAAGGTTATCTTAGTGAGGGAGAGTAGCTATATCAAAAGGATATGATAAATTACACTAGGCTTTAATCATAAACAATTTATAAAAGCAGCGAGAGAGAGAGAGAGAGAGAGAGAGAGAGAGATTAGTTGCGCTCCGATACACAGTGACTACCCGCGACTGGGAAAAAGGCATATAACGAGTGAAGTTTTCTTTGTAATCTTAAATAGTAAGCGAAATAACAACGAGTATCTACTAGTCATCGAACAATATAATCACTTGTATCTAGTATAATGACAAACTATGATCAAGTTTCGTTTAACTACAAACAATAATTCAATAAAAATAAAAAATAAAGTCATTCTGCCAAATACCAACAAAACAATTAAATTAAAAAAAAATCATAAAATCGAAGTACTAAAAACGTTCAATAAATTAGATAAAACTAAGAAAATAAATACAGAAGAACACTAATCTGCTGAAAGATCTTAACATAATGTACGATTAAAAATATTAATTTATTGTATCTTCACATTTTTAAATCTTGTAGAATGTATATACTGAAAAAATTAATAACATTTATGTATATCGCAACATTGTAAACAGGAGATACTAATTCATAAACTGTGAATAATTATGTATCGTACCTCGATGGAAATATTGTTACAATATTTATTTATACAGTCTATAAATAATAATAATAATAACAACAATTATTATTATTATGGTGGTTGCTATTGTTGTTGTTATTGTTATTATTATTATTGTTATTATTATTATTATTATTATTATTTTTTTTTTTTTTATAGTGGTAAAAAAACAGGACAAATCCTCATGGACCATAACGGTTGGAGTGTGACGGCAGTTCACCGAAGCTACCCACCTACACTCTCCCACCCGCCGTGTGACGTGACTCCCTGATCCTCTCAGATCGGGCTGTTTCAAGCGATCTATCAATCGAACGCAAGGAGCCTCCGGGTCATCGAAGACCAGCTGACCGTCCAAATCCCGCTTCCCTTCAACCGGAAGGTAAACCGTCCGGGGAAGAGTAGTAAAGTCCACCTAAACCATTCTCCAGCGGGGAACCGTGTAAGCATTACTTCCCGCTGGAGAACCGCGTCAAGTCTGCTCGTTATCAACGGGTCCTGTATCGTTTCGTTACGTCCGTCTATTCACATTCATCCATTTGTTCATACCATTTACTCTCGCATTTTTACGTCTAACACTCGACTTCCAGGCAACCGTCCGCCTTTTTCCCTCGTAGGATAGTCTCGACGTACGTCGCCGTTACCGTCCAATAGTCTTTGTCTTGCAGCATCTTTGCCACGATGTTGTTGGGCGTGATGCTTCCAAGTGTCGTCTCCAGTCTTTGCCTTTCGTCGTTCCAGTGAGAGCATTCGAAAAATGTATGCTCTGCGTCGTCACATTCGTGTCCGCAGTATTTATTATATTATTATTATTATTATTATTATTATTATTATTATTATTATTATTATTATTATTATTATTATTATTATTATTATTATTATTATTATTATTATTATTATTATTATTATTATTATTATTATTATTATTAACTATATTTTACATAGTAAAAATTAATCAAAAAGAGTCCATTTAATGATTGTAGTTGACACTATAATTGCTTTACATTCGTTGTTCTTGGTACAGATGTTTGATATTCAAAACTTATATTTACTTTAATATATTATTATGAAAAATTAACTTGTGATAAAAGTATAAAATATACTAATATTTACGATGTACAATTTTATACAACTATTATCTTTTTAAAAAAATGAAGGTGAGATACATGAAATTCATAGTATTTTTTACTTGAAAATTCTCATGAATGATCCTACGTCGTAAAACAACTGATTAGAAGTATTGTCTACTTTCATCAATTAATTTACTTAATTCAGCCGCAGAATAACCTAGCAATTGTTTAAGATCACAGACGAACTTATATACAAAACGTTTTCCTTGTACTTTAGAAATCATATCACCATCATAATAATAACGTAAAGCTCGGCTAAGTTTTTCATAATTCATTGATGGCTTATTTTTTCTTGCTCCCCACAACTGTGCAACCGCTTCAGGTTGATTTAATTTGAATTCTCCTTCAGTTCCAATCCATTGAATAGCACTTTTCTGCTCTCGGTCAGTTAATAATTCTAATAAAAATTGCCAAAGCTGTATTTGGCCACTATTTACTGATTTGCTTGTTGTACTTAGCGCAAGAGATGTAGATTCAAGATTTGCTAGTGGCATACTGAGAATTCGACTTGAATGAGTAGTTATCGCTCGAGGCTTACTGGTTCTTGGCAATTTAGGTTTCACATTTTTATCAATTTTGTTGTTATTTATTTGTGAGTGACATTCTTTTTGTACAACAGCTTGTAAAATTTAATTAATTAAATATTGTTTTTTACTAATAATTTAATAAGAGGAAACAAATGAAAATTGGAAAGTTAACTTACCGACAAACTTACATTTTCTCAATAATTCTAAATGTGTCCAAAACACATCTCCTGGATCAAGAGGTACTTTCATTTGAAATTCTTCAAGAGTTAAATTACAAAGTTGAAGACCTGTTATATTCCAATCAGCAAGCTTTAAAGAAACAAGATTAAATTGTCTAACTGCCCATTGAAGCCAATGTTTTACATGCGTTTGTGTCCACTCTTTTGGATCAGTAGGGATTTTCAAGCGTTCCTATAATGTAACATAAAGTTTTAATTGTAACAGTTTTTTATATTTATATTGGCTTGATACTTTTTTGAATATTAAAATGAAAAAATTAATAAATAATTTATTTAATTTTTTTTATTTTATTAATATTATAACGGCCGGGGCCATTTTCGCGGAAGATTGTCCGCGCGCGAGGCCGAGCATGGCCAAGCGGGCAAGCGAGCGAGGAGTGAAGAGAGAGAGAGACAGAACGAGACTCGATCAGGCGCGTGCCGTAGCGGTAGAGTGGGGAGAGAAAACGATTTTTGGAGGACTTGGACTTAGACCGGCGAGCTGGAAGGATTGTCACGTGCGCGTACGACCGAAAGAAAAAGGAGAGCGACCAGCAAGATAAAAAAGTGAAAGTGCGCAAGGAAGTAGAGACCATCCCCGAGGATCGCCGGAACCTGTAGATCGTCATCTCGAGTGGGCGATTACCAGGAGCAGTTTGCCCGCCCGAGCAAGGGCGATAACGCGGGCGACTAGCGAGGGGTAGTCTGTCTGCAGCAGCTACTTCACGGTGAGTTTCGTTGCGTTTGTAAGCGATTATTTACCGTGTGATAGTTGCGCGAGCGAGCGTCTCTATCTCTAAAATAGGACACAAAGCAAAATCTCGGTATGCGATATTGTGTATAAAATTTGCCTAAAGGAATAAAGCCCGATTTGACCTACACTAGTGTTGTCGTTGTGTTGGGCGTACCCAGGAAGGCACCTCTGTCCCTTCCCACGCCCGTGATTAGAACTCACGCACGCTCTCGTGCTTAGCCGTGCTTTCGTGATCCCTTTTCAGGGCAGCGCGTGCTCGCCCGTATTCGGCGGAACGCCAGGAAGCGGCTAGCTGATCGGGGCGGCGGTGAGCCCCGCACCGACCAGTGAAAATAAAATCCTTAACGGGCCGCGAGAATAATTTGATTATTTTCCGGGCCGTTACAATATAATTTATTAATTATTATATATTATTATTAATAATATTATTATTAATAATTAATAATAATATTAATGATTTATTTAATTTTTTTAATTATTACTTTTGATAGGTAATTTTTCTTGTACTTTATAAATCAAATCTTATTTATAAAGGCACTTAGTTCTCTACTAAAGTGTGGGGTTATTGCCAAGAAGCATTCGTGCTACAAGCATATCTAGTATGAAATTCTCCAACCCAATGTCATAGATTTCAATAATATTTTCATATGAAGTACTCAGATGTGACGAGAGCAGGCCGTGTGCCGGTTTCTCGTTTGTGTTTCTCCCTCCTCCATTCGGCAAGGCGTGGTGGCCAACGTTGGGCGCATTAAAGTATGCGCCTAACACTTGGCCTTTTTGTTTTAGCGCCGAGGACGGGCCAGCGCAATTGAGCGCAGAAAATTGAAGAGCGCGGAGAGAATGAGAAATAAAGAGAGAGAGAGAGCGAACATTAGGCCTATGCAGGGATAGGCAGGCGCGCGACGCGTGACTGATAAGCGACGCGTTGCGTGCCGCCTAACTAATAGGTCAGGTAGGAGAGGAGCGAGCGCCGCTGAGCGGCCGCTAGACGAGCGCGAGAAAATGTGCGTGCGCGAGGCTAGTATAGTAGTGAGAGAGTGCAGAGAGTGCAGTTTTTTTGGGGATAGCTGAAAGGAAAGACAACTACATCGGCAACAGCTTTGTTTGCGTCCACAGCCAGCCTAGCTGAAAGGAAAGCCAACTCCACCGGCAACAGATTTGTCTGCGACCACAGCCAGCCCCACCTGCAAGGAAAGCCAACATCGCCTACAGATACATTGGCTGCTGATACTTGGCCAGCAATAACAGCCAACATCCAGCAGCAATTTGATCAGCAGCGACGACTGGTACTTCTCGCGGCAGCACGTCGCTCGAAATTCACGAAGTTGCGAGGACCCTTGGAAAAAAGGTCAAGCTTTCTTTCTTAATCTCCTTCTCTCTCTCTCTCTCTCTGGTAAGGGTTATAAGTGTGCGATTGAACAAAGGTAGGTAGGCGCTCACGCGCCAGTCACCTAAGGTTTGCGTCTAATCGTAATCGCGTCATTGAGGTGGTAAGCGAGCGTCGGTATTGTCTAGGCATTTATTTGCCAGAGAATACCGGGGATTTCTTTTATATTAGTAATAAGAATGTACATCCGTGTGTAAATAGTTAGACATAGGTTTTCTTTGTCTAGCGAGTTTATTAAGGGAACGAGTCAACGGCGTAGGTGCATAAGTTTAGGATATTTCTGTATTCGATGCTAAGTGTTTATTGATTAAAGTAATGTTGTTTTTTAGTTGTGCGTATTGTTTAGCTAATATTGTATTTTTAGTTATTTTTAATAATAAGACTACTAGTTCGTTTAGATACAGGTGTTGCGTACTAATAAATTTATTTATGACCTGTCCTCTCTTTTCTCCCTCAATTATCATGAGCGAAAGTGCCTCACTTACCCTGCAAAAGAATTGGTGACAAGGAGAAAATTTTGTCACACAGAAAAATAAGAGATACGAATATTTTTCAGCGACATCCAGTTTTAAGAATAGAAAACCATCCTTAAATATTACCCATAAAATTTGGCAAAAAAAAAAGTGCTCTTCCACCATGAACGCACCGGCTCACATCTCCGCCGTTGCCATGGCCAAATTGGTCGAATTAGGCTACGAACTGCTGCCCCATCCACCGTATTCTCCAGATCTAGCCCCGTGCGACTTCTTTTTGTTTCCAAACTTGAAAAAGTCACTCGCCGGGCAGAAATTTGAGTCGAATGAGGAGATATCGCTGCCACGGAAGCGTACTTTTCAGACCTCGAGAAAACGTATTTTTCAGACGGGTTAAAGAAGTTGGAGCATCGCTGGGCCAAGTGTATCGAACTAAAAGGAGACTATGTTGAAAAATAAAACGACACTTTGCAAAATTTTCGTTTTTCTTTTGTAGGCTAAGTACTTATCGGACCACCCTCGTAGTAATGTAACCACGGAGAGGGGAGGTTTCGATAATAGTAAAGCCCAGGACCATGATTCGGCCGAAGTGGTGGAGAGAAAAATGTTCACGTCCTCAGAGTTATTGGTAACGACAGATAACACGTCAACCTGGATTCTCGAAGGACCTCTGATGGTAAGAAGCGACTCAATCCAACTCGATGACGTCGGCGCACTACCCCACGAGAGCGTGATAGCCAGCGCTACGGTACACCACGAGCAAACCGACGAAACTCGAAAATTGATTTTAGAGTACTCCCCAGAGGAAGAAACGCGTTGGTGGCTACCGGTACAAATAGGTGACTTCTAAATTAGAGGTCTCTATGATTTGGGGGCCTCAGCCACAGCGATTGGAAGTAATGCTCTTCGAATGGCTTCAATATTAGATGTAAGACTGAATATTATCTACACGGGTACGGCTGGTTTGCCAGACGGCCGAAACTTGCCGATTGTCGGCCATGTAATGTTGCCATTCACTGTAGGTGGCATGATGATACTGTCGAGACTGGCTACACTCCCAACCCTCATCAATGAATATATTTTAGGAGTAAATTTCATGAGATCATTTAGAACACTCCTAAATCTTGACGAAGATACACTGCTGCTTAAAAACTCGTAAACCAGAATGAAATTGGAAGTGGCTAACTTGGAAACTGGTCCGAGATTGACGACCGTAGGATTTGCCGAAGTAACGGCAGCACAGCAGACAATATTACAAGAAACTATTGACGAGGCGGTATCCCAGACCCCCATGGATCTGCGATGTGCTGCAGGGATCGAACGCGAGACTCGTGTTGGCGATACAAAGTCGATCAAACAGCGCTACTACCCAGTATCGCATAAGGTTGAGCAAAAGATGTATAAAATGGTAAGGGAAATATAAGTCCAGAGAGTCCTCGAGCCGGCTAACAGTGGTTGGTCAAACCCGGTGATAATGATACACAAGTAGGATGGTTCATATCACTTTTGTATCGACTTTCGAAAGGTCAATAAAGTCACCGAGCCAAATACCTACCCCTTACCGTTTCTGCAAGATATATTGAGACGCTTGCGAAATGCCCGTTATATCTCCACCCTCGACTTTAGTAGCGCCTATCACCAACTGCGGCTTAAACTCAAATCTCGAGCTACCACCGCCTTTACCATGTCAGGGCTGGGGCACTTTCAGTTCGTGCGGATGCCTTTTGGCCTCTCGTACGCAGGTGCCACCTTCTAACCGTTGACAGATAGCGTCCATCTCATGCGAGCTCGGAAACCGCGATGGTATAATTGTGCACATCCGCAGACAACCGATCGTTTCACGCACGTGGCAGCGAACAAAATGGCGGCGCCCGTACTTGCCAAATTCTAGTAATTATCACCGTTGCGCAAGCGTCAATTTATAAACGAAACGTTTATAAATAAATGATACCGCTTTGATAATAAAGGACGACTCATGTTAGTCATTGACTGATCCTTCAGAAGCGCCCATTTCCATCTCATATTCGTATGTTCGTTTCTGTCATACGCCTTCGTGCTTTCGCATCCATTTTCATCTAGCTGAATTTAGCTATATTTCCGAGCCAGGCTGAGACTGCCCAGAAAAAGTAACGGTAGCAATTAACGGGAATTGTGCCCGGAAGCAAGGGCACACCCCCAAGGTAAGCTCACGGTGCATAGGATTCGACGCAGAGGAAGCGTTTGCGGTTACCCGCGGAGGCAAGCCTCGGTAAACTTGCAGAGCGCTGCTATAATGTGCGCCATTGCGCACGGCGTGGCGACGCTCGCGCACCTCGCTTTTAGCCCTGCGCACACAAAGAGGCGTGCACGCAAACCTATGTACCGAGTAATCTGTTAAACATCCAACCCATACAAACTTAATATTTTTTAACTAAATATTTTAAATATTACTGATAGGGATGAAAAATGTCGATTTGTTGACAAGATTTTATCTATTTTTAAATATAAATAAATAATTTATTTATAGAAAATTTTATAAAAAATGACTTTAAAAATTAATTTTGAGCAAAAAAATCTGAAAAATGTACATGTTACACACAAATACATATCTCAGTTGAGTTATTTCTGTATTTTTTCTAAATCGAATTTTTCAAGGGGGTGACCACCCTTCGAATCTTTTACCACGTATCAGTACAAAATTGGAATCTTTTTCCGAAATAATAGTATACTTTAATAGCTTTTTGGAATAATGAAACGCGCGGACTTTTTATCTGCGGATTAACGATTTTAGGGAATGAAACAGTCCCTCAAAGTTACGGGTGTCAAGAGATCGTTATTTTATATGGAAAAACTTTATATTTTTCAACCAAACTAGCTGAAAAATACACATTAAAAATAATGCTAAGATGTGTCAATTAGTTCACAAAATTTAATCTATTTTGAAGCACAAATAAAAAATTAATTTTTTAAAAATTTTATAAAAAAAATGAGTGGACGTGGTTCAAGGTGTTCTCGACTCTCTTTAAACAATTTGTATCAATCAAAAATACTTGCTCGTGACATACAATTATTATCAAAGGCCTTTTGCAACGTTTAGCTACCAAAAATTTGATTCTGCGCACAAAATTTAACGGAACTAATGATAATTTTGATGCAACATTCGGCACAGATATACAGTCATACCAACTTAAAAAAATATATTTCGTCGAATAGGGTTCCACGCAAAATTTAAAAAGTTTTACTATTTTTCACCCACAGTAGTATTTTCTTCAATATTTGGTATTATAATGTCGAGGGCTGCTGTAAATCACAAAATAGAGCACCATAATTAAGTTTTTTTTATTTTTAACATTTTTTAAATTATTTAACAAAAAACATCTATAAATAATCATATAATTATCTAATTATTAGTAATAAATAGAAAAATACAAACTATACAGTAGCACACATTCTTCGAAAAGTATACATTAAATATCAAACAAATTATATTAATTTTAGTTTTGTTCAATTCGTGACTAAATAAATCATAGATGATTGCGGAGTGTATCAAACATTCAAGAATTTGTATCAGAAGGTTTGTATGTAAACAAAAAGACATGATATGCAATCAAACACAGTACATACATTTGCCATCCACAGTACTCGTTTAATCTACTTCTCTATCAGTAATTTTGCTGCATGCATTATTTGGTTAAGCGATTATTTATTGATTGATTAATTATTAATATTTTTTGTTAAATAAGTTTTAAAAAATGTTAAAAATAAAAAAAATTAATTACGTTACTCTTTTTTGTGATTTACGAGGGTGGTCCGATAAGTACTTAGCCTACAAAAGAAAAACGAAAATTTTGGAAAAGTGGCGTTTTATTTTTCAACATAGTCTCCTTTTATTTTGATACACTTAGCCCAGCGATGTTCCAACTTCTTTAACCCGTCTGAAAAATACGTTTCCTCGAGATCTGAAAAGTAGGCTTCCGTGGCAGCGATTACCTCCTCATTCGACTCAAATTTCTGCGCGGCGAGTGACTTTTTCAAGTTTGGAAACAAAAAGAAGTCGCACGGGGCTAGATCTGGAGAATACGGTGGATGGGGCAGCAGTTCGTAGCCTAATTCGACCAATTTGGCCATGGCGACGGCGGAGGTGTGAGCCGGTGCGTTGTCATGGTGGAAGAGCACTTTTTTCTTCGCCAAATGGGGCCGTTTTTCCTGCAATGCGACGTCGAATCGGCCCAATAATTCGGCATAGTACAACCCTGTGACCGTTTTGCCCCTCTCCAGGTAGTCGATGTAGATCACACCTTGTGAATCCCAGAAAACGGTGGCCATCACCTTTCCAGCCGATGGGGCAGTCTTCGCCTTCTTCGGAGCACTTTCGCCGGGTAAAGTCCACTATTTCGACTGTTCCTTGGTCTCTGGTGTATACCAGTGGATCCATGTTTCGTCGACTGTCACAAAACGACGCAGAAACTCCTTCGGATTGCGCTTAAACAGCGTCAGACATTGCTCTGAAGTCTCACGGTTGCGCTTGTCCGAAGTGAGCAAACGCGGCACCCATCGCGCCGACAGCTTTCTCATGCCCAAAATTTCATGCAGGACATGTCCCACGCGGTCTTTTGAGATGCCTACGACCTTAGCTATCTCGCGCACCTTCAATCGTCGATCTGCCAATACGAGATCGTGAATTTTTGTCACGTTATCCTCCGTGGTAGCCGTTTTCGGAGCACCTGGACGTGGCTCTTCAAAAATCGACGTGCGACCACGTTGAAACTCGTTAAACCAATTTTTGACGGTCGCCATCGAAGAACTGTCATCGTACACAGCATCCAAGCGTTTTTTGATTTCGCTACGCGATTTCCCTTCCAAAAACAAGAATCGTATCACCGATAGATACTGCTCTTTTTCCATTTTTCAAAAATCAACGGATACACTTGCTTTCACACGCTCTCAAAAATAAACTACAATTCCGATCCGGCTGGAATCTTGACAGTAACTATCGAGAAGGTTGTACTACGTGATAGAGTATTTCTTTTGCGAGAGTGGCGCCATCGGGCGATGAGGCTAAGTACTTATCGGACCACCCTCCTACTGCAGTCCTCGACATTTTAAAACCAAATATTGAAGCAAACAGATAAATTACTTTTTTATACGCTAAAAAACCGAAAAAAAAATTTCTTTTTTTCCATTTCTTTCTTTATTTTCGTGTTTTAGGGGCATAAAACAAAACTTTTTTCGCTAAGACATTTTTTTCTAAAACTAATATAACTCAAGGTAATGATAAATGTAAAAAAAGACTGTTTTTCAAGAAGCTGACTGTACCTCCGGTAAAAAAGATCGCATGAAAATCCGCGGATAATCTTCGTAAAGGTGAATGGACTAACTTTTGATCTCTGTGGGTATATTTATCCTATTACCAGTTCTAAACTGATTTGAATTAAGGGGAAAAAAATTGAAAATTTTTTAATCTGTTTTTTATCATAAAAAAAGTTTTTTATTTTGTAACTTTCTTTACGTGTTAAATAGAAATTATTACAACAATCTTTAAAACGCATTTTTTTATACGATAATTTCCGATACAAAACTTTCAAGTTTGCCTGATTTTGGTGTAGGTATGGCAAAAGTGATTGATAGGCAGTGTATTTTTAAATTATAAAATATAGTACGTAACTATATTGAAAAAACCAATAATCTCTCATACTATAAAATTTTTCATTGGTATATTCTACCATACTTATAACCTACCACACTTTACTGAATGGTTAGGTAGCGTTCATGCACATAAGAATTATACACATAATCATTGTACACAAACAAATCCGTATTTTATTTCTTACACAGGAATAAATTGATTGTGCACCATAATTTCAATGAATAATCTATCTTGATAATATTATGCACACAATCATCAAGGCAAATAATTAAGAGACACAGTCGTGCACTGGACATCAATTTATCCTTGTATAAGAAATAAAATACGGATTTGTTTGTGTACGAGGTGTGATCAAAAAGTAAGGTGAATTTTTATTTTTCTCAAAAAATATTTATTTATTCATCAATTTTTTTTAATCTCCTTCAAAATAATCCCCCTCGGATATAATGCACTTGTGCCAACGCTTTTTCCAATCCTCAAAGCATTTCAAAAAATCATTTTTTGTGATCTTGTTTAGTTCATCCTTCGATGCCGTCTTTATCTCCTCAATCGAGGCAAAACGTCGTCCTTTCATGGGCCTCTTCAGTTTTGGGAACAAGAAGAAGTCACAGGGGGCCAGATCTGGGGAATACGGTGCCTGCGGCATCGTTACTGTGTTGGTTTTAGCCAAAAATTCGCGCACAAGCAACGATGTGTGAGCAGGGGCGTTATCATGGTGCAAAAGCCAATTTTTATTTTTCCACAAATTCGGACGTTTCTGGCGGATTGCTTCTCGCAAATTGCGCATAACTTGCAGGTAATATTCCTTATTTACTGTTCTACCCTGTGGCAAGAACTCATGATGCACCACGCCCCTGCAGTCAAAGAAAACTGTAAGCAAAACCTTTACATTTGATCGAACTTGGCGTGCTTTTTTTGGTCTTGGTGATCCAGAATGCCTCCACTGGGACGATTGAGTCTTAGTCTCGACGTCATAACCGTATACCCATGTTTCGTCACCTGTTATAAGCCTGTTGAGTAAATCTGGATCATCGTTGACGTCATTCAGTAGCTCTTGGGCGATGCTCATGCGACGTTTCTTTTGGTTGAAATTGAGCAATTTCGGAACAAACTTCGCTGACACACGTCTCATGTCTAAAACACTCGTCAAAATTGATTGGCACGAACCAAATGAGATGCCAATATCATCAGCAATTTCTCTAATGGTAATTCGACGATTTCCCAACACTATTTTCTTCACTTCTTCAACATTCTCATAAGTTGTTGATGTGCTGGGGCGTCCAGAAAGAGGTTCGTCATCGGTATCTTCTCGGCCTTCTTGGAAGAGTTTATACCACTTGTAAACATTTTTTTGGCTTAAAGTAGACTCACCGTATGCCACTTTCAGCATTTCAAGTGTTTTGGAACATTTGATTCCATTTTTCACACAAAATTTAATGCAAACTCTTTGATCCATGTTTTTAGACAGCAGCAAATCGTGGAGCACGCAAAACACTTCTAACCTTGATGCCTCTCACAAACAAACCAAACATACTACAAAGCTAAAATTTGGAACGTATGTTCTAGACGAGTGTACCGACATAACCAAATAAAAAAGTCGAAGATCGAACGGACGTAGCCCGCTAAATTTCAAAATTCACCTTACTTTTTGATCACACCTCGTACAATGATTATGTGTATAATTCTTATATGCATGAACGCTACCTTCCCTACTTAATTGATGAATCCCATATTACTACAATCTGCAAGTTCATTTTCATTCCAACCCATTTTTCAACAATTACAAAGTTCTTATCTTAATAAAATTTATTTATTAAACCACATAGTTATCGAAACAATTTTTGACAACATATATGTAAAATATTTCTGTTTTTTTTGCATGTAAAATTAAAGGTTTGCAAAATATAGAAATGTATTTTTTCTCAGGAAAAGGTTAGAGTAGGACGATAACAGGCAGCTATTACATCAATTACTAGTAATCTGATAATATGTAAGTAAATATATATGTAAGTAAATAGATAACTTTTAAGATTATTATTATACAAACCATGAATAATAAAATATAATTATATGAACAGACTATTAAAATACACCACCATGTAGCTAATTTGAATTATGTGGGATAGATAATTTTCTTTAAATAAAACTATGTAAATAACTGTTGTCAGTCAAAAGCCCTTGTTAATAGTACAATCAATAAGATAATTGTTGTATGTATAAGATTGAGATTCAACTAATTTGTTATGTTATACAGTTTCAAAAAATCGTTACTCTCTGTCTGTTGTATCTTTTATCCTCTTGTTCTTCTTATATATAAGACAACCTGACAAAATGAAGCGAGTCTACACTGTAAAAAATTCAAAGTAAAATTACAAGCAGCTAGTTATTTTATAGCGGCTCTAGACGCAGTAAAATTACGAAGCGTTTGCTTTTTTATATATAAGTCTGTTGTTTTGGGAAGAGTAATTATATGATCAGACAGTACATTTGTTAATAGTTATTAAAATTACCACGTCCGAAAGCAGTAAAAATCCGACAAACGTTTTTATAGTAATATTCTAAATTATAGGAATTATATGTCAAACTGAAAATTTTACGTGATGCAAGTAAAATTAATCTTTGCACAGTAAATGTACTAACTGTCATTAAAAGAGCAATACTGTAGTTTCACATACGTCAGGTCCGGCTAGTAAAATTACTGTTGAACTGTAACACGATGGATTCGCGTGGAGGTGTATGTGGCAGAGGTCGCGCAATACTGCAACTTTAAGAGTGCTTATCATAAGAAATGCAATAAACGATTGTTAAAAAACGTTAACAGGAACTCAATACGTAATTAGTATATTACGTACTATAACAGTTTCTTATGTATACATATAACCAATATTAGCATTATTAGTACGAGTTTATAAAACACGTTGAAATAGTAAGGTTATGTTCGCATATAAAGCATGTATGAAATAATGGCATGTGATTTTTATATTTCAATATTCGTATTATCTGAAAAAAAGATAATCAACAACGAATAATGAATACCTTCATAGAAAAAAGCGGTTTAAACTAATGTTTCATGTTTTCTTCCTTTCAGACGTAAAACGCGATAGTTGTGATTTTCAATTGCCATTCGCTTTGCTATTTATAAGTACTCGTTTCTCCATAACATATCCACTGAAGAAATATGCTTGTGCTACTTATAATTATAATACAAGTAAAGTGAGCAGACGATAGAAGCTGCTCGTTTTTTGTCTTTCAACGAAAAAGCAACGTAGGGCTATACATGTGAGGCATATAACTTGACCTGCACCACGACTGAATCGTAAGTTTTCTTTTATGCTTTGCGTAATGCTTTAAAAAATTCTCTAATAAAAATTTTTATATTGTAACGCATTCTTAACAAATTAGCTTTACGCTTTACTCTTTAATAATAAAATTATGAAAAACCATGTATATCTAATTGAGAAAATCCTGTTAATGAAATTGAGAAAAGCTTTCTAAATCAAATAGAATGCCTTCTAAATCTTCAAAAATTGCTACCCTACAATAAATCATTATAATTGTGTTTTAGATTTGGAATAAACCAACATTATATATTTAACATCAACATATCCTATTGATCTTTCCATACCCAATTCCTGCATTGAGTTGCTGGCATTATTTATTGAATTGATTATATTATCGATATGTATCATTGCAATCATTGTTCAAACGATTTCAAAAATATTGTTTTATATAATAAGCATCAAAGGTAACATGGTGGTTTTAAAATATTATGTAAATTTCCTGGATGTAAAAAAGAAAGTTTGAATTATTTAAGCTTTAGACAACACATTTTAAGATTTCATAGAAATAATGGTAGTTTTTCTTGTAATTTTAAAAATTATAACTATTTCTGTTCAAGCTCAATATTATTGTAAAAACACTACAAAAGTCACAATATAAATGAGCATTCTATTTAGTGTCATTACTGTCCTAAAGTTAGAGGGTTTAGTTCTCAAAATGCCTTAAATGTACATTTATCATTAAAACACAGAGATATGCAGGAAATATATGATCAACCTTCATTATTTTATGAAAATAAACACGGCAATAGAGAAATAATATTAGAAAACAACGTTGATCATTCTGTAAATGAAATTAAAATTAATTTTAATAAAGATGAGTTCGAGCGTGAAAATATCAACTCACCGGACACAGTCATAAAAGATAACATTTTCAACGATGATCACGAATTAATAAATGATATATTTCAAAAAGAAACTTTAGCCGTTGATATATATGGTAAATTATACATCAATCTCAGTTCGAAACATTTTGCGACGGATTCTGCAATACAAGAAGTATGTGGAAGTACAATGGCAGCATTGAAAAATTGCCATGAAAAGTTTGTTTATTTACTAAACAAATCTGATTTAACAAGCGACAATAAATCTAAAGTTTTGCAATTGTTAACTAAATTTACGGTGAAATAATTGATGTTCATGACGTTTCAAAGGGTATTTTCCGCAGTACACACACTCGAAAAAAGTTCTATCAAAGAAATTTTAAATATGTTGAGCCATTAGAAATAACTCTTCAAAACAGTCATGGCAAAAATACTGATTGTACTTATACTTACGTTCCAATCTTGGAAACATTGAAAGTTATGCTGTTAAACGAAACTATCAGGAATTGTTGTAGTAATATAGCTCCCTCATCTCCGGAAAATTGTTTGTTTGATATAAACGATGGTAGCGTATTAAAAGATAACAAATTTTTTAAATCGAAAAACCGTATAAAAATTTTAATGTTTCAAGATGCTTTTGAAGTTGTAAATCCCTTAGGATCTTGTAAGGGTAAATTCAAAATGCTTGCCGTTTATCTAATGTGCGGCAATTTACCTCCACACTTAAGGTCGAAAACTAATAACATTAAATTGATATTACTATGCTGTGAAAAATTTGTTTCTCAATTTTCATGGTCAGAAGTACTGAAAATCCTTGTAAGCGATTTAAAAAAGTTAGAAACTGATGGGATTCGAGTTGATGGCAAAACATTTTTAGGGAGCCTTGCATATGTGTTAGGTGATAATCTAGGGAGTCATTAAATCGGAAGATTTTCAGAAAATTTCAGCACTTCTCAATACTTTTGTCGACACTGTGAAATAACACTTGAAGAGTTTCGAAAAAATCCCTTCGATAGAAAACCTTTAAGGACTGTAGAGAGTTATGAGAAATGTATTATTGAATGCAAAAATATTTCAATTAATACGCGACTTAAGTCTGCTACCAAAAAAGTTAGATCCGTCAAAGGTATCAAACTTAACTCACCTTTGAACGAATTAAAGTATTTCCACGTTAGTTCTCCTGGTTTACCACCGTGCATTGCACATGATATCTTCGAAGGCATTGTGCCGTATAATATGTTTTTGGCAATCGAATATTTCGTGAAGAAGCGTTGGTTTAAGCTGGGACTATTAAATATCCGACTAAACAATATTAAAGTATTAGATCAAGTATTATTTATTCCGCAAATAAAAAAAGAATCAAACAGCAAAAGACTAACTGGAACTGCTAGTCAAATGAGACGTTTATTGTTGATTTTTCCATTAGCTGTCGTAAATTTGATAAAAGATTTTGTTGATAATGTTTGGAAAATGGTTTTATTACTGCGTGAAATATGCTGTTTTACATGCGCACCTGTTTTAACAATCGGTCAAAATGCTCTTTTGCAAAGTTTTATTGCAGATTACATTAAATTAACCCATTAACGTCCAAAATGTCAAAATTTCTTGCACGTTTTCAAAGTGATTTTTTCCTATGTAATTGGCATTGAAAAAATTCTTGAACCACATATTCTGATGTAAGATTGCATGCTCTTTCAGAATCCGTTGCCAGAATCATGATAAAACTCACAGGAAAAGAGATATGCTCGATTGAAACATAAAAAACACCTAAATTTTTGAAAAAAAAAAATTTTTAGGATTTTTTTTCGAAGTGTTACGGTGAAGATATCACCTTGCGACCGTGATCAAAGGTGATCATGGGATTTGAAGTTTAACAGGGAATTTTTTTGTTTACCTTGAACCATCGCTTCTTTACAAAATGGCGGAAAAAACGAATTTTTTTTTTTTCAATCTTCATCAACTTTTTTCTCAAAATCTATGGTCTTTAGAAAAAAACTCATAAAAACAAAAATGCCTTAGAATCGCTCGAGGAACATACTCAAATTTTTTCAGAATTTTTTGAGACAATTTTTGATTTTCCGGGAAACTTGGGAAATGGAATTTTGAAAAATGTCTCCAAAAATTCTGAAAAAATTTTAGGATGTTTCTCGAGTGATTCTAAGACATTTTTGTTCTTATGAATTTTTTTCTAAAGTCCATAGATTTCGAGAAAAAAATTGATAAAGTTGAAAAAATAAAAATTCGTTTCGGCCGCTATGTTCACTTTATCAATTTTATTCTCGAAATCTATGGACTTTAGAAAAAAATTCATAAGAACAAAAATGTCTTAGAATCACTCGAGAAACATCCTAAAATTTTTTCAGAATTTTTGGAGACATTTTTCAAAATTCCATTTCCCAAGTTTGCCGGAAAATCAAAAATTGTCTCAAAAAATTCTGAAAAAATTTGAGAATGTTCCTCGAGCGATTCTAAGGCATTTTTGTTTTTATGAATTTTTTTCTAAAGACCATAGATTTTGAGAAAAAAGTTGATGAAGATTGAAAAAAAAAAAATTCGTTTTTTTCGCCATTTTGTAAAGAAGCGATGGTTCAAGGTAAACAAAAAAATTCCCTGTTAAACATCAAATCCCATGATCACCTTTGATCACGGTCGCAAGGTGATATCTTCACCGTAACACTTCGAAAAAAAATCCTAAAAATTTTTTTTTCGAAAATTTAGGTGTTTTTTATGTTTCAATCGAGCATATCTCTTTTCCTGTGAGTTTTATCATGATTCTGGCAACGGATTCTGAAAGAGCATGCAATCTTACATCAGAATATGTTGTTCAAGAATTTTTTCAACGCCAATTACATAGGAAAAAATCACTTTGAAAACGTGCAAGAAATTTTGACATTTTGGACGTTAATGGGTTAAGAGTGAAAAATTTTCCTCAAGTCAATTTGCGACCTAAACATGAATATATACTATACCCGAGATGAACGAATCATTTGGTCCTGTAAGACACTTATGGAATTTGCGTTTCGAAAGCAAGCATTGATATTTTAAGAATGTTGTTAGACATATTCAAAATTATAAAAACATTACGCAAACTCTCGCAGAGAAACATGAGTTACTGCAATGCTCGATTTTAGATGAATACGTCGATAAAGTAAAACCATTAAAACCTATTATTGATATTGATTTAGTATAAATGGAACCAGATGTTGAAAATGTTATTTTTTACTTTTGCACGAAATTTTTTGTCAGTATTAAATATGTATGTTAAAAAATTGAATTTAAAGGTATAAAATACGGTGAAGGAATGACGGTTTGACCGGAAAAAATATTTATGGCAATTTGGAAATTTGTACAGTGGAACATATTTTAATTAACGATGGCCTTATAGACATATACTTTTTAGAATACATACATGAAATTGCAATTATACCAGAATTAGGAGTTTATGACCAAATTGATTAAAAAAGCATATAAAATGCGCTCAATGTTTGGCACTAATCCCATCTTCATTTTTACTTTCTCCTGATCCACTGCCTGTCTACTACCTTGAGTCCGTTCCTATTTATGTTTTCAAATACATGCCTATTGATCGAGATTTAACATAAGTTTGTAAGTATGCAAAAAAAACAAATCAAGACTGATTATTATATTTGAGCTTCTTTTTACAAGCAACTGAAGAATTTAAAGTTTGCAGTTTAAATACTACTTGTGATACATTTATTGCATTTTTGTTTGTTTGAGTTTTGGTGGCTAATTAAATTTTATTTTGGTGACTGTTTGACATTTGTTTCGTTGTAAAATAGAATTTATGCGTTGAAAATTTCAATGAAAAATAATTTATTTGTTGTTTTTCTTTTGTCTAAATGTAGATGCTTCTGTTCAAAGTATGGAATAATGAAAGGGACAAGAAGGTTGCCGTAACTGTGGATGACGATGAAGAGTTATTAACGAACGTAATCGTTAAAAGTACAACCAAATTAAAAATAATAGATCTTGATTTAACTCTCGTCTTAGAATGTGACGGTACAATCATCGATGACAACGATTCACTGAGATGTTGCCAAGACAAAGTCTTGATGTTACTGTCCGATAGGCAAAAATGGCTTGCAAATGATTCAAATTCTCTACATTTAGAAAATAGTATTTTTCATGACCCTATTACTCCAGAAGCTCGATTATCGACATCAAATGCAAACGCAACGGCAGAAAAAAATATTGATCTTATCGACAATGTAAGCGAAGAAAAAAAGGTTGAAGTGCCAAAATCTATTCGAGATGAAGTCGCAAAACATCTGATGGAAAACAAGACCAAGGACGTCATGAAACAAGTAAAAGTGCCTTGGCTCACTTTTGAACCAAGAATTTTAAAGAATCTTCAGAATGGTCCGCGTCTCAACCCTAATGATGTAGATAAAATTGTGCGAAGAACTATAGCGAATTTGGAATTTTAGATACAACTGCTACTGTGCCCATGTTAAACAAAGTTGCTGAAGAAATGGTTACTCTATATCCTGAAACATTTGAAGACCGTAAGAGCGATGGAGTCACAAGACGCGGGAATGGTACTGCAGCTATTTTGAGCAAACTTGTAAACCATCAAAATTATTTGACAAGAAAACAGACTGGTACGTTAACCAAAAAATTAAAAATTCCTCTAGCAAAACAGAAAAAATTAAAGTTTGTGAAGTCTGGATGTATCAACTAGCAGCCAGTATCTATACCACCAGAAGAGACTAAAGAAACGATTGAACAAAAGAGACTCACTATTTTTGAATATAAAACATTCAATGTAGAAGATAATGAAGAGTTTAATTTCATAACGAATATTCTACAACAAACGTTTGCAACTCAAAGATCTTTCATAAATAATACGGCTCCAGAGGCAATATCAATACATGCAATATTGAAGGAATGGCCCTGTTTATTGCACAAGGATATTCTGTACATTCATTTCCAATTACTTATTCAAGCATCCGTGAAGATAGCAAAAGAAAAATTTACTGCAGATATTTTGAAGGTTTTATCATTGGGGCTAATGAAATCTTATATTTTAAAAGACAGCATTCATTCCCAAAATCATGCTTTTTTAGTCATGCAAATAATTTTCAAACATTTTAATGAGAATTATGAAGAAACTTTCATTCCAGTTGAGGTTTGTATTTATGTAAGACATGCATAACGCTATGAAATAAATTATATAAATTATATACTTATTTTTTTCAGAATGAATCTCAAATCAGTGATTTAACGTTGTACAGTGCTGATCCGTGTATTTTGGAACTGAGTGGGTAATGATATATAATTTAGTGCAAATTTTTAGTTTGATAATGAGTCTCATATAATTATGTATTTCAGACAAAGAGCCTAAAGAATTTCTACTGGTAAAAGATTGTAACGTTTTTGAGAGGACCGATTCGATTGTCGACGCTGTATTTATTATGGTTGCTGCTTGCTTTGCCTTCAATCATCTTTACCATGACTAAAGGAGTTATTTTTTGGAGTTCATTCAGAAATTTTATTTCGAAATTTTTGCGAACGATCAAACAACTAGGGCTCGTTTATCTAAAATTTCTAAGAAAGTTAACATTCTTCAAAATGTTCTTACTAAAATTGAAATTAGCGAGATACTTTTTCCTACGGTCGAGGGATCTTAGATTTTAATATTTTATTATTATTTATTTGTTAATCTATTTATTTTATTTAAATATTTGTAGTGTCCTGATTACAGATATTAATAGTTCATGTTCCTAAGGTGTTACTTTTTTGCATTACATTTGTAGTTTTACAGTTCTTTTTGCGAGTATTCTATTGTATAAATTTGTATTGTCATTACGAGCATCATGATAAGTATAAAAAAATATAAGAAAAAAATGTGTTCAACATGTAGTATGTTACTATTATTGTAATGTAAATAATACATAGATATTTTCAATAAAGAGTTTTATTGTCATTCAAGCATTATTTATCTGCATTATACTAGTATAAAAAGTAAGTAAAATTACTAATCATTTAAATAATCACTAAATACAGTTTAATAAAACTACAAAATACAAGTAGCACTTATAAAATTTAATAATCATACGTGTAGTATAATATTTACTGTACGAGTTTGTAATTTTTCTAATTTCTTGTAATCTTACGATTTTGAACGTAAAATAGCACTGTACAACGGTGGTCGGATTTTTACTCATTCTGTACGTAGTGATCTTCATAAAACTTTTTTATAAGTGTAGTCATGATCTAATTCGCTGAACAATAGTCATGTGATCAGTTGTTGTGTAATAGTATATATTGTGTACGCTTATGAAAGGTTACTGCAGATTTCCGTAAACAATTAAATGTTCGACAAATTTATCAGTATAGTTGGGATGAATTTAACATGCATTGATTGCTTTAATCATACTAATCTCAAAATAATGACCGTCTGATACCTCGCTAGTGAAATTTATTGAACTTTGCTCTATGTAAAAGTTTAATTTTAAATAAATAAAGTAGACAATAAAAGATATAAATAGATAGATTATCACATAAAATATTGTACAGTGATTTCAACTTTATGAATTTAAGTGAGATATTAAAAGATGTTTTTAAAAAGTCACTAATTATAACAGTGAACGTTCCATATCAAAATATATCTATTGGAATTACACACAGATTATGATATTTTTTATCGTGTTTTTCAAATCTTTGAATAATTATTTTTCAATGTAATTTGGGATGAAACAAAACATAAAACTTCATTGAAAACATTTTTTAATTATGAGTATCAACGTAATAGTATATATGTATTTATTAATAAATAATATCGTCGGCTCTATCTCATATTAAATCAAAGGAATATTTAATGCATATTGAATTCTGAATTTTCAATTTTGACAATAAAAGTTTTGATTCGTGCGTTAAAATTAATATAAAAAGACGATAAAGATAACCGCGGAAAATGCGCTAAACATCGCAAGTTACGTAATAACTAAGAAACTTATTTGTTTACTATTTTTACTTTATATTCATAGTGATTGGATAAAATCTAATTTCCATTTTATCTATCATGAACATTTTCTTCAGAGAAAAATAAATTTGTAAAAAAATTTAAATTTAAACAAAAACATGCTTGCTTCCAATGGTTTTTATTTTCAGGTGGTTTAAGATGATAGTCAACCAATTTTTTCAATGCAATTATTTACTATATTCTTGAAAAAGATCAAATGTATAAAATTGGAACAAATTGACATACTGGAAACTTGACAATTTATTTGTCACTATTTATTTATTTTTTTATGATTGATTTACTCATTTTTATAAAATTGATTATTGATAAAATTAAATTATATCCATTATTAACAAACAGTAATTTATTAGGGTGTATTCTTCTAGAATATTAGATGAATTTCAATATAAGTTTATAAGAGTGATTGAAATTATTTTCATACCTGATCTTTTTTGTACTGAGCATCAACTATCCATCTGATAACAGTTTTATTTTCTTCTTCTGGTATGAATAATGGCACTATATGCATATATATTATATTTAGACAATTTTTTGTATGATTTAAAAATATAATAATAAGTCTACCCTTACAGTTATTTTCTGTAGTATCCATGTAGTCTTCTGTTGGCTTTAATACATCAACAATATTTATACGCTTCTGAGATTGTTTAATCTGAACATTTACTTGTACCAAACCCTCACCTTGTACACATTGATCCACTAAGTTCTTATGACTTTCAAACTAAAAGAATATATTGAAAAAAATAATTTTATCAAAATTTATATTAAAAAGACATGAAAAAATAAACAAATTATTAAAAAGTTTAAAATACAATACCATTTGCGTATCTTGTAACCAAAAGGTATAATCCAATAATTCAATACTCAATCTTTGCTCTAATAGATTTCTAAGTGTTGATAAAGGTTCTCTAATATCCATGTGCTGCTTTATTACACCTTCATAGTTGTCATCTCCATTCACAACACTTTCTAACGTGAAACTGGGTTCAACTTCTAAATCTGAAGATTCTTGTTGTAACTGAGCTATTATGTCATCATCTTGAGAAAAAATACCACCTGGCTCTAATTTTATTCTTTTCATTGTTGAGAATTCTAATTCTTCATCAACACCACAACTGCATATGATAAATATATAAGTTGCTAATACAATTAGTATTCATTTCATAAACCAAAATAAAAAAAACCAAAACCAAGGTTATAAAACGATTTGTATACATTTTCATTCTACATAAATACCTTTTGTTTGAATCTCTACACTGATGAACAATATTCATTTCAATTGATATTTGATATTAAGTATTAATATTCGCTTTTTAATAAAAAATGTTGCTAAATAATCTTAGTTAGTGTTAGGTCGGATTCTTTTTATTTTTGTTTTTGCACTTCTTCAAAAGTCCTATAAATTGACGCTTAAAAACAAAAAAATCGAGATAATAGTAAAAGAATTTATGGCATTACATTCGACATTCCTTAAATAATAAATTAGGTTAGCTTATTTATTTGCACATCCACTCTTAGATCCTCGACAGTTACCAAAGAATAGGAACAAATATAAGGTATAGGAAAAAGAATAGGAACAAGCGTCTTGTTCCTCAGTTTCATGTTTGTAACCTAATGTTGTTTTAATGACGTAAAGATAATCATAAATTTAATTTACCAAAAGATTTTAAAAAATTTATTCGAAAAAATATATATAGTTATTTTTTAACATTAATTTTAATTGAAATTATTTCTAAATTAACCTAAATTCAAAATGAATTCATCAGAAATTGAAATAGACAACTAATGCAACTTCAAACTAGTGCTACAATGCTTGATGTTTCATGGAAGTTAGTACAAGTAAAAGATGGCTTAACAGAAGGTAGCTTATTCGACCGATTAATTAGAGAAAATTATCAAGGTTTTTTAATACTTTATATAAAGAGTTAAATGATGATTCTGATATGTTTTTCTCTTGCAGTTTTATGGATTCAATTACATTTGTCAAATTGCTATGGAGCAGTCGATGACAAATACGTTATTAAAGCTCTTGCTAACTCTGCATCTTTATTTTATAATTATAAAAAAACTAATAGTATTGTTTTATTAGCTGCTTAATCACAAGTATTATTTTAATTTATTTTATTTTTAGTTTAAAGTATTTGTATGTTTAAGTCAGAATTTGACAAAAGTATTATTAAAAATATACTTGCAAATACAAATTTACTATTGTTGATGTTGGTTTATTTGGTGGGAAAAGTCATGGAAGTGTCTTCTCACGAAGTGAGTTTGACAGAAGGTTTCATAATAATAACACTAATTTACCAATTTGATTTACCATTTTTATTCCCTAAAACAAATTTATTTTAAGAAATAAAAGATGCATTTAACTATAAATAACTGTAAATAACACTTATTACCATTTCCCTATTAGAATAAAATATTAATAACTATTATTTGTAATTAATTACAATTCATAATTTGCCAATACCGGACACAAAAAAAGTCCTTGTAGGCAAAAAAAATAAATGATAATAGCATTATATAAGTACTTAAACTATTTCTCAATTATCACATGTGATAACTAACTATTTATTACAGTTGTAAACAATTATTTACATTTTTTAAATTGAGTTAAAAACTGTTCGTAACTGTTATTAATAGAATTTTTTTATGTGATAAAAAAATGCATTTTCGAAATCGTCTGAAACCATTAATGACTTATCTGATTATTACTAACAGAAAAAACCTGTTAATAACTTTGATACATGTCTAAAATTTAATGTTTATAAACTATTTCAAAATAAAAATAACTGCATGCAATAATTTTACACACAAATTATTTCCAAAAGAGTAATTATTTGTTTTCTAAGACTCATAGATATATTGAAAATACATTTGGTATTTTAGTGGCTCAATGGGGAGTTTTAAGAAAACCTAAGAAAAATAGGTTTGCAACCAGAACATGTAGGTATAAGTTTATTCTAGCAAGTATATGTTTACATAACCAACTCATGGCTCAAACTCAAAAACCAGTGAAACAACTTTGTTGTTTATGATTTTATTGATCATGAAGGTGAGCATAGAATTATTCCATGGGCCTTGGAGAATAGATTTTGAAGTGATTATCAACTTTTTTGTTGTTACATGTGTCAAGCTGTCAATCATCTAATAACGCTCACATAATGAACTCAATTTCAAGTGCCACAAGTGATAAGTTGGTCCAATAATGAAAGCTCTATGTCAATATGCTTGAGAACTGAACTTTCCTGTCAAACATGTATATCCTAAGTATAAATACTTTTAGCAAAACATACATTTATTTGAATTGTAAGCTTATTGGTATAGTATTAAAACAAAGTTTTAATACTACAAACAATTTTTCTGCTGCACACAGCCAATGTTCACGCTAAAATTTTAATAAGTTAATCAGTACGAAATCAGAATTTTATAAAATAATGGTACTTATAAAATGATAAAGTCAAAAACTTACATTCTCTCATTGATTATTTATAACAGCTTTACACATGTCTTTTATAGCCTTTGTACAAATGTGAATTGGACTATCACAGCTAATTTCCTTTGAGTGAGTGAGTGTAATGTCTTCTCTCCTATTGAAATTTCCTAAGTAATAAAAGTTGCTTTGTGAAAGCTTGATCTTTAATAACAAATACTGCTAGTGGTGGTATACTATACTTGAAACTAATTTTGAATTGCTGTTCAATATTTTTTTAAGGTTTATTGCAATCAAAAAATTTCATTCATTAATATAAACTTATTTTCTCTTTAGTTAGATCTTTAATGACAATCGTTAGAATATCAGATAAAAAAGTGCACACTCACCAACGATACCATGCCTTGATTGCAATAAACCTTAAAAAATATTGAACAGCAATTCAAAATCAGTTTCAAATATAGTATATCACTACTAGCAATATTTGCTATTAAAGATCAAGCTTTTACATTATCATTAATCCACATTTCCAGTTTATCAATCCTATCTTTAGTTTAAATCCTATGTAAGTCAAAACATATAATTAAGTTAATTAGTTTAATATTTATAATAAGTTAATTAAATTAAATGTACGATGACATGATTTTTTACCTGTAGACAATGAATTTTTTCTGAAAGTAAAATTCTCTTCAAAGGTGCAGAGGAATCCATGAAAAATAACTACAAAGAATCAAAATCTTTACTACTAAGTTATTATAAAATATGAGATTCACAATACTCATCTAAAATTTTTAATACTTTGGAAGTATTTTCATGAAGAAGCGCAAGCAAAGGCGAAATATGTCAGATGCAAAGTTGCAATATCTCGGAAATGACATTTTCGAATTATAAATTGATGAACATCGTATCTGCAAAAAATGAAATAGTGATACCAGATATATTTATATATTTATGTATGAAAATAATATATTTTTTTTTTTAAATGTCAAAGGCCTCGACCTCGCCTTATACTGCGTGATGCTCAACCACTCTCTTAGCCCCTCCAAATTTTTCCTCGAGGTTGAAAAAAATTTTTTAAATGAAATAAATATAATTTAATAAAACTATAATAAACTATAAAAAAACTGTCTAACGGGGGAGATTATCTGAAAAAAATGGAAAATTTTTTAAGAACAAAACTCCCACGATGCAGAGCTCACCGCCGCTCAGTTAAACACGCTGGTATGATTGTACGTGTATTCGCCTCTACGTCAGATGATTTCGCTTAAGTGTCTTCTATCGAACGAAGTTGAACTTACCATAAGTCATGTGACTTGATGAATCTTAGGTGTGGGCGACTTTACGCCTAATCCACTTAATCCCTTAGATGTAATCGGATTAAAACGTAAGTCTCTTACAAATCGCTTAAGCTACTGGGAAAATTCAATGCGAATAAATTTGACTAACTTTAATTAATAAAAATAACTACAGTCTTTATTGGGCCGAAAGACTAACGCTCGCGAACAGGATTTTACAATGAATATTATTCGGTGAGAGAGAGAGAGAGAGAAAGAGAAGATTCGAATTTTACCGCGAACTAACGCTCGCCGCGAATACAAAAAAATCGTTATCACGATTGACAAAATACCGAATGTATTTTGTCACGCAATAATGACGGAAGGTGCACCTACCCTGCAGTGCAATTACGGTGATCAGCCGTAATTGTTGATAAAATATATCAACTGCCGCTACCCGCCTATTTATCAGCTGCGCTGCCTCAATCTGTCTCCAATCAGCTATGATGTTGCTTCTGCACTGCTGCTACTTGCCGCTGCAATAAAGTCGTTGCACTTACGCACGTAATATTATCCCAAGAAAACTTTAATATTCGGCGAAACAAAGTGCAAAACAAAATCGGTGGTAAAGTCGCGTGAACAGCTGAGGCGAAACTGTTTAATTTAAATGCTCGCGCGCCCCCTTTCTCTCTCTCTCTTAATTGTTCGTACTAAGGCGCGAGTTACCGAATCGCGAACGGATCGATTACTTGAATCGACTACCGCTGCAGCCCCCTCCAAGTCCTGACTACCTGCGCAGGACGAATACCCGTGATTCGCTGCTATCAGGAACCTGAAAAAAAAAGAAGGAAAGGAATCAAATAAACCTAAACTTTCCTTCTTTAACATGGCTATTTTATAAGCCCTCCAGGGCCTACATCATTTTTTGGCTATACCTGGCGCTTGATGTTTCGGGTAGCGCCAGTGTGTAGCTTTCTTCGGGCACCGCTGGGAGTTGGTCACCCCAGGCTCCCCACATATGTAGCAGCCCCTCAGCTGCGATCGGGATTGAACAAACTCCTGATCTTGAATGGTTTGCTCAGCGCCGGCGGCGGGACCGCTGCGGGGGTTTCCTGTCCATTGTCCACCCGCAGCAAGGCCTCACCGTAGGCCCTCTGGCGCTGAGCCATCTCTGCCCACTCCCCGAGCAGTTCTTCTGCGCCCTGGCGGTTCATGAAGCATCTCAGGTGCTCCTGCACCTGAAACTGAAGATCTTTGGCGAACCGCCAGGCACTCTCCACCTCGTTAATCCCCAGACGTACGTGTCTGAAGTCGAGGAGGGAGGAAAGTAGGCTGCTCCGAGATACGGGGGTGGTTGCAGACCCAGTGCGATGCCTCACAGGTTTCCCTGGGTCCTCGGCACTGGCTCGCACTGTCCGACGTCTGGGGTACGCCGGACTTGAGGGTCTGCACCCCCTGGACCACGGTGGACATGGGACACTTGACCTCTTCTTGGTCCTCCGTTTGGGTGCAAGCGTCCCGGGAAGCCTTCGGGGCGACCCACGATGCGTCCCGGAGAACGTCCGCCACCGAAGCGTTGTGGCGCTCCTTTCGGGTGGTCCCCTCCAAGTGGACCCTGGCGAAGCTCCGCAGATCTTCTATCAACTACGTCGCATCAGGACCCAGCTGCAGATCCAATAACATCTACATGACCACCTCGAAGGTCTCCTCTTCAACGACGATTCTCCGGTCCATCCAAAACAAAAAATCTCGGATGAAACTCCCTGCGCGAAGAAAAACCCTATTAAACGCCGCATTCCACCGAGTTATGTATTCCTTCGCGATTCTTTGCGGGAACGTCCTGGCCGTCGTCGGTTACCGTTCGGGTTTATCGGCCCAACCGTCCTTTGCACGACGGGCACGGTCTTTCGAGGCTTACCTCTCCCAGTAGATTCCTTTAACCCATTAACGACCAAAATGCTCAATTTTTTTGTCGATTTTCAACGCGATTTTTTCGGTGGTCATAGGCCTAAGAAATTTATGCAAACACGTATTTGGATGGGAAATTTAACGCTCTTTCGGAATCTTTTTTCCAAATTGCGATTGATTGCGTTATAAAAAAGTTATAGCCAATTAAACAATAAAAACCTGAAAAATTTTGCAAAAAATCAAGTTTGCGATTTTTTTTAGCAATGTTACTGCTAAAAAATCATCAAACAAATATGATCAGAGGTGATCACGACTATCAAAGTATCTCCAGGAATTTTAGTGTAATTTTTGAACCACTTCTTCCAACAAAATGGTGACAAAATAAAAAAAAATCCATAAAAAACATTTCTCATTTTTATCTCGGAAACCATTAAGTTTAGATAAAAAGTTCATTGAACAAAAAAGTCTCAGAATTAAACGAGAAATGCGCCTGAATTTTTCCAGAATTTTCCGAGGCGATTTTTGAATTTTCGGAGTATACGGAAAATCCATTTTTCCAAAATCATCTCCAAAAATTCTGAAAAAATTCATGCATGCTCCTTGATGAATTCTAAGACTTTTTGTTCTATAATCTTTCCCTCTAAACTCAATAGTTTTCGAGATAAAAAGTGAGTTATGTTATAATCCTAGCAGCGTTAATATTTTTGATACAGAATAAAGAACAGCCATTCAACAATAATATAATAATGTTTTGTCTTTTTATGTGTATAAAAGTGCAGTTTGTATAGTGTATACTAATATACACATATCAAAAAAGCAATTCAGAAAATTGTACGTGAGCTGATTTTTATTACTTACTAGTCTCTTGTTATTTTGAGACCATAGAGTAAATCGAATCGAAAAAATTATTTTCGCTTTCTAAAGTCTAGGTTTGACAAGAAGCATTGAAAACTGTAGTAATTATTTTCATTAGGTATTTTTATTATTTTATATAACATAAAAACGTAAAAGACGTTCCACTCGCTCCCATGAAATGTACGAAATTGATACTTCAAAGAACACTTACGATGATATAGTTACCCTTCCAAATCCTGGCAATTCTAGTTCTGATGGATCAGATTTCGATACTGATTCGGATGATGAAATTTCTAATATAACGTACACAGAAACTTGTAAATCATACATTGAAACTCAAACTAAATTAGAAAGAACGATCATGAACTCCAGGCGTATAACAATATTAAAAAATTAATAAATATGGAACTTACACATTTACCGTTGAAGACGATCGGGAGCATGGAGACGGTGGCAGTACTTGAAGTGGCGACCGACGCCTGCTGTAATAGTATCACATATATATTAATAGGAAACACGTGTATGCTTCGTACTGAAATTCTCTGTATAATAAAACTGTGAGAGTAACCGTGTACTATGCCGATAACGACTACGACGACGAAAACCAGTCATCGTCAAAAAAGAATGCGATCCAAAATAAAACAAGAAATTTTAACTACGTGAGACAGAGAGAGAGAGAGAGAGAGAGAGAGAGAGAGAGAGAGAGAGAGAGAGAAAGAGAGAGAAAGGGACATTAAATTTGAAATTGGAGTATATACTCTCTCTCTCTCTCATGTACACACGCACATACCTACGTATACATATTATATAACGAATAATACTATTACATTAATAAATTGATAAAGTATCTATAAAAAATTTTATTAATTTATCAATTTATTAATACAATATTATTAGATATATTAATTTTTAATTGCTTTATCATACTCTCACATTCCTTATTTAATGAAAAAAGAACAAAACCTCTTTTTAATGTAAAGAACATACGAGGTGTGTTCAAAAAATAACGAGAATTTTCGTTTTATGAAAAAAATATTTATTTATTCATCTACATTAATGTTGTCGCCTTCAAAGTAGTCCCCTTCGGATACAATACACTTATGCCAACGCTTTTTCCAATCCTCGAAACACTTTTGAAACTCGATCTTTGTAATAGCTTTTAGCTCTTTCAGCGATTCGCTTTTAATGTCATCTATGCCTGTAAAACGACGGCCTTTTAATGTTCTCTTTATTTTTGGAAATAGAAAAAAGTCACATGGAGCCATATCTGGCGAATATGGAGGCTGAGGCATCATTACAGTTTCGTTTTTGGCCAAAAATTCACGAACAAGCAATGAAGTGTGAGCAGGCGCATTATCGTGGTGCAAAAGCCATGAATTGTTTTGCCACAAATCCGGGCGTTTTTTTCGGATTGCTTCACGCAAACGACGTTGAACTTGTAGGTAGTACTACTTATTGATTGTTTGACCTTGTGGCAAGAATTCATAATGCACTATGCCATTAAAATCGAAGAACACAGTGAGCATAACCTTCACATTCGACCGCACTTGTCGAGCCTTTTTCGGTCTTGGCGATCCAGAATGCCTCCACTGGGACGATTGAGCCTTAGTTTCGACATCATATCCGTAAACCCATGTTTCGTCACCTGTTATAACACGTTTTAGTAGTTCTGCATCGTTCTTGACTTCATTTAGCGACTCCTGAGCAACTTCCATTCGCCGCTGTTTTTGTTCGAAATTCAACAATTTTGGAACGAATTTTGCTGCCACACGTTTCATACCCAAAACATTCGAAAAAATTTGATGGCATGAGCCAACTGATATGCCAACATCATCAGCGACTTCTCTGATTGTGATTCGGCGATCGTTCATAACCATATCTTTCACTTTTTTCACGTTTTCATCGGTTGTTGATGTGCTTGGGCGTCCGGGTCGTTCGTCATCTTCAACGTTTTCGTGGCCATCTTGGAAACGCTTATACCACTCATAAATCCTTGCTTTACTCATAGCAGACTCACTATATGCCTTTGTTAACATTTGACAAACTTTACTACACTTTATTTCATTTTTTACGCAAAATTTAATACAAATTCTTTGATCCATTTTTTTTCACAAACGAAAATCGCCGAGCTCGAAAAACACGTCTAACGTTAGCGGCTGCCACTTAAAAAGTAAGCAATGAATATTGCTGAAAATTTTATCGTACTTCAGGGGCATGTGTACCAACATAATAAAAAAAAATTTTGTACAAACGGACTCTCCAAACCCGCGAAATTTAAAAATTCTCGTTACTTTTTGAACACACCTCGTATATGCTCTTATTATTATTATAAAAAATGTATGTATAACTAATACCATTATATTAATAAATTAATAAAATTTAAATATAATTGTGTTATTAGTATAATGGTATTAATTATATATAAATTTCATAATAATAAGAACATATCTAACTACATTTAAATGATTTTGTTCTTTATATTATAAAGAAACAGAATGAGAGAGAGAGAGAGAGAGAGAGAGAGAGAGAGAGACTTCGTCCACCGCTGCTTCATTATCTGGTTCAATCACTCCGAGGACTTCATCTTCGGAAAAATCACAGTCCTCGCCTAATGATTCCATAGCTTCGTCCAACGCGTCTTGCCATCAAAGTTTACTTCACAACCAAAAAAATCACTATGACGTATCGTTGCGAGGCGTTCGAATTTTATTCATTTTTGGAAACACTTGCCGCGCTTCGGTTATTAGTCGAAGATTTAGGAGTAGGGGTGCGAGACTACGCGACAGCACTGATTTTGTTGCGCACATAAAACGATCATAATTAGTAATGAGAGTAGCTAAAGAAAAAGCGATTAGTGCGGAGAAAAGACGTCAATGTGTATTAATACAGGATCGCGATAGCGCGTACGCTTTTTTTCTCACGCAACGGACGAAGAGTAGGTGGTGGCAAGCCGTTGATAGTGACAAGTTGCAGTGAACGAACGATCGGCTCTTTTCTGGGCCACTTTTTTTCAAGTTGACGAAGCTATACAATCCCGACACTTAATTAATATCGTCGATTAATATAAATTTAAAACAGCACTTTTCAGTGCTAAATTTTCAATTATAGACAAACTATTTGTTCAATAAAAAACTTATATTATTTTTATAAATCAGCACTTTTCAGTGCTATTCAAACGTATGTTTGAATATAACATAGCCTAACTATTTGTTCAATAAAAAAAACTTATATAATTTTTTATAAATCAGCACTTTTAAGTGCTATTCAAACGTATGCACAAATATACTGTAGCCGCAAAGTTAAGTACTAAAAAACAAACGTTTCAACAAAAAAACAATAACAATTTCAAATTATGAATGAATTCAGCCGTGAATTTTTTTTATTCTTACCCCACCATTTTCAGCGAAACGAGCAGGTAAGTATAAGGTAAGTATTTTTTAATTAGTTAAAAAAATATACTAAATTAAAATAGTTCGTTTAAGTCAGTGTACAAAATAATACTAAAAAAATTTCCTAAATCATGAAGTAATATACAGTTCGTACGCACTATCTTTAGAAAGAGCGACAATGGCTCAGACGGTAGAGTACTGTCGTATAAATGCAAAGGAGGCTAGGTTCGATTCTCCTGTATGTCTATTCTTTTATTAATTTTTTCTTGTTCTTAAATGAATTTTAATTAATTTTAATAATTAATAATTTTAATAATATTTTATTACTGAAAGATTATTACGAGAAAAAAATTCGATAAATAATGTTACTAATTTTTTCTTATAGAGTACTAGATGTAGACAATTAATTATTTATATGTAAATTGTCAACACTTAAATTTAACAGAAAGAACAGGTAATTTCTTCTTAATTAAAATAATTGAAATATCGTTATTAAAAAACAACAACAATAAAAAAATGTCTCTAAAATCAGTGCGTATATGCGACAGTTTTAAATGACGTTACTCGCATAGACCGTTGAGTCAATTCCTCACAAGTTGTATGCTTTACTTACGCATACATACGCGCACGCGCGCCCGCACGTGTATGTATAACTTATAACAAATTAAATGAATTTTTTACGGAAATGTATGGTATGTATGGAATTTCTTTTTAATGGAGGATGGAGGGACGAAATCTCGTTATATACGCGCGCACGTGTATATATAACTCATAACAAATTAAATGAATTTTTTTTTTTATGGAATGTATGGCATGTACGCAATGAATGGTATGCTTGGTACGTAGGGCATGTATGAAATTTTTTTAATGGTGGATGGAAGGGGGAAATCTCAATCGTCCGTTATAAAAATGAGCTGCATCTCATCAGCAGTCGCACTCGCATCCAAAACGAACTACTGTAAAGTGTGAAAGAAAAAAAAGTGATATGAACATGCTACAATGAGCTTCAACAAGATTGACTATAGTTAATTATTTGTTTTATTGTTTATAGAACATACTTTATATTTTTTTTCAATATTTTTTTATTTGTGCAAATTTGAGCAAGCGAGGCTGGATAGCTTCACGTCTCAATGGACATGCGCACACGTACGACCAGCAGATTTTGCTGCGGCCGGCTTTTATTATACGGGGCAGATCGATCGAGTGTGCTGTTTTGAATGTGGTATGGAAGTCTATCGTTGGGAAGGTGACGACCCTATGACGGAACATATGCGCTGGGATGGCGGCTGCCTTTTCATTCGTAACAGAAGTTGCGGCAATGTGCCGATAGGATCGAGCCCCGTACCGGTACCGTAATTGAATACAACACGGCAATACACGAAGCGGTGCGCACGAGCCCCGCTTTTCTAAATTACGGACGCCATCCCGAGCTGCCAAACTCGAAGAAGCGAGAAGAAGAACGCGCCGTGGCTAGAAACCTTGAGACGGCTGCGGTCAACAACTGGCCTCTCGAATTGACAAGCTTGACGACTTCCGAGCCGTCGCCCTGCGACACTCACAGGAAGCCTAAGATAGACAAGAAATATACTATAACGCTAAACATCGCGACGTTAGGTATAATGTCGGTGAGTTTGGGCGAAAAATCGTGTACTGTCCTCCGCCGCTAACCAGACAGCCGCGAAACTCAGCCCGAAGTTCGCGGGCCCGTTCATCATTGCCGCACGGCTCGGTCCCAACTCATACCAACTCCAGAACGAAGAAGGTCGGGACGTTGGTAAAACCGCCGTTTGCGACTTGCGACCGTCCTTCGACGGAGCCCAGTGCCCCGATGATGCAGCAGACAGTTCTCTCCCTGAAGAAAACAAAAATGACGAGACGATGTTGTTGAAAGAAATTTTCTCACCCGATCGCACGCAAGAAAGCGACGAGCACGATGCCTCGAACGACGACGCGTCGGCCACAGAAGTTATAGGGCCAGAGGCCCCAACAAGCCCATGGCAGGACCTCGCGCGAGGCGAAATACGGACCGCCCCAAGGAAAAGAGGCCGTCCTCGCAAGCAGAAAATGCATGCTCCCGTCGACGTATCCCCTCGGCGCTTGCGTCCCAGAAACTAGCACCTTACAACTTTGCTTGTTTCCTCATTTTCTTTCTGCTTATCTCACCTTCTATGCTATTAAAACTCTGCTACTGCTTCAAAGCTTCCTCCTTCCCCAGTAGGCGCTATCGCTTGATGTAACAAATTGAGTTCGTTTCTTTTGCTTAACCTTATGTATGCTCCGTCCTATAGAGGATGCTGACTAGTGCCGAACTGGCTCCAATCGCCAAGTGGTTAGAAGAGGTGCTGCACGAAGCGCTCACGTCGGCCGTAGCTAGCGCGTCCCGCCGAAACGCCACACCGCCGACGCGCAGGGACGCTTCTCCCGCACCAGCCCTTGCCTACTCCAACGCGGTAGGGGATGACTCGGCCAGCGAGACACGGGTCTCGTCGGACGACGACAGTGGCGCAAGCTCCGCGGAGACCACACTGGATTTCCCCCAGAGGAAGCTGCGCAGGCCGCTCCGGCCAAAGAATAGCGAGGGCCGTAAAGACGAGGATTCGCCGGACCGCAGCCCAAAGCGCACCAACGCGTCTCCCAGTTCCGCCCTGGCGGCCGCAGAGCGCTTGGAGGCAATCCTGCGTCAACGCCGCTACGGCGACCCCAGCTCTACCAGTGGCTTCAACTCCGGTCCCGAGGAACGCGACGTCGCTACGAGCCTCAAGGCCAAGATAGATCCGACCCCAGCGACGAAAGAGCCACCCACTCTCGAAGAGAAGTGGAAGGTCCTCCATGCCCATTTCACCGCCTGCAGAAAGGCGCGATTAGCCGCAGAAAAGGAGGAGGAGAAGGCCTACCGAGACGGACTCGCTTTTATCAACCGCCATGGGTCCCGCGGTCTCACCATCGCGGGAACCTACACGACCAAGCTACAGGAGGCCATAGAGCTTAAGGCCTACACCCAGGAGATGATCTCCGAATAGCGGAGGGAACGCGAGGAGACGCGACAACGCTTGCAAGAGGAGCAACGTCGAGCCCAAGAGCATCTCGAAATGGTGAAACGGCAGCTTGCAGCCTTGGGCGACCCGCCGACGTCCCACTCCCGTCGAGTGTCCAGCCAGGCCATCTCAAATGACCGGACGCGCCGCACGCCAGGCTTCTTTGCCCTGCAAGGAGCCGCAGGAGACGAGCCGTGCAACCGCTGGGCTGGTCCCCGTCCTGACCTCTTCGGCATGCGGGCTTGCTCCAGTTGCGGTCTTACGGGAGTGCCGCGAACCTCCGACTGCCCGAATTGGTCGAGGCACGAGCTTTGGAGGAGCGGCGGACAGCAGCCGTACTCATATAGCACGGTCGAAACGCGCCAACGCAGAGAAACCTTCCTTCGAGATAAGGAAGAGTCGTCGGCCACCCACGCGGACGGCGGCAACAGACGAGGCGTGACCAGGCACTATGTCTGGACCTAGGTGCTACGACCATCCTCGAGTCCTCGCTCTCGAAGTTCCCCCCCCCCCCCCCCCCCTCAAGAATCAGGCATTAACGCCCACGTTTTTTTTTCTCTTCTCGTTTTTTTTATCACATATTACTCTATAAGATTTGCGACCCGCGCAAGTAGAGAGAGTCGCGATAAGCTACATTCCACCCAAAGCTTCAAGTGTATAAAATGTTGAAAAAATATATTTTTCTACCACTTTAATGTTTTGATTTTTTTTTACCAATTAATTTTCCTTACTTGGTGGAGAGAGACAGGTTTTTCGACCTGGTACACCCTGCTACTCAGTTCTGGGGGAGGGGCATATAACGAGTGGCTAGACCCTCGTTATGTCTCTCTCTCTATACATAATTATAATTATCCTCATATGTATATGTATACTTATCATATATTTATTTCACATGTATGGCAGCCAAAGGTATGTCAGAGAGAGCGCTAATAGATGGCGAGCTAGAGAGAGAGAATTCGGGAAGCCGGCGCGATGCTCGCGGGAACGGGAGTGGGGCAGGAAAAAGCACCGCGAAAAGAACTCACTCTTGTACCGGCGACTTCGAAGCACGTGGACGTGTTACGAGCGGCTATACACGTGCTGATACCGCCTGCAGGGCTAAAGCCGAGACATCCTTGTAAGTACCATCTCGAATACGTGTCTCTCTCGCTAGCTTTTCGCCGCTCTGTCTCCCGCTTACGCTGCGTCCTAACTCTGTACCTTTCTCTGTAGTAAACTCAATGCTTTTGTATATCTGCTCTCTTTCTCCGTGCTTTCTTTACCTATCGTAATCAATCCCGTTCCGTCCGGCTCTCGCCCCCTGAATTTCGTGATTGCTCAAAAGCGCCCAAAGGACCACACGACGCTCTCTGCGGGCTAAGGCAACAGACGCTGCACCACGCCGTTCCTGTTGCTGCTGGGTTAGGCTTCGCGCAGCCTATTACGAGGCCCACTCCGAGCTGTTTCTAACTCCCTCGTAAATTATATAACGAGCGACCCGCGCTGGGTCAAAACCCCGTTATAAAATTTATTTTCAAACTTAGATATAAAAAACGAAATTACATATCACGACTTTTGTGAACGAGAATATATATATATATATCCATCTACTGATAGTCAGCGCGTTTTTAAAGGCACACGGTGGATTTGATAGATACGCGTTGTGGTTACTGCATACGGAAATGCTATAGTTTGAAAGATACTTGAGTGATGGACAACCCAAATCTTCAACGTTAACCACAGTCGTTCTGTAACAAAAAAAGTAATCATTAGATATCATTTTTTTCTCTTTACGATGATCTGCGACAAAAAGAAACTTACTGTGCATTGGTCAACAAATTTCTCAGCCATTTTGTTTTTTCAAGACCTTTGACAAAAATAGTTGCTCCAAAAAGTGTTTTTTTCATTATTTTTCCAAGATCGTCGTACGGTAAATCGCCAGATTCCCATGGAATACCATGAAAATTTCTCGCTAACACCGGTTTTTGCACCGATTTTTCTTTAATAACCACTCCCATGGGTAAGGTGGTTTCAACAGAAGCACTGATGGAGTTGGATCTTCTTCCAGAGGACAAACAGCAATCTCCTTGAATACGAATTCGTTCAAGGTAGTTTTGAAGCCCTGTAAGTCTACATCAAAATCCATCATAGTAACTGAGGAATCGACGTCGACGACTGCGTCAATGCAGTCGAATGAATGTCTTTTTATACTGAGCTTGCACTTATTGATGCCCCACTATAATTTTTCGATCAATCACAATCGTTCACCCCCTCCATACTTTTTCCAACCTCTTTGCATTGTCGAGTAGTGAATATAACGCGATGGATTTGTCAAATTTGCTCAGTTGAGGAACTAGTAACATAGCTGAGTATTTCAAGAACACAGCTTTGTTGCTTTTGCGCGCACATCGTCTGGCGAATGCAGGTTATGCTAGTGTCAAAGACATCGAAAGATGGTTAACACTGGGTTCATTGGCTTTGCGCAAAGCCGATGAGCTTTCTCTTTCTCCTAGCTTGATCGTGTATGGCAGACAGAAGCTGCAGGCAGTTATGTGCATGATTAGAAACGTTTTACATCTGCTAACGAATACAAGAGTAGGCTGATGGCACAGACCCCCATTGCCACCTCATCAATTGCCGAACCTGTCGTGAGCAAGCGAACAATCGATATACGAACCTTTCGTTATTTTGGATGTAGTTGGTGAAGGTCTCGAACCGGCTACTACTACTACTACTACTACTACTACTACTACTACTACTACTACTACTACTACTACTACTACTACTGTTGCTGCTGCTCCTGCTACTACTACTACTACTGCTACTACAGCTACTACTGCTACTACTACTGCTTCTGCTACTACTGCTGCTACTACTGCTGCTACTGCGGCTACTACTGCTACTACTACTGCTGCTACTACTACAACTACTGCTACTACTACTGCTACTGCTTCTACTACTGCTGCTACTACTACTAGTACTGCTTCTACTGCTACTACTGCTTCTACTACTGCTGCTACTACTACTACTACTGCTGCTGCTACTACTGCTACTACTGCTACTACTACTACTACTGCTTCTACTACTGCTTCTACTACTGCTTCTACTACTACTACTACTACTACTACTACTACTACTACTACTACTACTACTACTACTACTACTGATGCTGCTGCTACTACTACTACACCGGCTGTTGTCAATCCAGCTCAAGACTCAACAGTTCGCTGGAGCGATATCAATAGTTTGTTCAAAGGCAGAATAAAGACTGGTGTGATAACCAATATGAAACATCTGGATTTAAATGCGTTTTTGAGGCATGCCAAACCATTATTCGATGCTCAAATTAAGAAGACCTTGAAGATTCATAGTTCTTTAAAAGTGAATGCCGTACTGGATGCCGAGTATGCAGCCGAAAAGAATAATTGCGATGAAAAGCTCAATGTGAAGTATTTCAATACGACGATGGCGCCGATATACCTAACCACAGACATAGACGAGTGGTTCGTCGAAAACGTTTTGCAACCAGTCAGTAAGAGCACGGAAGAATTTCAAGAGCAAGACTCGGACTGGTCTCTTCGCGTTATATTAAACTTAACCGTAAATATCTGCAAGTACAATCCTATGAGGGCTGGTTCTTACGTTGACTTACCCAAGCCTATTAGAAGAAAGAGAGCCTGTGTGAACGTGCGGAATAACGATAACGAATGCTTCAAATGGGCCATCCTTTCGGCGTTACATCCAGTCGCAAGGAATGCATGCCGTGTCACTGCCTATATTGCTCATCAAGATAAATATAATTTCAAAGATCTATCATTTCCCGTACACCCGAAAGAAGTCGTGAAATTTGAAAAGCAAAACAACGTTTCAGTGAACGTGTACTTTTTAAATTTGAATAATGGGTCCTACGATGTGTTGCCGCAACATTTAACCGATGAGAAAAAAGACAGGCACGTGAATCTCCTTCTAGTGGAAAATTAGTATATCGATGTTGATGCCGATGTGAACGAAGAGCAGCAGCAGCAGCAGCAGAAGCAGCAGCAACAGCAAATATAACGTCCCGGTATATCTTACAAAGTGCACTACGTTGGGATAAAAGACTTATCTCGATTGATGTATCGACAGTTGTCATTTCGCAAATGTAAGTCGTACAAATGTGATCGTTGCTTGCACTATTTTCTAACTGAAAAGAGATTGAAAACGCACAAGATCGACTTTAAAAATGTGAATATGTGTAAAATTGTGCTTCCCAGTGACAAGGATAAATTTTTACAATTTGAAAACTTTAAAAATGAGTGCGCGGTACCGTTCGTCGTCTACGCCGATTTTGAGAGTCTCTTGGAAGCGGTATCCAACGACGAGCGGATCTATCAACGTCACAAACCTTACAGCGTTGGCTTTTTCGTCAAGTGTAGCTACGATGACTCTCTTTCGCGTTATCGAAGCTTCAGACAGAAAACCGTCGATGACGTTGGTCCGGCCAAGTGGTACGTTTGCAATCTTCACGATTTGGCTAAGTATCTGCACGAGTTGTACAGAAGCCCGTATCCTATGGAAAATTTTACGTTCCAAGAGGCATTTAGCTTTTTTTGTGTTACGCTATTTCATATATGTAATAGGCCTTTTGTCGAGAAAAAAAAAGACAGAAAAGTTCGCGATCATTGTTACTTTACGGGAAAGTATCGTGGAGCTGCTTACAGCACGTGTAACATTGCTTATCAAGAATCGCGAACTATACCCGTTTTTTTTTCACAATCTCCGTGGATACAATGCGCATCTATTTATCCGGGAAATCGCGAACGAATTTCCCGGTCGAGTGAGCCTCATTCCTGAAACTAAGGAAAAATACATATCTTTTACGAAGTACGTGGAAGGTACCGATATAAAGCTGCGTTTCGTCGATTCGTTCCGATTTATGGCGTCTTCACTCGACAAACTATCGTCGTACTTGAAAAACACGACATTCTAGAGCGACATTTTCAACAAGATGACGGATACACTCTGCCGCAGATTGCCCTACTCAAGAGAAAAGGTGTATTTCCGTATGACTATGTGTTGTCGTTTACAAAACTCGAGGAGACGACGACGCTTCCACGAAAGCAAGATTTTTACAGCAGTCTGTACGATTCGGATATCAGCGACGAGGAGTACAGACACGCGGAGAACGTTTGGAGAACGTTCGACATCACCGATCTCGGCAATTATTCAGATTTGTATCTCAAGATGGACGTTCTCTTGTTGGCCGAAATTTTTGAAAATTTCAGAGCCAAGTGTCGAACGGCGTATCGTTTGGATTCGGCCCACTACTATACGACGCCCGGATTGAGTTGTAACGCCATGTTGAAGTATACGGGAATAAGGTTGGAGCTCTTGACGGATATCAACATACTCATGTTTGTCGAGCGCGGCATTCGCGGTGGAATTAGCCAGTGTTGAAACAGCTACGCTGCCGCGATCAATCCATACATGAGCGACGACGACTACGATCCACAGAAAGATGACAAATATTTGATGTATTTCGACGTATTACCTTTATGGCTGGAGTATGACCGAGCCACTTCCACTCGGTGATTTCGAATGGTGCGACATTGACGTCGCCGCCAACTTTGTGAAATTTATATTTGTAGAATAAAGATATAACGTAAATATTAAGCTGAACTTAAATTAAAGGACCAGCGTAAACATCGCATTTAAATGTCGGTAGAGCATAGATGAAAAGGCAAACAACTAAGAGCTCATGAACAAGATCGTGGCAATAGCAAATTAAATTGATTAAAATTAATAATTGTCAAATTTATTAGATATGTTTATGGTTTACGTGATCACGCTTGCAAAATTCGCAATACTTCGATACAATAAATGATTCTAGATTAAACGGTAATCGTAATTATTACACTTTCGTCAAAAGCCATCTCGGTTTCGCTAAAATCTTTCTATTTTCCGATTGTTCTTATTAGAAAAAGTGCGTCTTACATGGTTTTCGTTTATCATCGTGCAATAATCCGCCGTTCGCAGACCAATCCTCCAAATTTTAATGTAAAGTAGATGAGTTTCTCCTAATTTTCCCTTAAAATCTGCGGTGGACTCGTAGATTCAAGGTCACTGTCAGTAGTTGATAATTACGAGATATCTGCGTACGCGTGTGTATGCTTGAAGCAGCAGGTAGATCTCTTTATGAATCTTGTTTGAGGATAATCTTGAGCTACAGTTGACACACACACCACGTCCTTATCAAAGACAGCGAGTCTCAATTACTTCTGACACAGCGCTCGGCTGTCGTCGCTTTTAAAACCTTGCGAAGCGGATTAAGGAGCGCTCATAAGCAATTTTAGGAGGAAATTTGGTGCGCAAGATGGCCATCAATGGGCGAGAGACCGCTTAATACCGATCAAATGAGAAAGAAAATCTCATTGTTACATATACTCCGGAAATTTGTAGTTACGAGTAGCAGAGACAATGATGCTCCGGATCTTTGTGATAATCCAAGAACAAATTTGTAAAATTCAAAAGACGAACAGCATTCTCCATAACCTACCAATCAACCATGTACATGATTTAAATACTGATACTGGAAACGCTTAAGACATAGTAATTTTACAGTTATTCCATCTGTCAATCAATAATCCAGATCTGCTACAAGACCGCTGCTCGATGACTGATATGATCCAGGCTAAGATACATATTCAATCTGACATACCCGGAGTCAGAACACAAAGTTATAAAAAGCATAAAAATTTACTTTTATTTTTCATTTGATATAGCAATATCAAAAATACAATGATACTAGAAGAAAGGACAGAAACAGCATATGACAATCTGATAATTAATTATTTGACCGATATAGACGTAGATTCGTGCGATTATAGGTGCCCTTAACCATCTCAGAGTTAACCGGATCTACCAGAACAAAAGCGTTTTCCCTACCAACCTCCGAGACACGGTACGGACCTTCATAGAGGTGAAAAAATTTATGCGTAACTTTGTCGAGTGAGTTTGATAAATGCCTGATTCTCAGCATCACTAAGTCGTTTATTTTTATTTTTGCCTTCGAAATCTTTTGCCCCTTTAATCGATGTTTAAAGCATCGCTCTATATTTTCGCGTGCTAATGTTATCATTAACCGCTTATCAATAACAGGTTGAAACGAAAACCTAACAATCCTCATTATTTCATCTTGAACCGATTTACCAAAATGCAATTCTATGGGAGCATAACCAGTCGTAAAGTGTGTAGTTATGTTTAATAGATTTTCTATTAATGGCACATAACCAGCCCAAGATGTATGAATTTTTTCGCAGAAGTTCGGAATAAATGCCCTATTTCCCTCATCACGCGTTCCGTCGGATTAGACTGGAGGTGACGAACACTACTGAAAACGACCCTAATACCCAACTCCTCCAGTTTATCAATCCACCGACGCGAGGTAAACTGAGTGCCATTATCGCTCAAAATTCTTTTCGACTTGCCGCACTCCGGGATATAAACATTAATTATTTTATTGATCGAAACAACCGCAGTAGCTTTTTTCACTGGATAAAGTCTAACCAGTTTCGAAAAGGCATCAAGGACAACAAATATATACTCCACTCCCCCCGGGCTCGAGGGAGGGATCCATAAAAATCTACAGTGACAAGATCTGAAGGGGCTTCAGATGCCACGAGATTATATGGTCCCTCCATCGCAATCGAGAGATATTTTACCCTTTGACACAAGTCACAAGCCAAAAGATACTTTTTAACATCTTTGTGCATAAATCGCCAATAATAAAAGCGTTTTGCATACATCAATGTTTTAAATACTCCAGGATGTCCAAGTTTATTATGAATGTATTCAATAATTTGGTCTTTCAGTGATACCGGGATCATTGTTCTGTAATTTTGATTATTTCGATCATAATTAAATAAAATTTGTTAATACAAGCAAAAATCTTCATTAGTTTTATTATTTTTATTTTTATTTAAACTATCTATCATACTTTTACAAATTTTATCTTCCGACTGCAATTTATTTAAATTTTTTACTATTGTTTTTAATGTAGGATTATCATGATTCACAGTCATGATAACCATGGCAGAAATATTTTCATCAATAAGAGGCAATGAAAATTGATTTAACAATCCAATCATAATATTATTATCATCCTCAGAAAATTTACCATTAAGATTCCTACTTAGAAAATCCGCGACAATATTATCTGTGCCTTTGCAATATTTGACATCAAATGTATATTGCTGCAATAAAAGACTCCACCTAATTAACCGAGAATTGTGATATATTGTAGAGGCCAAAAATGTCAAACATTTGTGGTCAGTAATTATATCAAACCTGGTACCAATCAAATAATGTCTAAATTTAGTTACACAATAAATTATAGCAAAAAATTCAACCTCGGTAGTAGTATACCTCGTTTCTTCTGAAGATAAACAACGACTACTACAGAAACAATACAATGATTATCATTATTATCAATCTGATATAAGATCCCACCTATTCCAGCGAGACTACCGTCACACTGAAGTTTGAAAGGCACATTAGGTATTATACAGGGTGTCTCAGACCACCCGTCCACCCCCCAAAGTGTGCCGAAAAAGTTTTTTTTTCAAAAATTGATAACGCAATTATATATAAATCGAGTACGCTCTATCGATTGGACGTAAAATAAACTTCCGGTTCCAACCGGAAAAGGCCTATTCAGACCGGAAGTGCATGAAAATCCATTTTTTTTAAATGGACCATGCATACTTTTTTTTCAGATTCAGATTCTACGGTAAAAAATACGAAAATTTCATAAGAATTTTTTGAAAAAAGTTGATATTTGACCTTTAATTGACGTCTGAAGTCTGTAATCCACCAGTTCGTACTCAAGCTGCGAATATGCACGTTTTAACAATGGAATAGGATAATATGGCTCCTCTAAGAGGTTTTCGGGGTCGCTGAGTCCAAAGCCAAGGTGAGTTTGATCTTATCAGGTCATTTTGAGGTCAATTCAAGGTCATTTAGAGGTAAAACAAAAAAAAATATTAGATTTATCAAGAATGAAGTACTTTTAAAATTTTAGCCTTAATGTTACAAAAATATGAATCTCGTCGTTTTTTCATTTATTCTTGTTATTATTAATCTATGTATTTACATAGCGCACTTTTATGAAATTAGGGGAAATGAAATTCCAAAACAAATTAGTTTAGCGAGATAAAAATCTTTATTCTCAAAACATAATAGATTTCGTTGCAGTAGCAACATTTGTTTATAATAACATAATATAACGGGGTTTCTGCTCATCTTCGCCTGGACAGGAACAGTATATAATTTATAAGTCGCGGGAAATAAATTAGGTTGCTCTCCAGAGCAGCACGGTGCTCCTGCACCGGGTGTCCTGGGTCCAGCAGCTCAGTTGCCTCCTTTTCGGTCAGAAAGCTTGGCCCGCGGAGAGTGTCGTAGGCTACGCGTGAAGATGCGCGACGTCCAAAGAGAGAGATTCGCGCGTGTATAGTCGCATACACAATTGCAATTCAAGGAACAGGGAGTCGGCGGATAATAAGCACTCGAATATAATTAAAAGTAGAGGCGTATAAATTTTAATTAGCAACAAAGGAATACATAGTATCGGAACGCGTCGATATAAACAATATTAATCGCAACGCAACAAACTCGCAATAGTTTGACAGTGAAGCGAACGGAACTGCGCACGCGCTACGCGGTTAAGGTCGCGCAAGCACCCGCTCTGTTGTGAGTTGTGCACACTGGCGACAGCGAATCGGCGCGCACCGTTCGAACGTGGAAGCGACAAAAGAAAAGGCGAGCGTAAACGCGCGGTTTAGTTAACGCAAAAAGGGAGAGAGCGGTATAGAGAGAGAAGCCAGGTACTAGATCTGCTACTTACAGTATGGTCGCTTGTACGCCTACTCTAACCCGCAAACCGAGGGCACACAATAGCGGGCTCGCTTCTGCCGCGCACTCGCTTCCGCTGGTCGGCTGACTCGCAACAACGCCTCTCTTATTGTGTAGGCAGCGTACGTAGGCTGGATGTCCGCGGTAGGCCTCGGCTCGCCAGAAGGAAATTGAAGAATACTCCTGACGACTCGCGCGAGGGACGTTAACCCGTCGATCGTCGAAAACGGACTATCTCAATATTCGAAACTCTCTCTCTCTCTCCTCGCAAGGAAGCGTCTCTCCGCGAGGTCCGCGCCGCGAGTCGATATCGATTATCGTACGCAAGTCGCGTCGCTTACCAGTTCGCTGACGTCCGTAATGCTGTAATTATTCAAACAATATGGTAATTTATAATGATTATTAAATATATTAGTTACTGGCTTCTTGGGGAGAGAGAGACATAACGAATATACAAACGATTCGTTATATCCCCCTTCCCCAGACGCTGGTTGCCAGTGGGTACCAGATCGAAACCTAGTCTCTCTCTCTGCATGCATATGAGTTTATTTACCTCATAGGGAAAATTTAAGACGCGGGCCATCATATTGGGGCGGAATAAGCGCAACCACAAAAGGATAGGAAGGGTAAGGTAGTTAGAGTAACTCTCTCCTTTACAAAAATGGGCGTTTATTCGCAACAAATGTAGTATAAAGGTAAAACAAATAAATACATTTTTTTTTTCCATCGATTAGGGGCACAGCCCTCGTTTAGCGTTACGCGCGCCGCGTAACAATCAAGTACATGAAAGAGAAAAAAAAAAGATGTGGTAGCGAAACTCGCTTTTAGCGTGTACGCTATACGTAACGCTTATCTGCTGCCCTTATGGGCGCGCAGCTCATTCGCCGTATAGGCGTACTGCGCCTGCTGCTCCGACAACCACAGCGGGTGGAGCGAAAAGTTCGGGCAGTCCGTGGAGCGAGCAACGCCAGTCAGGCCGCACATGCGGCAGAACCTCACGCCTATGAGGTCGTCGCGTGGTCCATCCCACTTTCCGCAGGGTTCCGTGCGGAACGCGTTCTTGAGGGCCACGTGGTCGGGTGGCCGTTTAATGGAGTCCCGCGCAAGGCTCTGAGTCAGGCCTCCAGGCCTGGCCGGAGCCTGGGCGACGACCATTTCTGCGCACGGTCCCGCCTGGTCAGAGGTAGACTCCGTGTCCCAGGGTCTTCCGGCTTGGCAGATACGGAGCGCGTGGCGACGGGGATCCACCGCCAAGCGATCCAGCTGCCTCATCTGGGCACGGAGGTCGTCCACCTCCAGCAGCTTGGCCTCGACGGCCTCAGCGAGCGCTCGCTTCTCCTCCTCGGCTATGCGCTGCGCCAACCAGTCGGTACGGACGTCAGCGACGTACGCCTTCCAATCCAGCTCCTGCTGAATCTTCGCAGCGTATTCGCCAGCGACCCGCCTTGCCTCGGGGCCAACGACGCGGATGAAGTCCGCCGCCTCCGTAAAAACGGCGGTCTCCTCCAGATTGGCGGCGATACGGGCAGCACGGGCGCCTTTTACCCGCTGGAAGAGTTCCTTCCAGGTCTCTTCAAGGGCCCTTGGCCCATAGACGGGGTAGGGAGCGTCGTCGCTGGACTCGGTGTCGTCCTGGGCCGATGACGAAACGGCGTCCACGGCAACCTCCGAGCCTCCCTCAGCGCTCTGCTGCGCAGATTCCATCTGAAAAATCCCAAGGTAAAAGTGGTATCTCTTGGAGCTATCAAGATGACTCAGCAAGCAGAAGAAGATCAAGCATTAGAGAGCGATGGAGTAAAGCAGCAAAGCAGAAGTTGAAAAGGCAGTAGATCGAGTAAAAGCATAAGCAAAACAAAGCAAAGAAAAACAAAAATAAGGCGCAATTGGGTCGCTTAATTTCGGTTGGAACGGAGTCGTCTCGGTGACGGCGGATTCGTACGCAACGCGAGTCTCTTCTTGCCTTTCGGTCGGCCACGTTTTCTCCGCGGTTCGGAGTTCGTCTCGCAGTTTTCCGACCTATTCGGTTTAAACACGCTCTCGACGGGTACTGGAGAAAACAGATCGTTGAGATCAAACTCTTTTTCGAACTTAGGTTCCTCTTCTACTTCTTTGTCCGCGTCCGGACATTGATCCTCGTCGTGGCAAGGTCGTAAGTCGCAAACGGCAACTTTACCCACATCGTGGCCTTTTTCAGTACTCAATTGGTATGAGTTCATGCCTAGACGAGCAGTCACGACGAAAGGTCCTGCAAACTTCGGGCTCAGCTTAGCAGCTATTTTCATCGCTGCTGAAGAGAGTAGGCGGTTCTTAGCCCAGACTTTATCTCCAATGCAATACTCTACGTTTCTTCGTTTTAGGTTGTAATACTTCTGTTGACGATCTTGCGCAATCCGAGTGTTTTCCATGGCAACAGCGCGGAAATCATATAGCTTTTCCATCCTCGTGTGCCAGTGTTCTATTGCAGCAGCTTCAAGGTTACGAACTCGGTCCCTGTCCTCTTTCCTTTTCTCGGAGTTAGGAAGTTCGGAGTGCCGACCATAATTGAGGAAAGCTGGACTAGCGCGCGTCGCTTCATGTATTGCCGTATTGTAAGCGAAAGCGAATTCCGCAATATGAGCATCCCAGGTGGTGTGATTTTCTTGAATGAACGCACTAATCATAGTTTTGATAGTGCGATTCACTCTTTCGGTCGGGTTGCTCTTTGGTGAGTATGGCGCGCAGGTACTATGCGTTACGCCAAACGAATCCAAGAATTCGTCCACCAGTTTGTTTTTAAACGGCGTACCGTTGTCCGATAAGAACTTATCAGGCACCCTGAATCGCAAAAAGATTCGCTCCTTCAGCTCGCGGCGAATCGCTTTTCCATTAGCCTTGCGCAATGGAACGCACTCGATCCAGCGAGTGAAGAGATCAATAAAAATCAAGAGATGTTCGTGACCTTGTGCTGACCTTGGAAAAGGGCCCATAGTGTCACCTGCCACTATTTCCCATGGCCGAGAAACTATGTGTCTTCCCATTAAACCGGCGGGAGCGACTTGCTCTACCTTGGTTTGTTGACAGACAAGGCAATTACGAACGTAATGGGCTACGTCTCTATTCATGCCAGGCCAATAATATTTTAAGGCTACTCGCTTCAGCGTCTTATATCGCCCCAGATGTCCAGTTGTCAGACTATCGTGGCTTTCTACTAGCGCTTGGGCTCTGCGTTCTCTTGGAAGCACTAGTTTCCATGCGTCCTCATCCGCGCCCATCAGATCGTCAACAAGAGGATCTGGCTTGTAGATATACAGCTTGTCTCCGCTATATTTCCGATATGGGTGTTCAGTTGGGTTTTCTTGAATCTTTTCGACCCATTTCAAGTACCAAAGGTCCTTGATCGGAGATGGCGCTGAAAGCGATGCTAAGTTGGTGGCCGTAGTTTCGTTATCTTTCTCGTACATCCGTGACAAAGCATCTGGGACGACGTTGAACTTTCCTTTGCGGTGCACTATATCGAAACTGTACGATTGTAGAATCAACGACCAACGTCCAAGCTTGCCGTTAGGGTGCTTCAAATCACGTAGCCATTTTAAACTGTAGTGATCAGTTATCACTGTAAAATGGTAGCCCTCTATATAAGGCCTAAATTTCTCGATCGCCAAGATTACTGCGAGACACTCCCTCTCGGTTACAGAGAGTCTTCGCTCAGTAGCGCTGAGTGCCCGACTGGCGTAACAGAGTACTCTGTCCTCTTCTCCAATTCGTTGCAGGAGGACGCTGCCCAGTCCTGAATCGCTTGCGTCACATTCCACTATAAATGGAGCCGTGAAATCTGGCCGTGCCAAGACAGGGGCGGTGGCGATCATTCCTTTTATTCGCTCGAAGGCGTCTTGTTGCGCTTCACTCCACTCGTACTTGGCGTCTTTCCGGGTTAACAGGGTAAGCGGATCGGCTATGCTTGCAAAATCGGGCAAGAACTTCCGATACCACGACGCCATGCCCAGGAATCTGCGCAACTGCTTCAGATTCTTAGGCGGCGGATAATCCAGAATAGGACGAACCCTTTCAGGATCAGGACGAGTTCCGTCCTTGTTGACTAAAACGCCTAAGTAGCGAACTTCCGTCATACAAATGCGCGACTTCTTATAGTTGATGGTTAGGCCCGCCTTTTTGATCCGGTTGAGGATACACGAAAGCCATTTCAGATGATCAGCATAGGTCTCGGTGGCTATGATGAGATCATCTATGTAGGCGAAGGCATAGGGCTCCATCTCAGGCGGTATCAGCATGTCCGCCAGCATTTGGAAGGTAGCGGGTCCTCCCGCCACTCCATAGGGCATTCGCACGAACTCGAATAACCCTAGGCCAGGGACAGTAAATGCTGTAATCGGCGTGGATCGCTCCGTAAGAGGGATCTGGTGGAAGGCTCCTGAGCAGTCGAGTGCGCTAATGTACTTAGCATGCTGCAGTTTTCGCAGGATTACGTCCATAAAGGGAAGCGGATAAGCGCTAACCTTGGATACCGCGTTGACCTTCCTGAAGTCTACGCAAAAGCGATACGACCCATCTGGCTTTTTAACCATAACGACTGGGCTCGACCATTCGCTTTTCGAGCGCCGAATTATCTTCGCCTCAAGCATCTTATACACCTGCGCGTGCATCTCCATTTCGATGACATGCGAGACAGGGTAGTATTTCTGCTTAATTGGCCGGGCATATCCGATGTCGATGTCATGGGAGATCCACGACGTGCACCCAACATGGCCATTCTTCGACTCCGGCAGTATCTCTTCAATTATTCGGTCAATCCCTTTTCGTTGTTCTGGAGTAATCTCTGCAATACCAAGTGCGGACAGAGCGAGCGGACTATCAACGCTCAGAGACGACAGGGTGAGCGGCACTCGTTGGTCGCACCCCTTTACCCGTAAGGTATTCGTCTCGGGATCAAGACAAGCGGAAAACGTGCGAATGAAGTCTCCTCCTAGAGTACATTCAGGCTCAGCTTCGCTTAGTATAAGGGCATCTATCATATAAGACGCTCCTGCGACCGAAAAAGGTAACTGAACACTGCCGATGATGGGCACGTAATGTCCATCGATAGCGCGTGCTCCTGGGCCATCGTACAGTGTGACTGGACGATCCAGGGCTGCTGCTATTTGAAGGTCAATGGGGCTTAAGACAGTCCGAGATGCACCGCTGTCATAAAGTGCTCTAAACGTGAAATGGCCTACTTGTACTGGTAGCCACCACCGAGGGTACGTTTCAACTAAAGCGCACGTCGCAGTACTTTGGTCTGGCAGAAGCGTAATCGCTTGATCGTTCCGTGCCGGCGAACGGACGACTTTCGCTGATTGCTGTGCCTGACGGTCTCCTGAGTCGGCGTTCGTTGATGAGGCCCTCGCAATAGGGGGAGCGATAGGGACCCCGTCTACTCGCTCCTGTCCGCGTTTTTTGCGCGCTTATTCTTCGAGCATTCAGGGCAGGTAGCCTTGGTGTAGCCGGGCCAACTACACTCCCAGTAGAGTAACTTATCTGCATCTGGTCCAGGAGCCTTATCCTTATTTTTGTCTGAGCGTGGCGTAATAACTCTCGCTTGACTTCGAGACCTTTGGTCACTTCCTCGACCACCTTTAGCGCTCCATCGCCCTCTGTTCCTGCCTCCTCTGCCTCGAGTATCAGATCCTCTTCGTTGCGCCGTAGATGACGATAGTACGGCAGTTTTTGTCGAAGTTGGAGTAGTATCCACACTAGCGATAGGCAGGCTTTTGGGAGAAGACACTGTAAGCTCCTGGTATTTCTTCAGTAGGTAATTGTGGAGAGATTTCTCTAACTCAGCATCTGATAAACTCGAAGTTTCCGCCATTGAAGCGATATTCGCCTTTGACTTCGTCGTTGTCTTGGTCTTCGGCTTATATGCGGCCTCTGGGAGCAAGCTCTGCTCTGGAGATGGCGGCGGCTTCCAAAGTTCATCGAATTCCGCGATTTCCACCTCTTGTGCTCAATGGAGGAGCTGAGCTAGCGATGCGATGATGTGTTGCTGCTTCTTTAGCTCCTTCTTGAGTCTTGGAACCATGTTATCTATTGCCAAGTCCACTTGGTCAAGGATACTCCATGGTCGCTCAAAGCGGCTGAAAATCGTATGTAGAGCTGACAGGTAATGTCTCACGGGTTCATCAGGTCCTTGCGTCCTTAAATGCGCTTCCACCGACAGGTTTCGGCTGTACCGACGTGACTTGCTATAAGCGGTTAGCGCTGCATCTCGAAACTCTTGGTAGATATTCCATGTTGGTCTCAAGAGGCGGTACCAGTGGAGCGCTTGACCTCTGAAAAGCGTAGATATTGAATCCAGGATTTCATCCTCCGTGATACGGTCTAAACAGCAGTTTTCTTCTACACGCTCCAGGAATTCCTCGATGCTGGCACTCGAGTCGTTGGAGAACTGGATCTTCCAGTCTCTGACCGTTTTTCCCAGGTTTCTTGTTTGAATTCGTGTATTGTCGAAGCCGTTAGCGTTTGTTCTCCAATTTGGAAGTCCGTGACTAGTGGTCGCTTGCCGTGTTATATTTGTTGGTTGCGATCCCGTAGCATGCGAGAGCGAAAACGCTTCGTCTCTTAGGACCCCCCTTCCCCAGCTCGAAGCTGCGGGGGTAGAAGTCATTCCGCAAGGCCGAAGGTCTTGCGTACTTGTCGCATTAGCTGTTCCAGTAGGTATTGTATTCCTTAGTATGCTTGTTCTGTTGGTAGCTATTTGCGATCTTCTCGTTGATGAAAACAAAGCTGCATTCGGATTCAGTTTTGGCTTTTCAATTACTGTTAAATCGTACTCTGGATCTATAAGACTGTAGGTATCACGAAAATTCACATTTTTGTCCTGTCTTGTTGCTTTCCAGTTACTGATAGTTTCCGACATCGACTTTATCTGTTGTTGCTGAGACTCGATTTTGTGTTCGAGTCTAGCGTTCTCGTTTTGCATTCTTGATAAGTCGTTTTCCATGTTATCGACTTTTTCTTGAAGCGTAGTCGCAGCAATTATGGCTTTTTTCAGCTCTCTAGCCGTAGATTCTGGTATGTGCTGCGTTTTCCCTGTTGGTAGCAAACACCATACCATTTTCTCCGGCGTCTGTGATATTTCGCTTGTAAGTCTGTTCTCCCATGTCGATGTCCTCGGCCTTGTATTGACAAAACTTGTTGTTGTCATTGTCTGTGCCGTATGTGTGCTCCCCGCGATCGTATTGTTGATTAAAGTTTCCTTTGTTAAAATTTGTGTCGTGTTAGATGTTGGTGTTAACGACATGTCCTTGTGTATGTTGTCTTCCTCATCGTTGGTGTTATCCGTGTTGTCAAAATCTTCTTCCTTATCCCATTCCGCAATAATTTTAAGATCGTCGCATAAAGATTCTGGTATGACTTCTGATTGCATCAGCGTCACCCATAATTTATCGCGTCTTTCTTTCGCTTTTAGCGTTAAATTATCGATCGTTTCCATGAAGTCATCCGTTGAATAATCGCCTTGTAGTCGCCTGTAAAGTTTATTAGCGCGCTCATACATTGAACCGTTATTATCTATTTCAAGGTCATTTAAAATGTTATTTAACGTGTCGCTGGGTAAAGATTTTGTCCAATCTTTAATTTTGTTATCAATTTCATCTTTAAATATCGTTAAATCGCTAATGTTATCCATCTTTAATTTAATTTAGTTTGTTAATTATTTATACTTTATTTATTTATTATTAATTATTATTTCTTGTTATGACTCTTGATTTGGTTCTTGTATTTCTTCTTAGATAATTTTATATTATTTAATTTAGAATTTATTTGATTTATATGCGCGTTTTAAATAATTATGGGTTATGTTATAATCGCTATAAATTATGACGATATATAATATAAATCAGGATTGACATGCATACACAGTAGAATTCAAAATAATCGCTTATATTCGCAGTAACTATATACGTAATATATAGCGCAAACGCTTAAATTGAAAATGTTCGGACAATACGCATTAATATAAATATACGCTTGGGTAGCGATTTTCGCTTCGAACGCTTTTCTCGCCGAGTATGTCTGTACGACGTAAACACTCTGAATTCCTCAACACTATTTATATCGCAAGCAGCTTTTGTAACTAGCTTGGTCAATTTGTTGTGTTTGCGTTACCACACGTACGTCTCTCTAAATTTTCCGCGAAGGATATCACAGCAAAGTCACACGAAAATCGATGAACACGTTGGGCGCCAAAATATAACGGGGTTTCTGCTCAGCTTCGCCTGGACAGGAACAGTTGTATAATTTATAAGTCGCGGGAAATAAATTAGGTTGCTCTCCAGAGCAGCACGGTGCTCCTGCACCGGGTGTCCTGGGTCCAGCAGCTCAGTTGCCTCCTTTTCGGTCAGAAAGCTTGGCCCGCGGAGAGTGTCGTAGGCTACGCGTGAAGATGCGCGACGTCCAAAGAGAGAGATTCGCGCGTGTATAGTCGCATACACAATTGCAATTCAAGGAACAGGGAGTCGGCGGACAATAAGCACTCGAATATAATTAAAAGTAGAGGCGTATAAATTTTAATTAGCAACAAAGGAATACATAGTATCGGAACGCGTCGATATAAACAATTTTAATCGCAACGCAACAAACTCGCAATAGTTTGACAGTGAAGCGAACGGAACTGCGCACGCGCTACGCGGTTAAGGTCGCGCAAGCACCCGCTCTGTTGTGAGTTGGGCACACTGGCGACAGCGAATCGGCGCGCACCGTTCGAACGTGGAAGCGACAAAAGAAAAGGCGAGCGTAAACGCGCGGCTTAGTTAACGCAAAAAGGGAGAGAGCGGTATAGAGAGAGAAGCCAGGTACTAGATCTAGTACTTACAGTATGGTCGCTTGTACGCCTACTCTAACCCGCAAACCGAGGGCACACAATAGCGGGCTCGCTTCTGCCGCGCACTCGCTTCCGCTGGTCGGCTGACTCGCAACAACGCCTCTCTTATTGTGTAGGCAGCGTACGTAGGCTGGATGTCCGCGGTAGGCCTCGGCTCGCCAGAAGGAAATTGAAGAATACTCCTGACGACTCGCGCGAGGGACGTTAACCCGCCGATCGTCGAAAACGGACTATCTCAATATTCGAAACTCTCTCTCTCTCCTCGCAAGGAAGCGTCTCTCCGCGAGGTCCGCGCCGCGAGTCGATATCGATTATCGTACGCAAGTCGCGTCGCTTACCAGTTCGCTGACGTCCGTAATGCTGTAATTATTCAAACAATATGGTAATTTATAATGATTATTAAATATATTAGTTACTGGCTTCTTGGGGAGAGAGAGACATAACGAATATACAAACGATTCGTTATAATAAATAATGATAATTTGTTTTATTAGAACCTAACATAATGAAAATTTTTATAACATAATTAGATTTTATCTTCTATTGTTCTGTAAATAAAATTTTTTTACGAATAACGCTGAAATAATTGTGCGAAAATAGACGGTGAAGATTTGACAAAAACTTTAATGTTCAAAATGCGCTCCGCTTTGAAAAATACATGCTTCAACTTTTCTTTGGAAATTATCAACAGTCTTTTAATTTCTGCTGCCTGCAGCGACCGAATTGCATCCGTGATTCTGTCTATCATATTGGCTCTCGTTGTCGGACGTTCTTGGTAAACTATGTCCTTTACTCTTCCCCACAAATAGTAATCCAGGACAGTCAGATCTAGAGATCGAGGTGGATAATTGACAGGACAAAACCTTCCAATCCACCTATTGGGGTTGGGAACATAAGATTTAAACTATTTCGGCAGATATGTGCCATATGTGCAGGATATGCATCTTGCTGAAACCACATGTTACACCGTAACTGCAGCGGGAGGTTTTCCAAGAAAACAGGTAACTCATTTTCAATGAGATTCACGTATCTGAACCGATTTATATTCTCATTAAAAAAAATTGGACCTACTATTTGGTTATCAATAATTCCGCACCATACATTGACTTTCCAAACCCGCTGGTGATCTATAGTTCTCAACCAGTGGGGATTTTGTGGTGACCAATAACGACAATTCCACGTATTAACTTCTGCATCACTCTTGAAGATACATTCATCCGAAAATAGAACAGATCTGTGAAACTCATTTCTTTGGCGGATTGACCAGTTGTAAAACTCAAGTCGTTGGCGAATATCATTGTCGTCCAGATCCTGATCAGTTCTATTCGGTAAGGATGGAATTTTTCTGCATTAAGAATACGCTGAATTGTGTCTTTACTAATGCCAAAATCAAGTTCCCGGCGTCTTAAAGAATCTCGTGGTTCAATGATTGCAGATGCGATAATATCCGCTAAACGTTCATCCCGAACTCGCCGCCGAATAACCCTTCGTTTATTATGATGCGGTTGAACAATTCCCCCAATTCTAATTCTTCTAGACAGTCGACTAAAAACCTTTCGAGAATGAGGAAATCTGTCAGGGTAGTGTCGTCGCCACAATTGTTCAGCAGCGGAAAATGATCCTGCTTGAAAGTAAACTTGTAACATGTCGTGTGCTTCTTCATTAGAGTAAACCATATTTGTAACTTGTTTCTTTTAACTCTGTGTGGAAAAATGATGATACAATTAGTTTTAAAATCGATATTAAATGCGCGTTTAATTGAATCAACAAACATTTTTAGTCGAAACCTACCTTAGCAAATATTGATGAGCCTGTATGCCGCCCTACATGTCAAGAGAAAATGTACTAAATATGATAATAAATTACGCAGGTATTAAAAAATCAGCATACTTAATCGAATGTTATGTATTTCAAACTCTGCGATCGCGTTATACAAGATAGGTCTTAAAAAGCAGCTTTGAAAATTTTCGCCAACGACTTGAGTTTTGCAACTGGTCAATCCGCCAAAGAGATGAGTTTCACAGATCTGTTCTATTTTCGGATGAATGTACCTTCAAGAGTGATGCAGAAGTTAATACGTGGAATTGTTGTTATTGGTCACCACAAAATCCCCGGAAAACCTCCCGCTGCAGTTACGGCGTGACATGTGGTTTCAGCAAGATGCATGTCCTGCACATACGGCACATATCTGCCGAAATAGTTTGAATCGTATGTTCCCCAATAGATGGATTGGAAGGTTTGGTCCTGTCAATTATCCACCTCGATCCCCAGATCTGACTATCCTGGATTACTATTTGTAGGGAAGACTAAAGGACATAGTTTACCAAGAACGTCCGACAACGAGAGCCAATATGATTGGCAGAATCACGGATGCAATTCGGTCGCTGCAGGCAGCAGAAATTAGAAGAGCTGTTGATAATTTCCAAAGAAGAGTTCAAGCATGTATTTTTCAAGGCGGAGCGTATTTTGAACATTAAAGTTTTTGTCAAATCTTCACCGTCTATTTTCGCACAGTTATTTCAGCGTTATTCATAAAAAAATTTTATTTACAGAACAATAGAAGATAAAATCTAATTATGTTATAAAAATTTTCATTATGTTAGGTTCTAATAAAACAAATTATCATTATTTATGTTATTATAAACAAATGTTGCTACTGCAACGAAATCTATTATGTTTTGAGAATAAAGATTTTTATCTCGCTAAACTAATTTGTTTTGGAATTTCATTTCCCCTAATTTCATAAAAGTACGCTATGTAAATACATAGATTAATAATAACAAGAATAAATGAAAAAACGACAAGATTCATATTTTTGTAATATTAAGGCTAAAATTTTAAAAGTACTTCATTCTTGATAATTCTAATATTTTTTTTTGTTTTACCTCTAAATGACCTTGAATTGACCTCAAAATGACCTTATAAGATCAAACTCACCTTGGCTTCGGACTCAGCGACCCCGAAAACCTTTCAGAGGAGCCATATTATCCTATTGCATTGTTAAAACGTGCATACTCGCAGCTTGAGTACGAACTGGTGGATTACAGACTTCAGACGTCAATTAAAGGTCAAATATCAACTTTTTTCAAAAAATTCTTCTTATGAAATTTTCGTATTTTTTACCGTAGAATCTGAATCTGAAAAAAAAGTATGCATGGTCCATTTAAAAAAAATGGATTTTCATGCTTCATGGATTTTCGGTCTGAATAGGCCTTTTCCGGTTGGAACCGGAAGTTTATTTTACGTCCAATCGATAGAGCGTACTCGATTTATATATAATTGCGTTATCAATTTTTGAAAAAAAAAACTTTTTTGGCACACTTTGGGGGGTGGACGGGTGGTCTGAGACACCTTGTATGTTCGAGACACACAGAATTAATAAAATTTTGTTTTAACAGATTGAAATGTTTTGAATGTTCGGCAGTCCAAGTGCATACAGAATCTTTGCAAAACAAATCTCGAAAAGGGGTAGTGTAATTGTTGTGATTAATTGCAAATCGACGGTAATAATTACAATTTCCAAAAAATTGTTGCAAATGTTTTTGATTTCTCGGTTGTTCAAAATTCACAATTTCTTTAATACGCAATGGATTTGGCTCAATACCTCTATTTGAAAGTTTCTATCCAAGAAATAATGTTTCATTTACAAAAAATTCCGATTTTTTAATTTTTACAGTAAAATTAGCTTGAATCAACTTAAAGAATCTGTATATGTTCGGTAAAAGTTTCAGTGGCTATTATTGTATCATCAATATACGTATGTTATGCATTTCTTTGGAATATCATAAGAATTATTAAAAGCCTTTATTGATTTATTATTGATATCTAATGGCAACAAAAACTTAAAATCCCGAGGGAGAGGAGCTTGCAATGCGATACTAAAAGCTCTAATAAACGCGCTACCAGCTGTTTTTATTCCGTACGGTACGCGTATCTATTGAAGCATCCTTGATTCAAATCGAAACGCTGTAAGGGAATGCGATTCAGTTTCAAGTTCAACCTGCCAAAAGCTATTAGTTAAATCCATTTTTGAAAAAAATTTACAATTAAAGCACTGCTGCATTGTTTCTTCAATTATTGGAGGAGATTCATAATCATCCTCAATATATTGATTTAATTCGCGAGCATCCAAACAAATACGAGGAGAACCATCTGCCTTCTCGACTATTCTAATAGGATTACAATACGGACTCGTAGATGGTTCGATAATACCAGCATGAAGCATTTCCTGAATAACCTTACTAACTAATTCTCGATAAGTAAATGGTATGGGGTAATAGCGATTTATTTTCGGATTTTGTTTAATAAGTTTTAATTTGTGTTTATAACCAATCGCGTATCCAGTTTTATCTGAAAATAAGCATTTCGAGTTTTGCAATAATTTATTAATGACAAATTTTTCCCTATCATTCAGCATTACAGTTGAAAACGCGATACTCACGAAGTCGTTTTGAGAGAATTTTAGACTCATTTTTTTTAATACAATATACATTGAGATTTTCATTCTGAAGCCTCTCTTCATATTCATTATCTTTAATAATTTCATTAGATAAAAGTTCAATTATATTATCAACACCAATATTTGAATAACAATTATCGTTATCTTTTTTAACTTATCTAGGTTTGTATTTGTGTTTTCAACAATTTCAATGTCATCGCATTGTTTCTTCTTTTTCTGCGAGGCATTTAGAATTTTCTCATCACTTTTTCTATTCTTTCTTACATTTCGTGAGCGATTATTATAATTATATTCAATTTGATTATTCTTATTTTCTAGATTAGCATCAAAGTTTAAATTCTCATTACACATTATTAGTATATAAGTTACTTCATCTTTATTAGATAAAATAATTCTCTCTGAATTTCTTCGATCGAATAACACTGAATGATTCGGGATTTTATCTTCTCTAATCCTAAGTTCCGTGTTCCAATAATCAATCACTAATCCATTCTTTAAACAGAAATCATTTCCCAGAATTATTTCGGTTGTTAAAAAAGGTATTACTAAAAATGTATGGTTTATGTTAATACACTACCGTTCATAAAGATTTGCCATCCCCTTGCTGAAATCATCAAAACTTTAGAGTTTTATGGCTCAGTTTCTATAAGAGCTATCAAATGCGCCACTCAGAATTTAAAAAAAAAATTTTTTTTTTCACGTTTTTTAGAATTGAAATTTTTCTAGAAAAAAAACTGAAATTACATATATTTAATAAAATTAGTAAGTAACTAGTATTTATAACTGAATGGGCTTACAAACAATAATAACAAGATACATTTATTGAACCATAATTTATTACTTACTCAGAATAGATTAACATAATTTGGTTACAATTTTTCTACAAAATTTATTTATTACAACGTTTCAATAATAACATAACAATAATAATTTCATTTTTATAATACTAATAACGCTTGTAATTAATATATTATCACAATCTGAATATAAATTTCAGTTGTAAACAAAAACGAAACAATACTAATTATTTAAACGTTTTTTTCATCGAAATGTCCACCTTTGTTTGCTATAACTACTTTACAAATTCGAGGCATTCGTGCTACAAGTTTCTCTAAAGTTTCTGCACTTATTTTTTTCCACTCAATTTCTAACAAGGAAACCCCCCCAACCCGACCTCACCGATTTCAATAATCTTTTGATATGTTATAGTTCATCAAAAAATAAGACATACGTATTTTTTTTATCGGCGGAAAAACACTTTGAGGGGGTGAAAACAACCCTCAAAGTTCACCCCCAAAAATAGATTTTCCAATGTATCTCAGCATCTAATTGATATTTTACGACCAAACAAATTTCATATCACTTCTCATGTGAAAAGCAAACTAGCACATGCAATTCCGACCACAAGAGATGCAACCCTTATTTTTTTTATTTAAAATACTATCTATTTCATGGCTATTTTTATGAAAAAAATTAAAATAACCCGAAAAAAATTGGAAAAAATATTACCCTACATAAAATACAAAAATAAAGTTAATCTAGTCAAGCTTTTTTTCAAACTACCCCCTTAAAGTTGAAAAACCACCCCTAAAAAATTGTTTACAATACATTACAGGTGGTGTTGATAATTTAGTGTAAAATACGTTAAGCATCATTTATACTGTACAAACACAACTATCTCGTGCAGTTTCGACCACAAGGGTTGCAACCCCTAATTTCTGTCATCGAAATTTTTACCTTCTTTGTACCTATTTTTGAAGAAAAGTTCATAATGAGCTTAAAAAAATTAGAAAAAATATTACCATGGATAGAATAAGAAAAAAAAATTTACTTCTCATTTTTAAAACCACCCCTAATGTTGAAAAACCACCCCAAAAAAATTGTTTCCAATACATTACAGGTCCTGTTGATAATTTACTGTAAAATACGTTGCTCATCACTTATAATGCACAAACACATTTATCTCGTGCAGTTTCGACCACGAGGGTTGCAACCCCTAATTTATGTCATCGAAATTTTTACCTTCTCCATTCCTATTTTTGAAAAAAAGTTCATAATGAGCTTAAAAAATTGGAAAAATTATTATCGTGGATAGAATACGAAAAATATGTACCAATTCAAGATTATATCACCCAACAAGACCCAGAACTGGGACAACGTTTTTCCAAAGTATTTTGTTGCGCCGATTCCGAATCTGTCCGGAAAAATGATCCATCACCCAGTAGCAATTTCTAAAACTCCCCTTATATCCCAATGGTAATTTCCCGCACTAACCCGCACTATCAGAATGCTTACAACCCCCCCTAATAACCCCCTAAAAACCTCCAATGAAAATGCCGTTAGCCCCCCACTAATAGCCTGAAGACATAGCTGAGCCCCCTTGCAACCTTATGGCAATGCTTGCAACCCACCGAATAACATAATGGCAACGTTATCAACCCTGCTAACTACTGGGGTTATTAGGGGGTTATTAGGGGGAGGGTCTTATTGGGGGGGGGGGGGGGGGAGTTATTAGGAGGTTAATGGGGGGTTGTAAGCAATGCCATTGGGGGATATTAGGAGGGTTATTAGGGGGAGGTTTATTACCATCGCCATTCGGTGATTAGGAGGGTTGATAGCATTGCCATTGTTTTTGTTGGTTGAGTTTTTCTCCTTACTTGTGACTAAAATTGTAAACTGCCAAGTAATATATATTTAATTGATTTTTATATGCGTTACTATCATTCATTCAGTTACCAATTAAAAACAATCAAAAAAATTAGGACGGATTTATTGTTCATACTTCTTACAATAATGATATTCTTCATAGAAGTGCTCGAAACATAATGATTTTTTGCACCAACCGCAACGTATAATAGCCACATTTTTGCATCCTTCTATGTCACAATGTGTATTGCAGGAATCTCCAAAACTGTAAGCAACAGGATTGTCAACATTTTCTGGTTTTTTAGTGAGGTAACCACTCTTGAACCAGGAATATTTAAAAAGATTAGTATATCTTGGTGAAGATAATTGATTGTGGACTAACGACTGAAGTTTAATAATGTTGTTTCTTTTATGTAAATCCAAATCATAATTCATCAAAATTACGGTATCTGAAAATTGGCGGACAAAGTTCTTCCATATGCGAAATCCAAAAACATCAAGTGGCTGAATTTTTCCCGTTGTGCCAGTCGGTATTTTTTTAAAATTTATAATTTTATCACGTGGAGTTACAGTTTCTATGGCACTGTCACAATGACCGCTCCAGGAGTCAAGCAACAGCATCGTATTGGAACCTACATTAGGGAAATATACTTTTTGCAGCCATATTTTAAAGAGATCTAAAATCAAAAATCTTATTTGTAAAATCATTTATAATGACATTAATTGTAACTAGATGGGATTATGTATACCTGTAGTCAACTTTCCAGATTTAGATGCTTCTACGTAAACATTTTCGGGTCTAAATAAAGTGGTTTCAACAATGGGTCCAAACTCACCGCTAGATTCCTTCAAAACTAAAAAGAGTGGTGACAGTAATTCTCCTGCGGCTGATATGAGTGGCTGTATAGTATAACTGTGGGTTGTTGAAGAAACTGACTGTACTAATAAACACTGTACCTGCTTTTCTCCTTCAACCGCTAGCGTTCTTCCGGAGTGCATTTCCAGTTGGAATCCGCTCTGATCAGAATTAAACACATTATGAATTCCAATTATTCTTATGCCTGCTTTAACATCAGCAATAAAAGTATTTGCTTTAATCGTTAGTTCTGAATTACTTTCTAGTGTTTTCTTGGTTATAAACTTATTTATTTTCCGGGATACTATTCTATGAGCTTTCTTGAATTTACAAAGCCAGTTATCCGAAGCTTTGAATCTTACATCTTCTGATCCTATAATCTTTTGAGCTTGCAATGCCCATCGACGTATGTCACGATCATGAATGATTTAACCAGCGTCTACTGCTGCTTTAAAATTATCAAAAGTGTACTGACAAATTCTTGCAATTTTTTCTCTATAAGTACCACCATTGTTGACTGTATGAGCCCAACGTTTCAACTGACTCACAGATGAAACTTTCTTAAATTTTTGACGTACACTTTCAATACCTAAATTTTTTTTTTTGCCACTTCTCCAGTATTCTACGGCTCTTTGCTTATATTCAAAACTGACATCTTCATTGTCTTTGGTACAATGGTCGGTGGGTGCTTCGAAATCGTCAGGAAAATGGTGTTGAACTTCATCTTCTACTATTTTTGCAGCATGATCTTTGTAATCTTCTTGAAAATCTAATGTATCTTCAACGATCATATCTACTTCATTGAAATCATTCACGGAATCTATTAAAATGCTTTTAATTCTTTCCGACAATTGAATCTCTTTATAATTTGTCTCACTTTCAGGTATTTGTAGAGTTTGAAAGTAAGCTAATAATAAATTTAAAACGTTCAGAGCGTTAATTTTCATTTTTTAATCTGAAATAAAAAAAAATATATATATATATATCTTATATATCTTCTATTATATTAAATAGAAGACGCGAAATTCTCCGTGCGTCCGTCCATCCATTCGTCCCCTTTTTTTCCTTATTTTTCCTCTGTATAGGTCTCTCCTGATATCGCTGGGGAATAAGAAATAAACTGAATAACAAATAAACAAATTAGGATAAAAACAAATAAATAAACAAATTGATAAGTAAACAATAATGATAAACAAACTTATAGAAAACGGCCAGGTTGTCTTTAGACACATAACAATTCTACAATGTTTGATTCAACATAAATTTATTAGTTCAATTTTTTGTACATAATAGCATTTTATTTGAACATAACAAATAAAATGTTATTTATTACAATGAAGAATGTTATTGGACTGCTGAATTTCTAACACAGACATTAAATAAAATTTCTACACATCAAGTTTGTACATTTGTTATAATAATTACTACTTTCAATATCTAAAACACATAAAAATGTACAATCTTGATGTGAAGGACTTTTCATTTGTATTTAAAGTCTGTGTTGAAAATTAAGCGGTCCAGTAACATTTTATATTACGATAAATATTATTCTATTTATTATGTTCAAATAAAATACTATTTTGTTGAATAAATTGAACGATTAAATTTATGTTGAATCAAATAATGTACAACGGTTATGTGTATAAAGACAACCTGGCCTAGAAAACATTCATGAAAAAAATTAATTAATAAATTAAAAAGTAAACATATTAATTAATAAACAATAATAATAAACAAATCAATAAGTAAACAATAATTATAAACATCATTAATTAATAAATCCTCATAATCAGTGTAATTTCAATTTTTTTAATAATAAATATTAAAAAGCCGTAAAATTATTTGCATATAAAAAATAATTTTATAGTTATACTTACGTAGCAGGTACTACGAAATACGAATTAACGAAATAGTATCTTATTATTATTTGTACTTATAATCTTATATTCTTATTACTATTTATTATGCTGTTAGTTCAATAGTCGATACAATACGTTCAACAACAAGAAAGTTGTGTTGGCTACTGATGAAGAATTACTTACTCATATTTATCAATCATGAAAATAACAGACAATCGTAAGAGACGCTGATAGTAGGACGTAAATAAAATTCTGATAATACTATCACTCATATACCAAAACTTTTGCGTATCCGAGAAACTATACTTATCTTCTAGGTATACTTATAATATTATATTATTCTTGACTTTTTTTTTATATAATAAAAGTTATTTATTTTTTGATAGAATTAATAAACGATAGAACGTAAAAAATTTAAAAGAGAGCAACAAAATAGCTATGGAATCATAGCTTATTTGATTTAGAAGAGATTGCAACGATATGTCAGAAACTTTTTTTAGGATGGTTTTTCAACATTGAGGGTGGTTTTGAAAATATGTTTGAACAGGTAAATTTTTTATTCTTATTCTATCCACGGTAATATTTTTTCCAATTTTTTTAAGCTCATTATGAACTTTTTTTCAAAAATAGGATTGGAGAAGGTAAAAATTTCGATGACATAAATTAGGGGTTGCAACCCTCGTGGTCGAAACTGCACGAGATAAATGTGTTTGTACATTATAAGTGATGAACAACGTATTTTACAGTAAATTATCAACAGGACCTGTAATGTATTGGAAACAATTTTTTGGGGGTGGTTTTTCAACATTAGGGGTGGTTTTAAAAATGAGAAGTAAATTTTTTTTTCTTATTCTATCCATGGTAATATTTTTTCTAATTTTTTTAAGCTCATTATGAACTTTTCTTCAAAAATAGGTACAAAGAAGGTAAAAATTTCGATGACAGAAATTAGGAACTGCACGAGATAGTTGTGTTTGTATAGTATAAATGATGCTTAACGTATTTTACACTAAATTATCAACACCACCTGTAATGTATTGAAAACAATTTTTTAGGGGTGGTTTTTCAACTTTAAGGGGGTAGTTTGAAAAAAAGCTTGACTAGATTAACTTTATTTTTGTATTTTATGTAGGGTAATATTTTTTCCAATTTTTTTCGGGTTATTTTAATTTTTTTCATAAAAATAGCCATGAAATAGATAGTATTTTAAATAAAAAAAATAAGGGTTGCATCCCTTGTGGTCGGAATTGCATGTGCTAGTTTGCTTTTCACATGAGAAGTGATATGAAATTTGTTTGGTCGTAAAATATCAATTAGATGCTGAGATACATTGGAAAATCTAATTTTGGGGGTGAACTTTGAGGGTTGTTTTCACCCCCTCAAAGTGTTTTTCCGCCGATAAAAAAAATACGTATGTCTTATTTTTTGATGAACTATAACATATTAAAAGATTATTGAAATCGGTGAGGTCGGGTTGGGGGGGTTTCCTTGTAAGATATTCCAAAGATCCTTCTGGGAAGTAGGTTCTACCTTCCTTACATCTCTATCTAGATCATCCCACAACAGTTCGATAGGGTTAAGATCAGGAGAGTAGGGTGGCCATTCCATCACAACTAATTTTTTTTTCTTCTCCAATTGAGCAAGATAACTTTTACATAACTTTGAAGTATGCTTTGGGTCGTTATCTTGTTGGAACGTAAATTTGCGACCAATTATTCTTGTTCCGGAAGATACAACATTTTTTTCAAGAATTTTTTGTAACCTTCTTTTTTCAACTTGCCATCAATTTTAAGAAGGTCACCAACCTTAGAACCACCAAAATAACCCCATACCATTACTGAGCCGCACCATGTTTAACCGAAGCACACATATTTTTCTCTAAATGTTTTTGCTTATTTTTTCTCCGCACAAAACATCTGCGTTTACTACCAAAAACCTCGAATTTGCTCTCATCAGACCACAAAACTTTTTTCCAGTCATCAATGGTCCAAATTTTATGTTTTCTGGCCCAAGCTAATCGTTTCTTTTTATTAATCGGTTTTAGTAAAGGCTTTTTAATTGCTATTCGACCGTATAGTCCATCTTCATGAAGTCGTCTCTTTATCGTAGTAACACTAAGTTTAACATCATACGCTTTTTGAGTTTCAATAGCAGGTTCGGGTGCCGTGAGTCTTGGATTATGTGTACTTGTACTACAAATGTGTTTATCAGTAGCGCTCGTAGTTTTCTTAGGCCTTCCTGAAATTTTTTTGTTTTTGATATTTCCTTGAGTTATGAATTTTTTAATGTTATAATCAACTGTTCTTCTTGGAATATTCAAAATTTTGGAAATTTCATTATTACTTTTATTCACTTTATGCAAGGCTACTATCTCAGATCGCTCTTCAATGCTTAAGTTTCTTTTTTTCGTCATTTTTAATGAACAAAAAATACATGCATAATTTACTGACTAGATTGGAGACATTGATATTTCACCCATTAAAGCTGATAAGAGACTGAATTTCCATACGTATTCTCTGCTATATGTATACATTCATGAAAGTCAAGTAAATCAAACCACGTAAACACTCAGTGATTATCACAGTGATTATCGGTGAGCACAATACTGTAGAAAGTCATTAAAAATGAAAACAATGCAAATTCCTCTGTTACAAACGTCGAATACAATAAATGTATCTTGTTATCATTGTTTGTAAGCCCATTCAGTTATAAATACTAGTTACTTACTAATTTTATTAAATATTTGTAATTTCAGTTTTTTTCTAGAAAAATTTCAATTCTAAAAAACGTGAAAAAAAAATTTTTTTTTTTAAATTATGAGTAGCGCATTTGATAGCTCTTGCAAAATGCTACATTTTTTCTCCTGAGAGTTTTTTCTTTAGAGTTGAAAATAAAAAAAATACAGCCTATTTTTTGAAAATCTTTGTTGTTGTATAAAACACCATATAGCTCATAAAAAATAAAGGTAAAAAAATTTTCCGGATATGGATTTTGTAGCTTTTTGAAAGCTCTATCTAATGGCTTATACAGTTTTTCTATCGTAGAATCCGTTATATAAATAAATCGGGGTCGAAGTTAATGTGAAAAAATTAAAAAAAAAACAATTTGTTTATGACGTCACTAGTTGTACAAAAAACAAATAAAATCAATTATGTTTTACAACATTTGAAAGGTCTTGGCAAGATGAATTCAAATGAGACCTCGCAGGATTTTCAGGCTCTTATAGAAACTGAGCCATAAAACTCTAAAGATTTGATGATTTCAGCAAGGGGATGGCAAATCTTTATGGATGGTCGTGTATGATCTATTTTTAAATTCAATAATACTTGTTTTTTAATATTAGTCGCGCGCTTACCGATAGCTGTTGATACAACTATATTTGAAACCGGCAACTCCAGCAGGTGCATTTTATTTTTTAATTTATTATAAAAAACATCCAAGATAGCGGTGATTTGACTACCGCTATCTAGTAATGGCCAAATACTATAATCTAAAATATTAATTAAAATATGTGGAGATGAAGGTATTTTCTGTACTAAATTATTATTATTATTATGACCCTTATTATTTAATATTCCATGTGTTAGATCGTTTTATAAATCTTCATAATGACGCATTGCCGGGTCAATGTTCAATACGTCTGCTCCTAGTTTAAATTATTTTGTTGAGTATTTGTTGAATTTAATATATTGTTAGAATTATAGTTTTATATATTTGGCGGTGGACACGAAGTATCAGGCAGATTAAAGTTCTGATGACTATTCGATAAATTGTTTTGAAAGGGATTATAAGATTGTCTGTTTTGATATGTGTTACACGGAGCCCGATTATTCACGCGACCTCGTCGTCTGTTATTATTATTCATATTGCTGGCTTTTTCTCCCTTTATTTTGATTTGAATGTTGGTATTGTTTTTGTTTTTTATGTACAACGAATCGAGATTTGACAAAGTAGAAGTTAGGGCATTTGAATCGTTACAATCCGCTACAGCCAACGCTTGTCTTACCTTGAAAGGCAATTGTAGAATTATATTGTGATTCTTTTCAAAATTTGACATTGCCGGCTCAATAAAGCTAGCTTGTTTCAATTGTGAAAAATAATAAGATTGCAAGTTTCCATCCTTTTCCTTACTAAAATATCTGGTTAACTATTTATTCTTTATTTTTACCTGAATTTTTACCAATTTCTAGCATTGTTTTTTAAAATTATACTAATAATACTAATTTTTCGACTTTCATTAATTTGTTTAAAACGGAAATAACGCTCCAGTTCATTTAAAAATTCTAAAGGATTTTTCGTATCTTCATCGTGAAATTCTGGCACTTTAATATTAATTTGGTTAACATTTAAATCACCTAGAACCGCAAGAAGATCTGCAGCAAAATTCGTATGTTGTTGATTCTGTTGAAATTGAGGCTCATGATAATTGCAATTTGCTCTAGCCTCTTGGAGTTCAAATTCAAGTCGCTGTATCCTTGCCTGAAGTTCGTTTGTCAAATGTAAACTTGTAAAAATACACTTTCTTTATATTTTTTTCAAATCAAAAAATGTTTGTGTGTGTGTGTGTGTGTGGGTGTTTATTTATTAATTCTTCAATCTACATAGTTTTCTTTTTTTTCTCTACAATTCGGTTCTATCTATCCCACTATTGTGAGAATCATCAAATCCTAACCACTTTACGAAAACTTGATTACCACGCCTCTTAATAACCTTTTCCACTACATAGATGTCGGGATATTTGGCTTTCTGAAGTTACTATTCCTAGCCACCTAGGATAGGCATATTTTGATAATCTTCCAAATGATAAGTAGTTGGATTTGTTGATGCCACGCGCACAATTGTAAATATTTCCGTTGACCAATTTAGTGTATATCCCTTTTCAAATATTTGCTTCGCTTTGCTCACTCTGACTTTGTCGCCAACTTTGAACTTTGGCTTTCTTCTTTCTCTTCTTCCAATGTATTGTATAAATATTTTTAATAGTTGAGCTTGATTCGCCACTGTGACTTGGATAGGTTTTATACCAATAGTTTTGTGTTTGCGATTATTGTAAGCAGCTATGAGCTCCGGCAGTACGTCGAATCATTTGTAGTTCCCACGGAGACTAAACTTTTTCCACATAGCGTTCTTCAACGTGCGATTAAATCGTTCGCATATTGAAGCTTTGAGCGAACTATTGGTAGAATACAGATTGATATTATATTTTTTCACGAGAGCTTGAAAATCTGCATTGTAGAATTCCTTCCCTCTATCCGTATGAAGATTCTTTGGCCGTCTACCTTTCGCTAAAATAGATTTCATGGCCGCTGTCGCGACTGGTTTTCCTTTTCACTGGCACAGTCCACGCATGCTTGGAAAAATTATCATTTATCGTGAGAAGTCAATTGTAGCCGCGATTTTGTCTAGAATAGGCCTGCATATCGACGAGATCGATTCGCCACGTCTCATCGATACCTCGAACGTCGTACTTTCGTCTCGGATAATTACGTCTCGTTGGTTTGTGCAACTCCTCCACCACCACTTCCATCTTATCGACTGTTTTCTAAATTTTAAAACACTTGACTTTATTCGTGGTAATTCCTCCTTTGATAATTGCATCCAAATCCTCAAGATCACTCCTTAATCGTGCGATCACGTCTCTCGTAGATTTGAGTGCCATCTGAACGATGTTTTCTGCAGTTTCCCAATTTATAGCGTCTTTAGCCTGCCGCGAAGGAGCAAGATTTTCCAATCTTTTATTCTCTAGATCGTAATGGTACCCGCTCGTGAGCTTGAACCTAATACCGGGCGGACCGCGAAGACCGTGGACTCCTTGCTCTTTATATTTACGTCTGAATATGTCGACGTTCATTTTGATAATGCTCGAACGATAGGTGTGCTCTTAGTGTATATATCTCCACCCTCGCGTAATTCTTCGATTATCGAATGAATTTCGTTGATGTGATTATTGTTACCAGCTAATTGCTCAGCCACTAACAATCGAAGACGATCAACCAGCTCATTCGGATCATCCCAGTATACGTAATCCATAGAAGTATTGTTTCGCGCAACCTTGTAGATAGGCAACGACGTACCAGTCGTCTGTAGCAGCCCCTCGCCTCTTTTTGTATTTTTTTAGTCAAACCAAATAACGGATCAATTATGTTATTGAATTTATTACTATTGTGCGCTCGTATAGCCTCGTTTGGATTATTTTTCTTCCTATGAATATTAGATATCTCCAAGATTTCTTTGTAACTCTTGAGATCATTGGAAGTGATTAAACTTTGATCAGGTTGCTTTGCAACCAGTAACTCCATTAAACCCTGTGTTTTTGGATACTTGAAACCATCGACGTCTACGTTATTTTTGTCAAAAACCACCGTAGATTAACCAAGCGTGTATGATCCATTTCGTTCTTTACGTACTCCATAAATCAAGTCCACAAAATTCGAATCACTTTTATCCATTCGTGTACTTGTCGCCAGCTAAATGTTCATCCTCGCTCGGCTCGTCGGATAAACTGTTATAAAACTGTGTAGTATTATCGCGTATCGTATTATAAAACTGTGTAGTATTATTAGTGACAGTAGTATCGCTATCTCCGCCACTAGACTAACCGGTTTCATACTTGTCGACATTATCAGCCGAATTAATTTCGTATTTTAATTTTTTTTTGTTTAGAAATTTCGGCTTTTTAATAACTGTAACGGGAGTTTCGGGGGGAAGATTTTTTTTCCTTCTCACTTATTAAATTTCTGATTGGATCCACTTCGCTTATTATGACTTTAAGAGGATCGACTATTGGTTTGAATGTCTTATTCAAGACTTCGTCGGTATACTCTCGACTATGCTTCAATAAACTATATCTCTGTCTTTGTCGATCACTAAAAACCCATATTTATCATCCAACCAGCATTTTGCACAAAGTTCTTTAAATTGATTGTAAGTCATATCTAAATTCACATGACCGTCGTATATATGTTTCATATTTGCTTCGTCTTGTTGAAAAATTGCTAATAAATTGATGTTATCTCTCACGAGATGCTTAGGAATACGCGCGTACATTTGCGAGAGATAGAAACAGTTGAAGCTCCTATGTCTGCCCATACAAAAGAAAGCGCGTACGTTGTCCTGTTTCTCACAGGCGATGTCGTCGAATATCATAAATGAATTAGGCAATGCATGCTCGGGATCGATCACGGATTCGTGCTCCTTGAATGGAAAATACGTCACTCCGTCGATCGGCTTTAACATCTCTTCCAATAATTTATACTTTGGCTGATCGAACGATTTCGAGTACACGTAAACATTTTCGAATCTAACGCCATTGGGGTGAGTGATAAGCGCCAAAAGACTGTTGGTCTTGCCACAGTTGGACGGACCACAAAAAATAGCTCTGATGCTATTCGGCAGTAAATCTCCGTGATGCTTTGGTTGCTTATCCTCCCGCACGATGACGTCAAAATTTTCTACGGGAAGTTTCACAGTTTGTTTCTTGAAATTCATACTCACGAGACAGAGTTCGAACGATAACTGACCACATGGCTATATATATACCTGTGTTTATAGTTTCAAACGTTAGTCGTGTTTTGGACATGATCCAGTGATGATCATATGCAAACGTCAAAGAGTAAAGAAAGGACGAGGATTCGTCATTGATATCATTAATAAACTTCCATTTGAACTCCATATTCCAGGCTATCAATATTGCGGACTAGGAACTAAGTTACAGACACGTTTAGCTTGCGGCGATCCAGGAATCAATCCTCTCGACGCTGCTTGCAAGCAACACGATATAGCGTACTCGAAAAATCGAGAAAATATCCAGGCTAGAAATATCGCAGACAAAATTTTAGCTGAAAAAGCGATCAAAAGAGTCTTCGCTAAGAATTCTAGTTTTGGTGAGAAAGCAGCTGCTTACGCTATATCTAACGCCATGAAATTAAAATCAAAGTTTGGTATGAGTCTCGCGAAGAGAAGAAAAAAAATCAAGACGAAAGGATGCAAGAAAACGAAAAACTTAGTTAATTTGAAAAGCGTGATCAAAGCGGCCACATTCAAATGGTCCAAGGGTAAATGTGCGCGCAATGTCATCGGTTCTGCTTTGAAAGAAGCTCGTACAACCGTTAAAAAAGCTGGTGGAAAAGCAAACATCAACGTTCCACGAATTCTGCCAATATCAACTAAGATGGATGGAGCTTTGCCCTTCCTCATACCACTTTTTGCAGGCTTGAGTGCAACTGGCACTCTAGCTGGTGGTGCCGCGGGAATCGTAAAAGCCGTGAACGATGCAAAGTCTGCAAAACAGCAATTGGAAGAGAACAAGAGACACAACAAAACGATGGAGGCCATTACTCTGGGAAAAGGCTTGTATCTCAAACCTTATATAAAAGGCTGTGGACTTTATCTCAAACCTTATAAAAAAGGCTATGGACTTTATGTCAAACCTTATCTGGGATCAGGTTTGAAAAAAAAAGTTCAAAATAAATCTACTGGATAGAGCCCTCACAAACACCGACTTGATAAAGCATGCAAAAATTTTGAATACACCATATCTTCGCGGAGTCTTCATGAGAAATGACTTACCAAGTTCTGGACCATATTATCACGAATCAGCTATAGTCAATCTTGATGGCGTCGAAGGAACAGGAACGCACTGGGTGGCTTATCGCAAAATCGGAAAAAACGTCACATATTTCGATAGCTTTGGTAATCTTAGGCCACCTATTGATTTAATGATGTATCTTGGCGATATCGAGATAAAATATAATACGAAAAGATATCAAGATTTCAATTCTCACGTATGCGATCATCTTTGCTTACAGTTTTTGTATGAGGGTATAAAAGTAAAGGCAATGTGAAAATATCGGTAGTCATGTTCGGACAGTCATGGAGGATTCGTTAACTCTGACGCTCTCAAGTAATTCTTCACTGTTGGAAGAGCACTATTTCCCACCAATCGAACTATCACAGCATAAACGTTACAAGTTGGGCTTAGTCGAGTTCCTAACGTTCAACTCGATACCTAATACGACGTACATAATAATAAATTTTACGTCGCAAATCAAATTATCGACATACCTGTCGGGACCTACGAGATCGACGACATTGTTAAAATTCTTCGCAAAGCTGTGCAGCCTCTCCGTACTGATAATAATAATAATAGTATAATAGTACAATCAAGTATTTCAAACCTATCGATTTTCGTCCGCAGAATTCTATCGGACGATTGTTGGGTTTTTCACAACGTACATTAGAGGCAAACGTTTCTCACAACTCTGATCTGCCCGTCAGCATTCTCAGAGTGAACGCTGTGAGAGTCGAGTGTAACATAACCGCTGGAGCTTACTTGAACGGAAACACCGTTCACGATATTTACGAATTTTTTCCAGCAGTACCGCCTGGATATAAAATTATTGAAATTCCCTCTCACGTGATTTATCTTCCAATTACGAAAAAGTCTATAGATTATTTACAATTACGCATCGTCGATCAAGACGGAAATTTAATTAATTTTCGCGGTGAAGTCATAACCATCAGATTACACCTCAAAAGCGTATAATGGAAATTGTTTACGATTCAAAGAGTGGTAGGGGCTATATAAGCATTGAAAAATGCAAACCCACCATCAGTCGTCGACTGCAATTGAAAACGTCAACACGACGAACTCCAGTCATCAATCGTCATCGGAAAGCGAAAGCTTTAACACGTGAAAGCATAAAGTTTCTAAAAAGTCTTGGGTTAAGAGTACTTCCGGGTGGAAAACAAATTGCCTAATTTTTTTTTTGCTGCTGCTTTCAACGAAACAATGGAGAACATTCTAGAAATACAGTCACCTGTCATCTTCGATGAATCTTTGGCTCATTACGAGATCCACGCTCATCAACCTTACACCAATTCATCGTTCAAAAATAGTGACGAGATTTGTATATCAATTCAACATCAAGACTTGTACCTTTTACCATCTCACAGCTCGTTACATATTTGTGGACGATTACGTAGCAACAGTAACACTTTGTTAACGAATACTGATTTTATTAATAATACCATTTATCACATGTTTGAAAAAATTAGGTATGAGCTGAATGCTATAGAAATAGATAAATGTAAAAACGTTGGTCTCACAACCGTTATGATGAACTGGTTATCTCTCACTCCAAGTCAAACCTTGATTGCCGAAAATGCCAGATGGATAAATACCTTATAACAAGAGGACCGTAAATAACTAATGCGAATGGCGACTTTGACATTTTGATTCCTCTGAGCTTCATACTTCGATTCGCTGAGGACTATCGCAAAGTGCTAGTGAATATGAAACATGAATTAATTCTCATAAGATCGAGTACCGATTTAAATGCAGTTTATCAAACGAAGAAGACCGTGGCCGACGTTGAAGCTTACGAAGAATTCAAGATTAATGTAACACGTCTCGAATGGCTTATGCCATATGTGATTGCATCGAATGCAAAGAAAATACGTCTACTCGACTTTCTAAAAAGCGAACGAAGTATTTCAATGAGTTTTTGTAGTTGGGAACTGTACGAATATCCAGCGCTGCCTGCAAACACAAATCACGTCTTGACACTTAAAACGACAAATCAGTTGGAGAAGCCAGGCTACGTCATCTTAGCCTTCCAAACCAATCGAAGAAATGAACCAAACTCTAACGCTAGTATATTTGATCCCAACATTGATTTCAATAAAACCAATACGCAATATTGTACAATATGTATGCCAATTTTCAAAACGTATACTACGGTAAGGATACCGAATCGAAGCTCAAAAAACTCGAATATAAAAATTACATGCCACTCGTAGTGATTGACTGTTCGAAACAAAATGAATCATTAAAGACTGCTCCAGTAGATGTGCGCTTTGAGTTCGAAACCAGAGAAAATATTCCCGAAGGAACTACAGCGTATTGTCTTATTCTACACGATCGCATCGTTCAGTATAATCCGATAAATGCTGATGTGAAGAAACTTATTTAGGAGAGGGGGGAAGGGTATTAAAGAATTGACTCTTTCCTTAAGCAGCTCAGTAGTAGCTTTCTATCGCAATGGAGTACGTAGTGGATATGCAAGGCTTCATGATGCCTGGCAAAACTTATGCTGTGAAAGAGTTAGCGATACTTCCACTTATCTACAACGAAGAACCGCTCATACGCTTGTTCAAACCTCCCTTTCCATGGCGAAAACTAACAAAGAAATATAAGCGAGAAAATCTCTGGTTAGAACTCTACTATCATAGATTAACATGGAACTCTGGCGATTATAAATACGAAGAGCATAAATTCATCATCACAGATACACTCAAAGATGCCACCAAAATTTTCGTTTCCGTAGATTTGAAAAAAGAGTGGTTAGAACGATGTGGCCTCAAAGTTTTCGATTTGAATGATTAGGGCTATTCACCTTTCGAAAGATTAAAATCAGTTACCGTATGTCCTAATCATAACGGCAAATACGTAACGACATGTGCACATCAAAACGTTAAATTCATGAAAAAGTTTTACATCGATGGCTGTTGTATGGATTGGGAAGAGAGCGATGAAGTCGTTGAAGGATTTCTATAGTGATTTTGTTTTTTTTAAGTAAGTACTTTGTAGAATAACATGTATTTTTTAAGAACATGTAGAATAAAATATATTTTTTATCAATAAAAAATTTTTGTTTCAATTGATACAAAAAAAAATATTCTTTTATTTTTTTTATTAAACCATACAAAAAAAAAGCTAAATTCTTCGCTGACTCTGACGATGACAGCAGCAGCAGCAGTTCATCTTTTTATAATAAATTTTGTATTTTTTATCAACAAAAAAAATTTATACAACATAGAATTTAGATGAAAAAAAATGTTTATTTATTAGTTGAGGTGGTGTACAATGATGACATGTATACATATGATTATTAGTTCTTCTTTTCGTTATTGAACTGCTGATAGCCTTTTTGTTCAGGAAAATTTTTAGTATTGCTCGAAAATTTGGAAATACTTTGTTTCCAAGTCAATGATTCTTTGGTCTTCTTTTTGTCCGGGTCTTCCTGTGGAAGACGAGAGTACTTTACTTTAGAGTAGCGATCCATTTTATTGTAATGCCGGTTGACGAATGATTCGATAATTCTTAGACTGTGCTATTTATAGTAGCTTACAATCACGAAGGCTACAAATAAAAGAAAGTAAGCAGAATTTTCAGTTGCATTTTTTTCATTTTTGTCTTCACAGGTACTTGCATGTTTTTTCTGTTAAACCATCTTCGGTAGAGGAGACACGCACGCACACACACACATCACACGCGCGCGCGCGCGCACATTGAATAGCAAAAGAAATTATTCATGATATACCAATTATAATAAATTATTTATGTATAATATTTATTAAATTTATTATCATTTGTATGTATTAGCGCTTGGGCCCTCCCCAGCAGCCGTTCCCCACATATCAATCGTGTAGCTAGTATACGCAATACGGTATTGCCCGTAGTACCAGTGGCAGTAGCTCTAGCGGTAGAACATCGGCCTGCCGATCCGGAGGACGCGTTCGATCCCCCGATCCGTCCGTCCATTTTTTTTCCGATAAATCTAAAAGTTTAACACACACACACACAATAAAAAATCAAAATGCATAACACATAACGCGCTCGCATCGAGAATACATCAGATCACGAGGAGAGAAGGAGGAGGAGGGGGAAGTGCAGAGAACGCACGTTGCGTCAGAGAACATCACCACACAGTATATAGGAATTAGATTAGTAGGCTGGTAGGGGGAAATGCAGAGAACGTGCACGGGCGTCAGAGTACATCAACATAGTATAGGAGAGGGGAGGGTGGAGTGCGTAGAACGCTCGGGCATCACAGTAGAGCAGGGGGAGGCGGAAGAACGCACGCCATTAGATCAACTCAGTAGGGAGGGGAGAGTGGGTAGAACGCATCGGTATAAGTTAGTGGGGGGGGGGGGTGAGTCGACAATGTATGGGCGGCTCAGTAAGGGGGGGGGGTGCGGTGACAGTGCTGAGTTGAACATGCACACACCTCAACTCACACACTTCAACTCAGTGAGCTGATACCCCTCTGAGTTAAGGCCCCTCTGGTTTACCTACTATAGTCATGGGAATTGTCTACCAATCGAAGCTTTATCTCCTACAAGCAATTCTATTAAGCTACATATCCTTCGATCATTTTACATAGTACATCTGCAAGCCAACTGTTTTTAGACTAACATTAACGGATTAGATCCGCTATTAATTGGATGGGTTTAGGATAATAACTTGCTCTTATCAGAAAAAATTCACGTACTCACACCCCCTTCTAGCATTCTAGTTCCTCTGTGTTCTGGAAAAGTATTCTCAAGCAAAACTTGTATTTGTGTAGCTAATGGATTAACTTCTATTACATTTTGCGAGTGCCAAAAAGAACATATGTGTAGAAATGTACATAATCCTTGTAAATAGTGTGAATAGTTATTATGAATTAGTTTAATAAATAACCAAAAAAAAATGATGTGGCTCTTTTTTTTTATGTAAACAATATTTATATTTACAAATATTTGAAATAATTATACACTTTTCAAGCGAATACTTGAAAAGTATAATTATTGATATATAATTATAATTGAAAAATATAATTTATGATGCGCACAAGAAATTTACTGTCATATCATATCATACGAGTCATATCATACAAGTGAAATAGTAGCAAAAATCAATGCAGGAAATGCAATCAAACTAATAAACAGCTCATTCATTATATGCCAGGAGCATCCAAATTTTGCACTAACATCAAACTTGCCATATGGGGACCTAAGTGAACAAGCTAGTGCTTTTATAACACAATTCAAATTTGTAAGCAGAGAGGAAATAAAACAAGAAATACTAAATGAGCTCGTGCATGAGAAACAAATAATGAATGAAAACGATGAACATATGGATTTAACACAAGTAAGTGAATTAGATGAAATACAACAACTAAAAGCTGAAAATAACTTATTGAAAGAACTCTACAAAGAAACAAAGGAAAAAAATGAATTACTAAATGAATTACTCATCAAAGAAAAGCAAAATAGGAATGAGTTATTAGCAAAAGAAAAGAAAAATAAACCAAATAACATATTTAAAAATTCATATGCAGAAACATTGAGTTTACCAAAGCCTAAGCCAAAAAAGGTACCAAGACTTATTATCAAACGAACTAATAAAAATGATACCACTAATTTAGAAAATACCGTAGCTCATTATCTTATCAAAGATAAAACAATACAAAAAAAAAATTAAAACAGTAAATAACGATACTGTCAAAATTAACTGCATGAATGAAGAGAGTATTAACACTATAGAAAAAACATTACACAAAAAAATACACACTTTTGCTAAAATTGAAAAAGAGCAAATTAGGAAATCAACAGTTAAAGTTACTGGCATCAGCAAATCTTTCACACAAAATATGCGAGACATTGAGTCAGATATAAACCAAAGAAATTTCCACAATTATGATGACAAAGGTAAAGTAATACACACATACACAAATGATAAATTGCAAACTATGACAGTTATAATGGAGGTATCAGCTAATTTGTACAAACACATTAGAGAGAATAAAAGCAGACTTTTTGTTGGTTGCCAAAACTGCAAAGTCTATGACATTATAAATACAAGCCCTTGTTATAACTGTGCTAGGTTTGGACATAGTGGGAGCAGATGTAAAAATGAAGCCACGTGTTACAAATGCGGCGGTAATCACACTGGTAGTCAATGCAACAATAAAACACAAACATGTCCTAATTGCACATACCACAATACTAAATACAAAACTAAATTTGATACTAAACACAGTGCAATTGACAGCCAATCCTGTGAAATTTTAAAAGCAAAAATAAACAAATACATTGAAATGACAGACTACCCGATAATGCCAACGCACCAACGCTACTTCGGAAAAATAGAACACCCGGCTGCAGAAAAACCAACAATTAACGCGCGTCCTGCTCTATCAAGCGGCGCATCATTAGCGTCATTAGCCTCCATATCCTCGCTCAACTTACATGGTAACAATAATACGAAATACAAATAAAAATGCATCCCATCGATGAAAATATTAGCAACGAAATTATTATTAATAACACTGATGAATTAAATGAGCACATAATAACAGAAAAGGAAATTATTATCTGTGTTAATATCAGAAGTTTGAATGCCAATTACACCAAACTTCTAACATTTATAAACAACCTACAAAAAAAACCAAGTGTTATAATATGTACTGAAACATGGAATTTACAACATTTCCTAGTCTTCAATATTGAAGGATACAGTATGTACTATAACAACAGTAGTATTAATAAGGCTGATGGCGTGGTGACCTATATCAGAGACGACATAATTGAATCAACAGAAATAATTCAAATACAAAATTTAAAAATTTTACAAACTACAATACAGTTAGAAAATGAAAAAACTATACTGTTAGCAGCTATATACAGATCACATGACCTACACAAACCACAATTCATACAATCGATCAAAACATACATAACTCAACACATAAAGAAAAAAAATTCAATACTAATAGGCGATTTCAACTGCGACATTTTAAGCCAAGATCCTTGGGATCAAGAATTCTTGCAAATGTTAATGGAAAAAGGACACCATCCAGGATTTAATACGATTACCAGACCTTCGCTGGACAACAACAACAGTGGAACATGCATAGATAATTTTTTTATAAAAATGGAAAATAACGCATACAAAACTTTCAACGTCAACACCCCGTTCAATGCCCATTATCCACTAATAATGGCGTTGCAGAACCAAACAAAAAGCATAAATCACTCACATAATAAAAAACAAATTAATTACCGAAAACTTCAACATATAGCTCAAACTATAAACTGGAATGAAAATAGTGAAACTAATGATACAAATCAATCTATCAATAACTTAATCATGAAAATACAATATTGCCTTAAACAGGCAGAAAAGAAAAATGTCACAAACAAAACTATTAATAGCTTGAAGCCAAGAAAAAAATGGATCACCAAAGGCATAATAAACTCATGTAAAACTAAAGAAAACCTAAATATTGAATGGAAAAATAATCCTCACGATACAACAACAAAAAATAACTATAAAAATTTTATCAAAATTTTAGATAAGATAATTACAATAGCAAAAGAAAATTACGATAAAAAAATCATAGAAATGGTGCAACATGATCCTAAAAAATTATGGTCAGTTGTCAACAACAAACTAGGGAGAAATACTCAGAATAACAAAACTATTGATTACATCACGGACAAAAATAATAGAATCACCAATCCAGAAGAAATTGCAAACAAAATGAACACATTTTTTTGTGAAATCGGAACGGAACTTAGCAATAATATAATACAACCGCAAAATGCAACGCTCAACCTCCCAAAAATAAACCCGAAAACAATATTTTTAAATTTTACAAATGAACAAGAAGTAAAGAAAATAATTGGCAGACTAAAAAACAAAAAAGGAGGAGTTGATGGAATTAATTCATTATTATTAAAATCATTAATCCACTACGTATCTGAACCACTTGCACTTGCTATAAATAAGTGCATTATTAATGAAACTTGGCCTGATGCTTTAAAAGAAGCGGATATTATACCAATCCACAAATCAAAAGAAAAACATTTAGCAAATAACTACAGACCTATTTCTCTAATCTCCAACATAGCTAAAATCTTTGAAAAAATAATACATAGAAGAATTCAATCTTTCATTGACAACTGTAATTTGCTTTCCACAAATCAATTTGGCTTTCGAAAAAACAGAAGCACAAAACATGCACTAAATTATATTTCAAACAACATTTATGAACAATTAGATGCAAGTAAACCTATAGCAATAACTTTTCTGGATCTTGCCAAAGCCTTCGACACAGTTGACCACAAGATACTGTTACAAAAATTATACAACTATGGTATTAGGGGTAGTGCCTATAACCTTATCAAAAGCTATCTAACAAATAGAAAACAATGTGTGAAGGTAAATAATGCAAGTAGCGATAAACAAATAGTAAAAATGGGAGTTCCACAAGGAACTATACTGGGTCCGCTACTTTTCCTACTATACATAAATGATCTACTAACGATACTACCAGAAAAATCCATACTATCTTTTGCAGACGATACAGCAATCATAGCAAAAGGTAAGAATTGGAAAGAAGCTGAAACTAATATGAACAGTTATCTAAAAATAGTGGGAATTTGGCTTGCTCTTAATAAACTATCTTTGAATATAGACAAGACAACGTACATGGAATTTGGAAATTATCATGACAGTACGCCAAAAAACCTGAAAATTGAAATCTTAGGACATCCAATACACCGAGTTGAAAACACAAAATATCTTGGAGTTACTTTTGACAGTAATATGAAATGAGATTTACATCTACAAATCCTATACCAAAAAACAAAATATCTATCATTTGTCCTATATTAGCTATCAAAAATAATGAATACTAGTACATTAAAAATGATCTACTACGCACTCTTTCACAGCATAATGACCTATGGAATTATAGCTTGGGGAGGAGCGTACACAGGTCGAATTAAAGTAATACAAAACTTGCAAAACAGATTACTAAAAATAATCTATAAAAACCAATTTGTGACACATGAATACCCACTTAACTTAGATCAATGCTTTTCATTGGAATCTCTATTATTCCACTACGATACTTTTAAGGACAAATATATTGGAAAAGAAAGAAAAACAAGATTCGCCTCAATCCAACACCCAAAAAGAACACTAACTATCAGCATAAAAAACAGTTATGTAAGAGCAACTATGTTATACAATAAACTACCAAATGACTTGAAAACAATTAGCAACACGACAACTAGGAAAAACAAACTTAAAAAATGGATCAAAGGAAACCCAATATGGCAAATAGATTAAACTGCAAAAATATAAAACAATTAATTGATCTCTATGGTACTCTGTATCCGACATCGGAAGTCCATGAGGATGCAGTAGACCACAACAAATTAATACTAGATATTAGAACATTTATTTGTGCAAATAACAATTGCAATTTATCTCATAAAAGATCACACAAAAGAATCACCCAGTATAACTATGAAAAAATGCTGAAAGGATCAACACAAGAAATCAACAGGATCGCAAAGCTAGCTAACAGCCTCTTGAATAATATGAAAACAACGACAGCTACACAAATCAACAGAATAAAATTCACTAAGTCCACACTCGAAGAACATAACATAAACAGTAATAACAAAATGTCCATAGAAATAGTTTTCGATGCAATTGATGAGATGGCAAATGAAAATAACTATTAGAGCACTGTCAAGAAAACCGATGCCAGCCCCTGGAAAACTGATAGAACAATCAAATTGTATCAGAATGACCTATGGAGACATAAACTATCTAGGCAACAATAAAGCCCTGTTAAATTTTGACAGAGGTATTCAAGAAGCACAAATTTTCAAGAACTCAGCATCACCTCTAGAATATCAACCACAACACCTAGACATTGTAGTTGTCGATGACATAGTGTTCACCTCAACTTGCAAATGTGTCTCGAACAGACAACACAAAGAAATTTTTCCACACTATAGAGAAACTTGCGCAATAGGACTAACATGTCCAGCAAGATTAACAAGCTTAGAACGTGTCATCTACAGAAGAACCAAGAATGCAACAACAGGATATTTCACTACAGCCAGACAGATGCTAAATAGAATATGGGATTAGAACAACAAATCACGAATATTTTTATACAAATTACTAATTAGTTTTAAGTATTAGTATTAGTTTATTAAACATGCCAGACCAGCGTACAGGAAGAAATTCCTCTGCTGGATTACATGTATATGTAATGTAATTGTATATTATTAATTATTATTAATGTATATATACTCTGGACTTAAATAAATAAAAAAAAATACGGAGAGTGCGGCCAAGAGTCGCGCCGTGCCGCGCCACGCTTGCGCGCCGACGAATTTCCATTCACAAAAATCGCTGTAACTCCAGTTCTAATGAATATTTTTGCTATTTTCAAAAATCAGTGTATTCGTCATACAATAAGAAATCTATTCGTAGTTAGCCAGCACACTTAAATTATGCAGGAACAAATTCACGGGTTTATAAACAATTGCATTGTCTGAAAATGAGAAATTTTTGTTTAATTAAACTGCAATATTTTCGTCGTTAATCAATATTTTTGCAAAATCAAAAATCTGACGTATTCGCTATAGTCTAACGAATATTTCAATACCTTGCTTAGGTTTCTAACTTGAATAGAACCAAAGTTATAGCCTGTTAAACAACAAAATTTACTGCTATCAAGCTTTTTGTTTAGTTAATTAATAATATCTCGGGTTCTATTTCATATTTTTTCAATCTGGAAAAACCAGCGTCTTTGGAATTAAATTTGCAGTCATTCAACATGTTGCACATTGTTACAAGTTGAATAACAAAAAAGTTATGGTCATTTAAACATTTAATTTGTTAATAACAAAGTAATTTCACCACTTACAGCTTGGTACCTTCGAAATTCGGACTCAGCATGTCAAAATACATAAAAGCCACCTATAAGATCCCATGGACATTAAAGGGCCACGAAAACCCCCCTGGCGCCTAGACTAATACTCCTGGAAATAATATGACGGTTGATGAACAGATGATAAGTTTTCGCGGACGGCAAAGATTAAGAAATATACGAGGTATGTTCAAAAAGTAAGGTGACTTTGTATTTTTAAGAAAAAATATTTATTTATTTATCAATATTTATGTTGTCCCCTTCAAAGTAATCCCCCTCAGATACAATACACTTATGCCAACGGTTTTTCCAATCCTCAAAGCACTTCTCATAAGCACTTTTCGGTATAGCCTTGAGCTCTTCCAGCGATGCAGTCGTTATCTCTTCAATCGTTGCAAATCTTCGTCCTTTCATAGGTCTCTTTAGTTTTGGGAACAAGAAAAAGTCACATGGGGCCAAATCTGGTGAATATGGTGGCTGAGGCATGATTGTGGTGTTGTTTTTGGCCAAAAAATCTCACAAGCAAAGATGAGTGAGCAGGGGCATTATCGTGATGCAAAAGCTATGAATTGTTTTTCCACAATTCTGGGCGTTTTCTACGTATTGCTTCTCGCAAACGGCGCATAACTTCAAGATAATACTGTTTATTGACCGTACGTCTATATGGTAAGAACTCCTGATGCACCACGCCATGGTAATCGAAGAAAACAGTGAGCAAAACTTTGACATTTGATCGAACTTGGCGTGCTTTTTTCGGTCTTGGCTCATTTGGGCTCTTCCATTGGGACGATTGGACTTTGGTTTCGATATCATAACCATATACCCATGATTCGTCAACAGTTATGACCCTTTTGAGTAAATCTGGGTCGTCGTTGACGTCATTCAACAGTTCTTGAGCGATGCTCATGCGACGGTTCTTTTGGTCAAAATTTAGCAATTTCGGAACAAACTTCGCTGACACACGTCTCATGCCCAAAACGTTAGAAAAAATTTCATGGCACGAGCCAAGCGATATACCAACATCCTCAGCAACTTCTCTGATAGTGATTCCACGATTTTCCAGAACAATTTTTTTCACTGCTTGAACGTTTTCATCAGTTGTTGACGTGCTTGGGCGTCCAGAGCGAGGCTCGTCATTGGCATCTTCCCGGCCATCTTGGAAGAGTTTGTACCACTTGTAAACATTTTTTTTACTCAGAACAGTTTCACCGTATATCACCGTCAACATTTCAAGTGTTTCGGAGCACTTCATTTTATTTTTTACACAAAATTTGATGCAAATCCTTTCCCCATATTTTTCGATAGCAAGAAATCACCGAGCACGCAAAACACTTATAACCTTTACGCCTCTCACAACCAAACAAAAAATGCTATACACTTGAAACTTGATACAGATGTTTGAGAAGAGTGTACCAACATAACAAAATAAAAAAATCGATAATCGAAAGTACGTTGCCCGTGAAATTTGAAAAGTCACCTTACTTTTTGAACACACCTCGTATAGATGAAACTGTTTACAGTGTGGAACCAATACTACATAGGTATCATGGTAAAACAGGTTTTATGACAAAATGGATTGATGCAGAGAACAATCCTATCATACTAATTGATAAATCACGAAAATGATGGCTAATTCAAATACAAATAATGGTATACTGGAAGAAATAGAAGTTATTAGTAACAATAAAATAAATACTAAGAGTAAAGGAAGGCAAACCAAAAATGGAGGACAAGCATAAATGCAATAGTAATATTGACTTCGATTTATTTCCTGAAGAAAGCTATATAAATTATGCTACTGATTTGAATAGTGTCGAAAAAAATAATTTCAAAAATCTTGAAAAAATGGTTATATCAATGAAAATAAAATCTATCGTTATAGTTTGTACTGAAACCTGGAATGTTGAATGGCTATAAGCTAAAAGGATATAACATATTTTATAAACAGAGTAGACTAAATTAAAATGATGGGGTTGTAATTTACAAATTGAACTCTATAAATGAAAATACTGAAATAAAGGAGTTTGATAATTTTCAAATTCTACATACAAAAAAAAACAATTTCAAATAAGATTATTGAGATATCGGCGATGTATCGCTGTGAAGTGATATCTAAGACTGATTTTTTACCGCATAGTAATAACATTTTCATAGACTTTCAAAATTCACATAATTACCTTGTGACTAGAGATTTTAATATTGATATAATGGATTTAAATGTAATCAGTCAGAAATTCATAACAACTTTTTATATACCGTGCTTTAAGAAAATTACAAGACCAGATAATTCAGGGTTAAAAGGCGCTTGCATTGACAATACATTTATGAAAACGAATCTCTTGAATTACAAAACATTTAAAACGAGTATATCATTTTCTTATCACCATGTACTATGTCTAAGCTTTAATAATATAACATTACAAAAAGATAGAGAAAACAATACTGGCGATAACATTAACTATAATAAGCTAAGCAAAATAGCAAGAAGAAGTAATTGGAATGATTTATTATTAGGAGATCGGAATACAACTGTGATGATGCGTCATTACGCGAAAAATATACACTACCGGCGCTAGCCCGCTCCGGCTAGAAAATGCGACCGAACAGCTACGGCCGCATGCACCCGCCCACGCACATCCGGATCTCGCGATTTATGGCCCCCAGAAGTCTCCCTGACCGATGCGCACGACCCTTACGCCCGCATACAATCCCTCGCGCACTCACGACCCGATCCGACACTCCCCCGGGAAGCTGAAAGCCCTTAAAGTTTCCAGCCGCGATCAGCTGATCGCAAGCTCCCGTTAACTGAGGCAGACTTAGCTAGACTAAAGTAGGGGCAACCGAGCGCGTGAGAGTAAGCGAGACCGCCGATACGAGACCGATCGGACGCGAGTGAGGGGAATCGGCAAGACCAACGAGCACCAGATAGACAAGGATAGACAAGCGACGCTAAATGACCAACCAATCGTTATCGGCTTAGGGGAAGCTAGACTAATGGAGCGAAACCGACGCTATCCCTGTAGCCAGTAGGCAAATTAGGCGCCAACGTCCGACCAATAAACAAATTACGCGGGCTAAAAATATCGGTATAGACGGCGCTGACACCCGGCTTAGCAACAGGCCAACCAATCAGCTAATGACTAAGGGGAGGTAAGTGAAGAGAAGCGGCGCGTCGCCGAAAAACGGCGCGCCAGTACCCGCTGAACTCTGGTGACGAATAGTATCCGCTGAACTCTGGTGACGAATAGTACCCACTGAACTCTGGCGACGAATAGTACCCACTGAACTCTGGTGACGACCAGTACCCGCTGAACTCTGGAGACGACGAGTACCCGTTCAGCCCTGGTGCCAACTAGTGCGCCGCTGAGCCCTGGAGCCAACCAGGGAAATTCTGTGCAAGCATTAGCAAGTGAGCAAGCATTAGCAAGTGAGCAAGCATTAGCAAGTGAGCAAGTATTAGCAAGTGAGCAAGCATTAGCAAGTGAGCAAGCATTAGCAAGTAAGCAAGTATTAACAAGTGAGCGAATATTAGCAAGTGAGCGAATATTAGCAGTGACCGAGTATTAGCAGTGAGTGAGTAGTAGCAGTGAGTTAGCATCAGAGCAGCAGCAGCAGCAGCAACAGCATTAACAATAGCAGTAGCCCTAGTAAAACAGCAGCGACAGTATTAGCAGCGGCATCAGCATCAGTAATAGCCACAACGGCAGTACCAACAACGACGATCGTAGCAGTAGCTACAGCAGCCTTAGCGGCGGTGACCGCGACCGCAATTGCCCTAAAAAACTGTCGGAGTAAATACGCTTCTCTACTCTTAATTTTAGCGTGATTGCCGAACGTCCGCGTTACGGGAGTGCCGCACGACCCTCGCGCGTCCAATGATGTCGTTTTCGCGCATATTCTTGTCGTACGACCTTCGCGCGCCTGAAACTTCACTATCATGTGTGTTTTGTCGTTGAATTTCCGAACATTCCCCTTGTTGCGCCGTCGCATTGTCCCGTGTCCGAAAGACGAGATCGCCGCGTGATTGCCGAACGTCCACGGCGCGGAAATGTCGTATGACCTTCGCGCGCCCATCTTCGTTATTATGCGTGTTTTCGTCACCGACCTTCCAAGCATTGTCTTGTGCGTCGTTATACTGTCTGATATCTGAGGAACGAGTTCTCTGAGTGCGCACGTCTATAAATTCCTTCTCTGAAGCCGGTTGAATACATTGCGCGAGTCGCGCCCGACCTTCGTTCGACCGGCGAAGTTTCGGGCACACATCGCTTGTCTTTGTTTCGTTACGCGATTATTGTTGTGAGGCGCTAACAACATCGCGAGCAGTGACTAACCTTCGCGCGATCGACCGAATTCTTGCGCGTGTTTACCTCGGGCGAGCTGGAATCCTCGCCGCAAATAGACGACTCGACAACGCGTAATTGTGTTCGAAATCCGCGAAACTGTCTGCCCCGGCTATTATCCGCCTAAGTCGACTCTGCGTCGAGGTATGCCACTCGTGCCCTTGTTAACCTAGATCAGGCTGACCATCGCGAGGGGTTGACTACTGGGCTGACCTGGGAATGTTGGCCTAATAAATTCGAGTCTTATTAAAATAGGTTTCACCATTGACTACACCCACTTGATTGCCTCATCCCCCGTAGCTTTCGCGATCGGTCTCAGGACTAGTAAGCGCGTACGCGAATGATTTAATCGCCAGTTCATTAGATAGCCTTTGTCGTGGAACCACGCTGCCAGTCCACGAAGGATCGGAAGGAGCCTCTTTCCAGACCACTGACCCGTTAACCGAGGTGCCCTGTGACGCCTCCCTCGATATACCCGCTTCTGAGCCAAGAGTCATCGTGCCCCGAACCACACCTGACTAGCCGAACGAGCCGCAGCCGTGGGTGGCCTGTAAAAACCACCCGTTGTCCCTTCTCTCTTTCACTCGATGTGTTTCCCTGTCTCGAACCCAACCCGAACGATCTCAGTCTAGGACTTCGCGCTCCCACTTTCATCTTCTACAGGTGATAGCCCGCGCGGGACCGACGACGACGAGGAAGAAGGCAGCGGGGAAACCACCCGTCAATCATCAGCGACCAGGACCGCCGAATCAGCTAACGTTGCAGCGCTACCTGCTCTCCTAACGCGAAAGCCCAACTCAATTAATAAATAAAGCTGCATACGTTATTCGGCTAACTGCGCCGTTGGCGGCAGTCGAGACCGGAGAAATTTGTGTCTACCAACTCACTTATTTTTCCCCTCCTCTTCCCCGTCGCACAACAACGGATTTAATAATAGAAGAAATTCAAAACTGTATTAGTCTGGCAAAAGAGAGTAATAAAAAACATAGGAATGAAGACATGCCAAGAAAAAGTTGGATGTCTAAAGCTATTATTGTATCTTGTAATAGAAAAGAATACCTATATAAAGAATGGAAAAAACAACCATCCAATATAGAACTTAAAAATAAAATTTAGTAATAACTCTAGAAGGTTATGGAATAATATAAATAAAAAAATTGGTAATATTCAGAAAGACACTGTAGATATTGATATTTTACTCATAATAATAATGTTAGAATAGAGCACAAGGAAGTAATAGCGGATAGGATGAATAACTACGCTTGCTGAGTGGGCAGGAAGCTAAGGGATAAATTATGTTACTCAAACAATATATTAAATCTACCTAAAACTGTTGATAAAACTATGTATATTAAATATACAAATACTGATGAAATCAAGACTATTGTGACGGCCAGCTGTAACTTAGTTCTTTTTCAATATTAATTAATAGAAATAAATATGAAGAACGGAGCGGGAATCTTCCTGATTTCCCACGATGAAAACGCATTCGAGATAAAGAGTTTATATAAAACTTGATAGTGGCCCGAGCCTGCGACGCTCTATCCTGCTTTGTCCCACGCGGATGTGTTGACAGGAGCCTACGATCATCGCGTATACATCGTGAAGCGTTATCGCGCCGATAATGGAAGAGGGCCATAAAAATACAATTTACTTTTTTTTTCCCACCGAATTTTAAGAAAATATCCGTAATATTTCATGGATTTTAATCAATTTTGTAAGTTACTATTGTACCATAATGCGCATCTTTTAAAAATATATCATTTATCAAGTTCAATCCTTGCAATAACAAAATAACTAATAAATAATTTTATGTTTTAAGCGAAAATAACAATAGTAACGTAATGCATATTATAATAACCCTTGGAAGTTTTTGGATTTTTATAATAGTTAATTATTGAATTATTGTAATTTATAGTTATTAAATAATCACTATGTATCGTTAAAATTAACTAAGTTTAGTACGATTTTGTATAAGTAATTCTAAACTATAGCGTCACTTTTGCTCTTAAAAATGGCACTCCGAGAGACATCTCTGGAGAAAAGGGCCCAAGTTAAAAAGGGACCGCCCTTTCTCTCACTGAACATTCACGCCCACAGACCAATAAAGAAATCCTAGATACGATTAGAAAATTTCCCACCAATACAAGATTTGGCCGTTATCGCTTCATGGGCCTGAGGAAAAGGATTTCCACCCAACCACCCACTGCTTATAAAAAGCTCTGTACAAGACTGGAGGAATGGAGTGAGTACCAGGAAGTGCCTAACAAGAAGTGACTACCAGTGAGTGAGTGCTGGAGGAAGCATTAGAGAAGAAAATTTTGAAGAAGTCAGACAAAATTCAATCAAGAAGTCACCTAACTACATCTAAAATTGAGAGAAAGAGAGATAAAGAGATCAAAGAGCAGAGAGAGCGCAGCCTTAATAACAAATAATTAAATAAAATAAAAATAAGTAAAACCTTATATCTGGCTATCCTTTTCTTTCTTTAAGCAATCCGTTTTTTTGGAAATTCATTAAGCGTGAGTCTGGTGAATTTTCATTAAAGTCCCTTAAGAACACATTAAGCGTGAGTCTGGTGTGTTCGTAATAACATTTGGTTATTACATACCGCGCTAGCATACAGTTTTCTCCACGCAACAATATTGCTCGTCCCAGTTTATGTGTTACACGATAGCCAAATCAGAGCAACCCTGAGTTTACGCTTACTCCAAGAGTACCTGAGAGTGACCCCGATGTCACACTATTGTTAAAAAAATGACGATAAAAGCTGGAGGAGTAGATAATATAGGTACGAAAGTTTTGAAATCAATTGATATTTTGGTGGGACCATTGGCTTGTCTCTTTAACAGATGCATTGAGTTAGGAACATGGCCAGAAGCATTAAAAATATAAAAGTAAAAGTAGTCCCGATTTATTAAACGAAACAAGAGGAAAAAATTATTAATAAATAGGAAAGCTCGCTCGATTTCCTTGTCTTCTAACCTAGCTAAAATTTACGAGAAAATAATGTACAGGAGGATTTACCACTTTATTCAGAGCCAAGGAATCATATCCAAACAACAATTTGGTTTCTTAAAAAATTTGGGAACAAAAAATGCTTTAAGCAAATTAACATTAATTTTAAATGATAACATCGATAAGAATATATCAACAATTGTTACTTTTCTGAATCTGGGCAAGGCTTTTGATTCAGTCGATCATGATATATTACTGCAAAAGTTATTGAGATATCAGCCCCCAAAATACAAAAAAACTTTCGTCAAAAACTCTAGTAAAATAGTAGCTATATAATATTTTAATTTATTGCCTAAAGACTTACAGACACTAGAAAAAAATGAGAAAACTATAAAAAATAAATTCAAAGAATGGATAAAAAAGAATACGTGATACAATATACAATTTTTTTTTTTTTTTTTTTTTATTTAACGTCGCTCTATTTATGCTCCATCAGTGCTAATCAGCGACGGAGGCTTGCAATGTGTTTGAGAACAAAGCATATGAAACTTTTTTCAGTGGTGCTTGTATCAATCAGCAGGAACTGGGAATCGAACCCGGGCCTACCGGGTGCGAGTCCGTCGCCCTACCGACCGAGCCATTGCAGGCCTCACAATATACAATTTATAAATTTATAAATGCAGGAAAACATATATCTTACATTTATAAATACAATATACAATTTATAAATGTAAGATATATGTTTTCCTGCATGTATAAATTGCAATGATATACGTATTGTGAATAAAGATTAATTGGACAGATTGTTTTATTATGATAAATTGTTACAGCTATATACTGAAAAGATTTATATTAACTTAAAGCTAGAGTTTAGTTAAATGCGTAATTTTCGATCGACAAAAGTTTGCTACGAAATTTTGAAAAGCGTAATTTTTCAATAGTTAAATATTTATTCCTTCGTTAATTAATAATAAATAACACGTTTTTTTAATTTCCTTCCCCTCACCATAAGAACCTATGTATAATCTATAAAATTATGCACTGATAAGTTGACTTTAGATATATTTAAAAATTATAATTATTAATGATTGAATAATTGATATGCGATACTGAATGATTATTAATAAAAAAATACTTACAAATATAGACTTCGGAAACTCTTATTTGAATACCAACAATAAGCAATACTAGCAAAACTTATTTTGTTTATTACTTTGTTTTTTTTTTGCCTTGTTTTTTATAATTTAGATTCCTTTTCTGATTTCCTTGTTTTTGTAATTATTTATTGTCCTTATTGCTGTAATAATTTCTATTTGCCAACTATCTTATTCTACATTTTTTCTTTTTGACAACAATGAAACCTACAGTAGAAAATAAAGGTCTTTATAACAAATGTAAATTATAAAAATTATTTGAGATACACACAGATATATATACATATATTTATATATATATGTAGTTTGAAGATATGTACAAAGTTTGCTCGAATATATATATATGTATATGCAATTATGTGCTTTGTCAACCATACCAGGAAGTACAATTGACGCTGTTATATCAGTACTTTTATTATAACTAGAATCACACAGCGTGCTTCGCGCGCCTAATATTAAGATTTACTAATAGACAGAAGAAGATTTTTAAGAATGAAGCTCTTTGAAAACATAATTTTTAATATTATTATTATGTTGTTGATTTCCAAGAAAAATTTTTAGCTTATCCCACGAGCGCACTTTCGACATTGCTACGTACAATTTACCATGATTAAACACATCTCTACAAAGATCACTAATAATATCATCAAACGTTTGACCTTGAGCTTTATTTATTGTCATTGCAAACGATAATTTAACAGGAAACTGGTGTCTTTTGAAAGTAAATGGATACTCATTTGTACAAAATAATGAAATTCGATTTAAGAATACAATATTCTTTGATTTGTCTTCAGTTAAAATTTCACATTTCAACAAATGGTTAAAAAAATCTAATACTCTCAAACGTGTACCATTACACAAACCTTCATGAATACTTCAATTCCTAATTAACATTACAATACAGTTTTGTCTTAATCGTAATTCGTGTAGAGGCAAACTGGAAGGATTTAATGAGTTTAGATATTCTGGTAAAAGTACTTCGTCAAATTCACCATTGTCACAATTTTCGGTGCTATCAATACAGGTATAAATATGTTCAGTAGTTTTGTCTAATAAATCAGTAACTAATCTATTTAATTCATCAACGTCAATGTTTCGCCGAACAAAATAGTACATTTACTCATTGCATCGAATTTCTTTTCTATGATCAATCGTTGAAACACACTAAGAACTATATCATCATTTTTTTTAAAAGACAGTGATCAGGTAAAACTAAATTGTCATTTTGATCGTTCAGAGTTCCGTCACTAACTAACAATAAGAATTTAGCGAAATTAATTTCATGAGGTAAGACTTTCATATTTGTGGTAAGATTATATTTGTGAAAATGTTGCCATAATACGCTATATTTAATAGAAAGATTTAGAGTTTCCGTGCGTGTTCCATTAAGTTTAATGGGAAGAAGTTGTCTAAAATCACCACCTAAAACCATAATTTTACTTTCAAAAGGTGAGTCATTACCGATGATATTTTGTAGAGTTCTGTTTACTATTTCTAGTGCATATCTCGGAGCCATAGGCACTTCGTCCCAAATAAAAACTTTTGTTTCCATGAGTAGACGACCTTCCTTAGATTGTGCTGTAATGTTTGATGATGAATCGCTATACATTGGAACAGGAAGACCAAATGTTTTGTGCACTGTTTTTCCTTTTGGAAGTAATATTGCTACAATACCAGTAAAAGCCATTGAAGATACTTTAATATCTTGTGAACACAATAAATTGTAAATAGTTGTATAAATAAAAGGTTTTCCGGACTCTCCTGGGCCATTGATATATATGCAATTATTGTCGTGATTATTGTTATTAATAGCTTTATTCAAAACAATATCAACAATTTCTTTTTGCTGTTCATTCAACAGCTCATATTGTTTTTTACCAATGTCTGCAAACTCTATTTGTGATAATTCATTATCATTTTCCGGTAATAAATGTCTAATCACTGTTTGGTCCATAGAAGGGAACTCAGACAAACTTTTACCTTCACAATTTAACAAATTATTTATTTCAGTGTATGCCATTTGATGACTCACAACAGAATTATTTGTCCGTGAAAAATCTTCAGATAACGCGTCTTTAAATTTATCCCATAATTCTTCAGGATGTATTAGTTGGCAGTGTATTAAAATTCGAGTAAATAGTTGTCTAAGTTGGCGTGGCATCATCCACATTGATGCTTCTTCAATTGCTTTGGCCCATTCTTGATCATCCTTTATTAGCCCAAGTTCTAAGCACGCTGCTGTAAACGTAGGTTGGACTATGCCATCAGCTGGTCATCAAAGCTGGTAGCTCCTTTTACGTGCAATAATAACAGTCGCAAGTGAAAGAGCTCTATTTGTGTAGGACTGACAGAAAACATTCGCCCAATATAGTTAAACTGTTTTTTACGTGTAGCCCATTTAGATATCATGATCCCATTAATTTTTTCTTTTTTATAAGTAAAAAAAGATGGAATATTGCTGTAAAAATACTTGCGTGTATTTTCATTTTCAATGTTTAATTTGAAAAAATCAAGTAGCTTACTACTTGCTTGATTTAGATTTTCTACAAAATTGTTTACATTAAAAATTATAACGGACTGTCGATTTGGTAAATGAACTGGTAATCTTTCTACAGCGTGACTTTTATCTTGTAATGGCTTACTGAAAATTCTATAACATGGGTCCGACATACCGAGTTTATATAAAATTAGTAACTTCATCATGGCTGATAGTTTTAGATACATTTTCACTTCCAATAGTTATAGTAGCTGCGTTGTACCCTTTATAAATGTATGGGAAGATGGGACTGCAACCGAGCCGCGTAGGAAGAAGCAGCGGCGTGGTGGCCGTCTCCGACGTGAGAGAATAGAGAGGAAACGAGCTCTCGAAGCTGAGCAGGCCGGTCCGGACGCTGCAGTCTTAAGGCTGCGAGAGGACGCGCGGCAAGAACACCAGGCTGCGAGTTCTCTTCAGCGAGATGCCAAGATTGCCCTGCGGCACACTCCGCCAGGATCCGGCGACGATGCGGAGAGGGCTGGTCCTGCCCCTGGTCCCTCTGAGGAGCCTTTTCAACCCCAAGCGGAGGTGGTAGGATCGACGCTTGGGGAGCCATGGACGGACGAACAGGCCGAAGAGTTAGGTAGACTGGCTGGGGCGGTTAATCCTAGCCACCCCACCACGGCCGAGTACATCAGGATGGTACGGCTGCGACGCTTTGCGTTGCAAGCCAGCACACCTGATGCCCGGAGTACCGACTAAGGCAAATGGGGTGAGTAGTGGTGAAAGTTAATTTTAATTAGAGTAAATGTTGAGTTTGATGGTTGACGTGTGCGGATGTTACCCTTGTGTTATTTCCGTTTAATGTCCCTCTGAATTCCCGAGACCGGTGGCGGCGGTGCTAGGGAGGTCGAGGTGGTCGTCCACCGATGATCGGGGGTATCGTTGGACTTGGGAGGGGGTGTGACGGGCGAATCGATCGTTGGGTTCGATCGCCCTGTTCGCCTCTCTCTCTCTTCCGCGTGCCTTCCCCTGAGCTGCTGCCACATCGGTCTTGGTTGATTAAAACCGAGTATCGACGCACGATGTGGCTTTGTTGCAGGTTTGATTCCTGATCGGCGGAGATGCCTGGCGTTGGAGGGATAGGGCAAGAGCGGCGAGCAGAGGAGGAGAGAGAGAAGTAGTGTCGCCGGCATGAGTCGCACATGTGTGCGTAGCCGGCGGCGCTCGGCCGTTTTGGGTGCCTGTGGGGAGGGGCGCGTAAGACGTCGCGGAAGGCGCGAGATCGGACAGTAGTAGGGTTTTGACCGGCAACTAATTGCTAGCTGGTTGAGCCTCACGACAAAAACCAGTGTGTATGCAGTTGATTGCCATCGAGCGACCATCATCAAGGAGGAAGACCAGCTACATCCATCTAAATCCGCCTTTGAGGACGACATCGTTGGCCCAGTGGACGCGGACTTTCGCAGTAGCGCTCCCTCCCAAGCTCAGGTACCCTTTTTGTTTTTCGATGAGCGCCTCGGTTTCTCTCTCTCCAAGCATCGTATCGGCCGGACGCGGATGAGTGACTGTATGCGCGAATCCGCATCACCCTCGTGGAATTCGCGGGATAGTTGTAAGGCGACGGTCTGTTTCCTGTGAATTAATTCGCACGGAATGGACTTAGCCCGGACTTGGCCGACGCACACACGTCAACGCCATATGTATATTGTTATTTTAATAAAGCGTAAAATATCCGAACCGATAAGTTTATTTATGCAACCTGTCTCTCTCGTAACTAGTCAAACCGCGATTATCGATATTACTGGACGACATAGCCCTCGTTAATTTTCCGCGACGAAGCGAGTGCGCCTTCCGAGCCTTTCCCCTTAAATAATTTGTGACGCAACGTTGTTCGGGCTTAAATTATTAACGTACGTGTTACAAAATTTTTTGGAAATTTCTTTGAACATTTGTTGACTATCATACACCAATCACCGCAAGGTCCATGAGTCATATTTTCTACAACGATGTCATATAAAAAAGGATCGCGTTCTTTATCAGGAAGTTCAGCTGATATGAATTTATTAATAATTTCAGGTGTGGTTATTTTATAAGCATATTTTGAAGTAAGCAATAAGTGCATATGTAGTAGACCACGCTTTTGAAATTTAATGACATAAATGTAAGATGCTACATCTCCAAAAAACTTCCCTTTCGCGACTACATCAAGCAAATAATTTCTGTTCAAATGGAGTACGCGAGCTACAATATCAGGTCTATCACAGGTTTGTTGACCTGATAAAAGATTTTCCTGTAGCTCCTTCCACCTAGAATTGCAAGTCATTGTAAGAAAGATGTCAGGCTTACCAGTTTTACTGACTGAAGCCATTGCATCCTGATAATTTTGTTGCATATGGCGGGAATATGCATTAGCAGATTTATGTAAATAATCGTGTAGTTCTTGGTAAGTATATGCTTTTATCTGTTTTTGATTATCTTTGCACCACTGAATCCTGTCTTTTTCAATTTTAACAATCCACTGTTGAAATAATCGACGACCAAATAAAATAGCGTTAAATTCATCTGGCCTTACAGCAATTTTAAATTTAGTGTAAGCCAAACGTGTTACTCGACGATTTATATCATTATCGTTGATCTTGATACGTTCTAAATTTCTATGCCATTGTGACGGCGGACCATTTTAAAATTTTAATTTTTTGTAAGAATATTTTGTTTGTATAGCATCTAAAACAAGCACAGAACGAAAACAGCTGCTCAAAAGTGACTGGGACCGAAACAAGTGTATAAAAATTTTCCTCGAAAAGCAATAAAACAACGACTGTATCCGAGCCAGCGTTCTCCAACGCATGCAAAGACCGTGTAGCCCCCTTGCACGTGTTTAACAAGTGTCAACATGTCGATGAGAGGAGAGAGTTGTAAAACCGCGACTGCATCCTGTATGCTACTTTTCCCAACGGATTTTTCCTCCTTTTAAAATGCTCAAAAATTTACCATTGAAATGAAATAAAATTTAAAATTATCCAAACGTAATTATTTAACTATCGCAATACATCCCGGATAATTATAACTTTTCAAACCTCTCATCGAGTTCTCATTTCGAAGCTTGGATTAGCTAGAAAACGAGAAAAACAGAGAAAATAAAAACGAATATTATATGCGCGCGCTATGTTATTAAACAAATTATTGTAAAGAATTAAGAAATAAATACCTTGTTAAGTTGCATAAGTTTCTCCGATTAAAAATAGAATTGTATGATTAATGTAATTTAGTAAACCGCCCGTGAGTCTGTACGATACAGCGTGCGATATAATAAATTACATTTTATTTCCTATTTGAATACGATTTATATACTGATAATTATTTATAATACTTAAAATTATAGTTACCTTGATACAAATTATAATCAATTATAATTGAAAAAAAGCTTATAATATTAATCCCTAGTACTAGGTAATTTGTAAGTTATCAAGTTTAATTTTTAAGTTATTGTAAACCCGCTTATTAGATAAATCTTGGTTGAGAACGGTATCGGGGAGTCATCTAGCGAGCCAAGGCCTGTATCTTTGCGTCCGCTCCCCCGATTTTCTCCACGCCCTCGCTCCAATTAGGGCCCCGAAAACCCAGCGAGGAAAATAGAAGAGACAAACTAGCCAATGAACGCATCATCGTTTGCTCCACTCCTCCCAAAACCAAGACGCCGGGAGAGGGAAGACTTACCACCCAGCCACCCCCAGTGTATAAAAAGAGATGTACGAGCCTCAAGCGACAGTAGTGGAGAAAAAAAAATCAGAGTGTAAAAAAGGGATCACGGAGAAGAAAATCCTACAAGTGCTACCGGTGAAGGAGCAGAGAGCCAAGCAGCCAAGCAACAGAAAAAACCAGGAATAGGACAAGGAGAAATCGACCGGCACCAAACTCGCCAATACTTTTTAATAAAAAAAGACAGTAAGCAAATAGAGAAAAATCTTTTTTTCTTTTCTTTTATCTCTCTTTCCTCTAGTGAAGAAATAGCTCGTACTTCCTTTTCCTTTTATTTTATATCTGGAGACTACTTTTGATAGGCTCCAGGTATTACTATCGTTAGGAAAACCCGGGTACTACTATTGATAGGACCCGTGGTGCTTCTCGCCCAAAGATTACGACTATCGATCGGAATCTGAGAGTAGAAGTGTAGGCTCTGTGGCACTATTCCCCTCGATTTAGAAAATTTCTTGACGAGTGATCCACGCTAGTTTAGGCGAGAAATCGCTGTTCTGGCGACAACGAAACCTAAGACTGCGCTAAGCCTCAGACGCACCTGAGCTGTGTCGTTGCCACGACGTCACACCATGCTCGTGATCCATAAGGGTAAAATAATGGATAAATCCATGGTTCAACATTTGGATCCATAGTACCAACGTATTACAACATTTTGTATTTTTATTTCTAATAGTTACATAAGACTCTGGGATTTCTCCATCAACTGTTGTCGAAAAAATAGCAGCAACTTCATTTGTTCGCTGTAAATTGAATCTTCGTCTATCAAATCTCGGTTTTAAGGAAAATAGTAGTTGTAATTCTGGTTCATGTTCCTCATTCATAAGCGATCTCTGATTGTTTATTTCTTGTTTCATCATTTCGTTAGATTGTGCAAAAATATTATTCTCTCTTATTACTTTATCTAACTCGAGGGGAGTGTGGACGTGACTTGGATGTGAGCGCGAGTTTTGGTGGGAAAGTTAAAATGGAAAAGTGTTTGACAAGAGAAATAGAGGTGAAAAGAGCGTGGAGGCGGAGGAGGAGTGGAGAAGAGAGAGAGAGACCTGGAGAAGAGCAGGAAAAAGCAGAGAGAGAGGAATAAAGAAAAAAATAAAAGTTGAGGTTAAGAGAGAAAATCAGAAAGCGGGAAAGGCAGGCAGAGAGAAGGGACGGTAAGAAGTAAAGGCAGAGACAGAAAAGGTAAGACAGGGAATAAAGGTGGCATCATGGGTAGATATAAAGAGTCGAATTAGGGCGTACGGGATAGGATGGAAAGATTTGTGACAACAGAAAAATTAAGAAATAAAGGTGGAAGGTTGGATAAGAAAGGCCCAGAGGAGGAAAAGAAGAAAAGAGTAAAGGAGGTGAGGGGGAGAGAGAGCGGGGAGGGGCTGAGGGAGAATATTAGAGGAGAAATGAGAGAGGCAAAGAGATGCAAGAGTGAGAGCGAGGGAAGCGAGATGGATGGGGAGGGGGGAGAAGGATTGGACAACACGATAAGAGAAGTGGGAAAAAGTAGTGGTGCAGAAGATATAATGGAAAAGATACGGAGAGATATAAGGGAATTAACAGAGGTATGGGAGGAGGAAAGGAAAGAATGGACAGAAATGTTTAAAGAAATAATGGGAAAAATGGAAAGAATGGAGGCAGAGGGGAAAAGAAGAGAAGAAAGATGGGAGAAGGAAATAGGAAAAGTTAGGAAAAAACAAGAGAGAGAGAGAGAGAGAGAGAGAGAAGAAAGAAAGAACGAGACGAAAGAAGAAAGGGAAAAAGCAGAACGTAGAGAAAAGAAACTGCAGGAAAAATGGGGAGAGAGGATGGACTAGTTGGAAGAGGAGTGCGTGAAACTAAAAGAAAGCATAGAAGGAGGAAACAAGAAGCAAAGAGGAACAGAAGTAGGCAATAAGGAATAATTAGAGCATATGAGAGAAAAAATGGATAGAGAAAGTAGGATAAACAATATAATAGTGACAGACTTAGAGGGTGAGTTAAGATGGGAAAAGAGGGGAAAGGCAGAGGTCTGGTTAAGGCAGGTACTAGAAATGAAAGGAGAGATAGTGAATCTGAGAAGAATAGGAGGAACAGCGAAGAGGGATGATCGGAGAGAAAGAAGGAAAAACATGTGGCAAATTAGATGCACTTCATGGGAACAAAAAGAAAGAATTGTGAAGAAGAAAAAGAATCTGGCACAGAAAAAGATATACATAGATCAGAACTGGACGTGGAAGCAGAGAAGGATAAGAGAGGAAGTAAGAAGGAAAGCCAAAGAAATAAAAACTAAAGGTAAAGAGGTAAAGATGTGGTATAACGGGGTGAAGTCAGAGGAAGAAGAATGATGGTGTAGCGAGAGAGAGGGAAAAATGGTAGGAAAGGGGGTGGAAGGGTTTCGAAAACAATAGAGATAAAGGAGAGAGAGAGGAGAGAAGGGATGAGTAAGGTTGAATGGAAGAAAGAAAGGACAAGTGAGGTAATAGTAGGAGAAATAAAGATCGGAGGGAGGGAATACATGATAACATCGGTGTATATGCAACATGAGAAGAAGGAAAACTATGAATATCTAAGCGAAGAGATAGAGGAGAACAGAGGAAAAACAATAATTATAGGAGGAGACTTCAACGCAAGAACAGGAAACGAAGGAAGAGAATGGGAGACAGAAGAAAACCTAGAGGAAATAAAGGCCAAGGATAAAGTGTTAAACGCAGAGGGAGAAGAAATGATAAAATGACTAGGAGAAATGGGCTTAGTGATAACGAATGGGAGAAAAGAAGGAGATGAAGAGGGAGAAATAACATATATAGGAGCGAGAGGAATGTCAACGATAGACTATGTAGTAGGTAACGAGGAAGGTGATGAGGCGATAAAAAAGGTTCAAATAAAGGAGAGGGTAAAGTCGGACCACTTACCAATAGAGGTGGAATTGGGAGACAAAATAGCGGAAGAAAGAAAAGAAGAGGAAGAAAGAATGATAGACTACTGGAGCGAAGAAGGTATAAGGGAGTATCAAAGATGGATAGACGCAATAGAGGGAACAGAAAAATGGAAAGAGATAAAAAATAGAGTGAAGAACGCAAAAAAGAAGATAAGAAAAAGAAAGGATCGAAAAAAGCTGGTGGAGAAAAGAATGCAAGATAAAAAGGGATAGGGTGATGGCAGAGTTAAATAAGGTAAGAAAAGGGCAAGGAGACAGAGGCAAATACTTAAAAGCAAAGAGAGAATACAGAGAGGAAATAAGAAAAGCAAAAGAAGATGAAGGGAAAAGAGTGGTAGAAGAAATAAGAAAAGATAAGACGGGAAGAATTCTGGGATAAAGTGAATGGCAATAGGAAGAAAAGAATTGGATTAGATGAAAATATAGGAAAAGAAGAATGGATAAAGCACTTCAAGGAACAATTGGGAGAGAAAGAAAAGGAAGAAAGCAAAGGGGTAGAAACCGAAGACAGCGAAGGAGAGGAAGGTGAAGAAATCAAAGAAAGAGAAGTAAAAAAGGTAATAAGAAAAATGAAAAAGAAAAAGGCGACAGGAGAAGGTGGTATAGCAAATGAAGCGTGGATGAAAGGCATGGAAGGCTTGATAAAAGATATGACAAAATGCTTAAACGGAATATGGAACGGAGAAGGATATCCGGAAGAATGGAGAAAGGGAATAATAGTATCAATATATAAGAAAGAGAGGAAAGAAGAAGTCGGAAATTATAGAGGAATAACGCTGATGGATACGGGGTATAAAATATATGCGGAAATACTAAGGAAAAAGCTGGAAAGAGAACTAGAAGCTAAAGAAACGCTAAGTGATACACAGATGGGATTTACGAAGAAAAAAGGAACAATGGACGCAATATATATATTAAAAACAATAATAGGGAAGAAAATAAGGGAAAAAGGAGGAAAAATGTTCGTATTCTTTGCAGACATGAAGGCCGCTTTTGATAAAATAAAGAGGAAGAAAATATGGGAAACAATGAAAGAGAAAGGGATAAATAGAAAAATTAGAAAAAGAATAGAAGAAATATACAAGAAAACAGGGAGTAAGGTAAAAGTTGGAGGAGAAATAATTGGGGAGTTTGAGACTTACAAAGTTGTAAGGCAAGGGTGCCCTTTGAGCACCACGCTATTTAATCTTGCCTTCGCCGACCTGGAAGTGAAGATCAAGCAGGTGCAGGAAGGAGGGGTAGTGATAGGAAGGAAGAAAATATGGACATTAGGATACGCAGATGATATAGTGATGATGGCAAAGAGTGAAAGTGGAATGAAAGCAATGCTGGAAAAATTAAAAAGATACCTGGAAGAAAGGGGATTAGAGTTAAATGTAGGAAAATAAATAAAGATGATGAAATGCAGGAGAGGAGGAGGAAGGGGGAAGGAAGAAGAATTCGAATGGGAAGGTGAGAAGATAGAGATGGTGAAAGAGTACAACTACTTGTGATATGTGATAAGCAGAAATAACGGAAATGAAAAGCAGATAAAGAAGGTAGAAGGGAAAATAAATATGGGACTCGGAAAGCTATAGGGGCTAGGAGAAAAGCTATTTAGAGAAAACTGGGAGCTAAGGATGAACCTGTTCGATGCTCTGGCGAAAAGCGTGATTATGTATGGAGCAGAAATCTGGGGATGGAAGAGTTATGAGGAAATAGAGAGACTACAACTAAAATACATAAAGTGGGTATTAGGATTAGATAGATACACGCCAAGTTACCTAATACGATGGGAAACAGGAAGACAAGAAATGAAAGAAAAAGCATTAGAAAGAGCAATGAAGTATGAAAACGAAATAAGAGAAGAAAGAGATGGCTCAATAAAAAAAGAAGCATGGAGAGAATTAAAGAAAAGGGAAAGAAATGAAAAAGATAAAAAGGGTAAGAAGGAGGAGAGAGAGGAAAGGCTGGAAAAAAGTTAAATATACAGAAAGAGGGAAGAGGGAGATGAAATGAGAGAAGAGTTTTGGGAAGAAATAAGAGATGAGCTAAAGAAAAAAGATGAAAAAGAACTAGAAGAAAAACTAGAAATATCGAGATACATAAATGAGTGGAAAGAGCTGAAAGAAGAAATGAAAAGGTATAGGTTAAAGGAAATTCAAGGAGAGGGAAGAATAAAAAGCCTGCAAATAAGGAAAAGGTTTGGGTTAGGTAATGATACGAGAGGAAGCAGGTATTGGGGAAAAGAAGAAAATAACAGATGCAGAATGTGTATGAAAGAGGAAGAAAATTGGAAGCACATGGTAGAAAAATGTGAAAAAAGCAGAAAGGAATTGGGAGAATGGGAAAAAATAATAATAGGAAGCAAAGAAAAGATATCGTGGATGATGGAGACAAAATGGAAAAGAAGAAGAAACGAAGAGAAGAAAGAAAAAGAAAAGCAAGAAGACGAAGCTGAAAGACCCTAAGGAGAGACGTAAACAGAAAACAGAGAAGCAAGACTCGCAGACACATCTACACACACACACATACACACACATACACACAAAACACGAACATACGCGCAAACATAAACATACACATGCACATACACACAAGACACAAGTAACAGTAACTATACAAGTGAGAGGAAGCAGGTATTGGAGGATGGAGCAAAATGGAAAAGAAGAAGAATCGAAGAAGAGAAAGAAAAAGGTAAACTAGAAGATAAATCATAAGATATTAAGGAAAAATAAGTGAAGTTGAGGAAAGGAAAGGCAGAGGGTGCAATAGGAAACAGGAAAAAGGTGTCAAAGCTTTAATAAGGAGAAAGATAGATGAAATGATTAGCAAGAAGGAGAGCAAAAGCAAAGGAAAGGCAAAGGTGAAAAGGCAAAAGAAAGTAATAAAGGAAAAGCTGAAAAGAAAACAGAAGAGCGGAAAAGGCAGATCTTGGAGAGAGAAAGAGGAAGAGAAGATTAATCAGAAGAAAAATGAGAAGAAAAGGGGAACAGGCAGGCGCAGAAGACAAGGACACAGGAGTTGCAGAGACACCTACAAATGCACATATTTACACAACACACACACACACACACACACACACACACACACACACACAAAACACATACATAATCAACTACACAAACTGGATACGAGACACAAATAGTAATATAAGAAGTGTAAACCAAATGTAACATATAAGTTGTAAATAATTAAACTAACTAACTAACTACTTTATCTAACTCAAATTGAAAGCGTTTCTTGATCAAGATGATGTAACGGAGAATTCCGGCCGTACCCAACTGGGTTGCTCGCGACCGTCCGCACAAATTATTTCTTCGGGGATTCGGAAAGCAAAAGACGTTCCCACGACTGAATAACGTGTCGAACATGACTACGTTAAACGCACAGATTCGAGATCGGGATGAGGAGTGATACAGCGGCGAATAAACACAACAGCGGATTAACACACTAGTCTTTTAATTGTCAACAATCGATTACAATACGGCGACCTCGGACTTATACACTACGAGCGAAATGCCCGACAAACACTTTCCGCCGATAGACTACCAACGGGTAGCCAGCAGGTCTGCCGTGCTACCAGCCATAAGCTAGCGCCCAAACATGCAAGAGAGAGGGAGGTAAGAGAAAAACACGGCACCGACCTCGACCTTCAACCTCTCCGACGGCTAGAGCGCTCTGCACCGTGACGTCACTGATGTGCTCCCCGCTGACCGTCTCGCTGATGCTTGTTGTCGTCGCTATTTTCCTCCTTCTCGTTCCCTCGTTCGCTCCACAATACTGCTGCCTCAATCCGTACCTCGCTCGTTAATTGTTGTTGTTGTTGTCTCCGCCGCCTCTTTATTGTTCGGTACTGCAGTACGTCCAGACTGCTCACGCGCGCACCCGCACACCTCGCCGGTTACCCACATGCACCGGTGCCGGTATACTTCGGAACACGGCTGGGCGCGACCCAGCCTCATGCTCCAATACTCGTCCGCGCACCGGGCGGGTCTCCGAAACGAACGTCAACGAGGTCGCGGGGCCAACTTGGAAAACCGTGACCTTTCGGTTTTATCTGCGCGCGCGACTTCCTCTGCTCATCGCTAGCAGAGACTCCCCGAATTTTCCGCGGCGATTCGCAATTCGAGCTCTCTCTCCCTCTCTCTCTCTTTCTCTCTTTCTCTCTCTTCTCCTGTGCCATCTGCATCGCTCCGGTCGTCAGCTCAGCCCGTGTTCAGCACCTCGTAAACAAAAGGTCCAAACATGAGTGTGTGTACCAAACGCACACACTCTCAGCCTGGCGCGGCGCACGGACATGTGCGAGAGCCAAACGGACGAGATCGGTCTAGCCGAGATTCTCCGTTACAATGAGGATTTTGAGTTTTTCTAACATTAAGAGCTTCTTCTTGATCAACCAAAAACAGTTGTCCATACAGCGGATTTTCATTTTCACAAGGATAAAGAGCTGTATTAATTTGATAGTATACTCGTATTTGTCCACGAGTTTTGAAACAAAAAGGTCCAGGACGGCGTGATTGAAAATTAACCAGATTAGCATTAAAAGAGGCGAATAAAGTGAATTATTATAATAATGAATGTTTTCAAAAAAATTATTTGATTTAGGATAATTTCCATTAAATAGCCTATACAGTTCTGGAGGAAAATCTAATATACTTTCTAAACCCTGCTAAAACAAGGACATTCAACTGGATTAAAAATCCACTCCGCTTTGAGTCTATTTCTGAATCCTATAAATGATAATTGAAATTCATTAAAGTAGAATGAATCTTAATTCACTTTAATGTTTTTTTATCCCGAAATTAATTTTACATATTATAATAATTAATTTCAGGATAGAAAAATATTAATGGGGATTCAGATTAATTCCAGTTTAATATATTTAAATTGTCATTTGTAGGATTCAGAAATAGACTCGAAGGGGATTGGATTTTCAATCCGGTTGAATGACCTTGTTTTAGCAAGGAAGCTACAGCCTCATGAGAACAACAATCATTAAAAGAAAAACCTTTATTTGCCACCTTTTCTGAAACAAAATGTACTGCTTTACAATGTATACATAATATATCCATTTTTCCTAAATAATTTTCTTCCACTACAGCATTTAGTTGTTGATCACTTACACCCTATTGATAATAATGACGTATTTTCCTGACGTCTTTCAATGACGTCAAAAATGACGTGATTTGATGTCATAAATTGGAACACTTATGACGTCATTTATAAAAAATTTTTTTCATCACTTCCCCCGTGAAAAATGACGTCATTTTATTAAAACTTTTGTCGGTGGATTTTGGCCAAGAAAATGATGTCAGTTTATAAAACTCAATACCGCTCTGTCTTCACAAATGACATCTTTTTTATAAACCCTTTTGCTGAATTCCCCAAAAAATGATGTCATTTTTTAAAGACTTTTGTCGGTGGGTTTTGGCCAAGAAAATGACGTCAGTTTATAAAACTTGATACCGCTCTGTCTTCGAAAATGACGTCGTTTTTATAAACCCTTTTGCCGCTTTTCCGTAGAAAATGACGTTCTTTTATAACAACTTTTTTCATTGCTTTTTGCCTAAAAAAATTACGTCATTTTTTAAAACTTCTTCAACTTTTTATTTCTCGAAAAATGACGTCTTTTCGTAAATTTTTTCCCATAAAATGACGTCTTTTTGAAAAACATTTTTTATTCGCTTTCATTGGTAAAAGAATGACGTTATTGACAAGCATAACAACATAATATTCCCATTGATTTAAATATTAGAATAATGACGTCATCGATTGCTATTATTTTCATTGGACAATGACGACGTCATTTTCCTACATAATTCTATTTTGTTTAATATTATTATACGTATGCATGAAATTATAAGTTAATTCTTTATTAAATTATCCATTATACATCGTTTAATAAATGATAGCATAATTAGAATCGTTTTTTTTAAACTTACATATAAAGTGTAATTTAAAATTACTTCAATAAAAAACATTATGTAATTTTCTATATAATAATTAAAGCTCGAAGACGAGACATTGCTTGATTCTCGTGAAATTAAATGTATGCTTATGAATTAATATCTGTAACTTAATCATTAAATAAGAAAAAGAAATATGCTTACAGTGTATACATCGCTACAGTAATATAAGTAAGTCATACAATAATAATTGTATACAGTATATACAGTAAGTACACAAATCAGTCAAGGAAGATTACTAATGCTGATGTAACAATCGTAGATGAAATTAAAAATGTAAATAGAGAGAGAAAAAAATAGTTCTCATTTTGAAGTTCAAATAGAATGATCATTAGTGCCACACGAGAAAACTTGAATTTCACGCTAAAAGAGAAAATGAAACGAGTACTTTTACATGAACTGATACGAATGAATGTGCACGTATTTTGTTGAAAGTTTGTACAGTACTATACAAAATCGTAAAAAAACTGTTTCTTATTTCGCGGTTTATTCATCACAATAAAATGAAAGTGACGCCGTTTTTGAATAAATGAATTCAGCTTACTCAACAAATATTTCTTCTACTTCTTCTTCACTGGCATTCCCTTTTTCAAATTCTGGCAGCAACCCTGCCTTTACTAGATTGAAATTAAGTCCGAATTTGATTGATCACCACTCCCAGTTAACGACCAAACCCATAAATAATTTTCTGACGTGCTCGGGTTTCTGCAGCATCAGTGCATTTAGCCTTGGTCATTTTCTTCTTTACGAGAAAGTGTAGCCAAACTTCTGCAAATTTATAATAAATTAGTAATCATGGATAATATTTTAATTTTTGTACAAATATAATAATAAAAAGTGTCATACTTCTCAGTACGTTATATTGCCTTGATGGCACATATTTTCTGTCAGCGGATCATGCAATCCTCGTCACTTATACAGAAAAGGTCGTACACTCTTTGGGCTCAAAAATCTGCAACAGCATGACCTTCAGGAATCTCGGCGCTGATTTAGCAGCCAAGGCATTACGCCAACTATCCATGCTAATAGAAATACCGAAATGCAAATGGATCATCTCGACCTGTAAGAAATACATAGATTATGGATGTGAAGATTCGAATAATTATCATTTTGTAAAAATGCATACATATGTGCTCTTCTTTTCCGTTTTCCAATATAACCTTTTTAGTCCATGGAGATAACTCAGTTCGTATTTCTAATCCTGAATTTTTATAATCTTCTAAAGTGTAGGTGAAATTGTGACCAGTTTTCACGACTTAGATCCTTTTTTTTCTCCCCTTCATCCAAGTTTTGCTTCTTTGCTTTCGGAATTGAATTTTCTTCTTCAACCTTCACTTCGACGTCCACGGTTCTGTCTCCATCAACCACACATGGACTTGTTGTGTTCCCAGTGAGTCCTCTTGCATTCAATCTCGGAGTGGTACCTAAAACAAATAGTTATGACGTAAGTAAAAATACAAAAATGAATTTCGATGCCATATACGTACAGTATTGTGAAGACTTGGATGAAGAACTGAGATTCGATGGACTCTCAGTACTTGAAAGTTTTTGTGCCGAAATTCGAGGACTTTCTGTTACCAGTGAGTCCTCTTGCATTCAATCTCGGAGTGGTACCTAAAATAAATAGTTATGACGTAAGTAAAAATACCAAAATGAATTTTGATGCAACATACGCATAGTATTGTGAAGACTTGGATGAAGTACTGAGATTCAATGGACTCTCAGTACTTGAAAGTTTGTGTGCCGAAATTCGAGGACTTTTTCTGTTCCCAGTGAGTCTTCTTGCATTACATCTCGGAGTGGTACCTAAAACAAATAGTTACGACGTGAGTAAAAATACAAAAATGAATTTCGATGCAATATAATACGTACAGTATTGTGGTGATTTGGATGAAGTGATGAGAACTGTTGGACTCTTCGTGCTTGAAAATTTTTGTGTCGAAATCAGAGAAGTTCTCCGAGGACTTACTGCAATAAAAAAAAAACATGGTTAAAATGGCATGTACAATATAAAAATATATGCAAGTGTAGTGAAGAATATCTGATCTTCAGCAGATGGTACATTACTATGGGATTCAGGGCTGCCTTCAAGCCAAAAGTTATTCTCACTTTTCTCTTGCTGTTTTCGTAAAGCCTCCATCAGATCTGCAATTTTGGCATCCTTTTCTGCTAATTCTCGTGCCATATCCTCATTCCTCGAGCTACGAGCATTATCCAAGTCACCGAATTGCAACTTCTTAGTAGGTATGATGCCGGAGCAATTCTTGAGTGCAACGTCGAAAGTGTTCGGAGGTGCCGGTATCTACAGCATATAAAGATCAAAGGGGTTAGAAACAAACAGACAAATATTATTATATTATAAGGGTGTGTGTGTTTTACCTTGGATACATTATTCTTTGGATTATTCCCTTTTAGAGTACTCTTTTTAAGAGATTTTTTGGAGTAATTTATTTGTTACGTCGAATTTGTTTCTTCAACTTCCTGGACTTTTACGTTTTCAAGTGCTAGTTCGCGCAATACATCGCTTTTCCTGTAGTTTGTTTTTGGCCATCTAGTTTTCTTCTCTTTCAGGTAAGTTATACTATCTGAAAAAGAAATACAAGTAATTAAAATTCAGCCCAAACAATAGTTCATACGTATCGCTTGAAACGTGCGCAAGTGCTGAATTACATCACAAAATGCACAATGAAAGCATCGTAAGAGAAACCCTTGCGATTTCGATCAAAATTTTTAATATCATCTTCCGAAACAAACTGGACTTCTCTGTGGCCGAGGTGTATGCCTACTGCAGCATATACCTTCGCAGTCTTTCCTTTACATTCCACTTCTTCGGCAGGCTCCGAATCGCTTCCAGAGAAACCGCTTTCGTCTTGGACTTTGGATATGATTGTCTATCACAAAGGAAGAAACAGAGATGAGGTACGGAGTATGTACATTTGGTTGAGAATTATGACATAGGGAGACTTTACATGATGACTTATACACTTATTAATTTACTTTCAAATATAATTTCATATTGTCAATTCAGTCATTCGAATACTGATATTCAAGTCAATATCAATTAGTAATAATTTATTCTTTCGATGAGAGTTAAATTTTATTTTAATAGTACTAGTAACAATATCAAATCAATTATATCAGTCTCTATTTGAATTGTGCAAGCTTTTGTTATATAAGATTGTTTAATCAACTTTTAAAGCTCTGAGCTTCATCAAAATACAAAATCAATATCAAAACTAATGAGCCAGTTAAACATGACTATACGAAGAACTGAGCTGGCATAACATGAAACTATTCGAATGTCACTATACGTATAAGTGAGTTGATACTTTGTTTACCTATGCGGCCTTTACCGCCAAATAAATTATATAGACTTATAGAGTACACTGATATCAATATTTTTGATCTCTACACTTTTTCCTCTACAATTAATAGATTTTGAGATACAGACAAAATGAGATTTTCAAGTACGTAATGACAAAATTGAATATTCAACTATTTTGAACCAAACTGACAATTATTAATAGTAGCTGACTATAAATAGTATTTTATTATGGTATTTCATCATACCAATTATTATGCAAAGCCTCATTAAAAAATATCAACTAGTACTAAAGTTATGATCAAAAAGAAATGTCATATTCAGTGGTAGACATGCATACCATGGACAGATTGAAAATATAAAATCTCTTTTTCATTATAACTTTAGTACTAGTTGATATTTTTTAATGAGGTTTTGCATAATAAATGGTATGATAAAATACCATAATAAAATACTATTTATAGTCAGCTACTATTAATAATTGTCAATTCGTTTGAAAATAGTTGAATATTCAGTTTCGTACTTGAAAATCTCATTTTGTCTGTATTATAACATAATTGCTCAAATATTTGGACGAGTCCTATCCGAAGTAAGTAATTCAAAAGTACTGACGAATAATACAAATAATGGATTCTAAACGTTATACCATATAGGTTAACTGCGCGCGAATATTCACATTCAATGAACTAGCTTTCTTTTGCATTACGTACTCATATTGACCACATTTCAATAAAATTCCAATTTGCCTTATGTTAAGCCTTTCCACTTAAGCTTATGTTAATAAACGTAACGAAATTTATACTCCATTTAAAACTGCAGTTCCGCTAACAAACGAACTGGGCGGCTACTGACCGGCGTGCTGGGTGACGTCATGAAGAAATGGTGGCGCATGCGGCGAAAATTCATATATCCGTTTGTCACTATTTTCAAGTAATTTATAGCAGAGACGACGTACTTGTAATTGAGGCCAATGGTTAGAAAAAAATTAATTTAAACCACAAGGCATCTTTCCTTGTTACGTTACAATTCAAAATTATAGGTATAAGAATTTCCCACTAGAATTGTTAATACTGTGACGAACGGACACGTCACGTTACGTCTATAACATATGTATATGACAGGTATGAAATAAGGCGCAAGCGCAAACAGCATATGTACACCCGCGAGATTTATGAACGTCGATAATATAAGCGAAAACGTGTAAATGGTCACTTGAAAATGCAACGCTTACTACGAATATTCAAAGGGAAAAACAAACGAATAAAGAAAGATTTATTGCACTACAATAAATCTCGACTACGGCATCTACTCGAGCGTGCCGACGTCTGCGCTACACATGTTGCTCACCTGGACAAATTGCGAGCGCAAGATTGGCGTCGGAGCAAACAGCAGAAAAAATGCTCTAAACCGGCAATAAAGGATGAAGCACGTAGGTCCGAACGTGCCGCGAAAACTTTCCCTTTTTACTGCACCCTTTCTTCGAGGCCTTTCTCGAAGAAAGGATGACGCCCACTTCATCAAATGACTGGATGCCGAAAAAACTCTTACTCTTCCCTCTCTTTGGAGGTGTTGATGCTAAACCTACCCCTTTGGGAGTGACAGAGGGGAGCGCCAAGGAGAACGCTCCAGGACAACGACAAGTCAGTCAGAGCAGAGCCCTCACGAGAGAAACTTGTGAAATTTTTCTTGTATCTTTCGTCATTAAAAAGCAATTGGCAGTTTGAAGCATAACTGATCTCTCTTTTTTCATTTGAATTTTCCACGCTACCCAAATTATAAAGTCGGTCAATGAACGCTCTCATTCCTTATTTTATCGAGTCACGTTCAAATTCATCACGCGCTTACAACTAAATACAAATTATTCATTGTTCGCGCCAACGGCAAGGGTGGGGTTATTACAATACCGTGCATATACGAATACTGTTGAGATGGCGCTCCTTCAAATAACATCGAGCCAGTTCGCTGTTCGCGTTACCTCACTCTCACTTTACTGCTCGCTCCGAAAACACGATACGAGTAGCCCACGAGTTCGCGGCAGTTCTTTGTTCTCAGATTCACTTGTTCACGTGCCACGCTGTTTCCCGCGAAATTTCCCGGTCAACCAGCAAGTAACATTCTATGAGAATGTAGCGAATTGTATTCCTGTTCGTTAACGACATACGTATGCGCCGAAACTCGAAGTGTAATATTGGCTTAGCATGAATACCTTTTCTTTGTTCGTTAATCTTTTGTTGAAGCAGCAGAGCAAAATATTTCTGGTAAGGTATTGCATACAATTAGTTCATTATCATAAACTTGCGTTTGCAGTGATGAAAATAACAAAAAAATCTGTAAATGACTAAAAGATGGATTTACCGCAAATTTCAGTATTCGTGTGCAACGTTGCGTCGATTATCTTTTTGTATTCGATCATTTATGTTTATTTCATGCACGAATCCGTGGAGTGGAATATTTTGATATTTCATCGATTTTATATAAAAGAGAAATGACATTGAGTTGTGGCTGTCAATATCATTGCTCGTGTCACATTTTTTTCACATTATTTAAAAATACAATATTGAAATATATTATTTTTCTGTGCAGTTCACCTATTGTAGTCGTCAAGGTTTTTATCTCTCAGTGGATAGTGAAACCATAGAGGAGTCAGCGTTCATACCTATCAGTTTGTCTAGTCATCACTTTGATTTGCCTGATTGTCGAGGATAATGGTGAGATTTTTACATGTACGTAGTTTTTATATTGTTTATCTATCTTTTTTAGACGTTGCTCTCATTCTCTAACAGAACAATTCAGATAGAATTATTAAAATATTCAACAGAATACTTCTTTTGAAGTACAAGATACAATGCAGTTTTTATTGTATTTGTCATTATTGTTTCTATTGTCACTCGTTTCTCAAACACCATCAAGACATATCTTATTATTGTTTTCAATGTGTAGAATACCTGGTGTGAATATCGGTCAATGCTCTTTAGAATAGTTTTTTTTCATCAATTCATAGTAGAGTAAAAAATAAATGCTGTATAAATGAAGTGTACAATCTCAGTTTCATATCATTTACGTAAGACATTAAAAATCAATGTACTATATTGTGTTTATTTCACTATGCGGCCTCTACCGCCAAAAAAAATCAACTCTTTCAATTTTTCATTTAAGACAAAATAAATTATATAGACTTATAGAGTACACTGATATCAATATTTTTGATCTCTACACTTTTTCCTCTACAATTAATAGATTTTGAGATACAGGCAAAATGAGATTTTCAAGTACGTAATGACAAAATTGAATATTCAACTATTTTCAACCAAACTGACAATTATTAATAGTAGCTGACTATAAATAGTATTTTATTATGGTATTTCATCATACCAATTATTATGCAAAGCCTCATTAAAAAATATCAACTAGTACTAAAGTTATGATCAAAAAGAAATGTCATATTCAATGGTAGACATACTCGTACATACCATGGATAGATTGAAAATATGACATTTCTTTTTGATCATAACTTTAGTACTAGTTGATATTTTTTAATGAGGCTTTGCATAATAAATGGTATGATAAAATACCATAATAAAATACTATTTATCGTCAGCTACTATTAATAATTGTCAATTCGTTTGAAAATAGTTGAATATTCAGTTTCGTCTTTACGTACTTGAAAATCTTATTTTGTCTGTATCTTAAAATCTATTGATTGTAGAGGAAAAAGTGTACAGATCAAAAATATTGATATCAGTGTACTCTATAAGTCAATATAATTTATTTTGTCTTAAATTAAAAATTGAAAGAGTTGATTTTTGGCGGTAAAGGCCGCATAGATGAATCAATACAATACATTGATTTTTAATATCTTACATGCGAGATCTGAGATTACGATTTTACGCAGAATTTTGTATGAGTATATAGTTCAATAAAATGATTAGAGTAACATGATCTGATAGCTTTTTTAAGAATTAGATAAAAATTACTTCATTAAATTATTTTAAAAATAAGAGATTTTTATAAAGGTTTACAATATTCAATTTTCGAAAAATCTTAAAGTTAATATAACATTGATCAAAGGCATTTACCATTTCGTAATTTTTAAAGAATATCTATCACAATTCAGGTTCCTTTGCTGCATAATGGTACTGTACAACGTAAAAAGGATCAATCCTAATGCAAACACCAAGAACAACAAGATATAATCGTCGGATGCGACAAGAGCTTCCAACTGGTTCGAATTCAGAAGATGAATATGCTCGGTGGAGGGCTGAATATGCGGTTAGTACTAGCCTTTCACGGATAAGTAATGCAACAGCAATATAACTAACATGAATTTTTTTCATTTTAGGACGTCCAAAGAATTGAAAACAGCGACGGTAGTCTTAACGAGGATTCAGCGGAAGACTTACCTGAAGTATTGTCTGATGCATCACATAGAGACAATCATGTACATGAACATTCAACTAACGTAAACGAAACATAAATATATTACAACTAATATGTCATTTTATAAATTGTTCCTATTCCTATATTCTTAGTTCAATTTTTTTTCAGGGCTCACATTCGATGTCTGAAGATGCTCAATCATCGCATGATGAAAGAGTTGGGATAGATGGATCATCAGAGGATACAATATCTGAATTCGAGGTAAGCTGATTCATTCATTCATTCATAGTTTCAAGTGAGCCATGAGTCGATACCATTTTTGTTACCATTACCATGGCTAGCCAAATGTAGCTTTTGTTTTTTCGCAAAATTCATATTAAAAGTTATATATTCCTCAAACAGACTCAACGATTTTCCATTTTGAGTAACTTTTGATGTTTTTTTTACTTGTGTAGCATAACGTGTACTTACATACTTTATGAAAATAACGTAGAACAAAGTTGAAAAGAAAACATCATTGTTGATTAAGTTTTCCCACGACTCGAAAAATATATTTTCTCGAATAATATATCTAGATTGAAAATTGAATATGTGTTAAAGGAGGCTAGAATAAATTTGCGATATCTATTACTTAACCACTTAGACGATGAGTACGCTACTGGAAGACCTCTTTGATTATCAGGAAATAATTGATGATCCCTTGTTGCCAAACGACGGTCCTGGGAACAGACTGCGTCAAATATTAGTCGATGAGGACACGAATGATGTTATGAACACCCGAGTGAATGTATCGAAAGTCGAAATTTTGTCATCAGTTTTTAAGTTCTCTACGGTTTACAATTTACCGCAATCGGCGATTGCTCACTTATTTAAAATGTTGAACATATTTTTCGATACAGCTGAGTTTCCTGAATCTCGATATCTAATCGATAAAATTTTCAATTGTGACACTGATGTCGACTATTATGCATTATGTCCTTGTTGTAAAGATTTCGTGGGAAGATTCGATAGCGAACAAGACCGACTTGCTGTTTGTCGTGCATGCGGTTTACAATTTTCTTTAAAAGATCCTACATACACAGACTTTTTTTGTTTTATTGATCCAGAATGGGAGATAGCTCAATGTCTTAAAGATAATTGGTCTCATTTCGAGTCTGTTGTTAGAGCCCGATCACGCGATAACGATGATATCAATGAATTTCATAGCGGATTCGTTTCTAAAAAATTGCGACAGTGGTTACCATATCACAAAAAAGATCGATTCGTAACTGTTATGTTCAATAGTGATGTTTCACCGGTATTTGAAAGCTCTGCTTTTTCTGTTACGCCAATTCAAATAGAGATTATGGAACTGCCATATAAAATAAGAAATTTGCACCCCATTGTTTGTGGTTTATATTTTGGAAAGACAAAAATTGACATGAACATATTTTTTGAGCCATTCGTATGTAAAATGAATGTATTCGCGGATGAAGGAATACAATGTAGTGTTAATGGTACTGTTCACACTGTATACGTATACGCAATATGCTGTTGCTCGATGCAGTAGCCCGCGCTCCAATGCAAGGACTCACCCAATTTAACGGCTACTTTGGATGTAACTGGTGTTTGCACTCAGGGTATTATATTGCTGTAGGTAGAGGCGGAAGTGTCTAATATGTAGTAGTAAATGACGAAATACCTGATAGAACTGACGCGGATACTCGTGAACACATGAGACAGGCTGTTGAGTCGGGAGATACCGTATTTGGCGTTAACAATGAATCAGTAATGATATTTTTGACGTATTTCAATATTATATTTGGCTTTGTTCCTGATCCATTGCATTGCATCGATTTAGGGATCGGAAAACAGAGTGTTAAATATCTTGTAGATGTTAGACATTTACTTTGTTCGTTGACTAACGCGGAAATCGAAGCAATAGATAATCTTCTTCGAGCCTTTCTGGTGCCTTCAACATTGGTTCGTAATTCTCGCTCTATAAGGGATCGAAAATTTTGGAAGGGGAAAGAATATCAAAATTGGCTTTTGTTTTAAGTACACCTGTTCTTTTAACGATACCCCAAATACGAGTTTATGTTATACTTTGGTGTCATTTGATAAGAGCTTATTATATTTTATTGCAAGAAAATATTACAAGAGATAAATTACGCGAGGCACATCGTTTACTAACAATTTTTGTATCGCTGTATGAATTTTTTTATGGAAGATCTGCGATGACTTTCAACATTCATCAGCTACTTCACGTTGTACAAAGCGTTATAAATTTTGGTTCCTTGTATCAGCATTCTGGATATGGCTTTGAGCATGGGAATGGACTAATTGTAAAACAGGTGCAAGCTGCGAAAGGTATTTTACGGCAGCTATATAGAAATGTTGGTCTGCGAAAAAGCCAGTTACTTTTGAAAAATTTCTTGGTGGAAAGAGATCCACATTGTAGTGCTCTTTCATATGTTCAGTGCTTAGAGAAAAACGAGTGTGCAAAAGTGCTAAAAACTGACATTATTTTGGAGGTGCCGAGGTATTTTGGAGCACCTGCTCGGCCACCAGTCGACATGATTAGAGAATTTAATTTATCTGACTCAGCCGTGATTTATCTTAAATTAGTCAGAAACGAATGTACTTACTTGTCTTGCAAGGCAATGCGTTTGCGATCTGATAATTCTTTTACAAAGACAAGCGATAACAAATATATACATGTTTATTGTTTTATCATCGATGAACTGCACGGTCAGGAATATACTGTATGTAAGAACATTGATGTTGACTATATTGCTGATATTGAAACCTACGTACCAAACTTCCAAATGAAAAGAATACTTGTTATCGAAGAAAAATTGCGAGTAATAAATACTAGCACCATTAATAAAATATGTGTTTACATGGATTGTGGCAATGAATCTTACATTTGTGCAGTTTCGAATGTATCCTCATACTAAAGGTGTATTTTACAAATCTGCATGAATCTTTTCAATATTGTAAAAATTTTATTTGGATGAAATTGTAAATAAATGAAAATATTGTATTATAATCCTCACAATAAAATACAATTCTATATTTAATTTAAATCAAATATTATTCATTCTAATATAAGTTATTTGTTAAAGGGGGTATTTACAAGCTGTTTTCCTCGGTGGAAATGGTAAAAAAAAACGTCATCAAGGTGTTGTGAAAATACATTGTATTTTATGTTTTCTAAAATACGTTATTGCTAGCCCGTGAAATTCAACAGGAAATGACGTCCACTTAATGACGTCATTCTTCTGCTAATAAAATTAAAAAAAAACGTTTTATAAAATGACGTCTTTTATGGGGAAAAAGTAGTAAAATGGTTTTATAAAATGACGTGATTTTGGGACAATAACCGCAAAAATATTTTCCAAAAAGACGTCATTTTTCAAGAAATTAGCCAAAAATGATTTATCCGTTGACGTCATTTTCAAAGACAGCGGTATCGAGTTTTATAAACTGCCGTCATTTTCTGGACAAAAACCTACCGACAAAAGTTTTTATAAAATGACGTCATTTTTCACGAGGGAAAGTGATGAAAAAAATTTTTTATAGATGACGTCATAAGTGTTCCAATTTATGACATCAAATCACGTCATTTGTGACGTTATTAAAATACGTCAGAAAAATACGTCATTATTTTCAATAGGGCACAGTAGTTACTACGTACAGCTTGTTCATTATTCGTAATATTATCATTATCGCGTATAGCTTGACGTCTATTTCTCGTATTTTTAAAACGTTTTAACCGCTTTTGAATTTGATAATTTTTTTCCTCTTCTGGAGTACGTATAATTTTTTTTTACCCATTTAGAAAAATCAAAATGACTAAATCAAAACTTTTATCTTTACAATATATACAATAAATACAAAGTTATTTATGAATATATGTATAGGCTATTTACGGGAAGTCGAGGATTGGTAACTAAAATAACTCTTATTAACATATCATAATGTCACAGGGATTGTGTTAAATGAGTGTGTTACGTCTCACTTTTCGTGAGGTGAAGATTTCTAATCCTTTTTGGGCTGTGATTTCTCACTTTACCCGGGTAAGGAAAGATTGGTGTTGGCTAAAATACAGAAAAATTTAATGCACACGGCGTGGGTGCTTTTCTAATTCCTGAATCTAAATCGATTATTCTAGCGCCAATCTTTTCGGAAGGCACAGAGAATTATCAACTATAGATTCCACTCAGACATATAAAGATCCTAATGATCCAAGTTCTGAGCGTTAAACTATTGTATCAACTCTATCCAACTCGTTTTTCAACGAGAGGACCGAGCGATACGGAATTGGGAAAAATGGATTGTGAAAGGTGAAGAAATAAAAAATTAGTATTAGAAATAAAACTTACTTTTATATATTTTTTTACTTTGTAGAGTCCTTTAAAACGATCAATGGAAACTTTGATGATTTTCGAAATAGAATCCTTGGGCTTCTTCAGAGAGAGTGTATCCTTTGAGCGTGGCACTTCTTGCTGCGGGTGGTGTAGCAGCAGTGGCGAACAGTTCGCGCCTTACTTAGCACATTCCCTCGTGATGCGCTCTCTTTCAAAATAAGGCCGCAAGGGACTCTGAAGGATTTGGGCATGAAACCTTCAAAACTGATTGGTGGAAATTTTCCCGCATTAGGAGAACGTACAGTTTCTTTAAGACAGATGGAGTTGCTCATGCCAAATCGCGTATAAAAGTACCCCTTTCTTACCGTGCAAGGACTTAACATACTTATTATTTAATTATTATCTATTATTCGTTACTAAATATATATAAATAACAATCTGAGAGTTATATTTAATTCTCAAATGTTATTTATTCACATCTTATAACGAGTCGCATTCTCGTTATGTCTCTCTCTCCCTGCAGCCAGTTTGTTTATTAATCATAATTATACTTTACCATGCATTATAATAATTTGTAATTTGTAGCGCAGTTGAAATGTCAGCGAACAAGGTAAGAGTCGAGTCCTACGATCTATACTATCGATAGTCCTTAGCGCGGATGTCGCGGAGAGACCGCGATCACGAAGGGGAGAGAGAAAGAGAGCGCGTAATGGGTCAGTTGGCGAGCGAGCAGGGACGAGTACGGACGCTAACATAGTTCGACAGTAACACCTTCTTTTACGTCACGAGAGACTTCGAAGGAGTAAGCGAGTACGCAGTGGCGGTTACACGAGCCCAAGGATCGCCAGTGATAATCGAAGACGTACGGTTGGTGCTGACAGGAATCCCGTCGGCCGCAAAGCTTAGAAGAGAGGACGCTCGTGCGAGTATAGGGCAGGAGTAAGCGAGATCGCGATCTATTGTTCGCGCGATACCGCCGTCCTGATAACCGGCGATGACTACTGTAAGTACCTGCTCGATTTCCTCTCTCTCTTAGGCTCTCTCTCTCCTATCGCTTGCTAACCGCATTTGTTGCCCTAGTCTTTCGTCCGACTTGCGCACTCTGACCTTTTGCTCGGCATTGCGTCTTGCCTCGAGCCGCTCTAAGTGAATTCGTTGTCCGATCTTGTTTGGTCGCTGACAAGATCGGTACGCTGCGCTTCGCCGCCGCCTCGTTCGCTGCCGCTCACGTGTCGCCAACGCACGCGCGCTTGTATGTATTCGTTAGTGCCTGAAATATACGATTCGTTTCTATCAAAATCCGCAGTGACTTATTCTGATATACCCGTTTTATTGTGTAACTACCTCGCCGCGAGACTCTTTAGGTTATCCCTCGCCAAGTAACCTGTAGCTCACGACACTCTCCGCGGGCCGAATTTCTACGTAAGGAAGGAGGCAAGCTGATGCGGCTGGACCCAAGCACTATTCGCGCTGGCGCACAGGGTCGTCTTGGATAGCGCACTTCGTTTTATCAAAATATTAATCCGCGAGAATTATTTATTATGTAACTGATTTAGCCCGAAAAGAGCTCGAGCTAAAACGTTATAATCTTTAAACTTAAATGAAACGTAGTTTAAATGATAAATCGTACGACTTAATTTATCTAACTGCACAAACTATTCAATAGAATAAAATAATTTTTAAACTTTTGATGACTAAGCTAAACGGAAAAATGAAAACTCAGTGGAAAACGCATGAGAGGAGGTTTCTCTTTTTTTTCTACATTCCGCATAGGGTTTGGGCGTCGGCAGCCCATGCTGTTAATACAAGGACATCTTAAGCATATGGACGCACATAACAAAGTCGTAAAATTTCTTATACCTATTTTCTAATCGCAAAATATTTGGTCAGCTTGTCTTCTCTTGGAATTTGTAGAAACCTTGAGAAGAGAAACTTTCCAACGTATTTTCGTTTCTCGAAATTGTGCAGTTTGAACCATTGAATTCGTAATAGAAAAAAAATAGTACTATTAATTATCCGACGTTACAAGTGTAGACGGTAAACGTTATTTATATTTTATTGATTTTATTTTTATGGTTGTAGAATAGTGTACATAGAATTTTGATTGTAAGCTATAACGGGGTTGATACCCGTCGTATTATTTATGCGCGCGATCACGTCGAAGAGCGCGCGGGATTATCTACACGTTCAAATTCGTAAACCGGAGAACAGGAGGGAACGGGTGTCAGTCAACCAACTTTCTACTAGCGCGAAATAATAACATCAAAGTTACAATCAATATCACATTCGAGATCGTTTATTCCCTCTTATTTCTACAATGTATTCGGCCCGCGTGTTTATGTTTACAAAGCGCGCGCGCAACGATAATATGCAGTGTCGGATCGCTCGCCGCTCTTTGTTCGCTGGGTTAATACATGCACGCTTCTTATGGAGTACGAGAGATTAGTTATTAGCAATTATATAACAATCGCGAAATTAAGCTGGCCAGTTTACCTTATTAGCAGTCGCACGGTGAACGAGAGAAAGTTCAAACTCTAATTTCGGGAGAACCTGTTTTTGTCACGAGGTATCTCGCGTTTTCGCCTTCACTCACGCACACTAGCACGCACTCGATCTGGTGTGGCTCAGGCGAAGGCACAGCTCCTGTCGCTCCTTATTAGCTCGTCTCGACACTCAGGAAAACTCAGGAAAAACTCTAATTGTCAATAGCCGCAACTGAGTGTGCGGGTTCTAATCCTCGACTGGTTCATTTTCATACGCGCGCGTTCCGTCCCTTCGCGTGCCGAATTCGCTCATTACATTTGCCTCAACCGGTAGGTGCTGCCCTCGCAGGCAGCCGCATAGTTGGGCTGTTAGCGCTAATAAGACGTTTACCGTCACAAAGCAAAAAATTGTTTGTTTTTTTTTATTCTGTATTTTTTTTTGTCAGTATATGTTCAATTTATTTATTATATATAAATGCTTACTTGGCTGTAACTTAAATTTCAATAGTCAGAAATTTTGATTCATATTATAAATAAAGGCTTGGTTGATTATCAGTAAAATTGTAATAGTCAAAAAGTCAGATTTAATGTCAGATTTTATTTTGTGTGACTGTAGACTTTTGAAGTAAAAGTCCAGTAAAATCTTTTCCTTCGTTTTTATTTGCTCATGTTTCTCTGTATTTTTAGATATAATTCTCTGTATTTCAGATATAATTCGACGACTGAATCACAATATTTTCTGTAAAAGTCAAATTTCTTATATAGTTTAATTTTTCTCATAAAAATACCATTCTTTTAAAATCAAAAAAATTATGGCACCACAGCAACCTGAAAAAAAATCAAATGACTTATAGAATCATAAAAATAAATTAGAAAATAAGATAGATTGGTATATTTTTAGAAAAATTTTCATGTCAAATGTAAAGAAAGTAATTAAAAAATGTATAGCATACATCATAATCACATATTCTTTGTGTAAAAAAAGTGCAATGTATTAAACATTCATGTTGGCTTATTACTATTAAATTTAGAATTTTTTAATTGACTCAAATTTGGTAAACTAAATTTTTTATATGGATCAGCTTACCATTGTAGTGAAAAAAATTATTATGTTTGGTATAATAGCACTCCCTTGATAACATCAACGTAAATTATAAATAAACTGGAGTTTCCTAATAGCAGGTACCAAATATAATTTCTTTTCATTGTGATGGTAAACGTCTTATTAGCGCTATCACCTCAATCATGCGGCTGCTTGTCAGGGCAGCACCTACAGGTTGGGGAAAATGGAATAAGGGAACTCGGTACGAGACGGGACGGAACGCGCGCGAATATAAATGAACCAGTCGAGGATAAGTTATCTGAGCATCCAGCCGCAGTTAAGAAAAGCCAGAGTTTTCCCCAAAGTTTTCACGAGAAATACGAAGTGAGCCAGCCAGAATTTCCAGGACGTTGCGTGGAAATGACACCTCCGAGAAATTTGTTTTCGTCGCTGTCTTAGCGAGTGTGTGTGTGAGCGTGGGTGAAGAGTTTCGCCATCGAGGGCGAAACCGGGAGCGGACAGTTTCCTGTGTAGGACTGATAACGAACTTGTCTCCTTTCCCCCTCGCTAGTAGTGCGACCGATACGAAGGTAAGCTGGCCAGCTTTATATCGCAACTTTGTCTTATTTTTCTCACGACAACGCGGAACTAATTGCTAATCCCTCGTACTTTGTAAGAATCGGTAGCGTGCATGTGCTAACCCTGCGAACAAAGAGCTGTGATCGCTCCGACGCTGCATGTTATTGACGCGCGCGCGCTTCGTAAATATAAACACGCGGGCCAAGTGTACTGTAGAGAATAGGTAAATAAACTAACTCGCATGTGATGCAGATTATAATTTCGCTGTCATCATTTCTCACCAGTAGCAAGTTGGTTGACTGACTCCCATCCCCTCCTGCTCTCCGATTAGCGAATTTGAACGTTTCGACAACACCGCGCGCTCTTGGATATAATTAGGCGAATAAATAATCAAAATAAAAGACGGAGTATTCACCCCGTTACATTATATAAAACAAATATGTTACTATATATGAAAAATATTAAAGCATAAAAAATGTGATATTTAATATTCACTAATAATAACAGGACTAATGTAAATAATTTAATCCCGGATAATTAAAAACCTGATTGTAAAGTTATACCTGATTGAAAATTATAATTCCGATGTTTTTCAATGAAAAATTAGTTGAATATTCATGTGCTAATAAGGTGCTAAAACTTATCTAATAGGTTATAATTTGATTGCAAAGTTGTACTTTTTAGTAAATAATGTATTCGACGTATACTTACGGTTGGAGAGAGGGGGCGCGCAATCTTTTGAATAGGTAGTTACGCCTCAGCTGTGAAGGCGAATTTACAGCCGATTTGTGTTGCACTTTGTTTTCGCCAAATAATTAGTTTTCTGGGACAATTTCGTGCGTGAGTGCAACGGTATTCTCGAGATAAAAAGCAGCAGCAAGTAGCAGTGCAGAAGCAGCAGATTATAGCTAATTGGAGGCATAACAAGGCAGCGGAGCTGATAATCAAGGGCAGCGGCAGTTGATATTTTTGCAATAACAATTACGGCTGATCACCGTAATTGCACCGCATGGTAGGTGCACCTTCCGTCATTATAAGCGATACAAAATACATTCGGTATTTTCGTGATCGCGTTATTTTTTTGTATTCGTGTCGAGCGTTAGTTCGCGGTATAATTCGAATCTTCTCTCTCTCTCTTTCTTACCGAATATAACTAATTGTAAAATCCTATTCGCGTGCGTTAGTCTTTCGACCCTACAAAGACTAGTAATTTTTATTAATTAAAGTCTGTTAAATTTATTCGCCGTTTTCGTAATTTAATTTTCCTCGTAGCTTAAGTAATTGAAAAAGGCTTAGGTTTTAATCCAATTACATCTAAGGGATTAAAATTAGGAGTAAAGTCACTCACACTTAAAACTCAACGAGTGTCACAAGACACGTGACTTAACCCATTAAGGCCCATGCCAAACCTGGGAAAGATAGCGCCAAACTAACTATGCCAATCGTAGCTAAATCGAAAAAAAAATACCCGTGTTTTTTCTTTTGCCATTTTCAATTGTTTATAAAAAATTATTTAAACAAATTATCAAAAAGTTATTATTTTCAAAAAACTGATAGCGGCAATCGATTCTACGGGAAAAAACATGAAAGAAAGGTATATAACGTTTTTTTGTCAGACGTCAATTTGTTAGTGTAAAACGGCTATAAACAATTGCAAGTCTGTCAGGTACATGTGTATACGCCAAATCCCAAGCAAAGTCTATTGCCGATAGCGCCAAACTAACTATGCCAATCGTAGCTAAATCGAAAAAAAAATACCCCTGTTTTTTCTTTTGCCGTTTGCAATTGTTTATAAGAAATTATTTAAACAAATTATCAAAAAGGTATTATTTTTAAAAGACTGATAGTGGCAATCGATTCTACGGGAAAAAACATGAAAGAAATGTATATAACGTTTTTTTGTCAAATGTCAATTTGTTCCAAAAACAAATAACTGTAAAATAAATGTACTAGAAATGTCCAAATATACTAAAAACTTTTGTAATGAAAACTGAATCCATAATATTACATAAAACCGTTAGCCCGCCACTCAAACGTGATCTCTAACACAGTTTCAATAGAAAAAAAATTTTGCAAACTCTTTGCAGCTTCGTAACCCAACAATTACTATGTTAGTCAAATTTCCAAATGTACAATTTGTGAAAATTCAAAGCTTTCTGTCCTATTTTCTTAAACAAATTGACGTCTGACAAAAAAACGTTATATATATTTCTTTCATGTTTTTTCCCGTAGAATCGATTGCCGCTATCAGTTTTTTGAAAATAATAACTTTTTGATAATTTGTTTAAATAATTTTTTATAAACAATTGCAAACGGCAAAAAAAAAAACAGGGGTATTTTTTTTTTGATTTAGCTATGATTGGCATAGTTAGTTTGGCGCTATCGGCAATAGATTTTGCTTGGGATTTGGCGTATACACAGGTACCTGACAGACTTGCAATTGTTTATAGCCATTTTACACTAACAAATTGACGTCTGACAAAAAAACGTTATATACATTTCTTTCATGTTTTTTCCCGTAGAATCGATTGCCGCTATCAGTTTTTTGAAAATAATAACTTTTTGATAATTTGTTTAAATAATTTTTTATAAACAATTGAAAATGGCAAAAGAAAAAACACGGGTATTTTTTTTACGATTTAGCTACGATTGGCATAGTTAGTTTGGCGCTATCTTTCCCAGGTTTGGCCTGGGCCTTAATGGGTTAAGGTGAGTTCAACTCCGTTTGATAGAAGACAACTAGAATAAATCATCTGACGTTAAGGCGAATACACGTACTATTATACGTGTGTAACGGAGCGGCGGTTTGCTCTGCATCGTAGGAATTTATTCTTAAATAAATTTCCCATTTTTCAGATAACCTCCCCCGTTACAAATAATATATTAAATTATTTATTAAATTAAATTGAAATAAAACCAGAGTCTTATTAAAATATTTGTTTATTTTAGTTAGTATGGAAAAGGATGAAGGGCAAGGTTTTTTTATTAAAGTTTTCCGATTCCGTTAAAAAATTTACACTTTTGCAATGTATTTATAAAAATAAATCAAAATTAATATTTTCAATAATAAGTAAAAGTACTTTGTAGTATAGTTAATCATTATAGCTAATAATACTATTTTATATTCTATACAACTACATCTGTCAGTCAGTCTACATTATATTATTTACATATTATTGAGAATATTTCAACTTTGAAGATTGAAAACTATGGGGCATGAAGCCCTTGTCAGTTATAAATATTATTTGAACAATAAATTAATAAATTGAACCACACATTCATAATTACATATAAACACCTTATGTAGTCGTCTATATAACAAATTTTAATCTTTGATATAAAACCTTGAAATTGTATGATCTGTATTGAAAATATAGAATTATTTATTTATATCCGCTCAAATAAATAACTTTCAAACATATTTTTAATAAATACTTTTTTAAGTTAATAATAATACTTGTTATTTTTACTAAAATTACTGTAATTTGAATTTGAAGAAACATTATTAAATTTGAAAAAAAAAAATGAATAAACTAAAAAGTATTTTAGAAAAAAAACTGCTTCCACAATTGATTATTCAGCAAATTTTCTTTTTGGGAATCTATTCCCACGCATAAGTTCTGCTGGTGTCATTTTGGCAGCTTCAGAATCTAAAACAATACCTGTTATGTCTTCGCATTTGATTGTACCCAAACCATCTAAAACATTAAAAGAATTAATTAAAGGTTAAATTAAAAATAAAAAGTTTTTTCACATTCATTATATCTGTGTTGTTGAACACACCAGTCACTGTCACACGTGAGCCAATTTCATATTCAATGGAGGTGTAATTTGTCACATCGACATTGACTTTTAGTTCTATCAGTTATGGCAGCACTCCCATAACTCATATTTGCATAGCGACTCTCAATGACTCTAAATGTCTGTTTTAAATAGCTATCGATAGCTGTAATATAAACAGAGTATTAATTAAAGAATTAAATTGTTATGTGACACTATAAGCACACATAAGGAACACACACTACAGTCATACATAACAAAATAAGAAAACAATTTAAAATATGCTTGAAGAGCATAATAAATAAATTTGAAATTATACATAACGCAATGAAGAGTATACTTACATATCAATTGATTGTTATGGTCCAGAATATTGTCAAAATTAACAATTCTTGCCGGTATAGGATGTGGTAGTTAAACCATGTGCTGAGTATAATAACCGAGATAATCCACTGCTGTACTTTGCATTATTGTAATTTCAAACGGTATCAAACTGCTGTCTTTCAATTGATACACCTTGGAAGATTCTGTCAAGCCATCAGTAACATGCACAATCTGCAGAAATCAAATATGTTATATTTATTCTCTTTCAAATGTCACAATTTATATTCTGTCAGTGTTCAATTTACTCACTCTGTTTAGTTTAATTTCTGGCTCATATTTTGCAACGACGTCATTCCAAATAACACATGCCGCTTGTCTCTCCCCATTTGTTAAAATAAACTTGAAGAGTTTGTATTCCAGTTTTTTTCCATCTATCGAGTAGCATGCAATTCATTTACATAGCCTAGTATCTCACTGAAACAAACAAAATTAAATGTTTTATGTTAATTACTATTTTATAACAAAGGTAGCACATTTAATAATAAACTGTAGTATAAAAATACTCACGTAGTTTTGTCCTAGTCAGTCAAACTATCAAAAACTTCATTGGGAGAAAATGGGATAGAATCAGCCATGATGAATAGGTTATCTGTATAATATATACAAGAAAAAATTAGTAACTGCGTTAAGGACGTTCTCTTGAAAATACTTTTCTATAGATTTTTCTGTAACTCCGTAGATAAGTACTTTTTATCATTATCTAAAAAACGGTAAAAAAATTAGTATAGACAGCGGTATTCAATTTCGAGATATTTAATGTTCAGTTCTTTAACACGTGTTAGATAGGGCTGCCTCACTTCCAAGCTACATTTTCTGAGATTACAAACACAATTTTCTATAGAATTTTTTGAAAAACTAGTATATCATTCTAGAGGTTATAACGAATCATTTGCAATAATAAAAAACATAGGAAGCGGTATTATTTTTTATGCTACACTTTCTCAAAGTTTGAAACTTCGCGAGTCTTTGATCGGATCGGAGAGAAAAACATGGCGATTTGGCAACACCGCGTGAGCTGCGCCGGCCGAAGCGTCGACGCGCGCGATGGAATTGTATATACGGTACGACGTGTTACACGAATGACATATGATTTTATTTCAAAGCTTTGAAAGTAATTGGAATATATTATAATAATAAATTAGGAAAAGCAAGAAATGACTACTATATATAAAGAGTAAACACTTAAACATAATTTAATATCAACAACAATATATAAACATTATTTGCTGCAAGCTTCACAGGTCAATTCTAAAATCTATTAATCATCAAGTATTTATTAATTACTGTCAGTCTCAAGAAAGTAAACTAGTGCATTTAATAATTTTTTATCCTTAGTAATTTTTATCTTACCTTTCTTATTCTCGGTAAACATTTTATGAATACCATCAGACCCTTCATTTTTGTACAATTCGCGAATTTGTTTGTATGTTAAATCATATTTAGCTAACTTTTTTAAAAAAGTTAAAGATATAACACCTCTTAACTCTCTCCAATATTGCAGTTTGAAGTTAATCATGTTAATTTCGATCATTTGATTGCAACAATTGTAGAATGATTTCTGTAAAGTTTTAAGTAATTTTGCACACGAAAAGTGTCTTACAAGTTTTTTCAGCATTCGAACATCAGCGAGAGCATCATGAAAATTTTCCAAATCTGTAGGCGCTAAATATTTTGTTGCTAATGCTTTCAAAGTAAATTGTCCTTGAGTCTTCGTCTTTGGAATCCATTTTTTAAAAGCTTTCAAAGTGTCTGAAAAGCCTAAAATTATTTCAAAATCACGCAGCATATTGCAATTCGCTAACTGTCGTAATAAAATTCTAGTATCAAAAGTAGCATTATGAGCCACTAACAAACATTTTTTTGACTTCGATACTGATTGTAAAAATTGATTGAAAGCTATCAATGCTTCTTTGAGACAGACACTTTCAACAGGCTTTCCATGATGACATAGCATACCTCCGCTATTAGATAACCCTGTTACTTTAGTAGCACAGCGTGAAATTTCTTTGGTCGTATTTACATAGACACTGAAGTCATATCTATCACACTTGGCAGTAATTTGAACTATTTCGGCAGTCGATCCAGGCCAGTAGTTTCTAAATCAAAATATACTATACGATATTTAACATCAGTATTGCATTTCTCTGGCATATCCATAGGCTCCGTAGGCATATAAATATCCATTCCACAATTACTTTGATATGTGATACCCTCTGCTTGCTCCATACTTTTTCTCAAAGCTTCTCGTTACTGTTTCAATATAATTCTTCGTAATTTAGCTTCCTTCGATGAGATCTTTGTTTTCCTTTTTAAACGCTTGCCATCAACTAATTTAGCATATTTGATCGTGTAAAAGCCTGGGCTTAAGCTTAGTTTCATTCGAAACTTAGTGATACAATTTTCACCATCATTCCAGACGCATACACCATCGCCGACTCTAAAGTCGCAAGCTCCACTGTGACTGAGACATTGATTTTTGTGTGCCTTATGTGCAATAACATTATTAAAACTTTCATTACCTTGACTAGAAGCTGCTACTGAAAATTTTCCAGCATTTGCAGCATATTTATTGTAAAATTGCACTAGCTTTTCATGTAAAGTTTCATCTGCAAGCTTAATCGTATGGTTCTCTTTATTTTTATACCATAAGCCACAGTTTTCATGACGATCATACAAATGGTCTGGCATCCGGCGAAGTTCTCTTGCTAATCTATCACTATTGCCTTTATTTTGAGCAACAGCATAAGCAAAGCATTTTTTTATGTGAGGAATGATACGCTTTCTATTCAATTGTTTATAATCTTCGCTCATCTCATGCAATTCGCTAGCAAAATTTTTGACTAAATGATTTTTATCAGCTAACTTGTGAAAAGAAACAGAAAGATTATCTTTCCTAACAGCTGCAATCATGGAGCTATCTTCGTCGCCAATAATCACACGTACTTGTACTTTAGCATCTTTCAAAATATTATACTGTGGTTAATTAATTGTACACCTGCATCCGCTTCCATCCCTTTCGCACTACCACGATAATTAAGACGGCAATCGTGATCACTTTTGTCGTGACCCAGTTCACACATCCGACATTTTCGATTTCTTGTTGCATAATCTAATATCTTGCCCGTCAAAAATCCAATGATTGCACTGTAGCCGTTTAGGCTGTCGTAGCTCCGTCCGTTGCCGCGTTTAGTCCAACCTGTATCGTATGAGACTATGATATTGATAATTTCACCTAGAGCTGAATCAAATGTTGAGTTTGTACTTTCATTAGTTTTATTGGATTGAAGAACTTGTAGGTGAGGATATATGTCTCGAGAAAAATACATGCATATACGTATATAACATGTTTATGATTTTTTTTCTCGAAAACTATCAACTTTTGGAAAAAATTAGAAAGAACAAAAAATACTTAGAATTCATCAAAAAATATACTGGAATTTTTCCAGAATTTTTTATAAATTTTTTAAAATTTTCAAAAATCAAAAAAAAAAATTTTCAAAATTTCATGAAAAAAAATCTGAAAAAATTCCAGTGTATTTCTTGATGAATTCTAAGAACTTTTCATTCTAAGCATTTTTTCAGAAAAGCTCATAGTTTTCAAGTTATAGCATCCTGAAATTTTTCAAAAAAATTATCACTTCGGACGCCATTTTGAGAACGGCCATGTTGGATTTTCGATTTCGTACCCCATATGTCTTAAAATTTAGGACTTGAGGACACATTTCTAGCTGTAAAAAGATGTGCATCTTTATCAATTTCTTAAAAAAATTTTGAATAAAAAATCTTTTTAAGTTGAAAAAATCGCTTTCTTTTGCAAATATTTGATTATAACTTTTTTAGCAGTGACTTTAGACAAATTCTGAAGCCATATTTTGAAAGAACATCAAATTTTACGTCGGATATGGTGTGTTGGAAATTTTTTTTGGTGCATATAATATGAAAAATAACTGCATGAAGATTCGTTGAAAATTTAGGACATTTGGGCCTTAATGGGTTAAAGTAACTATGATAGTTGATATTGTGCAAATATTTATCACGAAATTCGTATAAAAGTGTATAAATCAAAAGTGTAAAAATAGACTAATAAAAATAAAATTTTTAAACAAAATAACAGTAACTATTTCACAAACTGACAAGAGTAGAAATTTCAACAGAAAAGAAGTAACATAATGTATAATCAAGTAAAAACAAAGTAATTGTAGCAATTGATTTAGTAAAAATATTTTCAACATTTTAAAATATATGAACAAAATAATTGCGAAAAATTGTAATTGAAAAGAAATCACGATTTATCAATATTCACATAGAAATTTGATTGCAGATAAAATGCATTCGATACAAATTGCAAACCTCTAAGCATAATACTTTTTTCATATCAAATAAAATTCTTACAGTTCTTTTATACACTTATCAATATTTTTTATAACTAGTTCTCTCTCTTCCAACGCAGCTCTCTTGCAGCTATCCTTCGCCTCTTCTTCAATAATATTTCCAATCATTTTTTCATATTGTTTATAAATATCATTGGATAATTGGGGAATATTTGCACAGGCAAGAATTTTATTCAGTGCTGTCTGTCCTGCGCCAGAATGTATTGCACCTGAAATAATAATAATTTATGATAAAATTTTTTTCATAGTTTCATATTGAAAGTATTTATTTATTAAATTATTTTTGGTCGTAAAAAATGAACTTTACACAACGTACCAAGAACTAGTCCAGCATTTACTTCAGAAATTTTTTTTTCTGTTACTTTTGCAGTATGTACTTTGGTTACAATGTTGCATTTATCACAAGGAATCGATAATATGGAATGGCAACCAATCAATCTTTCTTTTGATACTTTTGACAAATCTAAAATCTTATAACATTCTCTGCATCTCAGATTCTTTCCGAGTTTATTTATATTCACGAAGCGTACCCGGTTGAAAATAATAACGTTATTTCCTGACGTCATTCGATGACATCGAAATGACGTTATTTGATGTCATAAATTGGAACATTTATGACGTTATTTTTTAAAAAAAATTTTTGCTAATTTTTCCTTAAAAAATGACGTCATTTTTCAGAATCTTTTTGGATCGCTTTGTCCCCTGCAATAACGTCATTTCAATATAACTTTTTAACCGCTTTGTTCTCGAGAATGACGTCATTTTTAAAAACTATTCTACATTCTTCGTCTTGAAAATGACGTCATTTTATAAAACTTTCTTTAATTGTATTTTTTCATCAAAAGAATGACTTCATCTAGCAGACATCATTTCTTGTCCATATTCACGGCCCAGCAAAGACGTAATTTAGGAAATCAAATTTCTTTTTTTACATGGTACTGATGTTATTTTTAATGATATACACCAAAGAAAACAGCTTGTATGTATCCCCTTTAACAAATAAATTATGTTAGAATAAACAATATTATCAATGCGTTAAATATAGATTTGTATTTTATTGATATCATTATAATACAACAGAATATCATTGTGCAATGACTTCACTTTGATTTTTTAATGTTACATATAACAGAAATGCATTTTTTATGATTATTTACAATTTATATAAAATTTATACAATTTAATATGATTCATACATATTTTTATAAATACAATTTTGTACATATTTATTATCAAATGCAATCGCATTTTCCTACAAAACAAGTAAGTACATTCATGTCTTACTAATTTAAGATAAACTACGGCAGAGTCTGATAAATTAAATTCTCTAATCATGTTATCTGTTGGACGTGCAGGTGCTCCGAAATACCTTCCAACGTCAGTTATCAGTACTTTGGCACACTCGTTTACCTCTAAGGATCGAACGAAGGAAAGTGCATCAGAATGCGGATCTCTTTGCGACAAGGAATTTTTCAAAAGTAACACGCTTTTGCGCATACCAATATTTCTGCACAGCTGGTGTAAAACACCTTTCGCAGCATGCACCTGTTTTACAATTAATCCGTTTCCATGTTCAAAGCCATATCCCGAATGATGATACAAGGAACCAAAGTTTATAACGCTTTGTACAACATGAAGTAATTGGTGCATATTGAAAGTCATTGCAGATCTTCCATAAAAAAATTCAGTCAACGATACAAAAATTGTTAGTAGGTGATGTGCTTCACGTAATTCATCCCTTGTAATATTTTCCTGCAGTAGAATATAATAAGGTCTTATTAAATGACACCAATGTATAACGTAGACTCGTACCCTGGGTATTGTTAAAAGAACAGCAGTGCTGTAAAACAAAAGCCAATTCTGATATTCTCTTCCTTTCCAAAATTTACGATCTCTGATAGAGCGGGAATTGCGTATTAAGCTTGTTGGCACTAGAAAGCCTCGAAGAATATTGTCTATCGCTTCAATTTCTGCATTAGTCAACGAACAATTTAAATTTCTAATATCTATAAAATATTTCGTATGTTGTTTACCAATTCCTAAGTCAATGAAATGCAGTGGATCAGGAACAAATCCAAATATAATATTGTAAAAAGTCAAAAGTGCAAGTACCGATTCATTATTAACGCCAAATACAGTAGTTCCAGACTCAACAGCTTCTCTCATATGTTCTCGAGTTCTCGCGTCAGGTCTATCAGGTATTTCTTCATTTATCACTACGTACTTCACACTCCCACCTCTACCTACAGCAACGTAATATCCCGGGTGTAAGCACTAGTTACATCCAAAGTAGCCATTAAATTGGGTGAGTCCTTGCATTGGAGCGCGAGCTACTGAATCGACGCAACAGCATATTGCATATACAAAGACAGTATGAATAATACCGTTAACATTACAAGATATCCCTTCATCCGCGAATACATTCTTTTTCTGCACGAATGGACCAAAAAAGACGTTCATGTCTATTTTAGACTTTCCAAAATAGAAACCACAAACAATGGGGTTCAAGTGTCTCGTTTTAAATGGTAGCTCCATGAGCATTATTTGGATCGACGTTATAGAAAAAGCAGAGCTTTCAAATACCGGCGAAGCATCACTATTGAACATAACAGTTGCAAATCGATCTTTTTTATGAAACGGTAACCATTGTCGCAATTTTTTCGAAACGAGTCCACTGTGAAATTCGTTTATAAACTGGGAGTCGCGTGACCGAGCTCTAACAACAGACTCATAATAAGACCAATTATTTTCCAGGTAATGAGCTATCTCCCATTCCGGGTCGATAAAACAATAAAAATCGGTATATCTCGGGTCTTTCAAAGAAAATCGTAAATTGCAGGGACGACAGAAAGCATCACGATCTAGTTTGGGATCAAATCTTCTCACAAAAATTTTACAACGAGGACATAATGCAAAATAATCCACATGACTATTGCAATTGAAAATGTTATCTATTAGATATCGAGATTGAGGCAAGTCAGATGTACCAATAAAAAAATTCTGCATTTTAAATAAATCAGCAATCGCTGTTTGCGGTAAATTATAAATCAATGAGAATTTCAATATACATAACATCATTTCTACTTTAGATACATTAATTCGCGCGGCCACAACATTATTGGCTTCTTCGTCAGCTAGTATTTGAATCAGTCTGTTTCCGGAACCGTTCTGTTGTAAGAGGGGATCATATACCATTTCTTGATAGTCGAAGAGATCTTCTTCGCTGGCATAATCATCATCTAATTGATGCAGTATTAAATCATGCAAATCGACTCTTGCTTCCTTGAACAAATATTCAATCTTTAACCTAGGTACAATGACGTTATTCAAAACTACATTATTCTTTATCTATTTTCCCGACGAAACTCATTCAATAATGGTGTTGATTTAAGAAATTTTGTGTTCATAGTTATTTCCTTTGCATATAATATGTTCAAAGTATATTCACAATATGAATTCTGTTTAACGTATTAAATAAAATAACGTCATTGTATACAAAACATTAAACGACATTTCGCTTGCCAGTTGTTTGAAAATTCTCAAATTTTATCTCAAACGTAATATTACCACTAAATAAATCAGCCTACCTCAGATTCAGGTATTGTCTCTCCTGACGACTCACTTGTTCAGACTCTCTCATCATCTGGCGATTGAGCAGATTCAGACATCGAATGTGGGTCCTGAATATAAGAAATTGAACCATCAATACATTAGAACATAATACAATACCATAATAATTATGTGAAAGCTTTCGATTACTTCATGTAATTGTTGGTTAGGAGGGTGATCGACATCAGATAATGTATTAGGTAAATCTTGCGCTGATTCCTCGGTAAGACTACCGTCGCTATTTTCCAAAATTCTTTGTACATCCTACAATAAAATATAGTATATTAATTCCGAAGGCCGCGAAAGTATTGGCAGGCCCATAGCACGATGTTAAACCCAGATATTCGTGAAACGCTCTATACTAACCGCACTTTCGGCCCTCCACTGAGCATATTCATCTTCTGAATCTGAATCCGAATTAACTTCTTGCCTACGTCTTCTACGATTGTATCTTGTAGTTCTTGGCGTTTTTGCATTGCGATTAATCCTTTGCAAGTTGTATGGTACCATTATAAAGCAGAGAAATCTGTAATTTCACATATATTCTTTAAAATTGTCATGAATGATTACGTGTTATTTAAAAGTCAATTTATATCATTTATTAAAATGATACAGTAACATTATTTTTTTTAAAAAGTATTATCATGAGTAGCCTTTCACTGATAATTTTTTTGGCAGAATGGTGTGTTTACCTCTATTCAGAAAATCAATACTGATTTAAAAAATCAATACCAAGTTTGTACGTAGGCACTAAAAATAAGTAGCATATTACCTGGAAAATAATATCTCCAATCTCCTTCACAACCAAAAAAGTGTTAACGATGGCAACAGGAATTCAATATATCCTGGTAACTTTGAGCTACCTTCGAAGAACCCACTTCTGCTCCAGGGTGTAGTATAAAAAAGGTGATCTCAATGTTTCGTGTCAACTGGTTTTCTTCGACAACTGTGATCTGCATAAAACAAGAATATATTAGAGAGAATATATGAGTATAAATGTATGTACGCTTTCAATTCAGCAATACATCAAAACAAAATTAGTTATTTAATTCTCTACAATACTATAAATTTAAATTTTTAATAAAAATATTTTCATGAGTGTCCTTCAAATTATCAATTGTTTGGTAAAAAATAATATGTAATATTTTACCTGAAAAAGTATATGTGTAATTTTTTGATAGCTGCAGAACTGCTAACGATGATATGAGATCCTTAATGCTCCATCGATGTTAAATCCTTCAGAAAACTCTCATCATGGGCTTAGGACAGCGGCTACAGCTTCTCTTGCACAACTCTTTTCTGTACACAATAAAATTATATGTCAGACATAACTTTAATTTTGAAAAGATAAAGAAAATTTGACATCACTATTAGCAGTCAACAATTGAACACACCAAGTTATCCACACACAGAGTGCGTTTGAGAAAAGAATGGTTACATATATATAAATTTTCTTATTGTTATTGTTGTTATCACCGTGTCGAAAGTAATTATTGTAAAATTCGAGTTCGTTACTTTACATACTAGGAATCTATTTGAAAGCACAAATTTTTACGTAGGTTATGTTTTATGTTTGTGTTTTTACCTTTGATAATAATTATTATTATCGAAAATAATTATTGTAATATTAAGATGAGGCATGTGTCGAGTAATATAAAATTATTAACGCGTGATTATTAGCGAGGGAATGAGATCACAATATTACTGATTATTTTCGCGCGATAATTCACAAGTGTGATTTTCCTGAAATATTTCGTAATCACATTTAGTACACTTTATTAATATTTACGCACGTTCCAATAATAATTCAATTAATAATTTACAAATAAAATTTACATTTTATTTATCTCACCTATTCAGACAACCGGCAGATGCACGAAGCGTGTAAAGGTAGTCACAACGAATATAAAGGCTTAGCCTCTATGTACGTTGGTAGTCATTTGCACATGTGACGTCAAGAATCACGGACGCGCATCTGCGGAAACGATACATATAAATTTATGTATAACGGAGACAACCAATATATTTTATTTAGATTAAATTGTAACATAAATTTTGTATTTTCTTGAATTGGTTTAATTGTAGTTTTATCTTTTTTTACAACTCATAATGCTACTTATAAACTTTTGGCGTCAAAAGTGCATTTCCCGCTCAGTAGGCTGTGCCAATACTCCAGTCAACTTCCTTGCTGACTTCCTTCCCACTGCCTTCCCATTGTTCATACTCATGCGTTGCCGGTCACACATCATTGCACAGAACAGAGAACGCCGCGGGGCGGCTTCCCGCTAAAATCTTAAGGGTGAGATAAATTAGTTTTTCGTACGTACTTACAACATACATCCGAAGCATATATGCGATCGTGTAACATAACGAATCCGTGTCTATGATAATGTAAGTATCAATAATTAATATAAGCAGTCGTATCTCGAACGCTTATCAAAGGCAAAAGCAAAACATAATTTTTTCGACACGGTAATAACAACTATTACAAAATTGGTACACATGAATAACATTAACTTCACAAATATTATTAATTATATTTAGATTATCACAATCATATGAATTATAAAATAATGAAATAGGTTAATTTTTTTGTGCAGAAACACTCTCAATATATACTTGCTATATTTTTTATTTAATGTGTGTATAACGTGGTGTGTTGATTTGCAGTTCTTATGCAGCCTACTTTAAGCAAGCTCGATGTTCAATCTCTTGTGAATACTGCTGAAAAGTCTGTAGTTGATGACAGAATTGGTGATATAGTTCAATGTATGTAAAATAATACGTTTGCAGCTTGCATGATAAGAAACTTTATATACATGTGACCATAATTTTATTATTTACAGAAAAGAGTTGTGCAAGAGAAGCTGTAGCCGCTGTCCAAAGCCCATGGTGAGAGTTTTCTGAAGGATTTAACATCGATGGAGCATTGAGGATCTGTTATCATCGTTAGCAGTTCTGCTTGATAGTTAGCAGCTTGACGCTTAGCAGTTGACACGAAACATTGACATCACCTTTTTTATATTACACCCTGCAGCAGAAGTGGGCTCTTCGAAGTAGCTCAAAGTTGACATTATATAGTGAATTTCTGTGGCCATCGGTAACACTTTTTTGGTTGTGAAGGAGATTGGAGATATAATTTTCCAGGTAATATGCTACCTATTTTTTGTGCCTACGTACAAATTGTTTGTTTGGTATTGATTTTTTAAATCAGTATTGTTTTTCTCAATAGAGTTAAATACACAGTTTTGCCAAAAAATGTATCATGAAAATACTTTTGTAAAAAAGGAATGTTATAGTATTCTTTAAAAAATGAGATACTTTTAATACATAAACATTCATGAAAATTTTATAGAACAGAAGAAAAATTTTAATTTATAGTATTGTAGGGAATGAAATAACTAGTTTTGTTTTGATGTATTGCTGAATTGAAAGCGTACATACATTTATACTCATATATTCTCTCTAATATATTCTTGTTTTATGCAGATCACAGTTGTCGAAGAAAACCAGTTGACACGAAACATTGAGATCACCTTTTTTATACTACACCCTGGAGCAGAAGTGGGTTCTTCGAAGGTAGCTCAAAGTTACCAGGATATATTGAATTCCTGTTGCCATCGTTAACACTTTTTTGGTTGTGAAGGAGATTGGAGATATTATTTTCCAGGTAATATGCTACTTATTTTTAGTGCCTACGTACAAATTGTTTGTTTGGTATTGATTTTTAAATCAGTATTGTTTTTCTCAATAGAGGTAAACACACAGTTTTGCCAAAAAAAGTTGTCATGAAAATACTTTTGTAAAAAAGGAATGTGATAGTATTCTTTAAAAAATGAAATACTTTTAATACATAAACATTCATGACAATATTATAGAACAGAATAAAAATTTAAATTTATAGTATTGTAGAGAACTAAATAACTAGAGTTTTGTTTTGATGCATTTCTGAATTGAAAGCATGCTTAAATATATACTCATATATACTCTCTAATATATTCTTGTTTTTTTTGCAGATCACAGTTGTCAAAGAAAATCAGAATCAGCAACAATGGAAAGTGGCTACTCCGATAATGAATCTGAAGGAGCATGGAATTCAGAAGATGATGGAACTGCAGAAGTATTATATGCTGCAGTACGCATTTACATTGGAAATCGATCAGTCCAATTCGTCCCTGTCGATGACATACAAAACTTCGATCCAAAACGTACAAACTTCCCATATCGTGCTTTCATTGCAAATGATGTGGATGAGGATGAAAATATTGTGTATGAGCCCGGTGATGTTCTAGATGTATCAGGTTAGTATATAAAATTGTTTCAACACTTACCTTGGTCACGAATCTCGACTATACGATGGTATAGCCGCCCATGCAGCTTGGCGATAATTTTTTTTTCTTGCATTGTTTATTTATATTTACTTTTGCCAAAATCTAATACAAAAAACGTTTTATGTTTTGAGACCTAAGAATGAATAACACTTTTTTCTTTCGATGAGTTGAATTCAATTTTTAATTTTTCAAAAATTTCACTTTTTTGTTTATGTTCATCGGTATATAAATGAAATGAAAAAAGATAAGAAAAAAAGTTGTTTGCAAAATAACATTTCACATTTTTAGACAGCAAATCGGAGTTGGAAAACAAGAATGTACGATGGCGAAAGCCAAATTTAAGAAGAAGTGATGCTTTGCGCGAACTGGCTCGTGATAATGTAACAGTTAACGAAGTACAGGTAGAAGCGGAAGGTACTTTGACAAAATGCAAAAGTAATCTTAAGATTGTTCCCAAAGCTCAGCAAAAAACATGTTCCCGCAATAAAACATCACATGTAAAACACATAGAAATAATATATTATAACCATATATTTACAATTTATAATATTCATTTCTTTGCATTTCTATGTACCGTAGATACCAGCAGTTCCCAATACTTTCGACGAAGTACTGAAAAATTGCCATGACGTAATACCAGCTAAAGATTTGAACTGTGGTGGAACACATAATGTGAAGAATAACGAACATATTGCTCAAGAATTGTCTGATAAAGATGCACAAATTGCTATGCTGATGGCAGAATTACAAAGAGAGCGCAACAAGAATCAAAATGTGCAGAGCAGTGCTGTTGAAAGGACTATTTCAATTACAAACTTCAGCAATGAAGAAACCAACAATGACACGGAGGCAGTTGTGAATTCTGTGACCTACAGTAAATCAACAAGTGGGCGTCGGTCTCTTCTAAAACCAAAGAAGTTAATTTTGGGTAAGTAACACATTATCTAACTGTGATTATATTAAAAATTGGATTTTGACTCGATCCTCTTCATTGCAGAAACTCCTCCTCGTAGAAGCCCTCGAAATGTAAAAGATAAATGTGCAAATACTGAGAGCACGATGGAAGCGACAACTTCATCCTACTCACAAGGATACTGTAAGTTTTCTCTATCAACATGTTATTCCTATTCATTTTCATATTTACTTAACAACAATTTTTTGTTGTAGCCATAACTCCGAGAAGAAGTCCAAGAGGACATACTCAGAACAGCCAAAGTTCAATTGTAAGTCCTACTGTCAAACCACGTGATAAGATCGATGTTAAGACAAGAAGTGAATCGCCAGAAGTAGAAGTGAATGTTAAGCAAGAAGATTCAAGCCAAGAAAATTCATCTGAGCCACATGTCAAGAAGCAGAAGATAGGAAAATACGTAAAAAAAACACACAATTTTAGTTATACCATTGAAGATTATGAAAAGTCTGGCTTAGAAATTCGTCAACCAATATCTCTCTGGACCAAGAAAACTATTAATCCAAACACGAATGCAGAAACGAATGTACGTATGCATTATTACGTAATTATAACCATTCGAATTGTGTATTTAAAATATATAACTTATTTTTCATTGTTGCAGATTGATATGATTCACCTTCATTCTGGCGTTTCAATTAGATTAACTGCTTGGCGCGATGCCTTAAAGGAAAAAACGCATAAGCAATTCTTGAAGAATTTTATGTTGCAGATATTTGACCCAAATGAGTGTATAAACTTTGCTGTAAAAGTTCAACGAACACATTCATCTACCAGCCGTAAATATGTACCATCTAGAGAATACAATGTTCTAAAGAGTATGTTTCTTATTTTGCAAATGAGTCGTGTCTTAATAATAATGAAATTTTTTTTATTAATTTTCAGAACTTTGGCTGCAGTATCTCAGAAAAAAAACATCATAAAGGTTAAATGTACAAATGCTGCAGAAACTGCGGAACGCCAAAAGATTATTGCTGGATTTGGTCGGGAATTGGGCATAGTGATTAGCCAAATTCGTACGCAGTATTTTGCTGCTGAAAAGAATGGTTTGCTACACGAATTCTGTAATCGTAACGACGATGAAGAAGAAGAACCGTACGAGGATTTTGATGAGTAAACTTATTATAATTTTTAGATTATTAATTTCTGTTTTGTTTATTTCCTATTATTGTAGTTCAGTTGGTGGAACACTAAATGAGAGTCTATTTTTAAATTTACGATTTTTGTAACGAATTTAGTGCCACGATTATCTCTATTATATTTTGAGAATGTCATAAATTTACCTAGAAATAGACGCAAAAATACTTATTATATTTCTGAACAATTCATTTTATAATTATGACTTTGACCGTCAACATTTTCTATTTTCTATTAGAAAATAAAATGTGTACTTATTTACGTCGACTAATGTAATTAGTGATGTAAGAACGACAGACCTTATCTGAGAGAAATTCATAGATTTAACTAGAAAGAAATGCAATACAAATTTTTCATTTGTAGTACAATTTCAACATTACATTTTCTACTTGTTTTCTACGATCTAAGCATCCATATTTTTATTTTTCTGTTGGTGGATTATGTGTATAATTTCCGAGATGACTGAAGTAGTGATATAACAAAGATAAAGAGTTTTTAGAGGGGTTTAAGAGATTTAAAGAAAATGTGGACAAATTATTTCCATTATTTAGTTTTTATAAACACGTATTACACTTGTACTGAAGCAATTTTAAGTTGCAATTTAGTTATAAGCTATAATGATTGTAATTCCTATTAACTCCTGTTAATGTTTCTATGTACCAATAAAAAATTTAGTTTTCATTTCAAAAATAGAATAAAATTTGATAAAAAAAATTTCTAGAAGAATCACATCATTGTTGCCCAATATATGAAATAAATAGCAGTAAATGACGATTCTTTTGTTAATACAACTTACAAAAAGGTTTTTAAAAATGACGTCATTCTCGAGGATAAAGCGGTTAAAAAAGTTATATTGAAATGACGTCATTGCAGGGGATAAAGCGATTAAAAAAGGTTTTATAAAAATGACGTCATTTTAGGGGACAAAGCGATCCAAAAAGATTTTGAAAAATGACGTCATTTTTGAAGGAAAAATTAGCAAAAAATTTTTTTGAAAAATAACGTCATAAATGTTCCAATTTATGACATAAGATAACATCATTTTGATGTCATCGAATGACGTCAGAAAATAACGTTATTATTTTCAACCGGGTAGACCTTCGCAAATATTCTTTTGACTGTTTAATGATATTGGTTCTAGAACGCGCTGTTTTTTCGCATTTGCCATGGCTTGTAGTGCTTTATTTATATGTGCACGCCTTTTGTTAAACACAATCCGTCCATCTCTTATACGGCAAGGACTCGACATTATATTCACTTATAATTATTATAAACTAAATTACGACGACAGTACAAAATCAACGCGTTCATAACCTCTTGTAAACATACTTGCAACTCGCGAGTTGATACACACACAAAACCAAGTACGGCGGTGTTGGCGGTGTTACCAAGTCGAGGAAAACGACGCGGAAACCGCTTTCGGGGTTCTGCGCATGAAACGGTGCTCGTTTCATTTATGCGGAGCCCGGGGGGAAAAGGCCGATCACCTATGATGCTTAAGATGGGCACCACTGATAGGCAAGGGAACGTCCTTAAACTAAATGTATTGTAGAATAACAATATGTGCCAATATATGCCAATGTGAGGCCAAATGTTGTGCAACAATACAAATTCTAATTGAATTACGATGAAACACTAAATCAGTATCTCTATCACTAATCTAAATGAAATAATTAAGTAGATTGTAAATCAACCACGTGTTCGGTGAGGTTAAAAAATTGTTTAACGAATTGCATCTCTTTTTATTTTCTCGGAAACAAAATTTCAATATATTTTTTGCCGGTAACTTAGAAATGAAAGAGGCGGAAGTGATAAGCATGACATCTGACCACGGTGTAAGATAGAAAGGTAGTTATCTCCCTACCTCCACCACGGATTTCATGTGCCGATTTTGAGGAGCCGTCAGTCACGGCCACGAGAGCGGCGCCACAGGAAAATATTACTCCTGGCCCACACCTATAACAAACTCTCAGACTCGTGCATGTGTGTGAGTGAGTAAGCGCATTGCTCCTCACGATTGTTTCTCTTTGCAAATTTCGAGAATTTTTTACAGGTTTTTCATGTTTCTTGATTCTATTATTCAAATTCGATGATGATTCAGTATTATATCGAATCCATTAATGTACCTGCTATATTAAATAGAAATACTTATTGGATTTTGCATGGATAAAAAGTTGTTTTTGTTTATTCTGTTATTATATTGTGTGCATTAGTAGAAATTGTTACACCAATTTGTTAAACCTAAGCACCGAATAACTTAAGCAGGACAAGAAAATCTAATTACTTAAACTCAAGCCCCCAAGCTCATAAGTTTATCAGATACTTCTAATCATATTCAAACGTACAAGCACGGTAGCCGAGCGGTAGCTTTTCGGCTTACAGATTTTGCGTCGTAGGTTTAAATCCCATTGCTATATTTTTTTTGACGTCATTATTTTCACCTCAGCCACTCAGATTACGACTGACATTGACTTACGCACTTTTTTTTGAGGTCACACTCGGCCATTCACATCACGAATAAAAAGGCTACAACATGGCTTCCATCACTTTTTTATAAAGGGATAACTACGTAATAACTTGATGTGACAAAGCCAGAACTTACAAACTTTTTTTTTATATATCTTAAGAAGCATACGACCTGTTCTCATGCCATTTCCTCAAAACAAGTAGAGAACACGAGCAATTAATTGTGTTCAATGTGAACCATAGCTATTATTAACATAATTAATTACTTATGTTCTTTAATTAGTTTTCATTGGTAGATATACTCCGTGAGCTGGTGGTGGCTCCAGCCTCCATCGTTGTCCAACTGTGGGACCCCAGGATGTTCCATGCTCATCTGAGCTTCCCAGTTCTCCCAACTTAGCATTAATCGGTCCATTGTTGCTGCCGACGTCCGGTTGTTCAATATCTGTTCCGTCGTCCAGGATCTGTTGGCCCTCTTGTGCGGCGGGCCGAGTGCGGTAGTTGCGGTACGCTTCATGGTGCTGGTTTATGGTGTATCTCACATGACAGGGGGTATGTTAGTGCTTTTATACCCTTTTTTTTATAAAGTGAGGAGAGGTGGAGGAGTATCTGTTGTTTCGGATTCTTGGAGTGGGATTGCTTGCGCGGCCATGGGTGGGGAGTGAGGAGTGTCGTAGTTGATTGGTAGCCTAAAATACTTTCCGTCAAGTAATGTCTGTACAGATTTGCAGATCATTCTTTTTTGAGGGTTTAAGGGCTGATTCAGTTCTTGCATTGGTATATTTTCGAGCCTATGATCTTTGTCACTGCACACTCTATATGCGCAGAGTATGCAACTTACTGCTATTACAGATGCGATAATGATTACAGTGGTTTCTCCTAACGCTAAATACGCTTGTAATAATTTCACTCGGTCCGAGTGTTCGTATCTGTTCTAATTATTATTTATTTTTGGGCTTTTTTATTATTATTTCGTTTGTTGTTATCAGAGAAATTTTCGGAATCACAAAATTTTCTGCCTTTAGTTTTTTTTTAGCCACCAAATAAATATGGTGGTCCGTTCTAAGTTCGCACAGCTGAGGAATCTGTATTAATCCAGTGCTATTCAAAAGAATGGGATGTACTACGCCGTTACAATTTACATCAAAAGAAGTAGTGAGAGTCACTGAGTATAACAAAACATTATTTTGTAACGTCGGTATAAGATAGTAGTTAGTTTCAGAGCTAGTTTCAAGTTGAGAAAATACAAGATTTGACTCTTCCGATGATGTTAACAGACTAAACTCGCAGGAATTATTGTTTGACTTGCGTATAGTTGGGCGCGGGCACAGATAGAAGGAAATAATACGTTTACACTCTTTATCAATTGAATTTTTGCTTACAAAGGCATGGGTAGTTTCTCCCTTTGTCACAGTCAGGTAATCATTTTTTGGTCTAATGAATTTAGCGACTTGGTTAGTTTTGTTAAGATACTGAAATACTAGTAGTAAATATAATTTGAAACTCTGCGTATTGCTGCTTGCGACAAGAGGAAAAATTACTTCGACAATGATGTTCTTACGAAAGTAAACTACGTTAACTTCTGCAATTTATTGTAGTATTATGATATTGATTTTTGACATATATACTGGCAACTTTGAATTAGTAGTTGCCCTGATAGTTGTTATTGCGTTTAGCAAAAATTGCGGATTGAAAGAAAATTGTTTGTTTTGCAGGAGTTGACGTACTTCAGTTGATATGTAAATAAATTTATGTAACATGTCGTTAATTCCGGCTAAAATAAGGCTAATGCGTGTAGAATTATATACTGGGTTCATTGCGCTAGTAATGAAATCTGCGCGAGCTTTTCTAAAAAGCAAAAAATTTGTTTCTAATTGTAAATTAATTATTTTCGGTAATATAAGATGAGTCATACTCGCCTATGTGTTCGGTCAAATTACTCTCGCGCATATAGAAAACATCTTCAAGGGCCTTATCAGCATGTTCGAGTAAGAGGCTGTCTGGCGATACTAGGGCATCCCGTCCCCGTTGAGTGTGTCAAAAACGTACCCGTTGAGAGAGGTGCTGACGACTTCGTTGACGTGTTGGAGTTTTTTTGTTTCTTCGTAGGCTGTGTATATAGAACTTTTGATGAAATCGTTTATCTCGATTGTCTTGCAAGCTGCAGATATTTTTTTCAGCGTTTGGGTGAAATTCTAATGTGAGTTAAGTACTGAGTTGATGTAAAGAGCGGTGATAATAGTCCATTTTTCTTGAATAAATCATATGGTAGGTCCTTTTTCAAAAGCGATTCCAGGTTGACTATCATATTGCTTTGTAGTTGGTTGATTTGGGCATATAACGGTAGTTAATAGACTGATGAGAAGTACTCTGGGTAAGAGCATTTTGCTGGTGTTAGCTGGAAGAGTTATTTTTTTATTTTTAAAATTTTTATCTAGCGCTGTCAGTGATTTGGTGAAAAGCTCAATCCATTCCCAATTATCTATTTGGTCAAAAATGTTTATTAGTATGACTGGGGAGGTGTTATAATTTCTACGGAGCAGGAGTGGTGCCACTCGTGGGGGTGTGTCAGAAGAGTAATTAGTACTGGGTTTGAGTAGCTCGCTGAGCATTGTATTTTTATCTTGGACGTCGCAATGATGACTCATGGTGTAATGTGTCTGTGTAGGGGCGTTTTTGTAAGTGCATTTCTCAAAAATATCTCTTATTTCTGTTATATACTTCATGGCTATGTGTAAGCAGTTAAAGTAGTATTCATGAAATTGTTTTAAGGAGCGAATGTTTTTTGTTCGGAAAGGTAAAAGGTTGCTAATGCCGGGTGGTTTAGGAAATGAGTCCATAGACAATTCGAGGTTTTGATAGTGTCGAACGACGTGATGTATGCAGTTTGTGCATTTGATGCATCGTATGGTGTATGGTGGTTTGTGAGGGCCGATGATTTTGACGTAGACAAGGTTATATGATAATTGTTGTTGTATGGGTAGGGCCCATTGACAGTTTGTGCAAGTAGGTGAAAAGTTATTATTTACGTAATAAGTAACTTCTGCTTCCATTACATTTGGTTTGTTATTTATAGTGTTTTCAGTATGAGGTACTTTGCTGGGGGGTGATTGTTCATTAGTGTTATTTTTGTACATTTTTGTAGGATTTGACGGAAGGAAATTGATAACAGGTAAGGTCTTTCAGTGTTTAGCAGCTGGTGACTACTGCAATGTGTTGTAGTTACTTGTCGGTATCCTAAAAAAAGAAAATAATGCAGAACAGTTGTTTTATGTGTATTGTTCAGTGTTGTTATTTTCTAAAAGACTCTGATATGGGGCGGATTGAATCTCTTTTGATGTGATTGATGTCTATTAGATTTTTTTCTATCCGTACCGCATGTAATCGTGCGTCTTGTAATTTGTTGTAAAAGGTAAAAGGGCAAGCGTAACGTCTGATCTCATGTTTGAGGCTCTTAATAAAAATGAAAGTAGCTAATTTTTCTCTCTGAGTTTCGTCTTCTGTAACTTCAAATAAGAACATTTGCGTGACCTTTCTCATGACAATGTATTTTTGTAAATATGCATTTATTCTGTGTCCGAACTCCATTGCGGTTTCTTCCTGCATTTGTGTTGATAAACTTAGTCTCTTTTTTTCTATTATTAATTCTTCGAGTAATTTTCTTTTGGCTCTGTGATCCATGCTTTCAGACATATAGCTATTGTTGACTTTTATGTTTTGTTGATTAATGGTGAAATTTCTGGTTCTGATAATACTGGATAGATCTGTCTCTCTGTGTAGCTTGGTTTATGGGTCAGTTGATTGTCACGTTCGATTTTAAAGATTGCAGTTCGCTCTTCGGGCTGTATTGCCGGCGGGCTTCCTTGTTTAGCTTGTCTGAGTTTGTTTCTCTTTCAGATTTCCTAGCTAAGTAAAGTAGCAAGTTAGTCAAAGAATTCCAGAATCCGGCAAGCAGGTGTATGCTAAAGCCATAGAGAGAATGAAGGGCATAACTATGTATAATGGTACCAAGAACAAATTTAATTGCTCTAAAGATCATAAGGATGGACAAAATAGCGGCGCTCGCTGATCCGAACGTAATGAATCGACTCCATAGCGATTCCCACGTGGAATTCGCAATACGATTCACAGTATCTTCGTCAAGCAGTTTAGATACGGATATTCCCGGAGCTAGATTGGATTTTCCAGCGAAATCAAGCGCCATTTGATTAAGGACCGCGTTCCGTTATGTAGGGAACATAATAAACGTACGAAGGTGTTCGATGTCGTTATATGTGTAGATTCCGTTTGTTACTGTGTTTATGGGGCTATTATATTCCCAACTTTGCTTGGCCTGAGGTTTGATTACGTGCGGAGCTTCTTGGCTAGTGACATCCGGAATAACCTTTACCCATGTGTCACCGAATTTATACATTACCGACATTTTAGTATCGCAAGCTGTTTTGGTTCCGTATTGTTTTATTATATGCGTACGAGGTGTGATAAACATCGGAGTCTCGCCGCGCGTGACCAGTAGTTCTTGGTAGCACGTTTCAGCTTTTTTGGCTTTGACTTCTGCTGGTACGTATTTGATAATGTACCTCACCTGCCATCATGGTCATGTATCCGGGTTCTCTAAAAGATCTGGTGATAAAGTGGCAATATTTAATGCGTTTATAATAACTTTTCTTTCTAATTCGCAATGCTGTAATAGTATATCATGGTATAATTTTTGCAGGTGATTTTTAATGTTTTTCAACGAATAATATTTTCGAATTTACATAAGTGAAAAGATCCAGATCGTGCATATTTTTAACTTTGTTAGAAATGAAATGTTCACCGGGACTATTTTCTAATATGAATAATATCGGGTGTTCTGTTTTAATAATTTCAAAACCGCACTGAATCATTCTACCGAGGTTTTTGAAAGCAAAAGATATATCCTCAGAATACAATACATAAAGTGGTCTTCGTTCATAACCGACCTCTGTTACTTTAGTGACGGGTCCTGAATATAGATAAGTATACTTGCTGGCTTGGCATGTCGAGACTCGGTTCTGTCCCAGAATGCGTATCCGAATATGCTATCAATGCAACGTTCTTTGGTAAATTGACAAGAAGTTCCGGACTCGAGTTTAATTTTATTTGTTTCCAGCGTTACGGAATTAAGTCTTTCTTCGAGTGATACTTTAACATAGCCAGTAACGTGTACATTGCTGAATGTGCCGTAAGGGTCGGAGAAACTTCCCGCGTTAGTGCATGTGTCGTCTATGGCAATGTATCCTGCTAACTCTATAGGGTGTACGGTTGTTTGATTATCATTAAGTTTTATACTAGATTATCTCCGATCGTCATTATTCGATAAGAGTGCATTATAATGTATTCTCCTCCTGTTACTTCCTTAATATATTCTATTTCGGAAAAAGGAGTGGACCATTCATGAGAGTGTGCGCCGCATGTCTTGGCTGATCGTTTGACCTCTATTTTGCAATAACGAATTTTTACAGTTGCAAAATCATTAAGTTGGAGGAGGCATATTTCAGTTACAGTAGAATTGATTATCGGATTAGGAATGTCGCATTCAGCAATATCTACAAGATAGAAGGTAGTAAAGTTAGTAAAACGTTGAAAACAATCGTAGGCTATGAAAGGAGTGACTATTTTGAAGTATTGTTGGAAAAAGATGCTGAGAATTACTGCTTTTATCTGAAACATAATTTTTCAATAACTACTTGTTTCGATGTATGATTTTTTTAAATGATTGGCGTGGACTGTTTGAGTTTCTTTTTCGTTTATTTTTATTTTAATATTTTCTTTTTCTCCCACTTCCAGGACCAAGTAGGAACCGGCAAAGTGACTGCCTATGAGTTTATGTGGCTTTGAACCACTTTTTAGAAAAACTCATTGACCGACTTTGAATTTGCTAGGATTTGTTTTTTTATCACAATGCATTTTGGTTTTTTCTTTAGATGTTATTAATTTTTCTCTAGCTATTTCATGTATATTATGTAATTTTTTGACCAAGTTTTCCACGTAACCTTCGTAGGTAGGTAGTAAATAATGCTTTAGTAGGGGCTCTGTGCTTGGTAGGCGTGGCTTACGAGCGAACAGCAGTTCCCATGGCGAGAACTGGTAGCTGCTGTGCCAGCTTGTATTATAATTAAATATAGCAAGTTCGACATACTCGTCCCAATTTTTGGTCTTGGAAGTGAACATTTTTAGATATTCAATTAATGATAAATGAATTCGTTCAACATTGTTAGCCTGCGAGTGATAAGTCGTTGTAGTAATATGCTTAATTTTGAAGCGAGCTGCAATACGTTTCATTAGTTTTGAAGTGAAGTTAGTGCCTCTGTCACTTACTGTGACATTAGATGCTCGAAAGAAACATATTAGTTTTTTAATAAGGTTATCAGTTATAGTAGTAGCTGTTTGGTCTGAGTCTGGGTCTGGCATGGGTGCCGCTATGGCGTATTTGTTAAACATGCACATGCAGGTAAGTAAGTAAGCATTGGCCGTTTCAGTAGGTTCGAGTGAGCCTACTATGTCTATGCTGACTTTAAAAAAGGGAACCGGCGGAGTATCGGTTATGATCATTTTTTGTTTGACATTATGTCTATTTAATTTTCTCAATTGACATGGTAAGCATTTTTGAATGAACTTGCACATCTTCCTTCAAATGTACCCAGTAGTATTTATTCTTGATACGTTTGTAAGTTCTATTGCAACCGTTATTACTGCCTATCGCTGAACAGTGGGCCTTTTCGATTATTTGTTGACGATGCTCGATGGGGGCGAAGACTATAAGTCCCTGACATACTATAATCTTTACTTCAGAAGGACCCAGTATATTTTTTATCATTCGTAAAATTTCAAAGAATTCGACGAGTTTAATTTTTTTACTTTGGGCTATATTGACGGTTTTAATTTTATTCTCAGTTAAATTTATTACTAATTGCTTCAGTGCCAGATATATATAATTTCTAATGTTTTCAGTCGTCTCTCTATTTTCATGACAGATTGGGATAATAAAATGCATCTTGTTCCCTATTTTGATTACAGTGGGAACGGCTAATTGTAATTTGTTCATTTGTGGTAATTTATCATATTTAAATAAGCTGAGTGCACCTTCATCCAGGGAGGTACCAAAGGTGTCAGTGAAGTATAAGTAATTGTCTCGCCTCATAAATAGTGCTTCCCGACAATAGATAATGTTTTCGTGAGGTAACGTCACGAGTTCGGTAGGGGAATTGACTGAGTTTTTAAGCATCACGTCTTTTAAAAAGGTCATATCCTGTTTTGGTTGTGTATCCAGTTTATTCTTAGAGTCTTCATTATGCGTATTATATTGTGTGCCAATTTTATTGCCTTCGGAGCAGTACGTGTTTTCGGTAACTGTAGGATAATTAGTATGCGTGTCTGGTTGTTACTGGCTTGTCTACTTCCTGAGGAGGCGGATTCTTTTTCTGACGCGGTAAGAGGGACTTGATGGCTTCCAGGTATTTTGTACTTGGTTGTCGGCCCCTCGCGCGTCGCGTGGTCATGGCGTGCATGTTTCCTGGCCTTTTGGTGTCATCATCTAGTTGAGCTGTCAAGACCAGCGTTTGAACCGGATCTTGCCTAGTTGCTTACAAATGCTTATTGAGCTGTTCGACTTCCTGTATAGGATTTCAAGAGAGTGCGTCTACATTGTCATTCGACACGCCTTTTTTATATCTGACTTCGAAATTAAAATTTTGAAATAATAGTCGCTGATGAGTTGCTTGTGAATTTGGGTCGCTTATCGAGTATAAATGTACCAAAGGTCTATGGTCAGTAATGATGATGAATTTTCGGCCGTACAGATATGGTCTGAATTGTGAAATATTCCATACTATTGCTAATAGTTCGAGTCGAATAACAGGGTAATTACTGTCAGTAGGCGTGAGGGTACATGAGATGTATGTTACAGCGTGTTCTCGCTCTTCGTCATCAAATTGAGAAAGCGACCCTGCGATTTCGATTTTGAATGCGTGAGTGGTAAGAAAAAACGTCCTGTCGAAATCCGGGTGTCTGAACAACGGAGGTTTACATAATTTATCACGTAGTGTCTCGAAAGCTCTTTGCTGCTCTTCCGTCCAAACGAACGGCTGGCGTTTCTTTAATAGAATAGTAAGTGGTTTAGCGATTTTAGCAAAATTTTCTATGAATTGTCTATAGTATCCTGCCAGGCCGAGCCATTGTTTAACATTCTTTGGCGTGCTCGGGAATTCTTTTACTGCGCGCAGTTTGTCGTTGCACGGGCGTAGTCCGTCTTTCGAGATTATACGTCCGAGATATTCAATTTCCGGGCGTAGAATTTTGCATTTCTTCGGATGAAGGACCAGATTAGTTTCGCGAAGGCGTTTCATTAACTCGATGATGCTCTCGCAGTGTTCGTCGAATGTTTTAGAATATACGCAAATATCATCGAAAAATGCTACTACATTTTTTAAGTCTGATACTAGTATATTTATTAGTGACAGAAAAACTGGTGCTCTAGTTTTCAGTCCAAAGGGCGAGCGACAAAACTGATATAGGTCTGACTCGCATTGAAATACCGTTTTATGCCTGTGTTCCTTTTTAATGCTTATCTGATGTTATGATGAATACAGATCGAATGATGATGTAACAAAACTCGTTCCTTTGTTACCAATTCTTTTGCGAGGTAAGTTTCGCTCATGACAATTGAGGGAGAAGAACGAGGGGAGGTTGATAAATAAATTATACAAAGACAGGAATCAAATCTCACTTACAACCTATTACTATTAATAATTAATCACACTGAACATACGCGCGCATAACATAATCTAAATTACCGACCAACAAACTGCAAATAGAACAATAAACTACTTAAGATAATCACAAATGAACATTTCGCATTTCACTAATACCTAATCGCGTACTTAATCTATTACAAACTTACTTAAACTACGCGAACTAATACCGGGTAAATTGCCCGGCACGTGGGCGCCTGGACAATTCACCGGTCGCAGCTTACGTCACTATGAATTAAACTTAGCGCGAACCTTCAGATAGCCGGCACGTGAGTGCCAGGCTATCTCTTTCAACGCGCACCGGTCGTCGCATCAACAGAGAGAGAGAGTGTAGAGAGAAAGAAGAAAAGGAAGACTTGACCTTTTATCTCCTGTTCCTCGCAACGTCGAGAATCCTGAGCGATGCGCTGCCGCAGGAAGTACCGGGTGTCGTCGCTGGTCAGATCGTCGCTAACCGCTGTCGCTGACCAGGTATCCGTAGGCGACGTTGACTCTCCTAGCAGGTGGGCTGGCTGCAGTTGCTGGCAAGGCCGTTGCCGGTAGGGTTGATCTTCCTTCCTTCCGGCTATCCCAAACTGCTCTCTCTGCTGGGCTCGGACTTCCGCACTCTAGTAAGACTAGGCTTCGACTCCCTCACTCTAGTAGGACTTGGCTGCGACTCTCTCACGCACTAATTCTTGCGCGCATCTTGCAGCCGCTCAGCGGCGCTCGCTCCTCTGCCTACCTTGACCTATTAGTTAGGCGGCACGCGACGCGTCGCTTATCGGTCACGCGTTGCGCGCCTGCCAATCCCGGCATAGGCCTAATACTCTCTCTCTCTCTTTTTCTCACTCTCTCTCTCTCCGCGCTCTTCAACTTTTCTTGCGCTCAACTGCGCTGGCTCGTCCTTGGCGCTGAAACAAAAGGCCAAGTGTTAGACGCATACTTTAATGCGCCTAACGTTGGCCAACACGCCTTGCCGAGTGGGGGAGGGAGAACGCAGACGAGAGATCGGCACGCGGCCTGCTCTCGTCACAATGAGAATAGTTGCGCACCGGCCATCCGTTCAAATAAGTCGACAGGTAAAGGGACTGGGAAATTATAATCCGGAATAATTTTATTCAGCGTGCGATAGTTAAATACGATGCGTGGCGGTTGCGGTTCGCCATCTTCCGTATTCTTTTTGGGCACGCAAAAGACTGGTGCGCGGTATGCGCTAGTTGATTTTTCGTTAATCCCTCTTTCTAATAATTCCTGCATTTATTCATTTATAAATTTACTGATCTTCGGGGGGTGCCTAAACTGTCGAAGTCTGATTGGTACTTCGGAGGTAGTATAGATCTCGTGCTCGATAATACTCGTGGCTCCGAGCTTTTCGCCCTGAACAAAAATTCTGACGCTGTAATTTTCGACGATTTCTTCAATCTTTGCCCGTTGATCTTGTTTGACATGGTCCAATTTAATCAATTTAAATAACTGTTTGATTCTTTCGTCATGATTATTAATTTCTGGGTTAACAGGTAGTGCTCCACGACGCGCTCTAGGTACTTTTCCTCTAATAATCGAGAGGGCTGTTAATAATGCATTTAATGCATTACTAACTACATTTAGTTTTTGTAAGTTACTTTGTGGATCGAGGTATCTATTTAGTATTTCGAGCAAGTATACGCGATCGCTATTAATTTTAGATTCTTTATTATTTAAACAACTAATAATACTGTTTTTAATTCTTGTATTAACGGATAATCTGATTCTGATTTTTCTGATTTTTTAATAATTTCTGATGCTTTGTTTAAAGCGTAGAATAAATCGGATTCGTTTTCCAGAGTTTGCATGCGCATGCCAGAAGTTACAGATACAGAATTAATTTTTTTTGAGTTCTCGGATTTTGTTTTCAGACAGCTGAGGTATATACTCTTTAGGAGTCAGTGTGTCATTCAGTTTTATGGCATCGTTACTATTTTTTTTAGATGGGTTTTGTATACAGGCGCGTTCGTCCTCTGAGTTTCGACCGCTAGGTCCGGCAGTTTCCCGCTAGGGCCGTCGACCGAATACAAATTATCGCCAGGCTGTGCCTGCCCTTCGTTTGCGAGGGGTATCTTGCTGGGTGCCTGGTTAATTTTTTTTACTACGGGATTAGCTCCAATGTAACAGGATTTACTTTCGGTGAGATTTGGAAAAAACAAGTCGTTAATTTTTAAGAGATTCCTGGCGTAATCAATATGCACTCTGTACTTTTTTAATGACTCGCTTCCTATTATACCGTATTCTAAAATAGGACAATTTTCCGGTACTAGGTGAAAATCTAGTACAAAGTTATGAAAGGTCAATGAAATTTTTCCTAATTCGAGATACTTTCTTGCGAGATCCCTCGTAGTTCGTATCTGCCTAAAATATTTATGTGGACACCGTCTGATTTGCTTGAAATTTTAAGTAGTGAGACTGCTACCCCGGTATCTACGATGAAGCTAAATTTTTGTTTAGTTGTATTTATTTCAAGCTGTATTATGGGTGACTGACTGTTAAGATGCAAAAGGATGACTTTTTGTGCGTGCGAAGTTTGAGGCGCTGTATTTACAGGGGTTCCCGGGCAGTGCCGAGGGTCTGGGAACCCTTGTCTTTTTCCGCTTGTTGCAATTTTTGATTTCTGAGTTTTAGTTTTTCTCAATCACTCTTCTAGTGTCCCGTTTCTTTACAGTAATCGCAAATCGAGGAATTAGTTTGTTGCAATTTTTCTTGCGAATTTAAATTGGCTGGGGCACTTGTTTTTACTTGATTTTGGACGGCCTAATGTGGCTGCTAGTTGGAGCGGGGACTAGTGCTATTGTTAGCTACCGCGCGAGGCTCCGCCCACGGCTGCTGTTTGGGCTGCTGCCGTTGCTGTTGTGTAGTTGGCCAAGTCTGATTTTGACTCTGCGGTATCCGATACCAACAGTCTTTAGCTGTGTGTTTTGGCTTATTGCAAATTTGGCAGATGTTAGTATCCTCCGCTTTTATTAATCGAACCGGCTCTATTTTAGGTTGGATTAGCGCTTTCACTGTTTCCGTTATTTCCTCAGGTTCCTGTACGTTGAATTCTCGTTCAATTTCTATTGCTTTAGTTGTGGCTAATTCTAAATTTTCGGCTTCCCCCATACGCGCTTTTATGACCCAATATAAACCGCGGATGAAGAATTTTACTTTATCTTTTTCAAGTTGGCTTTTAAATCTAGCATAGTTTCGATTTTCCCTTACTGCTGCTTCAAAAAATTTGTCAGCTACTGTATTCACTCTATTAGAAAATGTGACTACATTCTCACTACGTTTTTGTTTTAAGGTTGCTAATTCGCCTGTTAATTAATTACATGTTTTTGCTGATCCGAACAGTAGATCTAAAAATTTAATCATTTGTTCTACATTATCAAAGGTTTTTCCTTGCGCTCTTTTAAGTGCCTCACCGATTAGTTTGATTTTAATTAACTTGGTGAGATCATTTTCATTGATTGTCGGGTCTATGCTGCGTGCCTCTCGACAACCGTCGATAAATAAGTGTAAAGGTATGTTAAATCCATCGAATTTCGGTACGAAGTTAACAGCGTCTTTCAAGCTAAAATTTTTTATTGGTGATACTATGTTTTGTGTGGAATTCATTAGTCCTATTCTGAAAGTCCCCGGCGTATAATACGTAGTAAATGGGCTGCTTGCAAAATTAGTTTTGTTTGTAGTGGCAAAATATCGAGTTGGAGTGAAATCAACTTTTTCCGATTTATTATGAGTCATTTCTGGTGATTTGGAAGCGGATGGTGTATTAGTCATAGACACGTTTGTAGTGGGCGCGTTATACGTGTCTGAATTTTCAATTGCTGTTTCGTAACCTGTTTGATTTTCAATGAGCTCAAGTAATGGAATTTCAGTTTTATCTAATTTTAATTTTTCGAAGTTTATATCCGTAATAGCGTTAAGGAGGAATGCTGGATTTTTATTTTTACTAGTCATTTCAATGAGGATGTCGAATATTAGGTCATCTTTGCATACAAAGTCCAATGGGTTTGTATCAATGTAGTCTTGTAAATTATATTTTAATCTTTGTCATTCCTCGACTCGGGTAATTTGCTTTGTTTCGGCGGGTGGATGTCTTTGATACAGATATGTGAGACATTCTGTAAGCGTAGGTTCCCTGTTTGTCGCACAGTTTGGTTCTATTTCGCTAATTTTTTTATTTAGTATTTTGAGTGTAATTGGTTTTTATTCGTAAGGTGTTTCAACCATTGTAATTTTTTTGCGATAAGATCCTAATTAACAAGAATAAGGGGCCCCTAATTGTTATGTCTAGGCGAGGAGATGTTATAACTAGACGTAATAATGTTTAAAATACTGTCGCGTTGGTAAAAGTTGGATCTTAGTCAGGAGTTAAGCGGAGGTTGGTTAAAGGGATAGCGCCTTTATTATATGTAGCGTGTTTAGGTAGATAACTTAGTTTGTTACCTTGTTAGGACTGGGTTTCAGAAGAGATTTTTATAAACAGTCTCAGGTGTTTGCACTTGAGTAAGATTTATTATTTAAAAACAAGTTTATAATGCTTAGCAGAGTATAATTCCGATTCTGAGTAGCCGGATAGCGAAATTTAGAAATAACTAAATCAGTATAAGTACGAATATAAGTACTAGCTTAAATATCAACTTGAATATGAGTGTTAATCTGAGCTTAATCTGAACTTAATCTGAGCTGCTAATATGAGTGATACCGCGGACCCCGATCCAGCCTTTTTATACCATAGGCTGATGTGCCCCTTCCCTTGTTTTAGCTGAATTAAGATACGGTGAGTAATATTATGTTGTTATAATATTATTATGCGGAAATATTATGGAATGTGCTTAGACTAATCTATCTCGCTAGATAGATTTACAAATGTTCCAGGGAGAGTTGATACGATAGGAAGTTAAATTACCGATACCTGGTTAGTTACTATAACCCGTTATGTGAGACATTTACTTATCATAGTTCGTCACGTACGTTTTCTTAGTATCGACGTGATACAAGTAATTAATTATGTTAATAATAACTATAGTTCACATTGAACACATTGACAAAGCCAGAACTTACAAACTTTTTTATATACCTCAACAAACACAACTATTATTTTGTCATTATTATATATTATTTATTTTGTCAACTATTATTTTAAGTTCTGGCTTTGTCAGCATATATAATAGTTATTATAATAATACTGTTAACAGCAAGATAATTGTACTTCCTAGTGTTGCTGACGAGGCCAGAATTTACAAACATAATTACTCGCGTGTTTATTACTTTTTCTTTGGGGGAAAATGACAGAAAAATAGTAAATGTACATCAAAAATAATAATTTCAAAATAAAAAAACTTACCTATGAAAATGTTCAGCTATTCATTCGTTGCGGATCGCTATGTTTCTCTCAAAAAATCAAGTTTTATTATAAAAAAAATTTTTACAACGTGACTTGGTTCGCGAGGCTGAATCGGAAAGAGGAATTGTTATATATATAAGTATAGTAAGAAGAGAGCCACACTACATGGCCATGGCGAACAATAAACTTAAACTTAATAGAAACTTTATTGGCTCAACGTATGTTACATTGCCATGATACATAGAAATATGCCTTCAGGAGGGCGCGCAATACAATTGTAATATCTTTAACATTTAAGTTGTATATAAACGCTTATAAAATTATAAAATTATTAATTATTAATATTAATAATATATACAAAGAGAATTTACATGTAATTGTCTAAGTATGTTCGTGCTACAAAGGTATTCGGTTAAGTTAAATAATTAGAGCTAAATCATTATACTTTTATTTTTATGATTTCTAGAAATTCAGCTATAGCACCGATAACATTTTTATCGTTAGACGCTAATAAGGATATAGCGGAGTATGGTCCATATTTATACATTTTTCTAATTTCCTTGAGGAGTTTTTTCCTCGGAAGGTGTGTCAGTTCGCATTCCCAAAAAATGTGTTCTACCGAGTCTTCAGATGAGTTACATTCGCAGTTTTTATTTAGTACTATGTCTTTGCGGAATAAGCTACTATTCAGAGATGAATGATTACTTCTAATTCTATTTATAGATACAATGGCTTTTCTTGATAGCCCTAGATCAAAAAACCAGGGTTTGGTTTGATCTCTGTAAAAATTTTTAAAGTAGAAAGTACCCTTTGTAGAGCTTAACTGGAGAGCCAAGTTCTCATTTTCCTTTTTATATTCTTTCTTATATTTGGAGAAAAAGTCCGAAACGGGTATTGGATCGTCCAATAATATCCCATTTTTGGCTGCATCTTTGGCTAGGGAATCGACTATTTCATTACATGGCGAACAATCGGCTGAACCATAATGTGGCGCCACCTCGCGGGCTCGCTTCGAAACTTCAGCAGCATTATATAGTGAACTTTAAAAAATATAAATTACTAAATCGATGAAATTTGCTTAATAATTTTTCCAAAAGATAATTCAACAATGGAAATTTATTGTCCATAACAAACCCCGTTGGATTTCTAAAACAAATCACACAATAATTTTTAGTAAGGTAAGTGGTTTTGTTGTGGGCACGGTTCGGTTGTGGACACCCCTGCGTTTCTGCTGACAGAAAACAGATGAGGTTTGTCTAAGAAATGTCATTTATGTATTATGGCAGCCTTTTTTTTATGCCAAATATTGAATCGAAGAAACGCGTTTGCTTTGTTTTGTGAGTAATTTAATTTTTCTGTGCTTGAAAAAAAATCACAAAAATTTATTTAAACTTTTTCAATAGTATTAGAAATCTAAGTGAATCATAGAAGGTAAGTGTAATGCATATTTATTCAGTAGGAAGTTACTCCTACTTTGTCATGCAATATCGATTGCAACTTATATGTTAAAACCAAAAATTTCTTTTCGCCACTTCTTAAAATACCTGGCAAGTTCAATTGTGGGCACCGAAATTAGTTCTGTTGTGGGCGCCCGTTTTTTTTTTTTAAATGGTGAAATATCGACGTTAATTGAACCTAATTACTAAGTTAACAATATCTAATGAAATATACGTATGTTGATAATTTTTTTATGTTCCAATGTATTTTTAAATTAAAATATTAATGGTGTTTTCATGTATTTTTCGATTTTTTTAGCCATGTCGCCCAAAGATAAATCGAAAAAATCGTCCGGTATGGATTTTAATGTGCTACTTGTTGCGATTAAACGTTGTTCTGTCGATAAGCTGTCCATAAAATCGACTGCCGCAATGTATGCCATTTCCCGAACCACTCTTCAACGCTACGTGAAGAAAGTGGAAGAACATTTCGAAGACATCGAAACCGTCGAGGATGATGCTTTATTGGATTTTCTTCGAGCATGTAACAAGTACGTGCCACCGAATCAGGTCTTCTCGACAGCCCAGGAGAATGACTTGGTCACATACATTTTGAAATGTTCCGATCACTACTACGGACTTAGCATAAATGAGGTGCGTGAGTTAGCATACCAGTTTGCTGTAAAGCTTGGCGTTGATTTCCCCAACAGTTGGAACAAGGATGAAAAAGCGGGCATGGAATGGTATAAAAAATTCAGGCGTCGACACCCTCAATTGACTTTGCGCACCCCGGAGCAAACATCGTTGAACCGAGTAAAGGCTTTCTGCACAACTAAGGTGCAGAAGTTTTTCGACCAACTCAGCGCGATGTACGATGAGCATCATTTTCTGGCTACGCACGTCTACAATATGGACGAGTCGGGGTTTTCTACCGTTCCAACGAAAATTGGCCGAGTGATCACCTTGAAGGGCACACGGCGTGTTGGTAAGGTGGAAGCCGCTGAACGAGGCACCATGATTACCATGGCATTGACAGTCGACGCTAATGGAAACAGTTTGCCGCCGTTTTTCTTGTATCCAAGGAAAAACATGCAAAGCTGCTACCTACATAATGCCTCTTCGGGTACGGATGCTTTGGCAAACGGCTCTGGATGGATGGATCAGCCGTCATTCGTTCGCTACATGCGGCATTTTATCGCGTTTGCCAAACCAACGCCAGCTTCTCCTGTTTTGCTACTCCTGGATAATCACTCCAGCCATCTGTCGGTAGAAGCGCTAGACCTTGCCGTCGAGAATAGCGTGCATATTCTTTCATTTCCACCGCATTGCAGCCACTGGCTTCAGCCTTTGGATGTTTCTGTGTTTGGACCAGTGAAGACTTTTTACAAGTCACAGTGTTCGGCTTGGCAAAAGAACAATGCCAATAAGGGCTTGGAAATCCGTCACCTGGCCAGCTTGATCTGCAAAGCGCTTGATCTGGCGTTGACACCAAAGACAATCAAGTCTGGTTTCCGCGCAACAGACATCATGCCATTCGACCCAGACATTTTCAGTGAAGCTGATTACGTTAAAGACATCGGACAAACTCCAGAGCCATCTACTTCGACTTCGCGTGCAACGTCAGTGAGCAATCTTTCGATTTTGGATGACGTCGGTCCATTGCGCGGTGCGACGCCGAAGAAGCCATTGAATCGCGGCCGCAAACTAATGGAGAGCTCGATACTGACTTCTCCGGACGTTCTTTCTGGTTTCAAGAGGAAAGAAGCTGAGCGGAATGCTAAACAAGCAGCCAAAGAAGCGACAGCATCTAAGCGCGCCAAATTAACTCCAGGCAAGCGCACCAATCCAACTTCATCTAAACCACCAGCTAAGCGCGCCAATACAACTTCATCTAAACCACCAGCTAAGCGCGCCAATACAACTCCAGCCAAACCATCGGCTAAGCGCGCTAAGCCAAACAAGTCTCCGCTATCTGACGACGATGTGGACTTCTGCCTGATTTGTTTGAAGCTTTTGCCACGCAAATTGACGGACGCCAACTCCATCAACTGTAGCGAATGCGATCGGCCCGTCCATCTGAAATGTGCAGGCATGCGCGCCAAGTATTTCACATGCAAACATTGTGTTTCAAACGAAGAATAATGTCACAAATTTTTAAAATGTTGTTCTAAAATAGTTTGTTCTAAAATGTTAAGTAGTTGTTCTAAAATGTTAAATAGTTGTTCTAAATTGCAAAATAGTTGTCTAAAATGTTGTTCTGCAATATTCTTCGAAAAGAGTTATATTCTAAAATAAAAAAAACTTTCACTTTTTCTATATTCTTGGTGATTTTTCTTCATATTTTTCCATTTTCAGCAGATTTTGCAAGGGTGCTCACAACCGGACCAAAAAACTATTTTGGCCGAAAATGACCACTTCACAATATTAACAAAAAAATGTTTCTATTTGACGGAATCAATTTTGTCCCTTCGTTGGTAGTTAGCTAAGGTCTCTAGCTTTCCACAGATACCCATATGCCGAAGAAATATGCACTTGGTGAAATGTTATGAGCCAAAAAAAAAGTGGTGTCCATAACCGAACCCTTTCCCCTAGAGTATATCATTGTCAACCTTTAAAAGTCTGCAAAGGTTCCAGAAAACTTTTGCAACCTATTTTGGAACTACGTTGTGCGCAAACTCCAAACTCGCCGTGCAACGTTTTTGAGAATATATCTCTTTCTATTTTTCTGTCAAAAATAATACTACTATGGAACCTATGATATTTCCAGACATTTTTTCTAAATATATTATGAAATATAATAAGAAAAACTGGGAAACGATTGTAGAAACATTTCCAGGAAGTATTTTAGCCATTATTTCATAAATATTGTGGCAATAGTTCTAGAAATATTCCCTCCAACTTTCCTGAAATTTTTCCTAAAATCTGTCGTGCAATTTGTCTGTAAGTGTCCTGCTAGGTTTCACCGAAATATTTTTAAACATGGAAAATAATATGTCAGTGGACGGTTTCAGCAAGTTTCGGAAATATTCCCTGAAACTTGCTTGAAATTATTCCCGAGATATTCCGTGCAATGATTCTGCAAGTTCACTGCAATGTTTCACTGAAATATTTTTAAACGTGAAAAATGATATTTCAGTGTAAAGTTTCAGCAAGGTTTCTGACATATTTCCTGAAACTTCCTCGAAAGCTTTCCGGAGATATTTCATGCAATGTTTCTGCAAGTTTTCTGCCAGGTTTTACCGAAATATTTTTAAACGTGAAACATAATATTTCAATGAAAGGTTTCTGCAAGGTTTCTGAAATATTCCCTGAAACTTCCTAGAAAGCGTTCCTGAAATATTACGTGCAATGATTCTGCAAGTTCACTGCAATGTTTCACTGAAATATTTTGAAACGTGAAAACAATATTTCAGTGTAAGGTTTCAGCAAGGTTTCTCAAATATTCCCTGAAACATCCTTGAAATTTTTCCCGAGATATTCCGTGCAGCTTCTGCAAGTTTCCTGCAAAGTTTCACCGAAATATTTTTAAACGTGAAAAAAAATATTTCAGTGAAAGGTTTCTGCAATGTTTCAGAAACATTCTCGGAAACTTCCTTGAAATCTTACTCGAAATATTTCTTGCAATGTTTTCGCAAGTTTCCTGCAACGTTTCACCGAAATATTTCTAAACGTAACAAATAATAATTTAGTGAAAGGTTTCTGCAAGGTTTCGGAAATATTCCCTGAAACTTCCTCGAAAGCGTTCCTGCAATATTTCGTGAAATGTTTTCGTAAGTTTCCTGCAATATTTCTAAACGTAACAAATAATATTTTAATGAAAGGTTTTTGGAAGGTTTCTGAAATATTGTCGAAATATTTCACTGAAATATTTTATATAACTTTCCGAAACCTTCCTGCAATATTTTCACAAGGTTTCTTTGAAATATTTCCTGGAACTTTTCACAGAAAAAATATTTCATGCTATGTGAGACTTGTTGAATGTTCTAATCTGTTTTATTGATTCTTTGGTTTTCGCAGTATCACATCATCCTCACTTTCTAAGTTATCTTGAGCATAATATTCATCAATGATTGACTGGTTTAAACGAGGAAATATTCCTCTTAAACTTGCAAACTGTATTTTTTCCTCATCACTTTCTACAACTATCTTATTTTTTTATTATAAGATGCATTATATACTCATATATATTATGTCAAGTAACCAAAATTAATACAAAAAACTAACCGCCTAGCAACCAAATTTGAACAGGTAATACCAATGCTTCAGGATTTTTGTCATCTTTATATAAACAATCGTACAGCCAATTTTTATCAAAATCCATTATATTTTCTGGAGGATTGTCTTTAAATCGTAAAATATTAAAAATATCAGTGTCTATCATAGTTTTATCATCTAAAAACTTGACTTTAGCTATGTTTACAACTTTAGACATATTTATTAAAAACTTTCACACTGGACGTAATACTGACGATTTGATATCCTACAATCAAAAAGTATGATAAGAGGATTCAAAGCTATATAGTACACTATAAAAAAACTTGTCAGTAGTTCTTTATTTTTTCTTAGAAACATGCTTTTGTTCTCTGAGGCTTCCTTTACATGAGTATAAGCTGGATTATGGCAAATTCATGACATTGTGCAACGAATATAGACGCTTATGTACGATTCTCGTATATACAATCTCGTATATTCATTGCATTGTATCATTGTATGCATAATATCACTGTAGTAGAAGTGCAACGAACATCGATCAGCCGATTAGCGCCACCATAATGCGATGAACGTCGGTAATATTTGAAACTGTTTTTCGAATTTGATTGCAAAAAATTAGTGTCTATATAAAATTTGGAGATTTTTGTGATGAGTGAATAATAAACTGAAATGAATGAATAATAAATTTCTTTCAATTCAGCGATTTTAACTATATTAATTCGTTAGTGCAACTGTTATACCGCAACAACTGACTATATTCCCTGGCTCGGATATCAAAGTGATTATTTTTGAGAGTAAGTATGTAATAGTATTATTTACAAACAATTAAAATTAAAAATTAAGATTTAAAATTTTATATAATTTTGTTAGAAAGAATATAATGTAGTATTAACAAGTTGTGATGTTTGTATCACTTACAAAATAATAATTCGTACTCCCGTACCTAGTTACGTTAATGAGTAAGAATTCGTTTCTAATAAATCTCCTCTACTTGTCAATAAAATAAATTGATAAATTAAATATATGCGAATATGAATAAGATTTCAAGGAAAGTCAGACGATGCCCTAGTTTCTTATGGTGCGAATTGTCCCATAAGCAGAGCTAAAGTCTTTCTTGGATAGGATATAATTTGGCCCAAGTTTCTTATAGCGCGAGATGTTCTATAAGTCGAGCTCGAATTATAAGGAAGAAACAGTCTTGCTCAGTTAATCACAATGAGAGAAAGAACTTAGGTATCAACCAAGTTTATTCAGACTCATGCGCTCACCTTGCAAGGCTAGAAGTGAATGCTCGCCTGTGCAAAGGTGGGCGTATTTATAAGTACACAGATTTTCCCGCTTATTTTTGCAGGAGAGATGTCATCGAACATTCGAGAGACATTCGCGAATTTTGAGAAATGAGTTTTCTTAATTTACAAGTAAATAACCATTAATAGTAAGCTTTTAACACATGTAAACTTTACAGAATTTGTTATTTGTTGATTTTATATTATATACATTTATCGCAAATAGTGTCGTCAAAAGTTATTAACTAATAAAGTTAATTAACGTGATATTACAATATTTACAATAGAAATTTATTAAATATTTATATAATTTTATAGTTACTTAATTTCGGAAGTATTTTCTAAAAAAAATATTTAAATTAGTTAATAACGTTTGAATTATAACTAATTTTTCATATTTGTAACGGTTTTTTCTAATCTTATAATGCAATTATTAGATTAATTATCTGAGATTCCTAAATCATAAAGTTATTATTATTAAGTATAAAATTAATACTTTTGTTTTATATATAACTTATTGTTTAAATAAATTATTAATTGTTTATTTATTAATAACAGTTATTATTCAGCTGTTATTAATGAAACCAATTCTTACTCATGTTCTATATTTATTCACTTTGCCTATGGATTATTTACATTTTTCTAATAATTCATATTTTTAGCGTAATAAATAAATCCACTTTGCATGTTGAAATTCATTATTATTCAATAATTAAATACAATTTGTGTTATTATAGTCTGAATCTATGTACTAAAATCTATATAATAAATGCTTTGTTATATTAAAATTATCTCTAATTAACATATTTTTCTTAATATCAAAAATCATTATACCTATATCTATTACTTTGTAACGTCACGCTATTTATTTTGATTATGAAATGAATACAATCGAGTAAACAGTGAGATAGCGCCGCTTAATGTATTGATTTGAATAAACAGATAGATGCGTTAGACTGGTTGCAGTGATTCAGTGATATAATAAACTAGCTCATAGATAGGACCATTACAAAGTAAGGTATTGTTTTTTGCTTTATTGATGCATAAATATAGCAGAAAGATAAATCTCCTCCGACATAACCTTATTTTTATAAATTGCAACTGCTTTCGATTTCATATATGCATAACATAAATTCTATCACTGTTGCAGAATATGAATCCGAGTACTAGTTCAAGTTCAGATGATGTAAATTATTCATTGTCGATAGAATTAAGGAGGCTCCAGGGCAGAAAGTCAGTATATCAGTAATAGTGATTTCGATAGATTAGATTGCGCTGAATCCAACGATATATTTATTTACCCCGCAAGCCATGAAAAATTTTGAGATATTTCATTTTCAAGTTTACACATTTAGCATGTCTTCATATGAAACCAACTGCGGATAAGATTTAAAATCAAATTGTTACTAACCTGAAATGAGTAGTTATAAAATAGAAAAGTAGTATTCTTATAGATTAAGAGTTCAGCTTTCATATCGTATGTTTAAAAGTATAGGTAGTCGTGGAAAATATCAAGATATTTCTGAAAATTGTTTAAAAAATTTATTAGGCCCTCGGATATCCGGCGATTGAACGGCAGCCATATTTGTTTTGCTGTTAAAGAAAGTCGTGCAAGTTTGAATTATGCGAAATATGTTACATATTCGCAATGAAAAGTTTCTATAACTTACGGCTGAATATTTCGATAATTTAAAATTTATTAAATAACACAGCTCGTGACTGCGCGATATGCAATTAGGTTACGATAGATATAAATAAACATTTCGTATTAACCATATGCAGTATCAATAAAAGCTAATTGCTGATTGGCTCATTACAGAAAAAGATTAATTTGGAGAATATTTATTACATTTATAAATAAATTGTTAATGGCTACTTTTGAACAAATACTATTTTAAAAATAGTTATAAGATTTTTTAAACTAAATATATACTCCGTTGCACAACTTTATTTGTTTAAGCTGTTTTGACTTTTGCTGTAGTCTCTGGAGCTTCCTTAAATAATTCTTCTCCTACAAATTCAGAAGATGAAAATGCAGTTATTGAAAGCCTTCGTAAAATATCAAATGATGGCACTGACTCAACAGGAAATGTAACACTTCGTTTAAGGAGTCCAATCTCATCATTTACTGCAAATAGTATATAATATTGCAACGATTACCGAAAATCCTTCGACTCGCGCGAGGTTAATAAGCGGCTGAACGAGAAAAGCCGCGATCGGTTCGCGAGAGAGAGAGAGAGGGCGCGTAGGGGCAATGACCGGGAGGGGAGAGTTCAACAGGCAGTATGACTGTGTCACTCAGTCCGCCTGTGTCGAGCTAACCCGTTTTTCCGAGCCGTTTACGCGTTTTCTTTCGGTGGTGCGAGATCCAGAGGCGAAGCAGCTTATTAGCGACTTGAGTGCGGCGAGAGCAGCAGCAAGAGCAGCAACAGCAGCAGCAACAACCGTAGCAGCAACAACAACAACAACAGCAACAGCGGAGAGCAGCGAGTGGCGGAGCAGCAAATTAGCGACGCGTACATCGGATACGGTTGGCCACCGTATCCTCATCGTTCTCGCGGTAGGTGCACCTTCCCTTCTTTATTGTTGTCAGCGTGCGATCCCGCGCAGCGTGCGCGAAGAAATTGTTTGTTGTGCGTGAGCGGTTAGTTCGCGGCGATCGCGATTTTCTCTCTCTCTCTCTCCCTCAGCGTGTGTTGTCATTCGCGCTAGCGCGCGCAAGTCTCTCGGCAAAACCCCCGTGTAATAGAATCGTTTAAATAAAGTGAACGACAGTTTTTACTTAATCAAGTCATCGTTATTTTGTCTTTCCTTTGTCCGGAGGTCGCGTCTGTTTACATTCGGTTCGAATTAGCCGGTAGTCTGTCGCGGACCGTGTGGAGGTAACTAGAGGCGCACCGCAAACCAAGTTTCCAGCAGCGGCCGCGCGAGCGCTACTAAGCGAGGGCGACAGCGTCGCCAAGCGGCGAGATGGGGGAACCCAACTCGGATTAGCAAGGAGACTCTGCGCAGGCGCACTCCAAGACAAGGTAGGTTGATGTGCTTCGAGCACATAGATAACAAGGCGTCGTTTAGCCATTGAGTAGGTATATTCTAGGGAAACTCACAAGTTAAACGGTAGCCTGTTACAATATATAATTCTAAACTTTTATTTTCTGCTCTGTTCTTATCCATATGTTAATATTATTTCAATATTGTTTAGGTAATTCTATGGAAGGAAATTCGACTAAAGAGCACAATATAAATAACGAAATAAGGTACATAAATGATCAACCTGCCATAGATATTGAACAAGATAATTCAACTATTGTAAAAGTAAACGATATCGATATGGATAATATAAATGAAAGGCGACAATTAAATAGACACGGTAATGACAACATTACTATTGAAAATGTATATGTGAGTCATAAGTTTAATTTTAGTTTTTTTATTTACAATGTTATTTGTTAAAGTAGTTAATAAAAATCGATAAAAAGATTTGACTTAATTGAAAGAATTTCTGCCATTGATATAATGAAAATAAAACACAAATATATAACTGAAATTATTTAGACTACTCCCCACACTTGTTCAAAGCCTGAAAATATCTTACTATATGTTATAGCATTCAGCGATTGACCACTGTAGTGTACAGACGTGCAAATACAGCGCTCTAGCCGAAAAGCGAAAGTATAAACCGATCTAAGTGAGGTGACAGTGAATTTACAAAAATTGATTGTAATCAAGAAGTTAAGGAATGTAATTAACAAAGTTAACAAAAGAAACGGCAGAAATGGCCACTCAGTCGGGAGATATTACTCCCAATAAAAACACCAAGGACTGGAAAATAGCAAGCGTCAAAAGAAAAAGAGTTAGCCCTGACAATCAAACCCACGACAGGGAAAGACAATCAAAATTACCTGAGTATTGGCTAAGTAACACGAAAAACAGGTACGAGCTTCTGCAGGAAAATAATGAAAAAGGAAATGAAGAAGAAAACGGAGTAAGTAAAGATTTAAATACACCTAAAGTCAAATCACCTCCGATCTTCGTATATAATGTAGAGGATATTCGTTAGAAAAACTGCTAAATGAGATAGCAAAAGACAGCTATACCTTAAAGATAACCGGTCAAAACAAAATAAAAATACAACCGTTAATAACTGAAAAATACTTGCCAATTGTTAGCGCTTTGAAAAAAAAACACACGCAGTTTTACACATATCAACGCAAAGAAGAAAAAGGATTTAGAGTAATTTTAAGAAGTATACACCCTTCAGTAGACATAAAAGAACTGAAAGAGGCTATAGAGGAACACGGTCATAAAGTGATGAACATCAGCAACATTCGACATCGTACCACAAAAATACCGTTACCATTATTTTCGATGGAAATAGAACACGATTACAAAAGTCAAGAAATTTATAAAATAAACAGGCTATTAAATACAGTAATCAAATTCGAACCACCGAACGTTAAGAGAGAAATACCGCAATGTCATAACTGTCAAGAGTTCGGACACACAAAAAATTACTGTTTTAAGAGCGCAGTATGTGTTAAATGTGCTAAACATCACTTAACCAAAGATTGCCCAATAAAAGAAAAAATCAAAGAAATAGTATGTGCAAATTGCCTAGGAAATCACACTGCTAGCTATAAAGGATGCCCTACACGAAAACAATTACAGCAAAAATTATATCCTAGACTCCGAGAAAAAATATTACATCAAAATCAAAACAATACTCAAATTCAGTTAAATTCAAATTTAAATCTCGACAACAATAGTATCAGACCAAACACATCATATGCTCAAGCTGTTTCAAAATCAAAACATAACGATCAGAGAGAGACAGATATACCAAAACAAATAGATGTACAAACAGACTCAAATAATTACTCACAAGACCAAACAAATAACAAACTTGTACGCATGATGGAACATCTAACGCAAAAAATGGACAAAATGGTAAACTTACTAACAATACTAGTAAATAATATGGCAAAACAATGGAATATCTAAAAATTGTAATCTGGAACGCAAACGGTCTTATGCAAAGGCATCAGGAATTACGAGCATTTCTAACGTACGAAAACATTGATATCATGCTGATTTCAGAGACTCACTTCACAAGCAAAAATTTTCTACACATACCAAAATATTCAGTATACAAAACAAATCATCCACACGACAAAGCACACGGAGGTACCGCAATCATCATCAAAACAAAAATAAACCATTACGTCAATGTACACATTAGTGAAATAAATATACAAGCAACTAGCGTAACCATCAACGACAACAACGGTCCTATAACTGTAACAGCTGTTTACTGCCCCCTAAATAAAGCAATAACAAAAGAAAACTGGACGTACTTTTTCCACTCATTAGGAAATCGCTTCATAGCAGGTGGCGACTACAATGCCAAACATCCGTGGTGGGGTTCGAGATCATCAACTCCAACATTCAGAGGCAAAGTGCTATACGAGATAATACAAACAAATAATTACACCCCAATATCCACTGGAGAACCAACATATTGGCCAACTGACATGACAAAAAAACCAGATTTGATCGACTTCGCAATAGTTAAGGGTATTAATAAATCACACATTACAGCTTCCTCATGCTTAGACCTTACTTCAGATCACTCGCCGATAATAGTCACTTTAAACTCCACAGTAAACAGAACAGTAAATAATCTCACAATAACAAAATGGAAAAAATATACAAGCTTCATTGAGAAACGTATCAAATGTAATGTCTCTCTTAAAACAACAAGGGATATAGATAACAGTATACAAACACTCAATTCTCTTCTAACTGAAGCCATCAATAAATGCTCTACTACTGTAACAAGGAGAGAATCTCAACTAAGTATCTCCTCAATAGTAGAGAAAAAAATCAAAGAAAAAAGACTACTGAGTAAAAGGTATCAGATTACAAGATCGAGCCATGACAAAACAAATTTAAATAGAGCAGTAAAAGAACTGAAGCAAGTATTGATTATAGAGAAAAATGCAGAGATACAGAAAAAACTCAGAACACTTAGCCCAACTGATGCAACGGACTACTCACTGTGGAAAGCAACAAAAAGGCTAAAGAGACCAACCTCATTCATTCCACCCATACGTAGAAACTGTGGAACTTGGGCCAGATCGGACGAAGAGAAAACGGAAACTTTTGCTAAACATCTAAGTGAAGTATTCAAACCACATAAACGGAAAATCACAAAACAAGAAGAGGAAATATTACTCGAAGAACATAATGCACAGGACAGCACTTCGTTTGAACCAGTTAAACTAAAGGAAGTATACAAAATCATCAATACCATAAATAATAAAAAAGCCCCCGGTTATGATAGTTGTTAAAATATATGAATTAATATTTCAAGAGTATGTATGTAGTAGCGCATAAGATGTATGTAGTAGCGCATGCGCAAAAGCGCTTAAGTACGCGGCGAGATGTATCTGTACATAACTTTAAGTACAGTCGTAAGAGAGCGTTTGCTCGAGGCAGACCGTGTCTCTAACTATGAGACTCACCTTGTACATATTTGCATGACATTATATTTTACTTAAAAACAAACTCAATCGTTCTTTTATCCCAGTCATTTTTAACATGGTAGCAGAGCCTTGGTTAATAGTGTGATCGATTAAAAGTGAGGTTGATTCAGTGTATGGTTGACAAAGTGAATGAAGAAGATAGGAATGAATGAATGTTGTCTGAAATTTGTTTTTAAAGTTGAAAAAGTGTATAAAATGCGAAAGTAAAAAAATTATTGAATGATCAAGAAGATGCAAGTGAATACGATTGTGAATTTTGCCGTCATGCGGTGCTTGGCAGGAACACATGGAAATTTGAGGCTATACGACTAAATGAGGAGAAACAAGATAATATAGTACTCAACGTAATGAAACACCGAGGATATTGATAAGTATACTGTAAATATCAAGGTAATAAATCTTTTATCGAAAAATGAAGTTGTTTGAAACAATAATAAACAATTAGAAACGAAAATAAAGTTAAAGCATTGAAGCTTAATAACATATCAACAAGAAGTAATAAATATTTTATTAGATATATAAAGATAGATATATAAAGATATAAAGATAGATATATAAAGATATAAAGATAGATATATAAAGATATAAAGATAGATATATAAAGATAGACATACTTGCATGAACGAGAACGTTGAGTAAAGTTGTGAAAAACTCTACCTGATTCACTCGCATACATTGGAGACTTACAAGGAAGGTACCCGAGGTGTACCTCACCGATTTTCTTGAAATTGTGATATGTTGTAGAACATCAAAAAATATTCGACGCGTATTTTTTTATACGTGCCCATAAGCCCATTTAAGGGGTGAAACCCACCCTTGAAGTTCACCCCTAAAAACAAATTTTTTTTAATTTCTCGAATACAATTCGTAATTTTTTACTGAAACAAAGTGGGTAACACTTGTTATTGAAAAGCACATATTTATGCATTGTTTTTAGTCATCAGACTCGTAACCCCCGTTTTTTATTAATGAAAAACTATATTTGATAACCATTTTTTTCACTATACACATTCCAAAATCTGTTAAATCTTGACAAAATTAATTGTTTTATGCACAATAATCAAAAATAAAGTTGACCTGTTCCGGCATTTTCAAAAAAAAAATCCCTTGAGGGGGTGAGCTACCCCTAACATTTATACTATTATATTTCATTATTCCATTACGATATCATGGTGTAAATCTCTTGGATACTATTAAAATTGTTAAGTAGTTGATGTAGTTTGAAATTTTCTGAAATCAGCCCTTACAAATGAATTCATCCCTAAAACTCAATCTCAAGTATTATTTTTTCATTACTTGAAAATACCCTAGGACTATTCAGTGGCGTAAAACGTGTAATAATATTAGTTCACATCCTTGGTATTGAATTAGAATTCTTCACCCCACTAATGTATCAACCCCTATTTTTCAATAAAAAAATGACACCCTTTTCCATATGAAAATATTAGTTTCTTCAGTTTGACGAAAAAAATTTTGGCAGTATGCACAATATTCAAATACGAAATCGACTGTTCTCACCTTAATAAAAATAACCTATAATAAGGGGTGTACCAGCCCCACAGGAGATATTGTCGTATCTCTATGATTTTATTCTTTTTCTATGGGACTTTCAAAAGTAATAAAAAATTAATGATTCAAAGTACAAAAAAATTTTAAATTTAATATTTCAATAGTTTCGAGTTTTAATGTTACTTTTTATAATCCTGGCAATAATGATAATCATTAAAAAAATGTTTCAAGCATAATGATTTCTTACACCAAGAGCATCTTACAATTGCTGAGTTAGAGCAACCAGGAACTTCACAACGCTCATTACAATCATTACCAAAACTAAAATCTACGGGGTTATCAAATTTATCTGGCTTTGATTCAACGTAGCCACTTTTATACCATGAATATTTGAATAGGTTATTGTATCGAGGAGATGACAATTGATTATGTACCAAGGATTGGAGTTTTATAATGTTATTTCTTTTATGAAGTTCTATATCCTCATTCATTAATGTTACACTGTCCTCGAAGCGACGGACGTAATTTTTCCACACTCGGAAGCCGAAAGCATCTAGTGGCTGAATTTTGCCTGTTGTTCCTTTTGGAATTATTTTTACATCAACAATTTTGTTTGGAGGTGCTGCTTCCTTTACAGCATCAGGGCAATGCCCACTCCACGAATCAATTAATTTAACCGTTAAGGTTTTTCCCACCGTCCAATCTCGACAACAACAACAAGAAAATGATAAATTTAATCTTATCTTGTTATTTTAAGCTGTTCACTTCTCTTAATTTGTTTTCCAAGCGTTTATACGTTTATTCTTCGTATGCATTTATTCGATAATTAGTTAGTTCTTCTTGCTTTGAATCATTAATTTTTTATTACTTTTGAAAGTCCCATAGAAAAAGAATAAAATCATAGAGATACGACAATATCTCCTGTGGGGCTGGTACACCCCTTATTATAGGTTATTTTTATTAAGGTGAGAACAGTCGATTTCGTATTTGAATATTGTGCATACTGCCAAAATTTTTTTCGTCAAACTGAAGAAACTAATATTTTCATATGGAAAAGGGTGTCATTTTTTTATTGAAAAATAGGGGTTGATACATTAGTGGGGTGAAGAATTCTAATTCAATACCAAGGATGTGAACTAATATTATTACACGTTTTACGCCACTGAATAGTCCTAGGGTATTTTCAAGTAATGAAAAAATAATACTTGAGATTGAGTTTTAGGGATGAATTCATTTGTAAGGGCTGATTTCAGAAAATTTCAAACTACATCAACTACTTAACAATTTTAATAGTATCCAAGAGATTTACACCATGATATCGTAATGGAATAATGAAATATAATAGTATAAATGTTAGGGGTAGCTCACCCCCTCAAGGGATTTTTTTTTTGAAAATGCCGGAACAGGTCAACTTTATTTTTGATTATTGTGCATAAAACAATTAATTTTGTCAAGATTTAACAGATTTTGGAATGTGTATAGTGAAAAAAATGGTCATCAAATATAGTTTTTCATTAATAAAAAACGGGGGTTACGAGTCTGATGACTAAAAACAATGCATAAATATGTGCTTTTCAATAACAAGTGTTACCCACTTTGATTCAGTAAAAAATTACGAATTGTATTCGAGAAATTAAAAAAAATTTGTTTTTAGGGGTGAACTTCAAGGGTGGGTTTCACCCCTTAAATGGGCTTATGGGCACGTATAAAAAAATACGCGTCGAATATTTTTTGATGTTCTACAACATATCACAATTTCAAGAAAATCGGTGAGGTACACCTCGGGTACCTTCCTTGTTAGTCGATACTTTGCAAGATAAAGATAAAAATTGCAGTTATATAAAAAACAAAATTAAAATGTATGAAATTCAACATAGCCAAGATAATAATAAAAAGTCAAATTTATTTAAAGTCGAAAAGAAGGATATTGAATGCTTCATTTGCCACAAAAAAGGGCATACAAAAAAGGATTGTAAAACTAATGCTTTTCCGAATTTCCGAGCAAGTTGGCGAGGAGGTGCTATAACCCGAGGCAGCTGGCGAGGCAACAACTCTCGTGGAAGCGGTCAAAGGGGCAGCTACAATCAAGAAGAAAATTACCAAAACAACAACTACAGAGGTTATACAAACAACAACAATAGAGGTTACGGCAACTACAGAGGCTACAGCAATAACAGAGGATATAATAACAACAACAATCGAGGTTACGGCCAACGAGGAGGTCACCGAGAGTTCAACAATCAACGAAGTTTTCAACAAGAAGGTCAACACGACGCACGCTATAGTTATAATAATAGGTATTGCGATAATACACCACAGACGTTTTATTTGCATGCAAATATTGATGTTAAAAATTTTAATAGTAGAGTAAATTCCATAAATCGGAGTCAAAGTACTCAAATAAATTGGATCTTAGATAGTGGTTGTACAGACCATATAATAAACGATGATTCTTATTTCTCAGATTTTAAAAGATTAGAAAGACCAATTTATGTAACTATTGCAGACGGTAGAAAAATAAAGTGTGAAAAAGTTGGAAATATTATAACATCATTTTATCAAAAAAGTTTTAGAACAGAAATAATTATGACAAATGTTTTTTATGTAAAAGAATTGGATAGAAATTTAATAAGTCAAGCAAGAATTACAAATAATAAAAATTTTAAAATCTTATCTCAAGGAAATCGATCTGAAATTTACGATAGAAACAATAATATAATTTGTACTGCGTATAACGATAATGGTCTATATAAAATTTCGTCATATGTTGATAAAAGAAATATTAGCGTAAATAATTCTGGAATAATAAGTCAAAAAGAAAAATTGCATAGGATTCTTGGCCATGTAAATTTTAATTATTTAGAAAAACTTTGCAAATATGAATTAATCGAAGGACTTCCAAAAAACTTAGAAAAAGAATATATGAAATGTGGAATTTGTATCAAAAACAAAATGCATAATTTACGTTTTGAAAACAATAGAACAAAAGCAACAGAAATCCTTCAATTAGTTCATACTAACTTAAATGGCCCACACAGAAATACGAGGTACGAAGGTTCAAAATATTTTCTCACATTTATTGACGACTTTAGCAAATGTACATTGATTTTTCCAATTCAAAGTAAAACTGAAGTATATCAATGTTTTCTTGAATACATAAATTTAGTAGAAAATTTAACAGGTAAAAAGATTAAAAAATTGAGGTGCGATAATGGTAAAGAATACATAAATAACAATGTTTTTAACTTGATCAGAGATAAAGGTATATATCTTGAACCTTGCCCACCGTATGTTCATCCACTAAATGGAACAGCGGAGAGATACAATAGAACGGTCATGGATACCGCTAGATGTTTATTATCGGAAGCAAAATTAAATATTAGATACTGGCCTGAAGCAGTAAAAACTGCAGCGTATTTGAAAAATCGTTCAATTGCGAATACACTTCTTAATAAGACACCTTACGAGATATTTTTTGGAAAAAGACCGAGTATGAAGTATTTAAGAATTTTTGGTAGTAAAATCATTGTAAAAACTCCAGAAGAAAAAAGACATTCAAAATAGGACAGAAAAGCTGATATGGGAATTTTAGTTGGATATGATAACGTAGGTTATAGAGTTTTAATGAATGGTAGAATTATAATTGCTAGACACGTAGAAGTAGTTGAAGATGATGTGAAATGGATAGGAATAGATACTGATAATGAGAGTGAAAGTGAATCTGAAACGAGTTATGAGAGTATGAGTGATGATGAAGTATTTTATGATAATGAGAAAATTAAGAAAGAAAACAAATTTAATAAAAGAAAAAAATCTAGCCCAAATTCAAGTGGAAATGATAATGAAATAGAAAACTTAAAGTTTGAAAAGAGAGAGTCAACGCGAGAGAAAAGAAAACCTAATTGGTACGGTCAACCAGTGACAAGTTTTATTTATGTAAACACTGTTAGTGCTGATTCACCTAAGATTTATAATGACGCAGTAAATTGTAATGATTCTGCTTTGTGGAATGATGCTATGGCAAAAGAAATTCAAAGTATAGAAAAAAATAAAACTTGGACAAAAGTTGACAAACCAATAGATAAGAAAATTTTAGATTTAAGATGGGTTTACACAAATAAATCTGATGGTAGAAAAAAGGCGAGACTTGTGGTACGTGGATACCAACAAGATCAAATAATTGAAGACATATATTCACCAGTAGCTAGACTGCAAACTTTGAAATTACTTTTAGCTTACTGTAACCAAAATGAATTTTATATTGAACAAATGGATGTTGAAACAGCGTTTTTGAATGGAAAAGTTAAATCTGAAATTTATGTGAAAATACCATAAGGTTATGAAAATGTTAATGAGAATTCTGATAAAGTCTTAAAGTTAGAAAAAGCTTTGTATGGCTTAAGAGAAAGTCCTAGAGCTTGGTACGAATGTTTTGATAATTTTATTAATAGTATGAATTTCAAAAGAAGCGAAAGCGACTATTGTTTATATTATAAAACTGAGAATGGAGAAAAAATTTATATATTATTATTTGTTGATGATTTGCTAGTTTGTTCAAAAAATCAAACTGTCATTGAGAAAATTAAAAGGAAATTAATCAAAAGATTTGCTATGAAAGATCTAGGTAAAATAAAAACGTATTTAGGAATTAATGTTGAATATGATCTTGAAAAAGGAAAATTGAGCCTTGATCAAACTGATTATATAAACTCATTAGGAAATGTTTATAATTTAGAAAATACTAAACTGTACTTAACACCTATGGAGGAAAGGTTACATATACCTCCAGCACAATCAGCATCTAATGAAATCAAATATAGAAATTTAATTGGAGCACTTTTGTATATCAGTACATGTACTCGACCAGATATAAGCTATAGTGTAAATTATTTGAGTAGGTTTCAAAATTGTTATGATAAAACTCATTATAAATATGCTTTAAGAGTACTGAAATATTTGTATTTAACCAAAGAAAAAAAATTGAATTTTATAAGAAAATCGAATAATAATAATATTATAGATTGTTATGTTGATGCTGATTGGGCAGGTGACAAAAATAGTAGACAGTCAACGACAGGTTTTGTTATACGTTATTATGGGAATACGATTTTTTGGAAAGCAAAGAAACAAAGTAGTGTAGCTAAATCTTCTACAGCAGCAGAATATGTAGCTTTATCTGATGCTGTTAGTGAGATAAAAGTAATTAAAAATTTATTAAAAGATTTAGACGTAACTATTGTTAAGCCTATAAAGATCTATGAAGATAACTCTGGTGCAATTGCTATTGCCAAATATAGTAATCTCACAAAGAAATCTAAATACATAGAAACACATTTTCATTTTATTAACGAAAGCTACGTAAGGAATGAAATTGATATTGTGAAAGTTGAGAGCGAAAAGAATATTGCGGATATATTTACAAAAGCACTAGGTAAAAATAAGTTCGAAATGTTCAGGAAAGATTTAAATATTGTATAATGAATTGTAAGAGAAAGAATGTAAGATTTTTTTTTGAAACCTGTGAATATTATTTTATTTGAAAATGTTTACTGTTAAGAAATATAAATTCAAGGAGGTGTGTTAAAATATATGAATTAATATTTCAAGAGTATAAGATGTATGTAGTAGCGCATGCGCAAAAGCGCTTAAGTACGCGGCGAGATGTATCTGTACATAACTTTAAGTACAGTCGTAAGAGAGCGTTTGCTCGAGGCAGACCGTGTCTCTAACTATGAGACTCACCTTGTACATATTTGCATGACATTATATTTTACTTAAAAACAAACTCAATCGTTCTTTTATCCCAGTCATTTTTAACAATAGTATTACAGGAAAAATGATTAAAAAGCTTCCAATGATAGCAACTCGATACATAACAATAATATTAAATGCATGCTTCCGTCTTTGCTATTTTCCATCACAATGGAAAAAAGCTGAGATCATCGTGATACCAAAACCAGGTAAAGAAAATGAACTTGTAACATCATACAGACCAATCAGTCTACTGCCTGTACTTTCTAAAATCTATGAAAAATCCATACTCGCACGAATAAATCCAATCATAACAGAAAAAAAACTCATCCCGGACCACCAATTTAGATTCAGGAGCCAACATTCTACGATCGAACAAGTCAACAGAATCGTATCAATAGCAAGGAAATCAATAGAAAATAAACAATTCTCTACAGGCATATTTCTTGACGTCGCGCAGGCGTTCGATAAAGTCTGGCACAAGGGGCTAATACACAAACTGAAGGGGTCTTTTCCAAAATGCTATAGTGATTTGCTAGAATCTTACCTGCAGGATAGAACATTTTAAGTAAAGATCAACAAAAAAGTGTCAACATGGCAAGACATCAAAGCAGGAGTACCACAGGGCAGTGTCTTAAGCCCAACACTATATCTGCTATACACATCCGACCTACCAGAATCTTCAAATATATCGACAGCAACATATGCAGACGATACAGCAATACTCACAACACACCAAGAAGCAAAAATAGCATCGGAAACAATTCAAAACTATGTAAATAACTATCTTCAAAATTGGCTAAATTCATGGAGAATAATAGTAAACGAGGGGAAATCAATTCACATCACATTCACTCTGCGTAAAGATACCTGTCCATCTATTTCGCTGAACGAAAAACAAATACCACAGAAGGACCATGTTGAGTACCTAGGTATACACTTGGATAGAAGACTGACATGGAAAGAACACATATTCACCAAGAGGAAACAATTAGGATTAAAATGGAGGAAAATGTACTGGCTAATTGGAGGAAAATCGGAGCTACAAATTGAAAATAAACTTTTACTGTACAAAACTGTACTCAAGCCAGTCTGGACCTACGGCATCCAACTATGGGGAGCCGCTTTGAACTCGAACATTGAAATTTTAGAAAGATTTCAAGCGAAAGTCCTACGTAATATAACACGCGCACCGTGGTTCGTTCCCAACGATATCATTAGAAATGATTTACAAATTACATCAGTGAAAGAAGAAATTCAAACCTTCTACGCAAAATATTACACAAGACTACAAAACCACACAAACAAACTCATTAGCACACTTTTGGAGGAATCGATTACAAATACAAGACTAAAGAAACACAAGATAATGAAACCATGACATAACTCAAGATAAAAAATAGAACCTTTTTTAATTCATGAACCTTTTAATTAAAAAAAAAACAAGATAGAATACTTATTGGAGTACTCTGCTGATATCTAGTAAAATTCTCTGTATTAAATAATTTACTTATTGTCATTTAGTCTTACTTGGTCGACAGATTGTAAATATACTTAAGAAATAAATAAAAAAAAAAAAAATATGTTATAGCAGCAGAAAGTGCGATAGTTGCTTATGAAAAATGTGGGTAGTCAGATTTTATTTAAAATTAAAAACTGCAACGGTAGTCGATTTAATTAATCGAACCGTTCGCGATTCTGCTTCTCGTGCGTTAGTTCTAATAATTAAGAGAGAGATGGGGCACGCGATCTTTTGAATAAGCAGTTACGCCTCAGCTGCTCACGCGAGTTTACCGCCGATTTGTGTTTCGCACTTAGTTTCGCCAAAATAAAGTTTCCTTGGGACAATTACGTGCGTGTGTGCAACGACAGTATTGCAGCAGCAAGCAGCGGTGCAGAAGCAGCAGATTGCAGCAGATAAAGGCAGATCGAGGTAGCGCAGCTGATTAATCGAGGGGCAGTGGCAGTTGAAATTTTTGCATCAACAATTAAGGCTGATCACTGTAATTGCACCGCATGGTAGGTGCACCTTCCGTCATTATATGCGATACAAAATACATTCGGTATTTTATCTAATCGTGTTAGCGTTATTTTTTGTATTCACGTCGAGCGTTAGTTCGTGGTAGAATTCGAATCTTCCTTCTCTCTCTTTCTCACCGAACATAGTTAATTGTAAAATCCTATTCGCGTGCGTTAGTCTTTCGGCCCTACAAAGACTGTAGTGATTTTTATTAATTACAGTCTATTAAATTTATTCGCCGTTTTCGTCAGCGCGAAAGCTATTTGGTGGATTTAGAGCTGCGCAAGGATGGAAGTGTCACCTAGCAAGCGGCTAGGCTTGGGAGATAGTTGCTAGGAGAGTACACCATCACAGATTTCGAAGAGACCACACGTAGTAAAGAGGTGGCGGGGCGCAGGAGACGCACCCGACAAGAGTGGCTCGACACGGTCTGTGACGAGTTGCAAAACTATAGCGCAGACGAGAACAGCGACCAGACCCTGAGAATCATCAATAGGGGGAGGATATCCTTGACAGATATGTCAAGAACATTCGCCTGCCCGGATGAGGACTCTGAGGGTGAAGCCAGCCGTCGAGAAGAGGATGAGCTCATCCAGAAGGCCCTTCGTACCGAGGAGCAGGAGGAGGGGGAGAGGCGACGGAACAATCCGGATCTCAGGTCGCAGGAATCCTGCACCCGGAAGGAACCTCAGGAAGAATTAACCTTGAGTGAAGGCTTCCGGGAAATAGAGTACCTGAAGGAGGGAGTCGACCGCAACCGCAAGCTGGTAGGTCGAATCCTAGAAACCCTTCAGACTCTGCAGGGAATACAGAGGAGTCGAAGCGGATCATCTGGCACCGGTCCTCAACTATCCTCAGGGCTTTCCACAACCTGAGATGTTGGGAAAATTGTCTGCGGATGGAAATTGAGGTTTGCGGGCAGTAGGGCACAGAGTGTAGATACGTTTCTTTCAAGGTTGGAAGATCTGCGCGTGGGCGCAGGGCTAACTGATGAAGAAGTGCTTTGTTCCGTATCAGAGTTCGTCGCTGGCGCCCGGGATTGGTTCGGCACTAGTACGCAACAGTAACAAAGGCTGTTGCGTACTACTACGTGTCCAACCTGGTGGCTCTCGTCAATAGACTGGAACCACCAATGCCCTTGGAGAGGTTATTAGACCTACTCCATGCAAACCTCCTTCCAAACATCTAAATTCAGCTGCGTTGGAGCGAGATGAAGTCGATACGCGAATTCAACAGGAGGGCGACCGAGGTACAGAACACCTTATCTTACGGTTGTCGTCCACGTGTATTCATCGACCCCAACTCGACGATCTTCCCTGAGAACGCCTACCAGCCGAGCAAAAGAACAGCTGGTAATAAATCCGGAACCGCTGCAATGGCCAGCGAAAGGAAGGCGCGTGCGAAGAAGGAGGGAGATCCGCAGCGCGGACAAGGCGTGGAGAACCCTATCAGGAGACCTACCGAACAAGCATTGATATCGACTACGCAAGCTTCCACTTCTGATAAAAAGATGGAAGAGCTTCTGGAGGGCATCGAGCGGATGTTGTGCAAGTTGGCCAATGAGAAGCAAGATAGCCCTCCAGAGCAGCGTAAGAGCCGATGGCGTGGGGGAAGGAAAAATTGTCCTTCTTCCAGGTCTCCTGGCGAGCGGCGAGAAGGACAGAGGCAGAAGATCGACTTCACCAAGCCTCTCCAGTATTCCGCTTGTGGTAAACTTATGGTAAACTCCCAATCCTAATGAAATTATACGATCTCCGAAAAAGATTGCTTGGCAGTGGTATGGGCTATTGGAAAGTTCCGGCCGTACATTGAAGGGCATCACTTCAGGGTCATCACTGATTATAGTTGCCTGAAATGGCTCCACAATATGAGAAATCCCACGGGAAGACTAGCGCGATAAGCGCTAGCATTGCAAGGCAATGTCTTCGATATTGAATATCGAAGGGGGGATTTCAATGTGGTGCCAGACGCATTGTCTAGGGCCTATGAGGAGGAGGGGATTGAAGTGAGTGCCATAAATAGTCGACCGAAGACCACTGACGCCCGGTATTTACAACAATACCAGGAAGTATGCCAAGACCCACACTCTCACCTTACTTGGAAGGTAGTGGGAGGGAGGTTGTATCATTATTAGCCTGATGATGACGGTGAAGAGTCCATCGACAACGATGAAGCTTGGAAGATTGCAGTGCCTAGGGAGAAAAGGTACCAGGTGCCCCAGGAGGTCCATGATGCTCCTACAGCAAGACATCAAGGACGAGAGCGTACGTTCTCCAGGGCTAGGCGCTTGTACTACTGGCCTAAGATGTATGATCAGGTCAGGGAGTACGTAAAGAGTTGCCCGGTATGTCAGCAATACAAGGTGGAACAGAGTGCACATTGCGGGCTGATGGGTCGTAGACAAGTGTCACGACCCTGGCAGGTGGTGGCCGGTGATATCACTGGTCCATTTCCCAAAAGCTCTCGAGGTTTTAAGTACATCTTAGTCTTTGTAGACTTGTTTACTCGCTGGGTAGAGTGTGTTGCAATACGCAAAGCCAATGGGAGGACAATCGCAAGGGAATTACACGAGAGGATTGTCACTAGGTTTCGCGCGCCAGAGGTATTCTTGTCGGATAATGGAACCGAATTCAAGAATCAGGAGGTCGATTTATACCTCCAGATGAACGGCATCCAGCGCGCCTTGACTCCCGTGTTTCATCCCCAAGCGAATCCCACAGAGCGAGTAAACAGGACACTCAAAACCATGATTACGTCTTACGTAAGCCGTGATCATAAGAGCTGGGAGGAACACCTGTCAGAGTTCAACTTCGCGTTGATCTCGGCAACTCATAGCGCCACGGGATATAGTTCTGCGATGCTCATGTTTGGACGTCAGCCGGTACCTCCTTTGATGTTCAGAAGAACGCAAGATTAGCAGGCTCTTAAATGTTCGGAGGGTCAAGCTGTGGTGGATTGGGCTTAACATATGGATAAGCTCCCTAATTTATGGGAGAGGGCCAACTCCAAGTCAAAGGAGGAAGCTGCGCGTCAGGCGGCTTATTATGACCGGAAGAGACGGCAACCCGTGTTTAAGGTCGAAGATTGGATTTGGAAGAGGAACAGGATTCTCTCTTCGGCTGCCCAAGGCATTTCAGCCAAATTGGCGCCGAAATATGCCGGTCCGTACGTGATTGAAGAGGTTTGTGGTTCCAACACGTATAGATTAGGCAGTCAGCTGGAGATCGTACCCGAGCTCTTCCATTCCAAAGACCTTAATCCGTACTACGGTCCGGGTGAGGATGAGGAAAGCGAGGAGGTCATCGATCCTCGCGAGCCGCAAGTTGAATAGCCGTCGTAGGCGAACGATTTCGCGAACGCGTGCGAAGATCCGGGGAGAGATTTATCGGATAGCTAGCGGATCGAATTAGTAGCCCCCCACGGCCGTAGATAAGGATCCCACCGAGACGTCGGATATACCGGTATCTGCTCCAACCAAGAGAGGTCGAAGTCGACCTCAAAAGGTCCCAGAGATGGTCACCGGTCCAGTAAAAGGCAACAACTCTCCCATGAAGGAAACAAGAGGGAGAGGTAGGCCTCGAAAGACCGTGCCCGTCGTGTAAAGGACGGTTGGGCCGATAAGCCCGAACGGTAGCGGACGAGGGCTAGGATGTTCCCGCAAACAATCGCGAGGGAACGTATAACTCGGTGGGATGCGGCGTATATTAGGGTTTTTCTTCGCGCAGGGAGTTTCATCCGAGATTTTTTGTTTTGGATACTACAGATGAACCGGAGAATCGTCGTCGAAGAAGAGACCTTCGAGGTGGTCACGCAGATGCTATTAGATCAGCAACTGGGCCCTGATGCGACTCAGTTAATTGAAGATCTGCGGAACTTCGCCAGGGTCCAGTTGGAGGGGACTACTCGAAGGGAGCGCCATAATGCTTCGGTGGTAGACGTTCTCCGGGATTCATCGTGGGTCGCCCCGAAGAAGGCTTCCCGGGACGCTTTGACACAGACGGAGGACCAGGACAGTGTCGAGCGTCCCAAGTCCACAGTGGACCAGGGGGTGCAGACCCTCAAGTCCGGCGTACCCCAGACGTCGGACAGTGCGAGGCAGTGCCCAGGACCCAGGGAAACCTGTGGGGTATCGCACTGGGTCTGCAACCACCCCCGCATCCCAGAGCAGCCTACTCTGCTCCTCGACTTCATACACGTACGTCTGGGGATCAACGAGGTGGAGAGTACCTGGCGGTTCGCTCAAGAGCTCTAGTCTCAGGTGCAGGAGCACCTGAGACGCTTCATGAGCCGCCAGGACGTAGAAGAACTGCTCGGGGAGTGGGCAGAGATGGCTCAGCGTCAGAGGGCATACGGAGAGGCCCTGGTGCGGGTGGACAAAGGACAGGAGTTCCCCGCAGCGCTCCCGGCACCGGCTCAGGAGAAGAGAGCCCCGGGCACTACTGGCGCTGGACCAATGCTCACGGTCCATATGGACGGGCGTATGGGTCCAGATACCACAATCGTGGTCAGGTCGCAAGATGGTCGTGCGACCGCCACGGTGGGAGGCGTCACTATTACCGCCTGCCAAGGAGCCAACGTCCAGCAGCCCCCTCTGACTGCTGAGCAGCCTACAGAAGATCGGGAGGCTGCTCAATCTCGATCGCAGCTGAGGGGCTGCTATATCTGTGGGGAGCCTGGGGTTACCAACTCTCAGCGGTGCCCGAAGAAGGCTACACACTTGCGCTACCCGAAACATCGAGCGCCAGATGTAGCCAAACGATGGTGTAGGCCCTGGAGGGCAATAAACTTAGTCAAAGTAAAGAAGGGAGTTTGTTATTTGATCCCTTTCCTTCTTTATTTTTTCAGGTTCCTGATGGCAGCGAATCTCGGGTATTCGTCCTGCCCGGGTAGTCAGGACTCGGAGGGGGCTACAACGGTAGTCGATTTAATTAATCGAACCGTTCGCGATTCTGCTTCTCGCGCGTTAGTTCTAACAATTAAGAGAAAGAGGGGGCGCGCGATCTTTTGAATAAGCAGTTACGCCTCAGCTTCTCACGCGAGTTTACCACCGATTTATGTTTCGCACTTAGTTTCGCCAAAATAAAGTTTCCTTGGGACAATTACGTGCATGTGTGCAACGACAGTATTACAGCAGCAAGCAGCGGTGCAGAAGCAGCAGATTGCAGCAGATATAGGCAGATCGAGGCAGCGCAGCTGATTAATCGAGGGGCAGTGGTAGTTGAAAATTTTGCATCAACAATTACGGCTGATCACCGTTATTGCACCGCATGGTAGGTGCACCTTCCGTCATTATATGCGATACAAAATACATTCGGTATTTTGTCTAATCGTGTTAGCGTTATTTTTTGTATTCGCATCGAGCGTTAGTTCGCGGTAGAATTCGAATCTTCCCTCTTTCTCTTTCACACCGAATATAGTTAATTGTAAAATCCTATTCGCGTGCGTTAGTCTTTCGGCCCTACAAACACTGTAGTAATTTTTATTAATTAATGTCTGTTAAATTTATTCGCCGTTTTCGTCATTTAATTTTCCTAGTAGCTTAAGTAATTGGAAAAGGCTTAGGTTTTAATCTGATTACCTCTAGGGGATTGAGAAGATTAGGAGTAAAGTCGCTCACACTTAAAACTCATCGAGTGTCACAAGATACGTGACTTAAGGTGAGTTCAACTCCGTTTGATAGAAGACAACAAGGATAAATCATCTGACGTTAAGGCGAATACGCGTACTATCATACGTGTTTAACGGAGCGGCGGTTTGCTCTGCATCGTGGGAGTATGTTCTTAAATAAATTTTCCATTTTTCAGATAACCTCCCCCGTTACAAAACACATATTTAAAATATTCACATAAAAATACAAATAACTTATAACTATTGAATATAAAGCATTATTAATGCTAATAAAATTGCAAAACGTACTTGTCTGTATGCCATAGCTCCAATAATAATAGTAATTAGTTCGTCTTGAGGAATTAAATATATCTTGGAATGATAATTGATTTGGCACTGAAAGCCATACGTAGTTTCTTGCATCCGACTGACAGATGCTAAATAATTGGGTTTTTAATGATTTTTAAGAGATTCATTTTATTATCTGATGCCTGGACATTGTATTTGAAAAGAAGTTGTACTGAAAAAATACCATAATTCTCTGATTAATACGTATTATTTGATATAAAAAGCATAATGAGAAGAAACAATGTTTATTATTTATCTTACCCATTAATTCTACAGATCGTTTGCATGTTACTATTATTATTTGAGCTATGGCACACAAACAAGTACGTATTGCAATTTGATTAACATTAATAATGTTGTATATTCAATAGTTAATTATGAGTTATTTGTAGTTTTATGTAAATATTTTAAATATGTGATTTTAATTTTAAGTAAAAGCTGACGAAGAAATGTGGGGAGTAATTTAAATAATTTCAATTATATATTTGCATTTTATTTTCATTATATCAGTGGCAAAAATTCTTTTTCGACACTCCGTGCGGAAAGTGCGTTTTTCCCGCACGCTTGGCAAAAAATATGCATTGAAAATCGCACTTTCCACAAAAAAATACGCTACGGCACATGTTTGGAAAAGAGTTTCTCGTCTCGTATACTTTTCCACCTTCGCTTCGCTCGGGCCCCTAGTGATAAAATCCATGTGGATTTTTATGCGGATTTTCCATGTGGAAATCCATATGGAAATCCACATGGAATTCCACTCGGTCATGTGGAATTCCATGTGGAATTCCATGTGGATTTTCCATGTGGAATTCCGCATGACCGAGTGGAATTCCATGTGGATTTTCCATGTGGAATTCCGCATGGAAATCCACGTGGATTTTACAATCAATGTGGAATTTCGCATGGAAATCCACGGGGAAAATGTTGGTCGATGTTTCACATGGAAAATAATTTTTTCAGTTCTCTGAATATAATAGGTATGATGATTAAGGTAAATAAAATAATAACTTTGCTACTCCTTGTTTTTATTATAATAATTCTTTTATAAAATTATTACATAAAAATCGTAAATTAAAATAAAGTGATATAACATTTGTTTAAGAGATCTAAAAAATAAATTGTGATGTAACAGTTGTATAAAGATCGAGAATAATGAATAAAAAGCAGAACATAATGTATAAGTGATAACAAATAAATAAAGTTTTTGATACAAATTAATAAGTAACTTTTATAGGGCTTTTCCTGACGAAGAAAATGAACCCTCATGTGACTCTTTTTGTCTAACCGGGGTGCACTTGGAATATTTTCCGTAAAAAGTATCTATTCAATTTTGATTGCCTGTAATGAACAAACGCAAGTTCAGCTACTGGATAACTTTCTAAATTAGACTCTTTGTTTTTTTTTTATTTATAAAACATATTTGGCAGATTAGTAATAAAAGTTACTTCTCCTACTTTCATAAAAACACATAGTTTGTCAATTTCTTCGGTTCTGACGTATTCGTAATCGTTACCAATGTAGACAAGTTGTTTCATAGAATTCAAGTCGCTGCAAATGGAATTATCTTCAGTATGTATTGGTTGATAAACTGTGTACTCTTCATTATTTTTAAGATCGACTATAAATTGTATTATTTTTATAAAACCGCCACTCTTTAATTGAGCAATTGAATTATCACTTCTGTAGCATACTAAATTAGAAGATTGGAACAAACAGTGCTCCTTGACTATTTTATTGAAGGCTAGTGAATCTTATTTGACAATGCCCAATTGTTCAATTACAGCAGTATTGGGATCAATGGGTTTTCCAAAATATCTAGCAAGTAAACCTTTGTACGTATTCTGTGTGCTTATGCGATCCAAGTGCTTGAGATACATGAAGACTGGCGAATCTTCATTCTTTTTTATATGCTTTTCGAGTTTTAAAATGCTGCCATTGATGGAAAAGCCCCTACATACTGGATTCAAAACACCTTTGCCACTTTTGATGGTTTGCAAAATTTTGAAATTACCAGATTCAAAAACATAACCGGAATGCATCGGTATGGGTCCCCAGTCAATGACACTTTGAACTAGGTGTAACAGCTGATGCAAGTTATACGTCATGGCATCAGCTCCGTAAAGTTCCTCGGTTTCTGCAACAAATCTTTTTATAAGATCGTGCGCTGTTCTTTGTTCGTGTAACGTTATTTTGTCTTGCATCAATATCCAATATGCCTCGACGTACAATGCCCAATGATCACGATATATTTTAAAGCGTGGTATCTGCGACAGTGCAGGAACGCTGTAGAACAGTATAAAATTTTGACATTCAATAGCTTTCCAAAACTTTATATCCTTAATCGATCTTGTTAAACGGGTAACGTGTGTAGGCACTTTAAGATTTTTTATGAAATCGTCGATCAATTCCTTTTCTTCTTTTGTAAGAGAATAAGGGTGTCCGGTGGTTCCAAACCAGTATCCAGGAAATTGTCTTCCAAGCCCTTCATCACCGAAGTGTAAATTGTCTGGGACGAATCCATCAATAATATCAAACTCTTCTAATCGAATTAAAGGGGAAACTTTCTTAACTCCTGCTACGGGTCGGTTCAAGCTTAGTGCCTCTTCCATTTGTTGTATTGTTTCTTCTGCAGTTCTTCTTGGTGGCACTTCATCCAATAAAGGATATTTCATCGCGTATCCTTTGTCGTGCTGAATCCTTTGTCCAGGGTGTAAGCACCATTCGCAACCAAAATAGCCGTTGAACTGCATTGTTCCCTGCATTGGTGCACGGGCTACAGCGTCATCGCAAGAACAAATTGTGTACATATATACTTTTTTGGGTCCATCACTGAATTTACAAATTATAGCATCACGTGAGAGGTCGTTCAAACTTTCTACAACGGTTCCTAAAAAGTAAGTCATGTCTGGTTTGTCTCGACCAAACCATAGACAGATAACCACAGACTTTTGACTTCTCAAATGCATTGGTAATTCATTCATAACTAACTGAACCGGCCAAACGGAAAATAGTGAACTTTCCCACAGTGGGGCACCGTCTGTATTAAAAATACACGAAACATAGCAACGACGCTTGGCTTCGGGTATGGAATTAACAAATTCTTTGTATTTCCTACCGTCATAAATATCTTTTAAGGTCCCTTCTTCAACATTCTGACCTCTATTTCCAGAAACTATATTCTTATAATAATCTTCATTACTTTCTAATAAATGTATGACTTCATCTTTAATATCCATTAGTACATAAAAGTTGTTGTAAGATGGATCTTTCAAGTCGATTTTGTGACGACAACGTTGGCACACGATACTCTTCATGTTTTTGTCGAATTTGAAAACAACTTTGCACTTTGGACATGTTCCATAGTATTGCCTTCCTTCTTCTGGGAAAAAAAGTTGATCGACTTTATAACGTGTTTCTGGCAATACTTTATCGCCGAAAAACATATTCATCATTCTGAATAGATCAGCTACGGCAGAATCAGGTAAAAAATACGTTCTGCAAAACTTTAAAATGGAAAGCATCATTTCAGCTTTGTTTACTACCAAACTTTCTTGAAGGACTTCATTGGATTTTTCATCTTGTATTATATCATCTAATTTTTGAAATTTATTATTGTAATTGTATACCTCCTGTTCGTATACTAAATATTCTTCCTGATCGTCTTCATTTTCCATGTTCAACTCATACTCAGAATCCTCAAGACGGAATGATTGTACAGTAACCTGCAATAAACAATGATTATCATATTCCAGCAAAGTTAAAAAATTGAAAGTTTATCACTTACATCGTTTTTTTCACTTTCATTCATAACGTCAGAACCTTCTCTTTCAGTAACCTCATTGATTATTATTCTCTCGCCTGAAGAAACAAAAATGACATTTATGCATGTGTAAAAATGTGAAATAAATTTTAAATTTTATGTCAATCTTCCAGAAAATTTCAGAGAGTGATTAGTTTAGATTTACTTATCACTTACGTTGTAAAGTATCATTGACTCGAAAAGGATAAGGATAATATACATCTTCCTCACTTGGGCTTGGGCGAATATGTTTTTCCTCTGTAGACAAAAATGATTCCATATCTTCCATCTCACCTACGAAAAAATTATTTACAATGATTTTTCACGCTACTAGCCATATGATTAAACTACAGTAAACACTCTATTACTAGTATGTAACAATTGAAATTGTGAATCAGTCGATGACTGACAATTTAAGTTGAAATTCGAGGGATCCATAATATTGACCCTTCGAAACAAATGTAGTATGTCACTTGAATTCGCAAGATCATCATTTGGTGTTACATTAAAAGAATTTATAGTTTCTTCGTTGGCTTGATTCTGAGCTGCAAAACATAATTATAGAGATTGAATAGATATTATACTAAAATGTACAAAAATATTATTGTCTATATGTTTTGAGAATACCTTGTGATAAAAAAGACCTACGTAAGGCCATTGTTCTATTTGTAGGATTATCTTCATAGTCATCTTCCATGTCAGTAGAATATTGTGAATGATTGATCGTACTGTCTGACAATCTTGACAGTGAATTATTGTCGCTCCAGTCTATTTTTGTCTCTAAATCATTAATTAATAATAAATTAATGTATTCAAGATTTAAAATAATTGTTAAAGTGTATTCATACAATTTTGTGCTATTACTTTACACAATAAACTTTGTATTATTGTGTGTAAATATTATAGTTATAGAAATTGATATCATTTTTATATGGTCAACATAACCTCTAATCTATAATATTTTCATTTGTGAATAATTATATTTTTTTGTTAACTGCTTACCTGGGTTAATAACAAAAATAATGTGAATGCAAATATGAGTAACCAGTACATTTACGTGGAATGATCTTCATGTTTTATTAACAAACGGCAATAGCCGGTATAATTATATAAAATATCACAGATTTAATTAACTAGGAATCATCATAAAGTCGACAGGTCTTGCTTTCAGTGTTTTCAAAATTATCGACTGAACGAAGACGTCAATTAAAACAATAATAATATCATATAAAAAGTTACACGATTTAGAGCGCGAAAAGTAAACCCGAATACCGCATGGTCAAGAGGTATAAGTATGTTAATTCAGATACAACGGAATATCGGAAGCGGTAATGGGAACAGCCAATCACAAAGAAGCTCTTGGAATGCTATTTCCCATTTCCGCCCTCCAGAATTCTGTTGCCGCGTTTTTTATCCGGCAGTGTGACTATACTTATTGCGATTTTATATCTTTGACTAATTGTCCTGCACTTAACCACTAAAATGTAAAATTATATTATTCACCGTTTTAGTATATTAAGTTAATTTTATGTTATAATTTTAACAAATAGTTATTTAACAATAGTTAGAAGAAATATTAGTCATGGAAAAACCAACTTTTTCTAAAGTTAAATTTATTGGTTTAAAAACTGTTCAGACATGAGATTGTATGGATAAAACTCAATTTGAAGAATACAGTTTGAAAAGAGGTCACTTCAAACGTCTAGATAGAACTACAGTTGACGAATATTATTCTAAAAAGTCTTCAAGTACTACCCACACAATACAAGCAGCTGCTAAAAGGAAATTACAAAACAAAGAAAAAGAAAAAGAATTGAAGAAGCTTAAGCTTGTGAGTAGTTACGTTAAAAATAGTTGTTTATTTGGAAATTGTTACTTAAATCATGATCTTACATATACAGGAATCAGATAGGAAGGCTCTGAATGATATTCTGAAGCAAAGACAACAAAAGCTTTTGCGAGCAAATGATCTGATGATACATTCATCGAGCAATACTTTTGACAAAAGATTAGACAATAGTGTCCAACTTTTAAAAACACAATTAAAATCTCTACAAGAATCGTTCAATAAATCTGAAGAAGAGCGACAGGCTCTGGTTGAAAGGAATTCATTGTTGTCAGAAAGGAATAACATGTTGAAACAAATCAATGAAAATCTTCAGTTTGATAAGTTTCATTTGGAGCAAAGAATAAATTCTCTTACAAGGCAGTTGCAAGAAAAAGAAAAAAATGCAAAACATTCGCCAATGATTCAAGTAAGTTTGTCTTTATAATATTAGTACTTTCACTTTTTCTAAATGTATCACTGTGACTTTCGACATTTATATAAACTTTATAGAAAAATCTTTACAATAATTTACAAATAAATTATTTAATAATTTGACAATATTTTTTTAGACTGTCAATGAACATCAGCTTATGGCCTCAACTCCCATACGTAACAATCTTTTTGTATGGTAGTATAGATAGATGGTACAGTTCGTAATGGAATTTCCAATTCATTCGTTAAGGAAAAAACTCCAGAAATTATACCAAGTGTAGCAAATACTCCTACTACTACACAAGTTCCAGGTAATAAATTAATAAATAACCATAAAATTTAAATTTGTGTTTAAATCAATTATACATAAGCAGTGATAATTTTTTTATAGATGATCATAGACATATAGAATACATAGACAGCATAAACCAAAAGCACGTACAGCACTCTTTCAAAAGAAGATCGATAAGGATGATCTAAATTTGTCACCAATAAACAAAGAAATCGAAGAGCAACACAGTTTGAATAATGTTGAAGAAGAATCTCTTTTACAAAATGAAGATGGAGGGTTTGATTCTGAAAATCATTTACCTGCTCCAAATGAATTTGAGAATTTGTCTCCCGTGAAAAGAAATACTCAACAACAGAATAAATTGAATGTCAGCTGGAACGAGAAAGAATTATTAAGATTCCACCATAGATTTATGAAAAGACGAAATGCCAAGGATAATAACGACAAACCAAAGAATAAATGTGTTAGAAATAAAAATCGTGAGGATGATTTGGAGAAACACTCTAATAAGCCTTCTAATGGTCAATGTAGAAGTAGTGAAGAAACTAATGATGTAAGCACAGAAAGTACTAGTCATTCATTTGATAAAGCTTATGAGAATCTTTTGCAACCTATAAAAGGTAATGATGACTATAAGGATGTAAGGAACAGATTCACCAAATTTTTGAAGAAAGAAAAAGTAGATGTTCGTGGCAACTTAGTATGTTATTTATTATAATGATAAAATCATAATGATAGTTCTTTAAATATTATGGAGATTTGCGTTTTGTTGTTTACAGGTTCAAATAATATATTTGAATGATGATTTCTCTATGGATCATTCAAAATGGTACGAGGCTTTCCATAAAGACTTTAGCAAGTTTATTTTGAACATCTTTCGTGAGCTTTTCCCCAGTCGGGCTGAGAGAGCTCAATTGTGTTTGGCCGAAGGTAACAATGTATTGACTCCCAGAGGAAAAAATAAAAGGAAAAAAATTCTACCACTTGAAATGTTAACTTTGGACAGTGAGTTAATTATATAATAATTTCTATCATTTAACGATTTTAATTGTCCTAATTAATATATTTTCAATCATTGTTTCAGAATGCGCTATTTATTATTTTTGGAAAAGGAATAAACCTGTTCAAGAAGCAAAGGAAAAGATAAAATCCAAAAATCGTACGATAAGCGATGAAATAAAAAAAGCCGTTCAAGATGAAAAGAAAGATCTCGAGAAAGTGGCTGCACAAAATGTTTAAGCCATATAGGATAAAGCAAATCTGTTTAACCTTGTTTATACTCTGAAAGATTACTAGATTCTAATTACGTTTTTTTTTAGTTTAACATTTTATAAAGAGCTTTCTTGTAACACGATGTCATGGCAATGACAATGTTTACTCGTGACACTAATTTTTAACTATACATTAAGAATGTATGTAGTAATGTATTTGTTCCTCTTATGACTACAGCTAATATTAGAATATTTGAATTAAAAGCTGTAATCATTTCTTAAGTGTCTGTGAAATTTTGAATAGCCAAAAAGCATACCAAACATATTTAATTATCTCCCATTGATGATAAGTTTAGTTAGAGATCGTTTCACTGTATAGAAAGAGAGATTAATAAAGAGATGTAGTAGCAACATTATTAATATTTTACTTACCTTATTCATTAGTATGATTTTACCATTATTATATTTACAGAAAAATGAACTGAAAAAATTATTTTTCCATGTGGAACATCGACCTACATTTTCCACGTGGATTTCCATGCGGAATTCCCCATGGAAAATCCACATGGAATTCCACTTGGCCATGTGGATTTTCCGCATGGAATTCCACATGACCGAGTGGAATTCCATGTGGATTTCCATATGGATTTTCACATGGAAAATCCGCATAAAAATCCACATGGATTTTATCACTAGGGGCGTTAACGCCACACGAGACCAAAATCTATTTTCCCGCACTTGTATCGTAATGTACTTTTAATCAAGTCAAATCTTTTTATTGACATTTACATGGTAATAAAAAGACGTACAATGTTATATATTAAAATAAGTAATTAATGCTAATATAAAAATTTTATTTGCTTATAAAAATTTATGTCACTAATATAATGAAAAACAATAAAATTAAATCCAATTTAAGACATCACAAGACGTCTGAAGAAACGTCTGGAAAAAACGTGTTGCAGACGACACCAAAAGATATCTGAAATAGACGTCTTTAATTTCAGTAGAGTACAAATGACGAGTTAAAGAAACTCAGCGGTAAACCATCGAAAATCAATCCAAAAATTTATAAAAAAAACTGCGCGTGATTAACAAAGATAGAAAAAACGATTTATAACTCCGCACAATTTAATTTTCTTTGATAAAAAATTATCTATGTTTATCACTCATAGATCATCGATAATTGTATCTGTATGGTGTTTTAATACAGTTTTTACAGAAATCAATCGTTCAATGGTTAGCAAAAATCTCGCGCAGTTTTTCTATGTAATTTTTTTCTAGAAATATCGTTGCCATTTGTTCAGAAATAATTAATTTTTATTCAGCGATGCCAATACGTATCTGTGTTGCCTTGCTTAGTAATTTTTAATTTTATATGTTACTCTGAGTGAACACAACTTTGAATTCTACTTACGCAATTTTTAAATATTAAAGGTGCATAATACGCAATTTTGAAATACTACAAGTGAATAGTTTACTATAAAAATATCTACACACTGCTGCACCGCCACCTTCATATCTGTCCAGCAATAAGGATGGGTTATTTTTTCATAAAACACTGCTCATTGATGTAATCTTTCGTTATTATTGAAACAAAATAACAAAAATTTTTTCATGAAGATTGTTACTGTGAAAAATAACTTATCCTTATTACTGGTCGGTCACAAAAGTGGAGGCCCTCTTAAAATAATCCAGCTGGATATCTATGTGGATTGACCTATATTCCATATAGATTCCACATGGATATCCATGATGGATATCAATGTGGAATGCAGGGGTTTTTAACGGAGAGATTTATTAATTAAGAACGTTAGTTTGTGATGATGCGTCATCACACAAAAGTATACACTACCGACACGATGCGGCAGAACAGCCACGACCGCATACACCCGCCCACGCACTCTCGGATCTCGCGAACTATGACCTCTAGAAGTCTCCCTGACCGATTCGCACGACCCTTACGCTCGCGTACAACCCCTCGCGCACTCACGACCCGATCCGACACTCCCCCGGAGAGCTAGAAGCCCCTAAAGTTTCCAGTCGCGATCAGCTGATCGCAAGCCCCCGTTAGTTAAGGCAGGCCTAGCTAGACTAGAAGTAGGAGCGACCGAGCGCGTGAGAGCGAGCGAGACCGCCGATGCTAGACCGATCGGAAGCGAGCGAGGGGAATCGGTAAGACCAACGAGCGGTAGATCGAAGAGGATAGACAAGCGACGCTAGTTGACCGGCCAATCGTTATCAGCTTAGGGGTGGTCAGACTAATGAGTAAAAACCGACGCTATCTTCGCGACCAGTAGGCAAATTAGGCGCGAAGGACCGACCAATAAACAAATTGCGCGGGCAAAAAGCATTAATATAGACGGCGCTGAGACCTGGCTTAGCAACAAGCCAGCCAATCGACAATAACGAAGGGGAAGTAAGCTAGGAGAAGCGGCGCATCGCCGAAAAACGGCGCGCCAGTAACCGTTAAGCCTCGACGGTGTGTAGACCCGCCGAGCCTCGCTGACGCGCGGTACCCATAGAAGAGTAGAAAGTAGAGAGAAAGCAGATAGAAGTGAAAAAGCCGATAGAAGCAGAAGTGAGAATTAGAAAAGAAGATAGAAGCAGAAGTGAGAATTAGAAAAGAAAATAGAAGCGAAAAGTGAGAAACAGAAAAGAAAATAGGAAGTAGTGAGAAAAGTGAGTACAAAAGAAGGAAGTAGTGAGAAAAGTGAATACGAAAGAAGGAAGTAGTGAAGCAGCGAAGTAGTGAGAAGCAGAGAAAGTAATAACGAAAATAGCGGTAGAGAGAGATAGTAATAACGGCGACGCAAACAGCTATAGCAGCGGCCGCTACAGCGGCCTTAACAGTCGTAGCCGCAGCGGTAATTAGCCGAAAATTTATCAGGAGTAAGTACCTTTCCCTACTACTGATTTTTGTTGCATGACCGATGATCGCGAGATTGCCGCGCAGTTACTGACCGCCGCGTTTCGGGAGTGCCGTACGACCTTCGCGCGTCCGATAATAACATTCGCGTCCATTTATTGTTGACCACCGAAAATCTTTTATCGAGCCGATGTATGATCATTGTCCGCAAAACGAAGTTGTCGCGTAATTACCGAACGGGAGTGCCGCATGACCTTCGCGCGCATTACGCCTCGTGATCAAACATGTTTGTCGTTGTCTCCGAGCTTTTCTTTGTCACGCCGTTCCTTTGTCCCGCATTTGAAATTGTCGCATGATCGCCGAATATCCGCGCGCGAGTATGCCGTATGACCTTCGCGCGCCCGTTGCCGTTGTTGCGCATGTTTTTGCCACCGACCTTCCGAGCATCGTTTCGCGAGTCGTCGTATTGTTGTCATCCGTGAAACGAGTTTTCCTTAAAGTGCGCGTCTACGAATTCCTTTCCGAATCGACCTAAACAGTATACGAGTCGTGTTAGACCTTCGTTCGACCGGCAGAATTCGAATACATTGTCGCTTTTATTTTGCTCGCGATCGTTGCTATAAAGCATCGTCAACACCGCGAATAGTAGCTAACCTTCGTGCGACCGACCGAATTCCTTCACTTATATGCCTTGAACGAACTGGAATTTTCGCCGCGAGTAAACAGACCGACGTCGTGTAATCATTTCCGAAGTCAGAAGTATTCAACTGAATTATCGTCTGCCCAGACCGACTTCGCGTCGTAGTACGCCACTCGCGTCCCCCAGTAACCTAGACCAGGCTGACCATCGCTAGGGATAGACCACTGGGGTTGACCTGGGAAATTCTTTTGCATAATAAATCTGAATTGCCTTTACATCCGACTTGTTATTGACTGTACCCAATTGATCGCCTCATCCCCCGTAGCTTTCGTGATCGGTTTGAGATCGGTAAACGCGTGCGCGACTGCCCTGATTATCACCTAGCCGATAGCCGCCGTCACAGCTACTACGCCACCAGTCCAGGGAAGGAGCTACCCCCCCCCCCTGAACCACTAGCCCGTCAACTGGGGCGCCCCTGCGACGCCCCCCCTCGATGTACCCGCTTCTGGGTTAGGAGCCGCCATGCCCCGAACTTCTTCTAGCTAGCCGAACGAGCCGCAGCCGTGGGTGGCCTTGAAAACCACCCGTTGTCCCCCTTCCCCTTTTCGCACGATACGATCTAGATTCGAACGAATCGTCGCCTAGGACTTCGCGCTTCCGCTTCATTCTTCACAGGTGATAGCCGGCCACACGCGCAAGAACACCGACGGCGACAAGGAGGGAGGCAACGGGGAAACCACCCGACCTCACAGCGACCAGCAGGAAGTTTGCCGAGAACCAGCCAACGTTGCAGCGCTACCTGCTCTCCTAACGCGAGAGCACGGTAGCTGGCGCCCAACGAAAACTAAATAAAGCTGCAAACGTTGTCTCGGCTGACTGCGCGCCGCTGGCGACAGTGCGAGACCGGAAGAATACCCGTCTATTATTTTTCCCCTCCCTCTCCCCCGTCGCAAGTTGAAAAAATAACCCATCCCTATTACTGGACAATTATAAAAGCGACGGTCTAGCACCCGTAGATATTTTTATGCTGAACTATTCACCGGTAGTATTAGAAAAATTGCGTATCATGCACCTTTCATATTTAAAAATTGCGTAAGTCAAATCCGAAGTGTCATTCACTCATAGTAACATGCAAGAGCAAAAATCACTGGGCAAGGCGACGCATGTATGTATTGGAATCGCTGAATGAAAATTAATTATTTCTAAACAAATGGCAATGATGTTTGTAGAAAAAATCACATAGAAAAACTATTCGAGATTTTGGCTAACGATTGAACGGTTCAATTTTGTAAAAACTTTATTTAAACACCATGCAAATACAATTATCGATGATCTATGAGTGATGAACATAGATAATTTTTTTATCAATGAAAATTAAATTGCGCGGAGTTATAAATCATTTTTGCTATCTTTGTTAATCACACGCAGTTTTATGATAGTTTTTTTTGAATAAGGTGATTAGTAATATATGCAAACACTGTTTTAATTATAATGAACCCTAATATTTATTAGTAAAGTACAATTTATTACGTAGATCGCGACGTCGTCTCTAGTGCGGCTGCAGTAGGAATGCCGCGCTTGGTTCAGGAGCAATAGAGAACGAAATAAGTGGCGCTGTAGACATGCATACACACACAAGCACTTCCAACAATTTTTTTGGATAGATTTTCGATGATTTCCCACTGAGTTCCTTCAAATGACGTCATTTTTATTCTTCAAAAATTGATTATGTTGAACAGACAAAATACGTCATTTTCGTGATTTGAAGATGTGTTCTGTCCGTTCAATACAATGGTAGGTGGTAAATTATTATAGGAAAACACTGCTGCGCAGTCGCAATAACATTTAGGAGTTTTTTACGTTTTTGATAAACATACATTGTTTTTGATGTTGTTTAGAGTTACTGATATGTACATGTATGAAATATCAAAATCGTACCATTTTCCTACCTCGAAATAATCAATTTTTGAAAGAGACATCGTTCCATTTACTCGTAAAAGACGTCAGCGTATCATAAAAATGACTTCATTTGAACTCTAAGAATAAAAGTTATGTTGAAAAAATGACGCCAAAGATGTTCCAAACCGAGACATCTAATGTTTTGTACTAACTATTTTGACTTCTGCTGATAATTTATTTTATATAGCCTTTTTAATTTGTACATAAATGGAAGTCAAATATTTTCCATCGCAAATTAGTAATTATTAATTTCTTTTGGATATCATTTGAATATCGATAGGATAACAAATAAATAATATTTAACAAAAAATATAAATACAATACAAAATAAACTATTAAAATAACAATATATTTCAGCAAGATTTTATTTTTCCTGATGACATTGATGAGGATATTTATAATAGTTGAAGAGATGACGATGATTGTTAGGAAGTATTTTTTGATAATGATTTTCGGAGAGGAAAAAAACAGCTGCTATTATAGATTTAGATGATTTAGTAGAAAATGAGGAGCACAACGAAATTTTAAAAACGCGGTTAAACGTGAGTCCAACAGAAATGATTATAGATTTATTAGAATTTAGTAGAACATATTCTTTACCGAATTCAGGGATCGCTGACTTATTCAAATTAATAAATGTCTTTTTCACTGATGATATTCTACCTGATACGCGATACCTAATAGATAAATTGTTTTACCCCAAAAATAATAGTACTGATTATCAGTATCATGCAATTTGCCCACTGTGTAAAACTTACCTTGGCACATTCAATAATGGAACCACAAAAATAATCTTTTGCGATGTGTGCGAAGAGAATATTAATGTAAAAGATCCCTCGTATATTGATTTTTTTGTAATTTTAGATATAAAAAATGAATTGAAACAAATTATCGAACAAAATGAAAATTACTATAAAAAAATCAAGAATCAAAATAACGAAAAAGGAGAAAATATAGTTTTCAATGATTTTTATAGTGGGAAAAGGTATAAATAGTTTATTGCAACACTACCAAATGATCGGAAAAATAGTTATGGAACTTTGCTTTTTAATAGTGACGGTTCTCCCGTCTTTAAAAGCTCCAAAACCTCGAGATGGCCCATCCAAGTTACGGTAAATGAATTGCCAGTAGATGCACGTCGAAAAACCATCGTATAGGGATTGTGGTTTGGCCGTGATAAACCGTCGATAGCATATTTTCTCCGTCCATTTGTAAACTACATAAACGATTTGTCAAGTGATGGTTTGGATTGTCAATTTACTGATGGCACGATGCATTATGTTGTTGTGTCGACGCTGTAGCAAGACCACTGTTGCAGGGTTCTAGCCAATTAAATGCATATTATGGTTGCTCATGATGCTTATACGAAGGTCAACGAATACTTCATAAAACTGGATACGCAATGAAATATTCTCTTACAACCGAAATTCCTCCTCGAAGAACGCCTGAAGAAACATTTCAGCATACAGTTCAAGCAGTAAACAGTGGAAAAAGTCTTTACGGTATTAAAAGAGCAACTCCGCTATTATATGTAGATAAATTTAATATTGTAGATGGATTTGTGCCAGATGCAATGCATTGTATAGATTTAGGTATCGGAAAATAATTTGTAGAGTATTGGTTCAACACTCACGATATCCTTTATTCCATCCCACCAGAGTCTATTAAACTTATTGACAATTCCATCAAAGCATTCGCAGTGTCAACACAATTAGTTCGATTATCACGATCGATAAATGACCGACATTATTGGAATGCATCAGAATAGTCTAACTGGATTTTATACTATAGCATTCCATTATTATTGAGTATTTTAAAATTAAATGATAATTTCCATCAGTATCTTCAACATTGGACTCTATTAGTAGAAGCATATTCCTCATTACTTAAAGATAACATTACTCTCATCGAATTAGAAAGAACAAACAACCTTCTAAAAAGGTTTGTTGCATTAACAGAATTGTATTACGGCAAAGATGCTGTGACGTACAATGTACATCGGCTGATACATTTACCCATAGTGTTATCAATTGGGGTCCATTATTTGCACATTATGGATATAATTATGAAACTGGTAATGGAAATATCAAGAAAACAATAAAAGCTGCTAAAGGAGTTGTCAATCAAATGTGTAGAAATTTATCGCTTAATTACAATATTCTAAAATTAAATAAATATTTCCAAATGAAAGAAAGTTCACAAATTGTAGATTATGTAAATTATTTGCGAAACAGAGAAGTTTCTAAAACAGGCAAGTTTGATTGTAGATATTTTGGATCAAATGTACCTGTAAATAAAAATGTCCTTGATCGCTGCCACAATACGCTAAGCAATATATAAGCGTACACGAAAATGGTAAAAGACCAATGTTTATTTAAAACAAAAAAAAAACGTTAGGTCTAATAATTCATTCGCACAATTGGTGAATGGAAATTTTGTACAATTACAGCAATTCTTGATCAATGTAAATACGAGGGGGGGTCAATAAGTCTTTACAAAATGCAAGAGATGGCGCTCGTCACGCTTAAATTATGATGTTTTTGGCAAACAATACTAATAACTAGATATCGTACAAAGTTTCAGCTCGATTCATTAAGTCGTTTTTTTGTGAGTATTGATTGAACAAAAAGTTATTGGTTTATTTGAAAAATGGAAAAATAGAGTTTCGAGCGGTGATAAAACATTTTCATTTGAAAGGCCTTACACCAAAAGAAATCACAGTTGAGTTGAACGCCGTTCATGGCAAGTCTGCCCCCATGTTTAAGATTGTTTATAACTGGGTAAATGAATTTAAATGCGGCTGTACAAAAACAAAAGATGAACCTCATTCAGGACGCCCTGTAGAAGTGAGTGCGCCCGAAATGATCAACAAAATCCACGATATGGTATTGAGTGATTGAAGATTAAAATTGCGAGAATTAGTTGAGGCCACAGGGGTATCAAAGGGTACAATCATTTCAATTTTGCATGAAAAGTTAGGGATGAAAAAAATATCAGCAAGATGGGTGTCGCGTTTGTTCACTGTTTAAAACAAACTAACCCGCGTGGTCACCTCTGAGGCTCTTTTGGCACGTATACGTCGTAATCCGGAAGACTTCTGGCGTTGATTCGTAACTGTAGATGAAACACCACTACACTCCTGAAACCAAAGAACAGTCCAAACAATGGATTACCGCAGGAGAATCAGTCTCAAAGAAGGCAAAGACAGTAAAGTCAGCTGGCAAGATTATGACCACGGTTTTCTGGGATGCGTATGGAATCATCTACATCGACTACTTGGAAAAGAGCCAGACGATCACTGGACAATATTATGCGTCATTATTAGGTTAGCTGAAAGAAAAAATCAGAGAAAAACGTCGTCACGTGAACAAAAAAAAATGCTTCTTTCTTCAAGATAATGCTCGAGTTCACATGTGTGCAGTTTCGATGGCAAAAATTAACGATTTAAAGTTCGAATTAATTAACCATTCACCATATTCGCATGATTTGGCTCCCAGTGACTTTTTCTTATTCCTAACCTCAAAAAATGGCTTGCCGGACAACGATTAACGTAGAATGAAGAAATCATCGCCGAAACAAATGCCTATTTTGAGGGTTTTCAGAAATCATATTTTTCTTATGGCTTAAAAAAACTGGAAGGCAGTTTAATAACATGTATCGACCTTCAAAGAGATTATGTTAAAAAATTAAAAAAAATTACTCACGCAAAACTTTTTTCCTTCTTTTTGTACAGACTTATTGACCCCTCTCGTAGTATAGATGAATATACTGTTTATCGTAAAGTAGAAGTTGTATTACAGTCTATAATTAGCGATCAGTTAACTTGCATTAAAAAAATTATGAATATAGCAACAAATGAAGATATTGTACGAACTAAAAGTATTAAAAAATTATATGTATATATGAAAATTAATTCTGAAAAATTTATTGTGGCTATTCCAAATATGTATTGGAAATAATTTTGTAAAAAATAAGAAATAATAAATAAAATAGTCGTATAAATAAAAATCGATGCATACTAGATAATTTTCTGATAATTTATTATATAAAATTTTAGAATATATTATCTTGAAAAGAATAAAACTTCTCCATATGAATTTTCAAAAATACAGGCGTGGATTTTTTAAAATCCAGATGGAACTTTTCGAAATCCATATGGATTTTAAGCAAAATCTATTTTAAATTTTCCAAAATCCATTCGGATTTTAAGGAAAATCTATCTGGAATTTTCCAAAATTCATATGGATTTTTGGAAATCTAGATGGATTCTATTAAATCCATACGAATTTTAAGTAAATTAATGTAAATTCTATCTGGAATTTCCCAAAATCCATATGAATTCTTGGAAACCCAGATAGGTTCTACTAAATCCACGTAAGTTTCCGAGATAAATTTCCACACTAGATTATTGAAAATCCATCTGGATTTTATCATGGATTTTTTGCCCACATAGAATTCTGGATGGAATCCATTCAAATCCATGGGCACCTATATGGAAATCCTCATGGAAATCCATATGGAATCATAAATGGAAAAAAGTAAAATCAAATTATTCGTGATGTGTCGGCATGTGTCCATATATAAGAGGTTATATTTTGGGATTTTGAATATGAAAAGAAACAAAATGTAAAAAGAGAATTTCAAGAAAAGAAATATAAAATACGATGAGATTGTACGGAGCGCGCCTGGTATGTCTAGTAACTACAAATGTACAACTTAAAAGCTGATGTAAATCAGATTAAAAAAATAAAATAATAAGTTTGATCGCCGTATTACTAAGTTTTGAACTTGGAGAGAATTTACCATTTATTATAGCTTCTAAGGGATTAATTACCTACTTCACAGATAACAATTTATTAATTCTCAATACCTACATATACAAACAAAAGAAACCTGGACAATCCAACGTGTTTAGACTTATCGTTTATTTCTTCTCATCTACACGCTCTTTGTTAATGGACCATTAATGAAGATAACTTGAGAAGCAACCACTACCTAATATTGATTAATATAGGTATCCCCCGCCCTCAAACTAAAGGTACAATCTTCAAAGATTCAAATAGACTAAACACTGATTACCTTTCCGTATCTATTTTGAAAAAGTCTCATTTGACAACCTCAACATCATTAACGTCTATCAAAACAACTATACCCACATAATCTCAACCATAGTTCAAGCCATCAAATACATCTTCTCACACTGCAAACCATCTCAGAACCACCTGCCAGATACTGAAAAATTAAAGCGTACCCCCACAGAATCACGCTCGTTGGTGGAATGAAGATTGTAAGTAGGCTAATTGCCTGTGACAATCAGCACTAAAGGATTTTCGCCGAAACCCTAGTATAATTGTAGAACTTACTAGAGCTGAAAAACTTGCCAAAGAAACATTCAAACAAGTCAAAGCTGCCATCATTTTAGAATTTTGCGAATCAAACAGCCCCTTCACTCCACTCTCAATCGTTTTCGAGACTATTAAAAAATTCCAGCTTGTCGCAAACCACATCTTCATCTCGTACAGATTTATAGGAGGAGATTTGAGTTTATTTTGAAAGTCTTCGTAAAAAGCCAATTCTTTAATCCGACGTAGGAAAAGTTAATTTGAAGAAGTAATATTGGCAGGAACATTATCATGCACCACTTTCATTAGATGGTTGTAAATATACTATGTATAGTAAAATTGAAACCAATCGTTTAAAATTCTCTGGACCAAAGCATTAATTCGGTGCGACTAATTGATTTTAGAATAGGTATAATAAAAAACATCATTAAAATAGCTGACGACAGTAACTATTATATAGCAATTCAATGTTTCCAAGAAGTTAATAATTTTTTCAATGTTGATCAATTTGGATCCCTTATGTTTGGTAGCTTCTTAGTGCACCCATTGTCATCCGAAATCTGCTTAATTAATCTAGAAATAATCGAATACAAGTGTTTCCGAATACTTTATTACCCTGCACATAATTCTACATTAAAACCTGAAGGCGATTATTATGTAGTTTCAAAAATAATAATAATTTCGTTGTCGTAGGTTAGATGGTACTTCGTACGAGAATTAAAATCTTCGAAAAAAATCTAGCTTACTCCTTGAAAAGTCTTCCAACAGTTCTCGAAATTTTGTTCTTTATATGATTCTTTTTTATTATAACTTTTTATCTCCCTTGTTATAGGCTCTATGGTATCTAATATTGAAGTATTAAATATTAACTATCGAAATAGGTGTCACTAGTCAACAAAAATCTTTCATAGCTTTGACTATCCACCAGTGAATGAAGGTTTAATGTTATACAATTGATACGTTTGAATCTCAGAATCTACGTGTTAAACTTATCTGATTTTTTGTAAAAGATTTCTTATGAAAGTTGTTCGGAATCACCATTATTCTTTTTTTTATTCTAAACATTACGCGCCTTATCTTTGAAGTATTTTTGTAGGGACCTTGTAGAAATCTACCTGAGCGACATAAATTATTATTACTAGCGCCACACCGATACCGCGTTCGACTCCCGCAATCAACAAATCAATCTCGTTCCGTACGCCACTTGATCTAGATGCTCGCTGATTTTGCGCTGTTGTACCATCGCCTAATTCCTTTATTCGATTACTGCGAGTACATCTTTAATCTTTTGATGGCCCCTTGGAGACGAGAACGCTACATTCTCGCTGAATCACGCGACATATATCCAAAGTAGGCCGCTGATTGTTCACACATTCACATTGTATAAACGAATTAATTATAAAACTATTGAAAAAAAATTTTTGATGAAAACTAACTTGAAACACCTTACGTTATATATAATATAACTTTATTTTAGCCATAAAGGCCCAGAAATGAACTTGGTTTACATTTCTTTTTTATCCACACTCATATATTTACCACATACATAACTTATTAACATGTTCATGCATCATTTCAATTTTTCATTAATACAATTACCACTTTCATTACAATTAGACAGGTACTTTTGTTTTATATCAAACATAGATTATTTCGACAAGATAACTAGTTCAAACATAGTCTATACTATATTCGCATTTTATAACACATATTGTACAAATATAGTTACATATCCATATTATTTCGTATACATATATATCACTTACATTCTTTATAATATAACTAATTATCACAGATAATCACAATTGTTTTCATTTTGGATTTTGCTTTAATTAAAACGTTTATATTACATCTGTCAGTTGATTAATCTATCCATACATTCTCTTCTTATAAAATCGCATTTACATACTTTACATTAAATGTTTAAAACGATAGAGTTGTTGATTTAGTTTTTATAATTTTTTTACTATATTCTTTATAATGCAACCAAAAAGAATTAGAGGACATGAAGCCCTGGACCCGGAAGAATCGCTGCAGTTTTTGGAGGACGATCTGGGAAGACTCATTGAATAGAGGCCGCTACCACAAAATACGACACAAACACAAGACACTATTTTTTTATTATTATTCAATTACAACAAATTAACCTTCTGACATTCCTAACAAACAAAGAACAACTCATCATTAATTATAATACAATCTGGCACAGCTGTTACATCGCGACTACGTAACCGTGACGTGTAGTTTTAGAGTATGTATGATCATTCATTTATTAATAATTATTATACTGACAGAAACTTACCTGGGTTATTATTTCGAGTTAAATTGGCTTCTTAGCTCTATCTCGATGAAGTATATGTGAGGTCGGTCGGTAATGATGCACGAACACTCGATTTAAGTAATTATTTATTTATTCAAGAACAGAAATTATTTCTCAAAAATAACAATAGATAAAATGTACGTTATTCGGCCGTCGCGCGTCGCGAATCAGCTCGTAAGACCTTTAATAAATTTTAATGCTATTGAGTAGTCGCGCGTCGCGAATCAACTGCCGAAAAGTCGAGTCTCTGTTTGGACATTGACTTTTCGGACCGTATTAATGTGTTGAGTAATCAGAAAATCAAAATGTCGGGCGCCCCAAATTTTCGGACTACTCATCTTTTAATTTCGCTGAGTTTGTATTTCGTAAAAATGCCGTTCGTCGTTTATACATTATTTCGTTTTCAATCGATTTCTGATGAAATCAAAATGAAGAAATATTTACGTCTCAGGACGTAACACAGCAGCCACCAGTTTTTGCCATGGGAGCTGCTGTTCGCACGTAAGTCACGCCTACCAAGCGCTGAGCCTCCACTAGCCTCACAAGACGTCTTGCGATACTAAAATGTCCATAGTGTATAAATTCGGCGACACATAGGTAAAGATCATACCAGACGTGACTAGCCAAGAAGCTCCACACGTAATCAAACCTCAAGCCAAGCAAAGTTGGGAATATAATAGCCCTATAAATACGACAACGAGCGGAATCTATACGTATAACGATATCGAACACATTCGTATGTTTATTGTGTTCCCTACAGAATGGAATGCGGTCCTTAATCAAACGCGTTTGATTTCGCCAGAAAATCCAATTTAGATCCGCGGATATCCGTTTCTAAATTACTTGGATACTCTGAACCGTATTGCAAATTCCACGTGGGAATCGGTATGGAGTCGATTCAGTACATTCGGATCAGCAAACGTCGCTGTTTTGGCAATCCTCATGATCTTTAGAGTAATTAAATTTGTCCTTGATACCATTATACATGGTTATGCCCTTGATTCCCTCTATGGCTTTAGCATAGAGGTGCTAAATTCTGGAACTCTTTAACTAACTTGCTACTTTACCTAGCTAGGAAACCTGAAAGAGGAACAAACACAGACAAGCTAAATAAGGAAGCCCGCCGGCAACACAGCTTAAAGAACGAACTGCTATCATTAAAATTGAGCGTAACGATCAACTAATCCAGCTCAAGCCTGAAAAACCAAGCTACAGACAGAGACAGATCTATCCAGTATTATCGGAACCGGAATTTCCACCGCTAATCAACAGAACATAAAAACCAAGAAATAATTATATGTCTAATAACATGGATCACAGAGCCAAAAGAAAGTTACTTGAAGACTTAATAATAGAAAAAAGAAAACTAATTATATCAACACAAATACAAGAAGAAACCGCAGTGGAATTTGGACACAGAATAAACACATCATTACAAAAATACATGGTCATGGAAAAAGCCGTATAAATGTTCTTAGTGGAAGTCACGGAAAAGGAAACTCAGAGAAAAAATTAGCTATATACGTTTTTATTAAGGACTTCAGATATGAAATCAGACGCGATGTTTGCCCTTTTTCCTTCTATAACGAATTACAAGGCGCATGCTTACATACTGTACAAATAGAAAAAAATCTAATAGACATCACTCGTATCAAAAGAAACTCCATCCGCCCTATATCAGAGTCTTTTAGAAAATAACGAAACTGAACTTACACAAAAAAAACAACCGTTTTGTATTATTTTTCTTTTTTTCTTTTTTTTAGGATACTGACAAGTAACTACAAGGCATCGCAGTAGCCACCGGCTTGTAACAAAACTCGACAACTACAAAACACCGAAAACCTTAACTGTTATCAGTTTCCTTCCGTAAAATTCCACAAAAAATTACAAAAATAACATTAATGAACAATCACTCCCTAGCAAAGTACCTCGCACTGAAAATACTTACATAACAAGTTAAACCTTATTTAAACAGAAATTACTTATTACGTCAGTAATAGCTTTTTACCTACTTGCACGGACTGTCATAGAACCCTACTTATACAACAACAGTTATCATATAACCTTGTCTACGTTAAAATCATTGGCCCTCACAAACCGCTGTACGTCATACGATGCATTAAATGCACAAATTGCATTAACCATGTCATCCGACACTATCCCAACCTTGCATTACCTATAGACGCATCTCCTAAACCACCCGGTATTGGCAGCCTTTTACCTTTCCGAACAAAAAACATTCGCTCTTTAAAACAATTTCACGAACACTACTCTGACTGTTTACACTCAGCGATAAAGTATATAGCAGAAATAAGAAGCATCCTCGAGAAATACACTAACAAAAACACTCCTACACAAATACATTACACCACTGGTCATCGTGACACAAAAAACACCGATACCCGAGACAAAAACACAACTAAATTCAGCGAACTACTTAAACCTAATACTAATGAGCCTACAGACACGTTCCCACGAGTGGCACCACTCCTGCTTAGTAGAAATAATAATACCTCCCCAACCATACCAATAAACACTTTTAACCAAATAGAGAATTGGGAATGGATTGAGCTTTTCAACAAAATTGCTGTCAACGCAGGACAAAAATTTTAATAATCACCACTTTTCCAGCTCATACTAGCAAAATGCTGGTACCTAAAATACTTTTCATCTGTCTACTAACTACTATGAAACAATATAATAATCAACCTGGAATCGCCTTTGAAAAAGGACCTAACATACGAATTATTAAAGAGAAATGGAACATTATCACCGTTGTTGACGTCAACTCAATACTTAAGTCACATTACAATTTCACCCAAACACTTGAGAAAATATCCACAGTTTGTAAGACAATCGAGGTAAACGACTTCATTCAAAATTCTATATACACAGTCTACGAGAAAACAAAAAAACTTGAACATGTCAACGAAGCGATCAGCACCTCTTTCAACGCATACGCTTTTGACGCACCCAACGGGGGGCGGGATGCCCTAGCATTACCAGATAGCCTCTTACTCGAATATTCTAATAAGGCTCTTGAAGATGTTTTGTATATGCGCGAGAGTAATTTAACCGAACATATAAACACAAATATTAATAGTATATTTTTCACAGTTGGAATAAAACTTATCTTAACTTTTTAGTTGGAATACCGATATGGTATTATATCTTGGTTTGGTGGAAGGTAATCGCGAAGACGCAGCTCGAGAATACCATCTTCGTGTTTAGGGTATAAGAGAGAATATGCCCACACCTAAAGCTATTGTGGTGACGGAACGGAGGTTACGCGAGACAGGCAGCATGACCGTGCAGAATCCTGGCAATGGACGTGCAAGAGAGCTACGCGATGCCCTTCACGATCCGATAGTCGAAACTTTTCACCGGGACCCAACCAACAGTTTGTACAACGTTGCCCGTGAAATGCAGAACAATTTTGGCATGAGATGCTCGTACAGTATGGTACAGCGAATCATGAAAGACGACGGACAACATCCTTATCATTATAGGCTCGTTCAGGAACTTGGTAAATTTTGATGCTAATTATTTAAAATATGAATTCATATAATTTGGATCCCAAAAATAAATATTTTTAATTAAATTATTTAAATCTTAAATAAATATATATATTTTTTTAAATTAAAAAATTTAAGATGAACCATAATATTAATATAGTTAAATATTCTAAAATATTATTTCTATTGCTATATTTTATTGAAGAAATAAAATTACTATGATAAATTGAAAAAAATAAATAAACACAATATAATGCTCTTATTGAATTTTAGTACTTCCAAAAGTGCGCATTTGCACTCACATTCACCATGCACATGCACGTTCACACGCACACGCGCAAACATATACAAACATGCTACATTGTTAGTATTCCGTTTTTACACATTTAAATATAATTAAAGTTGATGGCGATGCTGAACGATGCGTAGCTTATAGTTGATGGCTATTTGGTGAAATCGAAATTAATGAAGGTATCTTGGATCGGATTTTATGGCCGGATGAGTCGACTTATGGAAGAATTGGAATATTTAACCAGCATAATGAACATTCGTGGGATTATGAAAATCCTAATTTGATCAAAGAAGGTATATCGCTTCATAATCCATTAAACCATTAACGGGACCAGCCAGTGTTGTATAAGAAAGATTTAAAGTTAACTTTATTTATTATAAAAATCATTATAATGACAATATTATCAAGAAATTTATTTAGTTCTAAAGGGTATAGAATAATCTTCCATTTTTATAACTCGTAATTACTTGAATAACATTTAGGGTTCCTAGACAGTTTCCTTAACTGTTATCTTTTTTTTATTTTGAACGATCTTACAGGCTTTTTGGAATTATAATCAATACAAGTGTTTTTATGAGGGATAATTTTCTTTGCTAATATCTCTGCTCCAACGTGAACAAAGCAATTTTGTCAATGGAATCTTTCAGCTAGCTTTCAACATCGCTTCACTGTAAATATTTGGACAGGATTTATCGGTAATAGAATAATTGGTCCGTACGAGCTACCGGAACCTCTAAGTGGGAAAAATTATTGATATTTTCTTCAAAATGATCTCCCGGGTTTACTGAACGATCACTTGACGCAAGAGCAGCAGAACAACATGATCTTCATGCATGACGGAGCACCAGCTCATTTTGTTGTGAATGTCCGAAATCATCTTGATCAGGTAAAACTTCGATTACACAACACTCACACACATACATGTAACATACCCATACCCGAACATACAAATATGTAATACACATTCACACACACACACACGCGTAATATTCACACGCTATACACATAACGTACACGCATAAACACGTACGCAACACATACACAAGCAAGCACGCGCGCACGCGCCTGTAGCAGATACGAATACTGAATATTTGGAATTGAGTACAGAATTTGGGAATTGGGTACAGATATGTCCTGGACGCTGGGTTTATCGTAATGGTCTAATTGAATGGCCTGCAAGATCCACGGATTGTAATCCATGCGATTTTTTTTGTGGGGTTCATCGACGGAGAAAGTTTACCATGGCGAGGTACTTCAGAACATTAATAAATTGCGTCTACGAATAGATGACTTCGCCGATCATCTTGATCCAGACGTCATCAAGAGAACGACACGAGACGTAAGGTGTAGAGCGATCATGTGCATTCAACAGCACGGCGGCCAATTTGAAGAGTGTTTAGACAACCCGAATTCGATAGATGACGATAGCGATAACGATGATGATGACGATGACGAAGACATTGACGACGACGACAACGATTCTGACTGGGACATGAATGAGTGATTGCGAGTGTGTTAGTCTGCGAATGAGTAAGTGTGTGTGTGTGTGTGTGTAAATAATTTTTCTATGTTCCTTTTTATTAATAATTTCTGTATTCTGTATTCGTTATGATATTTAAGTTATATTTTTCATTTCCTACACATTTTATTCTATTGTAACGTCGTGGCAACGACACAGCTCAGGTGCGCCTGAGGCTTAGCGCAGTCTCAGGGTTTCGATGTCGCCAGAATTGCGATTTCTCGCCTAAACTAGAGGGGATCACTTATTAAGAAATTTACTAAACCGAGGGGGACAGTGCCACAGAGCCTATACTTCTGCCTTTAGATTCCGATTGAAAGTCGTAATCCTTGGGCGAGAAGCACCACGGGTCCTATCAACAGTAGTACCCGGGTTTTCCTAACAAAATTAATACCTGGAGCTTATCAAAAGTAGTATCCAGATAAAAAAAGAAAGGGGGGGGGGGGCACGAGCAATTTCTTAATTAGAAGAAAGAAAGATTTAAAAAAAAGGAAATAAAAATTGTTTCGTTTGCTTACTGTTTTTTATTGAATAATACGCCTTTTTCGGCCTGCGCGTCCTTATTTTAAATTAGTCGATTTTCCTTGTTTTCTCGTTCCGCTTAGCTGTTTGACTTCCTGCTCCTCACTGATAGCACTGCGTGATTGTTTCTTCAACTCTCTTGATTTTTTTCTTTTACACTTGATTTTTTTCTCCACACTCTCCTTCTCGAGGCTCGTATACATGGAGACTATATACAGGAGTGGAAGCACCATGGTAAGCACAATGTATAACCCGTCGGCGTTAGAAAGTGCCCAAAATACTCATCGTGTAACGATCGAACATGGGTGCCATCTTCCGGTGGAGCCGCAAATAATGTTACCGACGGTAGTCGATATGCACGATCGATATTATCGATCAGAATACATATATACCTACATAACATAATATGACTTATTTTTATGTTTACGATGTAACGAGTGTTACAACGAATATCGTACTTTAAAATTAACTTAAACATGAGCTCTGGATAGATCTATGAAAATGTGATTTTTATTTAAGTTATGAAATGAATTCATGATTGTTATTTTAGCGTCATGGGCTAAGGAAAAGTTCGCTTTTTTAATATTTATATAATTGCATTTTATACTAAAGAAAAAATAATTTCATATAAATATGATTGAAGTAATAAATAGATTAGAATAAATGCTAATAATCACACATGCATATAAATATACTGAACGGTATTTATGCTGCCATGTATATATATATATATATATATATATTGCAACGGTAGTCGATTCAATTAATCGAACCGTTCGCGATTCTGATTTTCGCGCGTTAGTTCTAAGTATTGAGAGAGAGAGGGGGCGCGCGTCTCAGCTGTTACTTGTGTAGTACCGCCAAAATAGTTTAGCACAGTGTTCCAACGATTTGCCAATAAAAAAAGTTTACTTGGATTTTGGATACGTGTGCAAGGGTGAGCGAGGAAGCAGCAACAGTAGCAGCATCACGGAAGCAGCAGCAAAAGCGACAGCAATTATACAGCAGATTTGCAATCGAGGCAGCACAGCTGATTCGGATCGGAGGAGCACCTTTAATTTGCTTCAACAATTACGGCTGATCACCGCAGGGTAGGTACACCTCCTTTAATTATCGCGTGACAAAATACATTTGGTATTTTGCCCAACCGTATTAGCGTTAATTTTTTGTATTCGCGCCGAGCGTTAGATCGCGCCAATATTCGTATCTTCTCTCTCTCTCTTTCTCACCGAAAGTTATTTAATTGTAAATCCTATTCGCGTGCGTCAGTCTTTCGGCCCGACAAAGACTGTAGAGATTTTTTTATTAATAAAATCTATTAAACTTATTCGCCGATTTCGTCATATAATTTTTCCTAATAGTTTAAACAATTGAAAAAAGCTTAGGTTTTAATCCGATTATAGCTAGGGGATTAAGTGGATTAGGAGCAAAGTCGATTACACTTAAAACTCATCGAGTATCACAAGGCACGTGACTTAAGATGAGTTCAACTCTGCTTGATCGAAGACAACTAAGTTAAGTCAGCTGACGTGTTAACGGAGCGGCGGTTTGCTCTGCATCGTGGGAGTTTGTTCTTAAATAAATTTCTCATTTTTGCAGATTTATCCCCCCGTTACAATATATATATATATATATATATATATATAATAACGAATTTAATTCATTCGTTATGTCTCTCTCTTCCCACACATGCATGTACACAATTTATATATTTATACTATATTTGAATTATATTATTATATTGTACAGCGGCCTGCAGCAGCCGACAACGTCGAAGTGTAAGGTAAGAGAGAGCCCGGCATGTCTACTAACGAGCCTACAAGCAGGGAGAGTCGCGTCCGCGTGTATGCGTGTATGCGTGTGGTCGCGCTGCCGAAAAGCGCGATGAAAGAGTGGGGACGCCTCCCGCGGCAATTGACTGGCAAACGTGATACGGGCGACACGTGTCTGGACGCGCATTGAAGTAGAGGCTTTTCCCTTTTTTTTCCTGCTTGGGCAGTTGCCGCGGTTTAGCGTTCCTCGACTTCGTTCTCTTTACTGGAGTGCTTGGACTTTCGACCTGGCTTTGCCCGGGATTGTTTGCGAGTGCGTACAGTGGTGCGGCGATTTGACAGAGTGGTGTGCGCGTGCTGGAGCCTAGTGCTAGGCAGTCCCGCGCTTCTTCACCACTGCATCCGGCGTCCGGGAACGCCGTTCGGCGAGCGAATACTTATTGTACAGAGGGCCTGGCCATTGCCATCGCATTGTAAGTACCGACTCGTCTAGCTCTCTCTTGCTGGCTTGCCGCTTCTCTCTCTCTCTTTGCCGACTTACTGCTCTGTATGCTTTCCCTTGGATGATTTATATAAATTATTTCTATCTTTTTTATCCTCTGTGCTTCTCTGGCTTTGTACCCGACTCTCACTCCCTATCCTTAGCGAATTCTCTGCGCTCGTCGCTACTTTTCGCGCTTTTCAGCCACTGCTACCTGCGACGCTCTACGCGGGCCACGAGGCTGCTTGACATAGTGGCTAGTTGAAGGGCTTGGCCACACGTGCACCAGCGTACTAGCCTCGTGGCATTCGTAAGTGGATATGAATAGAATACGAAGATGCGCCAAAAATGGTCCGAAGAATTAGGGCTAGAATTAAAAGATAATGATAAAGTGTGCGAGTTACATTTCTTATATGATGATTTAAATATAGCCGATAACTTAATGACTATTAATGGTGAGGTCGTTGTTATTCCTCGAGGAAAGATAACTCTGAAGGATAATGCCGTACCTCTAAGAGATGTAAGCTCAGTGGTGAGTAAATAATTATTACTGATATAAAGGGTTTGTTTTTGAAGCTACGCTTTTTACGGAACTTTTAGATTTTTGAGGTTGAAAATGAATTCGGAAAAACTATATCATTACAATATTCAAATAACTGATACGATATACATAGTTTAGAGGCCCACAGGGTTTTAGATTCAAACATAGGTCGAAAAAATTGGAAAGCTAAATGTACAAATAGAAATTTCGTGAAAATTGTAAAGCTATTTTTCATTACATAAACATTTGAGATATTATTTTCGAATTCGCTCTTATGATCAAACATTTGATACAAGTTTATATTTATGGTATTCTATTCAGAAACTAAATTTAAATTTCACTTAGCACAATGGAAAGATTGTACAATGAAAAGATTGACCTGAAATTAAGTAGTAAAATTGACCTGAGTTATTGTATTGCAGTGCGGAGTCAAACAGGTACCAAATCCGCCCTGTCTACCTGTTATTGTTCCGCAGTCTCTTTTGAATATTAAAATCTTACTTAAAATGAAAACGATGTTAAGACAACTATAAATTCTAAAAATTTATGATAGCTTAAATGAAGGTCTAGTATGCAGTTTTGAAGAAATCTATAATCATAAATTTTACTCATTTTAAATGTTTGTTACAAGAATCAATATAATAAAAAAGTTTATAACTTTATTTTAAAGCTATAAATAATCATTAGCTATCACTATGCTGCTTAGTTCTTTATATTTTATTTGTAACTACAATATTAACTGAAAGAAGTATCGCTTATGTGACAACTGCTCTCCTTTTTTCACGTTATGATTTTATTTAAGCTGTAATTGAAGAAAATTAATAAGTTTATTCCAACAAATATTTCTTTTAGTATGAAGCAAGAAAGGCACAAGAACTTGAGTATCGCGTAAACAGGATAAAAACATTCCAAGCGCCTTACCAGCAGGTAACAAATAAAAAATTGAAAGTACCTCATGTCAGCAGTGCTAATATTGTGTTGCAAGATGTACAAATGGAAGAAGTCATGGCTTTTCGAACCAGCACTATTAATCAAGAGGATTGTTAGATGGATGTTGAATACACAGTCGATAAAGTAAGTACATGAATTTATAATTGTTATTTTATAGTTAGTTAGTTTATTTATTTACAACTTATATGTTACATTTGGTTTTTATTTCTTACATTACTATTTGTGTCTCGTATCCAGTTTGTGTAGTTGATAATGTAAGTGTTGTATGTGTGTGTATGTGCGTACGTGTGTGTGTGTGTGTTGTGTTTTATTTTTTTTTTTTGGGGACGTCGAAGGCTGGGTAAAACCTTCAGTGGAACCCCAGGAATGTTGGATCCTGACAGGTACTAACGTTAGTTACGACTTCTGCCAGGACCTCCTCTTCATTATCTTCATGATCTTCTTTCTTCACCCTATTTTGTTAGACAAGAGGCCATCTCTTTCCTGCGTCTCCCCCACTTCGGAGGAGTTCGGGTCGTCAGATGTACACCTCAGTCTTATCTTCTCTCTTCGTCGTCAGGTCTGTATCGTCCTGTTCTTCGTCCGAATCTGCTCTTCGTGGCGTAGGTCTATGAGAACCTTAGTCGCGAAGGTTGTCATCTTCTTCCATGCTTCTTCTGAAGAAAGCATGATTTCAACCATAGTCTCAGGTGTTAGTCGCTGCCCCAGTGATGACTCTAGGTCATGTCTGTATTCCTCGAACCTGGGACAGGCAAAGAACACGTGTTCTGCATTCTCTTCTTGTCCGCTGCAGGCTGGGCACTCCGGGGAATCCTCGTATTTGTATTTATACAAGTACGCCCGAAAGCACCCGTGGCCTGACAGCATCTGCGTCAAATAGTAGTTGCTACTACCATGCACTCTGTTTATCCACTTGTCCACTTCGGGAATCAGGCGGTGCGTCCACCTTCCCTTTTCAGCTTTGTCCCAAGTCTTCTGCCATCGTGATAGGCTTAGTTGCCTCTCCCTTATTGTTATTTCATGCGCATCCTCGTTTGGTTCTCTTCTCCCTCTCTCGTAGACTCGTCTTCTTTCTTCAGCCAGCTCTTCCAGCGGCAGCATGCCCGTGATGACCTCTGCAGCCTCCTTAGACAACGTTCTGAACGCTGCTGCCACTCTAAGTGCGCTCAGTCTACAGACTGACGTAGCCATTCTCCGAATCTCTGTTGTTTTTAACGCTCCTGCCCAGATGGCAATGCCATATGTCATTACCGATGTTATAACTGACGCCAGGAGCAATCTTCTGTTCTGCTTTGGTCCTCCTGTGTTTGGCATAAGCCTTTACAATGCTGCTCTAACCACTGATGCCTTTATAGCGGCTTGCTTAACTTGCTCATAGAAGTTTAGACGGGTGTCGATCACCACGCCTAGGTACCTTACAGAGGGCTGGGATGTAATTTCGTGTGGTCCCACCTTAAGTGTAATGGTCTCAACTATCTTCCTGCTTGATATGAGTACCGCTTCGGTTTTGTGCTCAGCAAGTTCTTGTCCGATGAAGTCTAGATACTCTTTGTACCTGCCATAACTTAATCGAAAGAGGTTTTTCAGTTCATCCAGATATTTGCCGACTATTACCAAGGCTACATCGTCAGCAAAAGCTACTGGTGTAACAGCTCTTGGTAGTTGGACTCGCAGCAGTCCATCGTACATGATGTTCCAGAGAAGTGGTCCAAGCACAGAGCCCTGAGGCACCCCCCCAGTAACCTTATATTCTTGCGGTCCCTTTTCTGTATCGTACATTAGGATTCGGTCCTTGAAGTATGATGCCACCATCCTTTGTAGGTACTTTGGTACATTGAACCTTTCTAGTGCTTCCATTATTCTCTTCCATAGTGCTGAATTGAAGGTATTTTTTATATCCAAAGTAACTACCAGGCAGTATTCCTTGTTTCCACCTTTCCACCTTTTTCCAGCTATGGCTTTGCTTGCTGTTTCGACGACCAGATTAATGGCATCAAGGGTTGAGCGGCCCTTACGGAATCCAAACTGTCGTTCCGAGAGCTGTTTGTCTGTCATTTTTTCGATCTTTGCGTATATTATTCGTTCCAAGATTTTGCCGGCTGTGTCAAGCATACACAGTGGGCGATATGATGAGGGATCATCCGGTGGCTTGTTTCCCTTGGGGAGGAGAACAAGTCTTTGCTTTTTCCATTCTGCAGGAAACACGCCTTCGCTTAAGCACTTGTTGTACATCGTGAGGAATAGCTGTGGGTTAGCTTCTATGGCTGCTTTTAAGGCTATGTTTGGGATTCCATCCGGGCCAGGGGCCTTCGCGTTACCTATCTTGCTGCATGCTCTTTGCAACTCTCCTAGGGATATTAGTGGAGGCGCATCTATGCTAGTTTGCTCAACTCGGAACTGGTATTTCTCCCTCCGGGGAAAAGTACTTCCACTATCCTTTGCAGCATAGTAGGGCATGTTGGTGATGGAGTTGCCCGCTTTTTCAGGCGAGCCATGACGGTCTTGTAAGGTCTCCCCCACGGGTCACCGTCAACCTCTTCCACTAGCTCCGTCCAGCATAGCCTTTTGCTCGACTTGATTGCTTTAACTAGCTCTAATCTTGCTCTCCTGTGTTATTCTTTTAACTCCTCGATGTTCGGTCTCTTCTTCTTTCTTCCTCTTGTTTCGGCTCTTCTTGCTTGGATGCAATCCTTCCGTACGGCTGCAATGTCATTATTCCACCAAAAGGCAGCAGCTTTTTTGTTGTTTTTGCCACCTTTGCGTGGCATGGTTGCATCACACGCATCTGTAACTCTACTCATTACCTCTTCCACCATCGGTGATACGCTTTCTAAGCGTGTGGGTGTATTTGATAAAGCTCTCTGTTTCGAAGACGCTGATCTTCCATCCACGGTGGCACTGATTTCGACTGATTTGACTTAGCTGACGCTTGGTCGATACTGTCCATGTGATGAGTTTGTGGTCACTTAATGTGTACTCATCAGTCACCTTCCAATCATTGCCGTTTGACACCAGCCTACTGCTAACAAAGATTAGGTCAACGATCGAGAATTTACCATTTCTTTCGAACGTTGGCTCATCTCCCACATTTAGCAATACCACATCGAGTAAGGACATTGCCTTAACCAGTATGTGGCCTCGTCCGTTGTTTCTCTTGCTGCCCCAGTCCGTTGCCCAGGCATTAAAGTCACCAGCAATAGCCGTAGGGACATGTTCCTCAACATCTCTTGTCAATGCATTTATGAAGCTAGTGAAGTCTTCACTCTCCTAGGTTGGGGGTGGCGGAGCATAGCAACTGTAAAAGTAGACACCTCCGATCTTTGCGCGAACAAACCCTTTTTTCATTGTATCTGCTGCTTCTTGAAAAGGAAGCTTTCCACACGACCAAATAGCCGCCTTTGTTGAGCTATCTGTTGCCCAGGTCGGGAGATCAAGCTGTTTGTACGGCTCTGAGATGATGGCCACATCTGCTTGCTGCTCTCTAAGTGACTGCTCCAGCATGCTTTGTGCATCTGCACAGTGATTCAAGTTGATTTGCACCACCTTCATTTTCTTCTTTGGTTTTGTTTTCGGAGTTCCTCCCTGCGTACTCTACAGGTAACGTTACCTGCGACATGGTCGCAATCCTGTTGCGGGTCTGCCTCTGCACAGAGCATGCAGTGAGCATCTTCTGTGCACTGGGCTATTTTGTGCTCGTTTTTACCACATTTCAGACAGCAACCCGAGCGGTTCATGTCACTTTTACATTGTGTCGCGATATGGCCCAGATGCCAACACTTAAAGCATTTAGTCGGTTTGTTTACAACTCTAATAGGGCAGCTGATGGGCCCTATTAGTACCTTGGCTCTACCGATCGTGAGCTTATCGGCGAGCAGGGTAGGTAGTCGAACCAATGCCACCTGCATGCCGCCGTAGTAGTCACGCAGTCTTTCGATCGAGTCTACTGTGATGTTCCACTCTGGGCCTGCCACCTTCTTCAGCGCCTGTGCTACCTCCTCCTTGGAGGTCCCTTCCATTATTTCCTTAATTTCCAGGTCAGCCTCCTGTACTTTGCTAAATACTTCGGCTTCTCCTTCCAACTTTTCCATCACTTGCTTTCGGAGCTCTTCCGTTCTGCTCGTATTTCTGTTCTTCAGGACGAGGAGCATGTCCTTCTTTTTGGTTTTCCTGGTTTGCTTAAGCTCACTGCCCACTTCTTCGTTATCGCCGCCAGTAAACAGTGGCTCCACTTTCTTAAACAAGTCCGCAAATGACTTGTCTTTGGCTCGAATCAGGAGAGCGTTTGGAAGATTTTGGGGACCTCGTTTGGTCGGAGAGTGTCTCCTAGTTACCTTCTTCTTTTTTTCCTTTTCTTTCTTTTTCTTCCTCACAGTTTCCCAGCCCTGATCCTGACCTCGTCCGCTGCTGTTCTCCTTGGGTTTATCCATTTGTTGTTCGGGGTCATGCGCCCGTCCAGCCCGTGCTTCTGTACTAGCTTCCTTCGTTTCAGGTGGTGCTCTTACGGCGTGGTTTTTCCTTTTAGCAGCCCTGTTGCCTTCCGCGAGGGGCGGTGAGTTCGCCTTTCGCTTCGGCGTTCCATTGAGGGAGGACGGTCCGAGTTTTTCTGCCGGTGTCTGGAACAGCTCCCTTCTAGTAGGGGTGGGATTTATATCCTCCTCCTGCTCTTTCAGCATCTCCTTCTTCTCGCTCTTGAAGGCGTTCTTCACTTTCCGAGCCCGTTCGCGTGTAGTATTATTCACCGTTCTCTGCTGCTTGTCCTCCAGCATTTGCAGGAGGTCAGCTATAGCATCCTCGAGAAAGTTGAGTTTTTCTCCTAGATCACTTGTAGCTTTGGATGCCACAGGGGCCAGGTGACCAACACCTGCGGCACTGCGGTCATGTGATGACGACGCCGGGGAGCCCGCTTGCTCATTCCTCACTTGCGCCGGTACTAGGGTATCCCTCCCTTGCACCGTAAACGATTTACTTTGTGTTGTACACGCCATAATTGGTTTATATTCGGAGCTCCTACTCCTAGTCCGAGACCCTGGACAGGGTTTGTGTTTGGTCCGCGAAAGGTATTTTATTTCTCTCAGACCCTCTCGCTATTGGCGAACCAATAGTAAGCGAGCCTCCCTATCCGCCACCTGGGACGCGCCACGTCGGGGTTCACCTCCCCGTCCACTTAGCCTACTAAGTAGATCCGTGGTGTGTGTGTTGTGTATATATGTACATATGTAGGTGTGTCTGCAACTCTTGCATCTCTGTCTTCTGCGCCTGTCCTTTCAGCTTTTCTTCCCATGTTTTCTATTGATTAATCTTCTCTTCCTCTCTCTCTTTCCGAAATCTGCCTTTTCCGCTCTTCTGTTTTTCTCTTTCTTGCATATTTTCTTTTCAACTTTTTCCTTTCGGAGGCCTGCAATGGCTCGGTCGGTAGGGCGACGGACTCGCACCCGGTAGGCCCGGGTTCGATTCCCAGTTCCTGCTGATTGATACAAGCACCACTGAAAAAAGTTTCATGTGCTTTGTTCTCAAACACATTGCAAGCCTCCGTCGCTGATTAGCACTGATGAAGCATAAATAGAGCGACGTTAAAATAAAAAAAAAAAAAAAAAAAAAAACTTTTTCCTTTGTTACTTTCTTTTGCCTTTTCACCTTTGCCTTTCCTTTGCTTTTGCTCTCATTCGTGCTAATCATTTAATCTATCTTTCTCCTTATTAGGGCTTTGATACCTTTTTCTTATTTCCTATTGCTCCCTCTGCCTTTCCTTTCCTCAACCTCACTTATTTTTCCTTAGTATCTTATAATTTGTCTTCTAATTTACCTTTTTCTTTCTCTTCTTCGATTCTTCTTCTTTTCCATTTTGCTCCATCCTCCAATACCTGCTTCCTCTCGCTTGTGTAGTTGCTAGTACTTGTGTTTTATGTGTGTGTGTGCATGTTTATGTTTATTTGTTTGCGCGTGTGTGCGTGTTTTGTGTGTATGTGTGTATATGTGTGTGTATGTAGATGTGTCTGCGAGTCTTGCTTCTCTGTCTTCTGTTTCCGTCTCTCTTTAGGGTCTTGCAATTTCGTCTTCTTGTTTTTCTTTTTCTTTCTTCTCTTCATTTCTTCTTCTTTTCCATTTTATCTCCATCATCCACGCTATCTTTTCTTTGCTTCCTATTATTATTTTTTCCCATTCTTCCCCTTCCTTTCTGCTTTTTTCACATTTTTCTACTATGTGCTTCCAATTTTCTTCCTATTTCATACACATTCTGCATCTCTTATTTTCTTCTTTTTCCCAATACCTGCTTTCTTTCGTTTCATTACCTAACCTAAACATTTCCCTTATTTGTAGGCCTTTTATTCTTCCGTCTCCTTGAATTTCCTTTAATCTGTACATTTTCATTTCTTCTTTCAGTTCTTTCCACTTGTTTATGTATCTTGATTTTTCTAGTTTTTCTTCTGGTTATTTTTCTACTTTTTTCTTTAGCTCATCTCTTATTTCTTCCCAAAACTCTTCCCTCATTTCATCTCCCTCTTCCCTCTCTCTGTATATTTTACTTTTTTCTAGCCTTTCCTCTCTCTCCTCCTTCTTACCCTTTTTATCTTTTCCATTTCTTTCCCTTTTCTTTAGTTCTCTCCATGCTTCTTTTTTTATTGAGCCATTTCTTTCTTCTCTTATTTTGTTTCCAAACCTCATTGCTCTTTCTAATGCTGTTTCTTTCATTTCTTGTCTTTCTGTTTCCCATCGTATTAAGTAACTTGGCGTATTTCTATCTAATCCTAATACCCACTTTATGTATTTTAGTTGTAGTGTCTCTATTTCTTCATATCTCTTCCATCCCCAGATTTCTGCTCCATACATAATCACGCTTTTCGCCAGTGCATCGAACAGGTTCATCCTTAGCTCCCAGTTTTCTCTAAATAGCTTTTCTCCTAGCCCCCATAGTCTTCCGAGTCCCATATTTATTTTCCCTTCTACCTTCTTTATCTGCTTTTTATTTCCGTTATTTCTGCTTATCATATATCCCAAGTAGTTGTACTCTTTAACCATCTCTATCTTCTCACCTTCCCATTCAAATTCTTCTTCCTTCCCCCTTCCTCCTCCTCTCCTGCATTTTATCATCTTTAATTTTCCTACATTTAACTCTAATCCTCTTTCTTCCAGATATCTTTTTAATTTTTTCAGCATTGCTTTCATTCCACTTCCGCTCTTTGCCATCATCACTATATCATCTGCATATCCAAATGTCCATATTTTCTTCCTTCTTATCACTACCCCTCCTTTCTGCATATGCTTGATTTTCACTTCCAGGTCACTTGAAGGCAAGATTAAATAGCGTGGTGCTCAAAGGGCACCCTTGCCTTACGCCTTTGTAAGTTTCAAACTCCCCAATTATTTCTCTTCCAACTTTTACCTTACTCCCTGTTTTCATGTATATTTCTTCTATTCTTTTCCTAATTTTTCTATTTATCCCTTTCTCTTTCATTGTTTGCCATATTTTCTTCCTCTTTATCTTGTCAAAAGCGGCCTTCATGTCGGCAAAGAATACAAACAGCTTTCCTCCTTTTTCCCTTATTTCCTTCTCTATTATTGTTTTTAATATATATATTGCGTCCATTGTTCCTCTTTTCTTCCTAAATTCCATCTGTGTATCGCTTAGCGTTTCTTTAGCTTCTAGTTCTCTTTCCAGCTTTTTCCTCAGTATTTCCGCATATATTTTATATCCCGTGTCCATCAGCGTTATTCCTCTATAGTTTTCTCCTTCTTCTTTCCTCCCTTTCTTATATATTGGTGCTACTATTCCCTTCCTTCATTCTTCCGGATATCCTTCTCCGTTCCATATTCCGTTTTAGCATTTTGTCATATCTTTTATCAAGCCTTCCGTGCCTTTCATCCACGCTTCATTTGCTATACCATCTTCTCCTATCGCCTTTTTCTTTTTCATTTTTCTTATTACCTCTTTCACTTCTCTTTCTTTGATTTCTTCACCTTCCTGTCCTTCGCTGTCTTCGGTTTCTTCCCCTTTGCTTTCTTCCTTTTCTTTCTCTCCCAGTTGTTCCTTGAAGTGCATTAACCATTCTTCTTTTCCTATATTTCATCTAACTCAATTCTTTTCTTCCTATTGCCATTCACTATATCCCAGAATTTTCTTCTCGTCTTATCTTTTCTTATTTCTTCTGCCACTATTTTCCCCTCATTTTCTTTTGCTTTTCTTATTTCCTCTCTGTATTCTCTCTTTGCTTCTAGGTATTTGCCTCTGTCTCCTTACCCTTTTCTTACCTTATTTAACTCTGCCATCACCCTAGTCCTTTTTATCTTGCATTCTTTTCTCCACCAGCTTTTTTCGATCCTTTCTTTTTTTTATCTTCTTTTTGCGTTCTTCACTCTATTTTTTATCTCTTTCCATTTTTCTGTTCCCTCTATTGCGTCTATCCATCTTTGATACTCCCTTATACCTTCTTCGCTCCAGTAGTCTATCATTCTTTCTTCCTCTTCTTTTCTTTCTTCCGCTATTTTGTCTCCCAATTCCACCTCTATTGGTAAGTGATCCGACTTTACCCTCTCTTTTATTTAAACCCTTTTTATTGCCTCATCACCTTCCTCGTTACCTACTACATAGTCTATCATTGACATTCCTCTCGTTCCTATATATGTTATTTCTCCCTCTTCATCTCCTTCTTTTCTCCCATTCATTATCACTAAGCCCCTTTCTCCTAGCCATTTTATTATTTCTTCTCCCTCTGCGTTGAACGCACTTTATCCTTGGCCTTTATTTCTTCTAGGCTTTCTTCTGTCTCCCATTCTATCCCTTCATTTCCTGTTCTTGCGCTGAAGTCTCCTATAATTACACAAGCCGACGAGGAAAAAAACCCAGAAATCAGACAGTACGTTCCCAAAGGTTTTTGGTGCGCTGAAACCGAATCTGACCTCAGAAATGCTCCATCACCCTAGGTTTTCGAGAAATCCTAACCTAAAAGTTCAAAAAATACGATTTTTCACTATATTTCGCGTAGTATTACGTCGTAAGCCAATTTTATTTTAAAAAACGAGTAATGCTATATCAAAGTACTACTCTTACCTTTTAAAATTTTTTTTTCAGATTTAAAAAATCTTTTTTTTCCATCGAGATATCGTAGATTGAATTTGAGTGATTTAGCGATTTCGTTATAGCAAGAAATAGTGGCGAATTTCCGAATAAAGAGTTATAGTGTAATTATATGTTTTTTGGGTCACTGAATCCAAATTTAACGTCAGAATAACTCTATAATCTCAATTCTCTTAACCCTAGAGCCCCATAACCTGTGACGCTGTAACCCCTGACCGACATACTCCAAAGTCCTTAACTCCCGAGCCCTTTAACCTGCTGCGGTATAACCCCCGACCTTCACACCCCAATTTCCTTAACCCTCGAGCCTTTAAACTGTGAAGCTATAACCCGCAGCCCTATCGAGGGTTAAAGAAATTCGGGTTTGGTGGACGGGGAATACCGCTGGGTCAATGGAACAATGATAGACGTCATTTCTGCGGTAAAAGAAGGTAGAAGAATTTGTGTCTGTGATAGGAAAATTCATATCCAACTTACGTATACAAGTACAATTTACGTTTACATGCAAGTGTCTATAACTTGCGAAATCGATCAGCTAGGATTTTTAATCTTATATTTTTCTGGTCTACTATCGATGAAGAAAGTATCTACGTTAGCAGATATCGGATTCACTTAGGGCCTACATTTCCTTACTTGAGGATAACCGTGTATGACATTGCTCAAAAACTACAAATTTTTGTGCTTCGTTCTTCATCCGTGTTAGGGATCGTGTTTGAGCGGCAGGCTAACGGATAAGTCACTGGAATTGAATTATTGGTATTATTTCTCGTACAACACTGCGTGCAGTACTTTCATTGATTTTTATTATAACTTCATTTTTCAGAAATTTTATCATTACCCCATTCCGGTATTAGAATAAGTTTATAATATTATTCGTGTTTTAACACTGCTTGAAAACTCCAAGTTTTTGTGTTTTACTCTTCATCCGTGTTAGAGATCGTGTTTGAGCGGCAGGCTAACGGAGAAAACACTGGAATTAAATACTTTCTATTATTTCTCATATAACACTGCGTGCAGTACTTTTACTGATCTTTATTATTACTTTGTCTTCTAGAAATTTAATTATATTTACCCATTTCGTTATTAGAATAAATTTATAATATTACTCGTGATTTCCAATTAACTTATAAGTTATTAAAGCAATAGTCAGCCATCATGCTCTCATTCCGTCTACCTTGATAATGTTCCTCTTTGTTTCTGAAATCTTGATGAAATCTTTCACCCATTTCTTCACTGAACGCCCCAACATTGTCCGGAAGTATTCCAAATGTGAAAACTAAAAGTGTATTTTCAGGCTCATCAAACACCCTAATTTTTGAAAATTCTGTAGCTTGATCGACAGAATAGTTTTGTATTTAGGGTCCCGGTGGTTTCCGAGAAAATTCTCGGTGACACTTTTGAAACTTATCCAAGCATTTCTCTAATTAGTCGTCATTGTCAAGAGGAATTCATCATCTTTTATAAGTGCTCGAATCTCTGGCCCTACAAATATGCCTTCCTTAATTTTCGCTTCAGACAATTTAGGAAATTTGCCCTGAAGATACTTGTAACATTCGCCTTCCTTATCTAGTGCCTTGACGAATTGCTTCATCAAGCCCAGTTTTATATGGCGTAGAGGTAACAAGATATGTTTAGTATCAACAAGGTTCTCATGGACGACATTGTGTGATCCAACAACCATTCCGATTCTTTTCGTGCATTCTTTCCGAACCCAATGCTTGGATATTGAAGGGATTGATATGTAGAGACATACGGTTATACGATAGCAGCTTGAAGTGCTGATTGAGGAAATTCTGGCAAAGGAGTCTGAGGTTGCAGACTTGCAGGGCTCGGGGGTTGAATATAATTTGGAGGCTTGAGGTATTCTGCGTAGCGAATTTCGGTATGAGGGTTGGGGGTTATAGCGTCGCGGACATAGGACTCGAGGGTTGAGGAAATTGGGGTGTGATGGTCGGGGGTTATAGCTTCGCAGGTTAAAGGCTCGAGGGTTGAGGAAATTGGGGTATGAGGGTCGGGGGTTATACCGCAGCAGGTTAAAGGGTTCGAAGGTTAAGGAAATTGGGGTGTGAGGGTCGGGGGTTATACCGCAGCAGGTTAAAGGGCTCGAGAGTTAAGGACTTTGGAGTATGTCGGTCAGGGGTTACAGCGTCGCAGGTTATGGGGCTCTAGGGTTAAGGGAATTGAGATTATAGAGTCATTCTGACGTTAAATTTGGATTCAGTGACCCAAAAAACATATAATTACACTATAACTCTTTATTCGGAAATTCGCCACTATTTCTTCCTATAACGAAATCGCTAAATCACTCAAATTCAATCTACGATATCTCGATGGAAAAAAAAGATTTTTTAAATCTGAAAAAAAAAATTTTAAAAGGTAAGAGTATTTCTTTGAGATAGCATTACTCGTTTTTTAAAATAAAATTGGCTTACGACGTAATACTACGAATAATATAGTGAAAAATCGTGTTTTTTGAACTTTTAGGTTAGTATTTTTCGAAACCCTAGGGTGATGGAGCAATTCTGTGGTCAGATTTGGTTTCAGCGCACCAATAACCTTTGGGAACGTACTGTCTAGTTCCTGGATTTTACCACTTTTTAAATTTTGTCGGCCTGTGTTATTGTTTTTCCTCTGTTCTCCTCTATCTTTCCGTTTAGGTATTCATAGTTTTCCTTCTTCTCGTGTTGCATATACACCGATGCCATCATGTATTTCCTCCCTCCGATCTTTATTTCTCCTACTATTACCTCACTTGTCCTTTCTTTCTTCCATTCAACCTTACTCATCCCTTTCCTCTCTCTAACCGCCATTATTCCTCCCCCTATTTCTCTCCCCCTTCTTCCTTCCCTTATTGAGTTTCTCCACTCTATGTTGTACCCTTTCAGTTGTTTTTCCACACCAGTTCTTGCCCCTTGCCTCTTCACCCAGGTTTCCGTTAGCCCTATTATGTCGAATTCCCTAACATATTCCCAGTCGTCTTCCTCCATACTTCTCATCCCCGCCACGTTCCAGAATAGTATCTTTATTGCCTTCCTTCCCTCTCTCTCCCTTTTATCCCTATTGTTTTCAAAACCCTTCCGCCCTTTTTCCTACCATTTTTCCCTCTTTCTCGCTTCACCACCATTCTTCTTCCTCTAACTTCACCCCGTTATGCCTCATCTTTACCTCTTTACCTTTACTTTTTATTTCTCTCGTTTTCCTTCTTACTTTCTCTCTTATCTTCCTCTGCTTCCACGTCCAGTCTTGATCTATGTATATCTTTTCCTGTCCCAGCTTCTTTTTCTTCTTCATAATTCCTTCTGTTTGTTCCCATGAAGCGCATCTAATTTGCCACATATTTTTTCCTCTTTCTCTCCGATTATCCCTCCCCGCTGTCCCTCCTATTCTTCTCAGATTCACTATCTCTCCTTTCATTTCTAGTTCCTCCCTTAACCAGTCCTCTGCCTCTCCCTTCCCATCTTTTCCCATCTTAACTCTTCCACTAAGTCTATCACTATTATATTGTTTATCCTACTTTCTCTATCCATTTTTTCTCTCATATACTCTAATTTTTCCTTATTGCCTATTTCTATTCGTCTTTGCTTCTTGTTTCCTCCTTATATACTTTATTTTAATTTCACGCACTCCTCTTCCAACTAGTTCATCCTCTCTCCCCATTTTTCCTGCAGTTTCTTTTCTCTACTTTCTGCTTTTTCCCTTTCTTCTATCGTCTCTTTCTTTCTTTCTTCTCTCTCTCTCTTGTTCTCTCCTAACTTTTCCTATTTCTTTCTCCCATCTTTCTTCTCTTCTTTTCCCCTCTGCCTCCATTCTTTCCATTTTTCCCATTATTTCTTTAAACATTTCTGTCCATTTTTTCCTTTCATCCTCCCATACCTCTCTTAAATCCCTTATATCTGCCCATATCTTTTCCATTATATCTTTTGCATCACTACTTTTTCCCACTTCTCTTATCGTGTTGTCCAATCCTTCTCCCCTTTCTCCTTCCATCTCGCTCCCCTCGCTTTCACTCTAGCATCTCTTTGCCTCTCTCATTTTTCCTCTATTATTCTCCCTCAGCCCCTATCCGCTCTCTCTCCCCCTCACCACCTTTACTCTTTTCTTCTTTTCCTCCTCTGGGCCTTTCTTATCCATCCTTCCACCTTTATCTCTTAATTTTTCTGTTGTCACAAATCTTTCCATCACTATCCCGTACGCCTTAATTCGACTCTCTAATTCTACTCGTGATCCCACCTTTATCCCCTGTCTTACCTTTTCTGTCTCCGCCTTTACTTCTTACCGCCCCTCCTCTCTACCTACCTTTCCGGCTTCCTGATTTTCTCTCTTAACCTCAACATTTCTTTTTTCTTTATTCCTCTCTCTCTGCTTTTTCCTGCTCTTCTCCAAGCCTCTCTCTCTCTCTACTCCACTCCTCTTCCGCCTCCACTCTCTTTTCACCTCTATTTCTCTCCTCAAACACTTTTCCTCTTTAACTTTCTCACCAAAACTCGCACTCACATCCAAGACACGTCCACACTCTTCCACCGGCATTCTTATTCCTCTAATTGTTATTTTATGTTTTATATACTTACAAAACAATACATTAATTTATCGATGAAAAATTTGTAGGGTATCACCAGCAACCATTTTACAACTGGTACACAGTTGAATAATTCTGACGTCAATTTTAGCATACTGGATATAGTGCGAATTCTGAAATAGACTCATCTGAGATAAAATTAGGCTTGGGGGGAAAAAGATAACAACATTTTTTTACACTTACTGATTTCAGCCTACTCGTTGTAAGGTGTTGTTTACAAGTACATTCAAATATGAATGTAACAGTTGAGTTCTTTTAACATTTTCAAAATTTTAAAATATTATATTATATAAAATTATTAATTTGTTATCTTACTTTTCCAGATTTTGCTGTCTGACAAACAAAAGGTGGCTAATTTTTCAGGAGTAACCGTAATTACATCATTTGACGATATAATTCAGATTTTACAATATTTAGAAGATCAATATTTATGTCTGGGCACTGGTATTTCGCAAAAAAGGTATTGTTATGAAAAAATAAACTATCAACTCTCGGTAAATGTAAAAACTATTTGGACAATAAAGAATATTTCTTTTTCTTTTTCCCAGCCGAGCTGACACTTGTTCCATTAGTGAGAACATCGGTGGAAGGTGTACATTTTGTTTGAGAGAAAAAATTAAATTAGAAAACAGTAAGTTATCTATTGAGAAGAAATATAGTGATTTATTGAAAAGCAACAGATCCTTGCAGAAAAAGTACGATTCTTGCATTAAAAAGGTAATGCTTTACTTAATTAATTTTTGCAAGTATTTAAATATGTCTATTTTAATTTATATATTTTATTTTGGTTTTTAGCTTGACGAGGCGAATTTGCTTTGTATTTTATTGGTAATTATAAGCACTTTTACTCGTTTTTTCATGCTGTCCGGTTTTTAACATTCTGGCGCCAGGTTTATTCTTTTTTTTAGTATTATATATAAAAAATCTGACCCTATTATAGGACCGTATTATATACTATAGGAGAAATATTCAAGGAAGCATTCGGCCAATCTCGTTGGCTACGTATTTTCTTAGTAATTTTCCTTACCTCGATTGGATCAGAGCATAAACAATTGGTCATCAAATACTTATATCCTTCTTCTTGGTTCAAGTAGTCAAGTAATTCCAAGGTTGCTTTGAGAGTGACAATAAATCCTGTATATGTGTTGTTAGTCAAAGGAAATTTGAAATTATTTTCGTGAGCTTTTGACTTCCACTCCTGTAGATATGTAATAAAGCTCACAATTGCCTAAAAATAAACATAAATAAGTGTCAAATTAATGTAAAACAAATAAAAAGTGAATATTAAATCATTAGCTATAATTTTTTTTATTATATTTGTATTATATTTTTACCTGCCGTCTGGAGCGATTTTCATTTATGCGCAAAGCATCACCTGATGTACGGGATCTCATTGCATCTATGACAGCTTTTACTTTTTTAATAAAAGCAATGGTCGGCCCTGCATCTTTCAATTTCTCATCATCTTTGTACATTTCCATAGCCACAGAAACTCTTGCGGAAAAGATCTGTCACATTTATCGTTTATTATTATTTTTATTTAAAAAAGAACTATAACAAAATTAATTTAGCGTAAATAATTATAATCAGTTTTTACCTGCATAGCCATGAGAACGTTCATCGTCATATAACCTTGAGGATTAAGATGATCTGGCGTCAAAAAGTAGGCAATTTTCAAGGTATACTGAAGAAATGATTCATGGTCTAAAACAGCTTGCCAATGAGCTTTTTTTACCCAGCCATCAGGAGTCTAAAAAAATACATACGCTTTCATTATAATTAGTTCAGGTATTAAAAGAAAAACAAATATAACATTGTTATAAACATTATGATAAAAATAAAATAAATTTAAAAATATTTACCCAAAACTCAAGCAGCTTCATAATAAGATTGCATAAGTTTTTCCATAGATGCGATGGATCTGAAATAAACCATAGTCTTCGTATGTGATTTATGGGATGTCTGTAGCTTACAATATTTTCGTCAATACCCTTACTGGTCCATATTTTTCGATTGACGTTTGCAGCATCCATTCCAATCGCATCTACTGTCAAACCTGTTTTCGCGACACGTGCTATAGCCTCTACTAGTAAATTATCTAATATGTCACTAGTAGTCTTGCTTGCGGCAAAAGCTCCTATTGGCTGTAACATAACATTTCATTTATTTGAATTGCAGACGAAACAGATGATAAAACGTTTATGAAAATTCCAATTTCTCTTACCTGCATCCACGATCCAATAAAGGGCTTGAACACTAAACAAAGGGTTTTGTTAGTTTGCGTGTTCTGTAAGCTATGAGGTGTCCAGAGTCCGTAGTCGATATATCCTCGTACTAGCCAATTTTTATCAAGGGCAATAATTTCACTAAGAGCTATTTCGTCTGCCAATATAATCACTAAAAACAAAATGAATATGTTAATATAATATAAAAAGGTATATATAAAAAGGTATATATAGGATATACAGGGTGTTTCAGACCACCCGCCCACCCCCCAAAGTATGCCGAAAAAGTATTTTTTTTCAAAAATTGATAACGCAATTATATATAAATCGAGTACGCTCTATCGATTGGACGTAAAATCAACTTCCGGTTCCAACCGGAAATGGCCTATTCAGACCGGAAGTGCATGAAAATCCATTTTTTTAAATGGAACATGCATACTTTTTTTTCAGATTCAGATTCTACGGTAAAAAATACGAAAATTTCATAAGAAGAATTTTTTGAAAAAAGTTGATATTTGACCTCAAATTGACGTCTGAAGTCTGTAATCCACCAGTTCGTACTCAAGCTACGAATATGCACGCTTTAACAATGGAATAGGATAATGTGGCTCCTCTAAGAGGTTTTCGGGGTCGCTGAGTCCGAATCCAAGGTGAGTTTGATCTTATCAGGCCATTTTGAGGTCAATTCAAGGTCATTTAGAGGTAAAACAAAAAAAAATATTAGATTTATCAAGAATGAAGTACTTTTAAAATTTTAGCCTTAATATTACAAAAATATGAATCTCGTCGTTTTTTCATTTATTCTTGTTATTATTAATCTATGTATTTACATAGCGTACTTTTATGAAATTAGGGGAAATGAAATTCCAAAACAAATTAGTTTAGCGAGATAAAAATCTTTATTCTCAAAACATAATAGATTTCGTTGCAGTAGAAACATTTGTTTATAATAACATAAATAATGATAATTTGTTTTATTAGAACCTAACATAATGAAAATTTTTATAACATAATTAGATTTTATCTTCTATTGTCCTGTAAATAAAATTTGTTTATGAATAACGCTGAAATAACTGTGCGAAAATAGACGGTGAAGATTTGACAAAAACTTTAATGTTCAAAATGCGCTCCGCCTTGAAAAATACATGCTTGAACTCTTCTTTGGAAATTATCAACAGCTCTTCTAATTTCTGCTGCCTGCAGCGACCGAATTGCATCCGTGATTCTGCCAATCATATTGGCTCTCGTTGTCGGACGTTCTTGGTAAACTATATCCTTTACTCTTCCCCACAAATAGTAATCCAGGATAGTTAGATCTGGGGATCGAGGTGGATAATTGACAGGACCAAAGCTTCCAATCCACCTATTGGGGAACATACGATTCAAACTATTTCGGCAGATATGTGCCGTATGTGCAGGACATGCATCTTGCTGAAACCACATGTCACGCCGTAACTGCAGCGGGAGGTTTTCCGGATATTTTGTGATGACTAATAACGACAATTCCACCTATTAACTTCAGAATCACTCTTGAAGGTACATTCATTCGAAAATAGAACAGATCTGTGAACTCATCTCTTTGGCGGATTGACCAGTTGCAAAACTCAAGTCGTTGGCGAAAATTTTCAAAGCTGCTTTTTAAGACCTATCTTGTATAACGCGATCGCAGAGTTTGAAATACATAACATTCGATGAAGTATGCTGATTTTTTAATGCCTACGTAATTTATTATCATATTTAATACATGCAGTTGCTTAACTCAATCTCAGCGTGGGTTTACGACTACGTCTCATCAGGTAGGTCAATAACCAAGAATTTAGACCATATTTACGGGGTTGTTGATACCAACGAAAGGGTAATTTCCGATGTGTCGGGCTGGGTTACCCGTGAAATTATTAAAAAAAATCCTTGTGAAGCTGCAATTTGCAATTAGAGGCATTTTCGAGTACATCGCCACGTCATCAACTCACTAACGCTCGAGAAATTTTTGGCGGTTTGGTTCAGGCAAGCGACAATATATTTGAATTGATAAAAATGCTGGAAAACGCTATTACTTTTATACTCATTCAAAACAACGAGATGCGTAAAAATGTAATGTCTCTGATTGTGCAGCACATACAGGCAGTAAACTTGTTAATTCTTGTAGGCTGCGAATCACACGTAAAAAATTTAACCTTTAAGTTTATTATTTATTATTTAGAAAGGCGAGCAAAGATGGCGTGCAACCGGCACAATGTCATTCACAGCGAGCGTAAAAAAAAGTAAAGCTTTAAGAAAGCAAGTAAACCTGGTGCCTTGTAAGTAATAATTAAAACTTGTAAATACATACGTATAATTGTAAGAATATATATTAAGTTATTATGTAAATTAAACTGTATATATGTTGAATATACACGATTGAATATATTATACTATTATACATTGTATTTTACTTAATTAATTATTTTACACATGTTTATGTATGATTTTACGTAAATAAATTTACTTATTATATATGTTCTTAATCTATTTATTACATCAATCATATCTATATGAAATTATTTTTTCTGTAGTATAAAATGCAATTATATAAATATTAAAAAAGCGAACTTTTCCTTAGCCCATGACGCTAAAATAACAATCATGAATTCATTTCATAACTTAAATAAAAATCACATTTTCATAGATCTATCCAGAGCTCATGTTTAAGTTAATTTTAAAGTACGATATTCGTTGTAACACTCGTTACATCGTAAACATAAAAATAAGTCATATTGTGTTATGTAGGTATATATGTATTCTGATCGATAATATCGATCGTGCATATCGACTACCGTCGGTAACATTATTTGCGGCTCCACCGGAAGATGGCACCCATGTTCGATCGTTACACGATGAGTATTTTGGGCACTTTCTAACGCCGACGGCTTATACATTGTGCTTCCACTCCTGTATATAGTTTCCATGCTCGTACAGCTCTTTTTATATACTGGGGATGGCTGGGTGGTGAGTCCCTCTCTTAGCGTCTTGGTTTCGGGAGAAGTGGAGCAAGCGATGATGCGTTCATTGGCTCGTTTGTCTCTTCTCATTTTCCTCACTGGATTTTCGGGCCCTAATTGGAGCGGGGGCGTGGAGAAAATCGGGGGAGCGGACGCAAAGGTACAGGCCTTGGCTCGCGAGATGGCTCCTCGAGTACCGTTCTCAACCAAGATATATCCAAAAGCGGGTTTACAATAACTTAAAAATTATTTTTTGTATAAACTCGATAACTTACAAGTTACTTAGTGCTAGGGACAATATTGTAGGGTTTTTCCGCAATTACAGTTGATTATAATTTGTATTGAAAATAAGTAATAAAGTATAATCTTATTATTTCGCACGCTGTATTGTACAGATTTATGAGTGGTTTATTAAATTCTTCACTAATTATGCAATTCTATTTAAGTTTTAATCGGAGTATTAATACAAGAAAAAAAACTTATGTAACTTAATAAGGCGATTATTTCCTAATTTCTTACAATAAAAATTTGTTTAACAACATAGTGCGCATATATAATTTTTTTGGATTTTCTCTGTTTTTCTTATTTTCTAGCTAATCCGTACTTCAGAGTGAGAACTCAATGAGAGGTTTGAGAAGTCACAATTATCTAGGATGTATTGCGAAAGATAAATAATTACGTTTGGATCATTTTAAATTTTATTTCATCTCAATGGTAAATTTTCGAGCATCTTAAAAGGAGGAAAAATCCTTTGGGAAAAGTAGCATACAGGATGCAGTCGGGGTTTTACGACTCTCTCCTCTCATCGACATGTTGACGCCTGTTAAACACATGCAAGGGGGCTACGCGCTCTTTGCACGCGTGAGAGACGCTGGCTTGGATGCAGTACGAATTTTATTGCTTTTCGAGGGAAATTCTTATCGCGCCCCCCTCGCTATTGAGCAACTGTTCTTGTTTCGCGCTTGTCTTAGATACTATACAAAAAAAATATTCTTATAGAAATTAAAATTTAAAAATGGCCCGCCGTCACACTATTAAAAAAAATTCGTTATTCTATTAAAAAAAAAATCCGTTATAAATAAAAACATTTGTTTTTGTTTCCCTCCCTAATAAGTTAAAAAAGTCCTAAAAAAGTCGTAGAAACAAACACAAACCTTTTCGTTAACCAAATCTGGGACATAAGAAGAAGAATAATGATGTTTTTTTAGAATATTATTTTATAAGTTATTTATTTACCCAATACTCCGTCGGAAATAACTTTGGGAATGGCCACCGTGCCGGCTATCCCAGTTGAAGTCATACAATGAAGCTCTTCCTTCTTGATTAATAACTTCATTAATTTATTGATCATCTTTTAGTTGTTATATTTATATTTCGCGGTTGTGTTGTCCAATTCAATTTGGACAACATAAACCGCGCAACCATCGCAAAGCCGTACCTATAACAATAATAAATAATACATTCTGTTACAATATAGTACATACTATTCTATCAATATCAATTGAATGTGCAAACGTGTGTACGAATGCCTAAGTGTATAGGCGAGTATGCGTGAATATGCTCGTGTGAACAAGGTTGAAAACGAGCGCGGATCCGTGTGCGAGCGTGTTTGGTGTATGAGCTTGCAAGCGTGCCTGAGGATATGTGTGCATGCGAGCGTGCGCGGCTGTATACCAGCTTGAAAACGTGCGTGGATCCGTGTGCGAGCGTGTTTGGTGTGTGAGCTTGGAAGCCTGTATAAGAATGTGTGTGTATACGAGCACATGTGAATGCATATGCTGTATACGAGATTGCGCCTTAATATCTTTTTGTTTCCAGGTTCAACTCCAGCAAACTTCTTCCTCAAAATTCTTCTTAAAATTATCTTCTCTTCATTATCTTCCGGTCCTGCAATAAAAATCTTTTATTATTATAATTTAAATATTAATTTGTAACTTAAATTATCTTCATTGTGCCTATCTCCATGAATCACTTTTCCATCTGTCGAAACCTCCAAAGTGTTTAAATAATCCTTGTCATCTAAGTAAAAATCTCAATTACAGGTTTCACTTTTTAATATAATTTTTTTAATATAATTTAATAATATAATATAATTTTTTAATTTTAATAAGTACGCTGCCCGCCAATCACTTTTGCCATGCTTACCTCAAAATTAGGCAAACTTGAAAGTTTTGTATCTCGGTCGGAAATCATCGTATCGCAAAAAACAGCAGGGCATTTTAAAGGTGATTGCAAAAGATTCCATTTAAGACGTGCAGAGACTTAAAAATGAAAATATGTGTTTTTTACAGTAAAAAAACTGATTAAAAAAATTTCAATTTTTTTAACCTCGACTTAAATCAATGCCAATTTAGAACCAGGCGGTGGAGGGCAAATTGACAGAAGGGGTTCGGAGGGTAATGTCTTTCCCTTTAAAATTAGCCCCCGCGGGGTTCTATCCGATGTTTTTTAACCGAGTTACGTTGACAGCCGAGCGTGCGCACGTGAAAGAGAGCAAATCAGACAAAAAAGCAGAGGACGACGAGCAGATAGCAGCGAGGAAAGAGGACTTCCCATGACTCTAGCATTGAGGAATCCGTCTCCGAGCCTACCACGAGCCTGCTAGCAGTCCAGCAGTACGAGGTGTGATCAAAAAGTAAGGTGAATTTTTATTTTTCTCAAAAAATATTTATTTATTCATCAATTTTTATTTTATCTCCTTCAAAGTAATCCCCCTCGGATATAATGCACTTGTGCCAACGCTTTTTCCAATCCTCAAAGCATTTCAAAAAATCATTTTTTGTGATCTTGTTTAGTTCATCCTTCGATGCCGTCTTTATCTCCTCAATCGTGGCAAAACGCCGTCTTTTCATGGGCCTCTTCAGTTTTGGGAACAAGAAGAAGTCACAGGGGGCCAGATCTGGGGAATACGGTGCCTGTGGCATCGTTACTGTGTTGGTTTTAGCCAAAAATTCGCGCACAAGCAACGATGTGTGAGCAGGGGCGTTATCATGGTGCAAAAGCCAATTTTTATTTTTCCACAAATTCGGACGTTTCTGGCGGATTGCTTCGCGCAAATTGCGCATAACTTGCAGATAATATTCCTTATTTACTGTTCTACCCTGTGGCAAGAACTCATGATGCACCACGCCCCTGCAGTCAAAGAAAACTGTAAGCAAAACCTTTACATTTGATCGAGTCTTAGTCTCGACGTCATAACCGTATACCCATGTTTCGTCACCTGTTATAAGCCTGTTGAGTAAATCTGGATCATCGTTGACGTCATTCAGTAGCTCTTGGGCGATGCTCATGCGACGTTTCTTTTGGTCGAAATTGAGCAATTTCGGAACAAACTTCGCTGACACACGTCTCATGTCTAAAACACTCGTCAAAATTGATTGGCACGAACCAAATGAGATGCCAATATCATCAGCAATTTCTCTAATGGTAATTCGACGATTTCCCAACACTATTTTCTTCACTTCTTCAACATTCTCATCAGTTGTTGATGTGCTGGGGCGTCCAGAACGAGGTTCGTCATCGGTGTCTTCTCGGCCTTCTTGGAAGAGTTTATACCACTTGTAAACATTTTTTTGGCTTAAAGTAGACTCACCGTATGCCACTTTCAGCATTTCAAGTGTTTTGGAACATTTGATTCCATTTTTCACACAAAATTTAATGCAAACTCTTTGATCCATGTTTTTAGACAGCAGCAAATCGTGGAGCACGCAAAACACTTCTAACCTTGATGCCTCTCACAAACAAACCAAACATACTACAAAGCTGAAATTTGGAACGTATGTTCTAGACGAGTGTACCGACATAACCAAATAAAAAAGTCGAAGATCGAACGGACGTAGCCCGCTAAATTTCAAAATTCACCTTACTTTTTGATCACACCTCGTATTTCCTGCCTACGGCGGAATTACCAGCAATAGCCAGCAACTTCAGCAACAGTTACTGCAGCGGCATCAGCGGCGATTCCTGCCAGCAGCCCTCACCAGGTCAGGTCGTCTCTCTCTCTTTCTCTCTATATTAGCCAGTGCGCAACACGTCGGCGAAGTGATCGCGATCTTCCGCGAACACAGCGAATTCTATGATTGTAACGAGTTCCTCCTTTGTACTCTCTCAAATCATTGTACCGTGCACCCGTGCGATTGTCCGCACGAGCGCAAGCACGCGACATTGAAGACGACGCGTAAGCTCGCGCCGTCACTCTTTATTGTTAAATGTCGAGAATAAATATTGTTAACGGTTATCGTGAGTGATTATTGTGTGCGTCTGTCATTCCTTTCCTCTCAATCCGAAGCCCAAAACGCCAATTTAGTGGCGAGGCCCATCGTCATCGTTCAGAGGAGCGAAAGAGCCTCCCTTACCTTCCCCTTTAAAAATAATTTATGATACGACGCTTGGGCACGGGCCTTTGCATTGTTCGTGGGAATTACCATTCCCCATAAAGCGTTAGATTTTTAATCATCAGTGTCACAATTATATTGTATTATATTATATGATATTATATTATATTATATTATATTATATTATATGATATTATATTATATTATATTATATTATATTATATTATATTATATTATATTATATTATATGATATTATATTATATTATATTATATTATATTATATTATATTATATTATATTATATTATAATATATTATATTATATTATATTATATGTTAATTGTAATATATATTCTAATATTTGTTTATTTTTTAATAAAGCAGTTTGTATTTTAAATAATTGTAATTTGATTTTAAGATAACCTTAAAATAACCCTAAAATCGATTATTAAAAATTTTGAAAAATGTAGTCACAATGCCTGCACGATGTAAGCATTCCATGCTGCAGAATATGAAAGCATTATGACGGCATGATCCGCATGATGCGCGTACGTTGTGACAAACAATGGTTTCCATAAGTGGAGTCACAATCCGGGTACAGTACGCGCACGCCGTGCTCTCAATCTGATGTCAGTATGCGGATACACTTATTGGGAATCATATAGACGCCCATTCTGACGACAGAGTGCTGTCACAGTGCTATCTGGGCTGCAGGCGATAGGCATAATAATCAAACAATTTTTTTTATTATACTCAAACTTGTTCTTAAATCTTCTATAGTTTTGCATGCTATATTGGTTTCCTTGAATAATTTTATTCTAGCCTTTTCTGTTGAATATCATGCTGTAATATTAAGAATAGTGAGTTATTTTTTAAATTATAACGGTTGTAACGGGGTTGCTACCGTTTAATTAATTTTATCCGCGTAATCGTATTGAAAAGCACGCGTAATTATCTATATTCAATACGGAGGTCGGAGAGCAAGAGGGAACGGGTGTCAGTCAACCAACAAATCTACTAATACGGAATAAACACGTCAAAAGTACTGGTTAATATCACATACGAGAACTCTTTATTACTTCTGAATGTTACACTAGAATTGGCCCGCGTGTTTATGTTTACAATGGCGCTCGCACGACGACAACATACAGTGTCGGATCGCTCGCCGCTCTTTGTTAACAAAGATAATACATGCACGCTTTTCGTCGAATCGAATGATTAGTTATTAATGTTGCTATCACGGTCGCGAAATTAAGCTGGCCAGCTTACCTTTTTAACAGCCGTACGCAGGGCAGAAGAACAAGTCATACTTTCGTTGTGATAAAGTCTGTCTTTTGTTTATCGCGGATCGCGAATCCGCACGCACGTGGTTTCGCCCTCGATGGCGAAACACCTGGTTCACTCTTGGCTCTGCAGGAGATGACGCTGCTTCTGCTGGCTCGGGCGACCCTCCGGATAACTCGGTAATGACAACCACTCGATCTCTCTGGTGCGCGCAGGTAATTAGCTTGCGAGTCTCGATTTTCGCGACCTCCGCGCTGGTAGCTAGTTCCGTACTGGTTCGTTTTCAATCGCGCGCGCTCTGCCTCGTCGTGTGCCGAATTCCCTCGTTACATTTTTCGTCTCCCGGTGAGTGCTGCCCCCGCAGGCAGCACTTAGGTTGGACTATTATCGCTAATTTGACGTTTACCGTCACACGGTATTTAAAATTTTTAAATATTAACGGTGAGTTATTTTTTAAATTATAATTCTTTTCTTTTTCTTTTCGCATATTATTGAAAATTAAGAGTAAGAAATGAGAACCTTTGTCTTGTAAGAAAACGAGATTGAGTATCCTTGCTTGAAAACTATTTCTCAGAGTTTTCAAACGAAAATCGCAGGCTAGAGTTTAGGAAAGATATTCAGAAACCTATATAAAAAACCTTCCATAAAATAAGCATTAGCCACCGCTATCCGGCATGCTCTATATCTCTCGCTCCCCAGACTTCTTGCCGGGCCTAAAAGCAATAAAACGCAACCTGTATCCTATTTACCAAAATTTTTCCTCGAAACTATCCCGTTTTTTTGTAGCATGAAGAACGTGAAACTATTTTATTTACAAATATCACCTTTCAAAAGATAATTGTAAAAATTACAATATTACAGCCGGCTAAAATACTTTTTATAACCTACACTAACTATATCACATTAGACTCTTCCCCGTATTTTCTCTGTTCAAATAAATAAAAATAACCTGATGGTTTAAGTTAAATGTATTTAATTATTATTAAGACCTTTTTGTGCTTAATACTTCAATATACAGATATATGAGGGTGGGCCAATAAGTCCTTAGATAATATAAGAGATGGCGATCAAAGCATCCCAGCTTGTGTTGCACCAGCAAGTGTCACTATTAAATAGAGTACTGCTGAAGTTTCAGCCGGATCCATCGAGTAGTTCCGTTTTGTTTTTATCGTCGATCAAAGTGAACAACTTTTGTTTCTTGTTAGCAATGGCAAAATGTGAGTTCCGAGCGGTGATAAAACATTTCTATTTAAAAGGCCTTACACCGAAAGGAATCAAAGCTGAGTTAGATGTAGTTCATGGTTTATCTGCCTGTATTTGCAACTGTTTATAATTGGTTAAATGAATTTAAACGTAGCCGTACATCGACTGTAGATGAACATCGTTCAGGACGTCCTGTAGACATGAGCACTCCGGAAATGATTAATAAAATCCACGACAAGGTAGTACGTGAACTGAAGAATAAAATTGCGCAAAATAGTTGAGACCACAGGGGTTTCAAAAGGTACAGTAATTTCGATATTGCATGAGAAATTGGACGTGAGAAAATTTTCGGCAAGATAAGTACCGCGTTTGCTTTCAGTAGAGAAGAGAGCAGTCGAGTGTATCGATTCATAACTGTAGACGAAACGTGGATACACTACTACACTCCTGAGACGAAAAAACAATAAAAACAGTAGATTATGAAAAGTCAATTAGCTCCAAAGAAGGTGAAGACAGTAAAATCGGCAGGAAAGGTTATGGCCACTGTTTTTTGCATGTACGTGAAATGATCTTCGTTGACTATTTAGAAAAAGGACAAACAATCATCGAAGATTTGAATAAAAAACTTCATTTGAATAAAAAAAATTATGTTTCATCAAGACAATGCGCGCTAACTACAATTTTCAGCGATTTAACAATTACTTGAATTTATATAAATTATTTTATTCCACATCAGTCGACGAATTATGACAATTAATTATTTTGTAACGGGGTTGCTACCGTTTAATTAATTTTATCCGCGTAATCGTATTAAAAAGCACGCGTAATTACCTATGTTCAATACGGAGGTCGGAGAGCAAGAGGGAACGGGTGTCAGTCAACCAACTATCTACAGGAGTGAAATCAATACGGCGTGAATAAGGTTAATATCGCTAACGGAATCTTTTATTATCTCTTAAATGTTACACTAGAATTGGCCCGCGTGTTTATGTTTACAGTGGCGCTCGCACAACGACGACATACAGAGTCGGATCGCTCGTCGCACTTTGTTAGCAGAGCTATTACATGCACGCTTCGCTTCGAGTACGGAAAATTGATTATCAGGCATGCAATCGCGGTCGCGAGATTAAGCTGGCCAGCTTACCTTTTTAGCAGTCTTGCGGTGAACGGATGAGCAACTCGCACTTTCGTAGCGGTAAAGTTTGTCTGTTCTTTGTTGCGGATCACGAATTCGTGCGCACCCGGTTTTCGCCCTCGATGGCGAAACCACACACACACACTTGATTCCGCAGGGAACGATGCTGCTTCAGCTGGCTCAGGTCGACACTCCATATAGCTCGGTAACAACAATCAGTTGATCTCTGGGACACGTTCGGGCAATTAGGGCGCGAACCTCAATTTTTGTGGCCTCCGTATCGGTTGATTCTCCACTGGTTCGTTTTCAATCGCGCGCGTTCCGTCTCTTCGCGTACCGAATTCCCTCGTTACATTTTTCGGCTACCGGTAGGTGCTGCCCTCGCGGGCAGCCGCATGCATGGGCCGTTAGCGCTAATATGACGTTTACCGTCACAATTTATATTACTATAAGTAACTCGAAAATATAAGCGTTTTTAAAAAATTATGCTACGTAGCGTAAAACAAACTATGCTATTCGTAGACAATTGGAAAAATACGATATTTTTATCTTTTGTTATTTTCTAATGATTATGAAAATACTTTAAAACAATTTTTCATTTATAAAAAGAATTGGTGTGATTTTTTATCATGATGTTTTAATAATAAAATACACTGCCGCTCAAATAAATTTGGCCACCCCATCAAAAATCTGTCAAACTTTGAAGTTTTGTACCTCTATAAGGAATCAACCGATCTAAAAAATTCAAAGTACGTTTTGATGCTTGTACCAAGCCCTTTAATATATGATGAAAATATTTCAAAAAATAATGTTTAATTAACTTTTTATAAACAAATGAAAAAAAAAACTTTTCAATTTTTTTCGTCCATTTTCAAATTGGCATAACTTTGTTAAAAATAATCGGATTAAAAAAAACAAAATGGAGGTTAAAGCTATGGTACTTCTCTTTAAAATGCGCTATGCAGAATTTTGGTGCATTTATTTTTTAGGGAATTTTTTAATTTTATGTAAAAAAAATCACATTTTTTTCAACAGCTTATAACTCAAAAACTATGAGTCAAACTAAAAAAATCATAAGAGCAAAAATTATGCGTTTTTACTCAGCGAATACGAATTCAACGTAAAATATTCAAATTTAAAAAAAAATTTTTTATTTTTTACCAGGAAAAAAAGATTTTTATTTATAATTATTTATTAAACTTTTAGTGAAATATTATACAAGGTGTCAAATAAGTAACGGAACAAGGCTGTAGCTTTTTAGGTACACATTATTAGACCAAGGTCAAGGTCATTCCTTTAGTAACTTTCAACGCGGAATCCAATGGTGACCTTGGATTTGACCTTAAGATTGACCTTCAAGGTTATTTCAAGGTTTACTTTGTTTTTTTAAATGGGAACCCCTATTTTTGACAACGGCAATCGAAAGAGCGGGAAATTTTACGTCCAAAACGGTATTATAAAATTTTTTTTCATGGCCTTGAGAAGGTCGATTTAAGGTCAAATGCTTGAAAAACTGCCTAAAAGCGTTTTTTTAAAAATTTTTAAGATATCGAAAAATGACCTCTACAAAATTTGTTCAGACCAGAGTGGGCCACCCAATGCACCAAAAACCTTTGACCGTTACCCTCATTTTGAAGCTCATTTCAAGGTCGAAGTGTTTTTTGTAATGGAAACCCCTATTTTTGACCCCGGATTCGCACATAGCGCGAAATCAGAAAGAAACATTCAAAACGCAGTGAGTGGAAAAAACTTATGCGGCAAAAAAACTGTACCTATGTCTCTGCTTGCTCCTCATTTAAAACAACTTGACTTTCGGTTTGGATAACCCGTTACTTTATTATTCAAACAATCAAAGGTGACCTTGAAATAACCTTAAAATGTTCTTGAAGGTCAAAGATAAGGTCACTGTAACATGCTCCCAGTAGAATTTAATAAATTTAGCCCGAAACATTTTGTAAATGTTTCGCGAATAATATTGGATCTGAATTTCACATGACCTTAGCAATGAACATCGTGGATCAATCGAAACTCAACATAATACCTTATCCAAACGTCGGATTTCGCGCTATGTGCGAATCCGGTGTCACAAAGAGGGGTTTCCATTACAAAAAACACTTCGACCTTGAAATGACCTTCAAAATGAGGTTAAAGGTCAAAGGTTTTTGGTGCATTGAGTGGCCCACTTTGTTCTGAACAAATTTTCTAGAGGTCATTTTTCGATATCTTAAAAATTTAAAAAAAAACGCTTTTAGGCAGTTTTTCAAGCATTTGACTTTAAATCGACCTTCTCAAGGCCATGAAAAAAAATTTTTAAATACCGTTTTGGACGTAAAATTTCCCGCTCTTTCGATTGCCGTTGTCAAAAATAGGGGTTCCCATTTAAAAAAACAAAGTTGACCTTGAAATAACCTTGAAAGTCAATCTCAAGGTCAAATCCAAGGTCACCATCGGATTCCGCGTTGAAAGTTACTAAAGGAATGACCTTGACCTTGGTCTAATAATCTGTACCTAAAAAGCTACAGCCTTGTTCCGTTACTTATTTGACACCTTGTATAATGAGTTATACGACTTGTATACGTAGTATTGATTAAAATAAATAATGGATATTTTTTACAATCAGTATACAATCTACTTTATAATGATATCGTACCTACGATAATAGTAGTTCGTATACAATGAATGCACGTATATATGTTGTAACGGGGGAGATAAATCTGAAAATGGGAAATTTATTTAAGAATAAACTCCCACGATGCAGAGCAAACCGCCGCTCCGTTAAACACGTATGATAATACGTGTATTCGCCTTAACGTCAGATGATTTATCCTAGTTGTCTTCTATCGAACGGAGTTGAACTCACCTTAAGTCACGTGTCTTGTTACACTTGATGAGTTTTAAGTGTGAGCGACTTTACTCCTAATCTTCTTAATCCCCTCGACGTAATTAGATTAAAACCTACGCCTTTTCCAATTACTTAAGCTACTAGGAAAATTAAATGACGAAAACGGCGAATAAATTTAACAGACTTTAATTAATAAAAAAATCACTACAGTCTTTGTAGGGCCGAAAGACTAACGCTCGCGAATAGGATTTTACAATTAACTATTTTCCGAGAGAAGATTCGAATATTACCGCGAACTAACGCTCGGCGCGAATATACAAAAAATAACCATATCACGAATATACAAAATATCGAAAGTATTTTGTATCACTTAATATGACGGAAGGTGCATCTACCATGCGGTGCAATTACGGTGATCAGCCGTAATTGTTGTTGCAAAAATTTCAACTGCCGCTGCCCCTCTATTATCAGCTGCGCTGCCTCAATCCGCTTTTATCTACTGCTTCTGCACCGCTACTTGCTGCTGCAATACTGTCGTTGCACACACGCACGTAATTGACCAAAGAAAACTTTAGTCGGCGAAAACAAAGTTCGAAAACAAATCGGCGGTAACTCGCATTCAGAGCTGAGGCGTAACTGCCTATTCAAAAGATCGCGCGCCCCCTCTCTCTCTCAATAGTTCGAACTAACGCGCGAGAAGCAGAATCGCGAACGGTTCGATTAATTAAATCGACTACCGTTGCAATGTATATATGCATATATAAAAATATCTATTATTTATTTTAATCTATTTATTATATTTAATATCTATTATTTATTATATTATTATTATATTTATTGTATACTACGTATACAAGTCGTATAACTCATTATATAATATTTCACTAAAAGTTTAATAAATAATTGTAAATAAAAATCTTTTTTTCCTGGTAAAAAAAAAATTTTTTTTTTAATTTGAATGTTTTACGTTGAATTCGTATTCGTTGAGTAAAAATGCATAATTTTCGCTCTTATGATTTTTTTAGTTTGACTCATAGTTTCTGAGTTGTGAGCTGTTGAAAAAAATGTGAGTTTTTAAAATAAAATTAAAAAATTCCCTGAAAAATAAATAAACCGAAATTCTGCATAGCGCATTTTAAAGAGGAGTACCATAGCTTTAACCTCCATTTTGTTTTTTTTAATCCGATTAATTTTAACAAAGTTATGCCAATTTGAAAATGGACGAAAAAAATTGAAAATTTTTTTTTTTCATTTGTTTATAAAAAGTTAATTAAACATTATTTTTTGAAATATTTTCATCATATATTAATTTTTTAGATCGGTTGATTCCTTATAGAGGTACAAAACTTCAAAGTTTAACAGATTTTTGATGGGGTGGCCAAATTTATGTGAGCGGCAGTGTAATTCAAAAAAATAAACTAAAAAAAAGGCACAAGTTAACGTATAAAATTAAATTAAATTCATGCGTTTCAATTACGAAGTTTAATAAAAATAATAATTTTCTCTTCTTTTGATGATCTCCGTAATTCTCACTCCATTTATCGCAATTTCCCTTGAGAGTAAACGTGTATATGTACATTTTTTCACTGCGTATTCTCTTGCAGATGGTAAAATAGTCCATAACATAATACATAAATCATTTTTTCATACATATTTCTAACTTTATTTTTCAAGTAAGTTTACGTTTGAACCTCAAGAAGGCCAGACGTGTTATTTGCGCTCTGCTCTCTTGAAAGTAAACCTATAAGCTAACTAAGTGAAGTGATAGTTTGTAAATCAAGTGGAGAGATACACAAACTACGAACCTCATAATAAAAGAGCATAACAGCCAAAAAATGGAAATAAAACCAGGGGACGATATGTCTACCCCAACAACGATTCAAACGGAAAAATGGATACGCGGAAATTATAAAAGGCTACGTACCAGCCCAGGAGAACAAACTCCCAATAAAAAACAAGCACAATAGTAGTATAGGAATGTATGTTCCAGCACACTTGCGGGGGGTCTGTAATTCTTTGGCCCCACCGGGCTTAACCCTTTAGCCCCCCTGGCTTAACCCTTTCATGTTAATAATAATTATTATCGTTAACAATTATTATTAACAATATTCGTCGGGGGTCCCTGGTTTAACCCTTTGATTCCCTGGCCTAACCCTTCCACGTTAATTATTATTAATGTTAATAATTGTTTATAATTTTTTGAGGAAGGTTTCTAGGGCTCCTAGTCCCTAGGGACCCTATACCTAGTTCTTCCAGTCTAACTAAATTTAAATGTTTTTTTTTTAAAGTTATAAATATATATTATTGACAATTTACTTGCTACATTGAGAATGAAACGAATAGAAAATAGCAACGATTATTTGAAAAAAATGAAGAGACAGACCGGAGAATCGAACCGGGGTCCTCTGGGTTGGCAGGCTAGCGTTCTACCACTAGAGCCAATGCCACATGTACCTTAGAGGATGCATATTGTGTATATTAGATACACACGCATACATTTGGTATAGGGCCTGAGCGTGCGGAGGAGGAGGGGAGCGCATGCTGTCTATAGTTCTGGCCTGATGGGGATGCGCTACTATAGTAGTAGTAAACGTGCGCTCTCTCTCTCTTTCTCTCTCTCTCTCTCTCCTACGCTCTAACTTAGCGTGGACCATAGTGCGTGGAGGAGGAGGGAAGCGCATGCTGTCTATAGTTCTGGCCTGATGGGGATGCGCTACTATAGTAGTAGTAAACGTGCGCTCTCTCTCTCGTTCTCTCTCTCTCTCTCCTACGCAGCTATGCTTACTACCTACCCTCTTATCTTAAGCTGACTATGTCTATCACAAATGTAGATCACAACTGGTTTGAGGGTGATCAAGCTTCTCCACTACTTTCTTGAAGAGAGAAAAAGAGAGCAGCTATGTTTTGCTACCAACCCTGTTTATCTTATCCTCATATTATAGAAAATATATTACCTGTTAATATTACGAGCGTTCGGTAGAATTTTCAACAGTCAGTCTCAAGGGAAACTTTGAGTTGGTGACAGCACATTGTGAAATTAGTTTTTCTATTTATTTGTGAAAAAATTTTTGTTGGTGAAAAAAAAATGGAAAATATAGTTAATATTTGTCAGCTTCTAGAAACCGTAAGTAAACATTTTAAAAATAAAAAATAATTTATGTATATATATATAAAATTTTAATAATTTTTATTTATAATTTATAGAGTACTAATAATATCCCACGCGAGCTGCTGTATCGGCTGCTCATTGTTATTTTAAATGTAGTAAGGTCTTTTTTTTGTATTATTTAATATTTAATATTTTAATATTTATTTATTTATTTATTTTCAGTTGCTTAGGTGTGCAGGCAACGCACAACACGTTGCCCAACTCATCCAGATTATTGCGATTGTTCGTGAAGTAAGTATATTAATATTATTATTTAATTCTATACATTATAACGAATCTAATTCATTCGTTATGTCTCTCTCTTCCCACACATACATATACATAATTCTTATACTTATACTATATTCAGATTCATATTATATTATACAGCAGCCTGCAGCAGCCGACAACGCCGAAATATAAGGTAAGAGAGAGAGCGCGCTATGTCTATTAACGAGCCTATAGGCAGAGAGAGTCGCGTTCGCGTGTATGCGTGTATGTGTGTGGTCGCGCTGCCGAAAAGCGTGACGAAAGAGTGGGGACGCCTCCCAAGGGAATTGACTGGCGGACGTAACGCGGGCGACACGTGTTTTGGGGAACGCGCTGAATAGGTTTTTTTTTGCTTCGGCCGTTGCCGTTGTTCAGCGATCCTTCGTCTTTTTTTTGCGTACTCGGACTTTCGATCTGGCGTTGCCTTAACTTATTCGCGAGTGCGTGCAGTGGTGCGGCGTTTTGACAAGACAGCGTGTGTGAGCAAGGACATAACGCTCGGTAGCCCCACACTTCGTCACCACTGCAACCGGCGTCCGGGAACGCTGTTCAGCGAGCGAGCGTTTATTGTACGGAGGGCCTGGCCATTGCGGCCTCATTGTAAGTACCGACTCGTTTAGCTCTCTCTAGCTTGCTTGCTTGCTCGCTTCTCTCTTTCTTTACCGATTTACTACTCTGTACGCTTTCTCTTTGATGCTTTATATAAATTATTCTTATCCTTCTTATTCTCTGCGTTTCTTTGACTTTGCGCCCGACTCTCATTCCCACTCCTTGGCGAATTCTCTGCGCTCGTCACTACTTTTCGCGCTTTTCAGCCACTGCTACCTGCGACGCTCTACGCGGGCCACGAGGCTACTTGATATCGTGGCTGGTTAAAAGGCTTGGCCACACATGTGCCAGTGCACTAGCCTTGTGGCATTAGTTATTTATTAAGCCGAGCTGTCAACTAATCCATCCTCTCGATTGTAACGGCGGGTTAGCCAAAACCCCGTTATAACATGTACTTATAATGAAAAATCTGTATTTTTCATTTTTCAGTGGATCAAAGAATCAATGACTGAAAGACTGGTCGCGCAACAATTGGCCTATCAAATTGAGAAGACCGTAGAAGAGCGAGTGAGGGCGCAGCTATGTCGCCAGAAGCGCGCAGAAATAATGAGAAAAAAACAAGAATTCTCACGATTAGAGCGCAAGAGAAAAGCTGAGCTGGCCAAGACGGTGCAGGATGAATTAGCGGACAAAATAAAAAAAAGATTAGTTCCAGCAAAATCATCGTCATCAGCGTCGCCCTCATCTACATCATCTTCAGGATCGGAGACGTTGTCATCGTCGTCTACGTCAGCATCGTCTACGTCTGCGTCATCCACATCTGCGTCTGAAACATCATCGATGCCTTCGCTTGACATCTTACAACATGATGAGGCAATTGATTTGCCTACTAAGGTAAGAAAACACTTATATTTATTATAAAATTTATATATTTTATGCGTTTATTTTAAACAAATTTAATTAATATTTTTAATATTTTACAGAGAACTGTGCCGAAGAAGCCACAAATCAAGAGTAGTGAGGCTATTCGGCGTAGAACAATTATGATTCCGGCTAAACCGACAACGAGAAAGCCGACTCGCCCCCTCAAGGTAGTAGGAACGCATAAGAAGAAAGAAGACAAAATAAAATAAAATAATATTGTTTTTATAATAATTAATATAAATTTTGAATAAAATAAATTAAAATAAATAAAATGCTTAATTTTTTTAATTAGAGAGAGGGAGAGAAAGAAGTGAGAGAGTGAGAGAACTAGTGGTAGAGAGATAGAGAGAGGGAGAGTTACATATGCTGTTATGATTAGGTATTATATATTTAAAATTAAATTATTATTATATTTAAAATTAAATGCTTTTATTCATAAAATTTAACGTGATGTACTGTATGTACACATTTAAATTTATTTAGCTTATATTTAATTGTATTAATTCTAATTTATTTATAGAGTAAACTATATAAAACTAATTTCTTCACATCACCGCTGATTAGTGGGCCCAGCAGTGGGCCCTCCGACAGAGTGCCTTTCCCAACCACCCATCCACCTACTCCACCCACCCACACTCACCCACCCACCCACACCAGTCAACCTCCCCTCACCAACCCACACACCCACACCCACCTACAGAGGTTATTAAGGTAGGATGCTGTAGAAGTTGGTAGGGTATTTAATAAGCTATATGATGGTTTCTCTCATTCTCCTTCTATAGTAGGGAGCATAGTAAACTTATGCTGGTTAAGTTTGGGCCTTCGGAGAGGGGGTAGCGTCTCTAGCTTACTAGGTGCGTACGCCGTTTAGTGTGGATGCTGTTCTCTCTCTCTCTCTCTCTCTCTCTCTCTTTCTCTCTATGATTATAGGTAGTTTGTATTAAATTCTAACAATATATATAGTGTATATGTATATATATATAATTTTATTTTTTTATTGAAAAGCATTGTGTACATTGATCATATAATGTCTTGTTAATTTTAATATTAAGCAGTAGGCTGCAGTATCTTCAGGAAAATCGGTCCGAGTTTCAAATTCTAGGCGAACATCGACTGGAGTGCTTTTTAATGTTTCATTTTGTTTGTAGCAGTCTATAACTATTAACGGTACTTTATTAATGAAATCCTTTTTATTGAGTAACGGCTCGTTTTCTTTACCATAGTAAGCGTTTTGAAAATTAGTATACATATCGTAGAGAACAGCAAACTGATTTTGTGAATTGAGCAGCATTGTGAATTGAGGAATAGCTTCACATTACTAATATTACAATGATCAAAATTACTAGAATTAACACTTGCTGAACTTTTACGTTTAGTTTGAAAAGCTAAAATAACAAAGCGAGACTTTTCCAATTGATTGGAAGTCTTAACACTCCAAACATGCTTTGATGTACGAGGTAATTTTGGATACTCATACATTTCCCAAGTACGATAACTCATAGTAATTGCACGATCTCGTCCAATCTGATTGAGTAATTTGATTTTTTCTTTGTCTGCAACCATCACATATGGCATCAACCATTCAACCTTAGTTAAAGTAATTTTTTATTTTTCTGAAGCATCAGGATTCCTTACTGGAATACTTAAAATAGCATTCAAATCATCTTTTGATCTTGTGAGAATAAGTTCATGCTTGACATTGACTACAATTTTCCGATAATCTTCAGCAAAGCCGAGCAACATACTGAGAGGGATAGTCACATCAAAAAAACCTTGAACGTTACATATTAAAACTTCATTGTTATCACCATTCCATCCGGCATTTTCAGCGATAGAGCTTTGACATGGAATGAGTGAAAACCAATTTTTCATGAGGCTCGTTAAGCCTACATTTTTCACTTTATCAATTTCAATAGCATTTATTTCATTTCGTATTTCCTCGAACAAATGACAGAGGGCGTTGTTGACTAATAAAGTGTTCTCCACTGGCGTAATACCGTCCGGCTTGGTCAACCGACCACAAATATGAATCATACTGCGTGATAGAAGCAGAGATAAATCTTGATGTTGAATTGCTATATGGATTTCATCACTATTATTGAAATATGATAATGAATAAGGCTGATGCGTATGAACTTCATAATGAGCTATAGACTCATCGAAAGCGACACCTGAATAAAGGTCTAGAATTCCCTCCATATTGTTGTTGTTGTTTTATACAGCATACTAATATGCACAATATTTTCTTCCACGATTTTCGACGACTTTCAGTCTCAAGCTTTTCAGGAATTGTCTGTTCTGAGGCGTGAGCGGTCTGATAGCTCGCTGTTGACTGGTTGTTGATTGACATTTTTGTCTCTTAATATAGCCTCGACCGGACTTTATATTGTAAATGATACCCATTACTAAGATATGGTCTTTATATGTACTCGCACTGTGATGACTTCTCCTCGAAAGTTAACTAGGTTTCCGTCTTGATCAACTATACGAATTTGAAAATGATCAATGCTCCTCACAGCGACTGGAAGGTAAATGACTTGAGAGGGAACTTCTATAATCTTATATCCAGGTGGGACTGCTGGGAAAAATTCATGTATAGTATGTACTTTGCGATCGTTTATGTAAGAGCCTGTAGTAATATTACACACTACACGTAAAGCGTTGACTTTGAGAATAGTGACGGGTAAGTCAGAACTATGTGTTTTGTTTTCAACGAGCGCACGTCTAGTGAAGCCTAAAATTGATCCAATAGAATCTTCTGGTTCAAAATGTATTTTTTGACTACACTGAATGACACTACGTAAAGTATTATTATTTAGTTTTAGGCTAAACGATATACCTTTAGATGCTAATGCTTCTTTGAGAAAGCTTTCAATATCTTCTATTTCGTAGCTACCAGTTAGTAAAGTGATAGCTTCTTGACCTTCAATGTAAAACTTATTATAACCAACGTCAATGTTTGGTATTGAATTAAATGTTAATAGCTCAACTAGACCAAGAACGTATTTTTTGTTTGGTATCAATTCGATCGGTGGAAAATAATATGTTTCGAGTACGGATGATGTTCCTGAGAGATTCAATGTCAGTGTATTCTCCATGACAGATTCATGTCAAATGATAGTCATTCTTTGAATGAGTATTTTATACTTTCTATAGTTTGTTTAAAAGAAATTTGAGACAAAGATGGCACAATTATATGTATTAAAATCTTGATATCTAATATAATTATTCATGATTCTATTAACTTTGAGGTAAAGCAATAGATCTATAGGTGGTTGTAAATTACCAAAACTATCAAAATACATAACCTCATCACCATTCTTTTTGTATGCCACTCAATGAGTACCTGGTCCACGTTTATCATCTAAATTTACAATAGCTGTCTCTTTATATCGTGGTCCATCAACTGGCAGAGCATTACGCATGAAAACACCTCGAAAATTTGCAATTTTTAGTATTTTAGCATATTTTCTTATATCATGATCTATCAGTGTTCGATTAGGCAAAGTTATTTCGAGCTTTTTTTTTAAACCTTTTCCACTTGAATATGGTTTCAGATGAAGACCATAACCTTTACGATATGGTTTCAAATAAAGTCCTTTACCAATAGCAATAGCTTCCATAATTTTATTATGTCTATGAGCTTCTTTCAATTAATTTTGAGCGGCGTTAGCACTGTGAACGGCTTTTGCTATTAAAGCAGCTCCTCCAGCTAGAGCTCCAGTGGCGCTTAAAGCAGAAAATAATGGAATTAAAAAAGGAAGCGCTCCACCAACTTTACTGGGAATAGGTAAAATACGTGGTATATTTATTTTACTTCTACCGCCAGCCTTTTTCAAAGCTTCTTTGGCTCCTTTTATAGCCGAACGAATAACTACAAGAGCTCTATTGTTAGGCACACTACTTTTCGAGACCGTCTTAATAATTTTATTCAATGTAACTGACGGCTTTTTGATTTTTCTACATTTCTTTCGTGCTTGGCGTTTTTTAAATCCTCTACCTCGTTTCTTACTACCTTTCTTCATAGCAACACCCATACCAAACTTACTTTTAACTTTCATAATGTTGGCTACAGTGAAGGCAGCTGCTTTCTCACCAAAACTGCTATCTTTAGCTTGCACTCTTTCCCAAGCTTTGTTAGCTAGAATTTCGTCAGCTTTATTTCTTGTCGCAATATCCTCCAGATTTTGCGCATAAGCAATATCGTGTTCTTTACAAGCAACGTCTAGTAGATTTTTACCAGGATCTCCACGTGCCGATCGTTTGTTCAATTTTGTACCAGGACCACAATACTGATATCCAGGTAAGTGAACTTCAATAGGCAAGTTATTTATAATCTTGTTCACTAGATCACCACCAGTCTTTCTTTTATAGTACGTGATCATACTTCTTCGAAAGACAGCATGTTAATGAAATAAAAGATATATAAGCAGACTTTTTATACCTAACAAACTCATTCATTGAGGTGTCGATGATGAGTAAACAACATGGATTTCAAAGAACAACCTCTTAAGCTTCAAGTCATTAATTTCGATAGAGTGGTGGAGACAGAAAAACAAGAAAAAAGACATGGTGAACTATTGCCTAATAGTATCCGTGCCGTTTTCTGCGGACCTAGTAATTGTGGAAAAACTAATTGTTTATTAACATTAATCACTCATCCTAATGGTCTTAGATTTGAAAACGTATATGTCTACTCAAAATCCTTTAATCAGCCTAAATATACATTTTTGAAAGATTTATTAAAGCCTATTAATGATATAGAGTATCATGCTTTCAGCGAGCATGAGACAGTTGTTTCACCAGATAAAACACGACCAAATTCTATCATGATTTTTGACGATATGGCCACTGAGAAGCAAGATAACGTAAAAGCATTCTTCTGTATGGGTAGACATAAAAAAGTAGATAGTTTCTATCTCTGTCAATCGTACGCTTGCATTCCGAAGCATCTCATTCGAGATAATGTGAATTTACTTGTTTTGTTTCGACAAGATGGCGTGAATATTAAGCACATTTACAATGATCATGTTAACTCAGATATGTCTTTTGAGAAGTTTAAAGCAATTTGTTCAAAATGTTGGAAAGACGATAATCATGGGTTTTTGGTTATCGACAGAGACAGACCAATAAATCATGGACGATATAGAAAGGGATTTGATTCTTTTGCTATAAATATAGATGAGTGAGTGGATGAAGATTATTTAACTTCAGAAATTAGAAGCGTAAACATGGCTGACTTTGAAAGAGAAAAGAAGGTGCTCGAGCAATTATCCATGGCTCGTGATGCCATAAGATGCAAGTATCAACTAATAAAACGTGGTAAAGCTGATTTAGAAAAGACATTGCATGAAACTTTTAAACCTATGGTTGATCCATTGAAGAAACTCGTAGAGGCAACTACTGATAAAAGTAACGCTACTACTGCTGAACAGCCAACGAAAAAGAAAAAGAAAATCGCGTTCGATAACGTTTTTAAGTCAGAAGTAGCAACTGACACTCCCTACAAATATAGATATTTCAATAGTACTGCTAATGAATTAAATTCTACATTACAACCGCTTGATACTACATTTGAGTCTGCTATTTCTATTGATGATAATGATGATGATCATGATGAATCATCACTTGATACGACTGCTATAAATTTGAACAAAAGTAATTCAAATGTAACTACAGAACAGAGACAACAGCTATTGGATGATTCGATTGTAGGAAACTATGTTCGACTATTGCATGAACCTCAGCAGAAAAGTAATTTAGACAAGACATTTGGTGTTCGCTTACATGAAAATACATATGTCATAGGTAATTCTCCAATTTCCTTCCAAAACGATAACATGACTGTGAATGATAAAGTATACAGCAAGACGCTTGGTTTAATGGAACTTCTCTTTCGTAAAGAACCTGATTCTAAATTAATCAGTTCATTGGATATTGAAAATTATATAAAAATTCTTGAAATCACTAACGCTCATCGAAAGAGATACGAAACAAATGGAAAATATCGTAATAAGCATGTAAATAAATTCAAAAAGTATATTGGTCCAAATTTATCTTTGAGCAGTAGCGCTAAGAAGCGAAAATCGACTATTGATGGAAGAGGTCTTTTTCCTAACTATAAAATAGCTAGAAAAGGAACGTTATTTGATTATGTATATTGGAATGATCCAAACGAGCTCGTTGATCGATTGAGATTGCTTATTGCCGAACAAACCGCCGGTAATTCTAGTCATGTTAATGAAATTCATTCAATTATTGAAGAATTACGTGAAGCTGGCCATATATATTAAGAGAATCCTAAATATTACTCTGTAATAAAATGAGTGTTGATGTGTTTGGACGTATATTGAATAAGAAAAAGGAGGGTAATCGAGGTCCTCCTGGTGTAGGGTACAATATCACTGAAGACGGACAATACGACGCGAATGACGAAAGAATTTGTTATATAGCCGATCCTCAGGAGAGTAACGATGCTGTAAACTTACGAACGTTGCGAAAAACTAGTGAAGCTAACGTTACTACGCTTACGAGTATGATAAATGATCTCTCAAAATCATTGGATACAATAAGATTAGAATTAGTAAAGCATCGAGTAGTTATTACTCAGTCAGAAAAAGATAATATTAGTATTCATAAAGAGAAAGAAAAAACTATTGGACCGTTTGACTTTTTAAAAATAACGTTAAAAATAGATTAAAATGAAACATCAAAGAGTGGTGGATGAGTTACATAAACCAGCACGTCGAAACTATCCCCGTAGAAAAGTTTATGTACGCGGAATAGATGAGACATGGCAAGCTGATCTTGTAGAGATGCAAGGCTACTCGAGAGAGAACAAAGGCTTTCGATATCTATTAACTGTCATTGATATATTTTCAAAGTACGCTTGGGCAGTTCCTGTGAAACAAAAAACTGGTGTAGATGTTGCTTACGCAATGAAGTCTATATTAAAAAAAGGACGCACTCCTAGAAATCTACATGTGGATTATGGCAAAGAATTCTACAATTCAAATTTTCAAAGACTAATGACAAAGTATAAAATAAATCTATATTCAACCTATAGCAATCTTAAGGCAACTATTTGTGAACGTTTCAATCGCACGCTAAAAAATGTCATGTGGAAAAAATTCAGTCTTCAAGGAAATTACAAATGGATCAACATTCTAGCTGATTTATTGAAATCTTATAATAATCGAAAACATCGTACGATAGATATGAAGCCTAAAGACGTAACTAAAGAGAATGAAATACAGGTGTTGAGACGATTCTCTTACGACCGACGTCTTTTCGTTAAGAGCCCTAAATTTCAAGTAGGCGATAAAGTACGTGTGAGCAAGTCTAAACACGTTTTCGAAAAAGGATACACTCCTAACTGGTCTACTGAGATTTTTACTATTCAACGAGTTACGAAGACAAAGCCTATCACTTATCATTTAAGAGATTATAAAGGCAATCCAATTGTTGGAGGTTTTTACGAGCAAGAACTACAGAAAGCTATGTATCCTGATGTATATCTCATTGAAAAAGTTTTAAGGAAACGTGGTAATCATGTATACGTTAAATGGTTGGGATTCGACAATTCGCACAATTCATGGATAGATAAGACTTTATACGTATGAAAGAATAAAGACGTTTATGTAAAATAACTTTTATTCAAATAAATATCATAATAATAATAAATAATTTTTGTTTTATTTTAATGGTAAGAGCCCCAACCTTCGGTCTCACCTGTGAGGTACTTCCATTTGAGCATCATCACTTGTGAGTCCATTAGAACAAGTCGAAACCTGCTTTAGTAGAAACACCTGTGACTCATTTACCTCTCCACAATATATTTTATAATAAATTTATTGTACATACTTTATTGAAATAAAGATACATTGTTGTTACATTAAATAATAAATTGAAATCTACTAGCGCTATGATATTCAATCTGTAAACAATATTTTTGTACATGATCTGAAAGTAATATATAAAGATCATAATGTTTCATGATGGCTCTTGAAATCCGATCTGGTAAAATAAGTTGGAATTCAGAATCGAGCTCGAGAATGATTCGATTGTTATCTTCTTCCTTAAAGTTTGTTACTAAATAACAATGATTTTCTTTAAGTTCATAATGATTTTTCTCCGGTAGTGGTTCAAAGGGCTTCATAGCTATTTTATTTAACATTGCTAAGTCCATCTTGCTATCGAAGACTTGAGAATCGTGGAGAAGGAAGTAGATACTACTGGTAATGATTCTTCTAACAGAATGACGTTTTCCGAGCTCTTCTCTCTCTCTTAAGACCTTTACCCCACTACTACACTTTTTTTCTAGCCGGCACGACCGCCTCCCTCCACTTACTACTTCTTCCACCTCCACTTGCTGCTTCTTCCACCTCCACTTAGATTTTTAGTTTGTTAAGTGTATATACTATACAATGATTTTTTAGTATAGGTTCAAGAATATGATTCATCATTATTATACGTTTTTTAAATAGTGCTCGCGATATTATACTACTTAGTTGCATAATACGACGTTGGAAGCGTTCTCGATCTCGCGCAAGCTGCTCCCACACTCCTTTCCTCGAGTCATTGTCTTTAATAGGAAGATGATGAATTTGAATATTATCCGAGAACCATACATACTTCGAAGCATGAATGCTCTTCTTGTTTCTTCTAATAAGCACCATGATGAATCACAAGAGGATAGTCTTGCTATAGCTATTTCTTCTCACTGAATGATGGTAAAGCAAACTATGCATCCTTCTTATAAATATATTAGAACTCGAATGACTGCCCTTTATCGGAACTTAAGGTTAATTATAAGAATAGTGAGAGCCACAACCTTCGCTCACACCTGTGAGGTACTTCCTTTCGAATCATCGCTCATGAGTCACCTTTACATTGAAAAAAAATCATTGGAAAGGGCTACATTATGAAATTTTTTTTACCTCTCCACAAAAGGAAATAAAAGGATAGTTAAATAAAGGAAAAAAAGAATATTCAATTAGATATATTTTTTTTTTTATTATTCATAGTGCAGCTATTTACATTAGTATTATAATACATTTAATTATTATTCATTGAAGATACAATTATGTTTAAATTTGAAGTTTGAACCGACAATATGGTAAATAAATAACTCCTCCTTTTTACTAGTCTGACGTAGGTTTTTCAACATTTCTTCATCTTTTTCGAGTACTATATTAACCCTTTTGGGCAGGAACACATCAAATTCGTCATCTATTGTAATAACAACGCTAAATCCATATTTCGTTGTTAATGATCTAACTTTAGTAACTTGATATAATGTATTCGATGTAAGTTGGGACATCGCCTTCCGGGGAAGGAAAGTCGTCTTGGAAATTTTATTTATTGCTGAGAAATCCATTCTGTAAAATAAAAAATTAAAGAATTAATTATTTATTTATTTATTACTAAGGTATTAATAAACTAAAATTATTTAAATATCTTACTTGTTTTAATAGTTAGTGGAAGATGTATTAGAGGTTGAGGTAAGATTGTTGCTTGAGTGAGAGCTGAGCGACTGTTTCGAACAAGAGTGAGCTCTTTGTTTTATAAGTGACATCCCCACTCTTAAAGCTCAAGCCGCCGTCGCCGCTTCCCTCTCTTTCAGTCTACCCTCTCTTATGATTCTTCATCTAAAACCATTCTCCCACTCTGTAGACTCAGATATCCATTGTTTCTCCCTCTCTATTACTAGTCATCAGCTCTATCTAGTAACTGTCAAAGAAGTAGAATTCTTTCGCTAGTGCTGCCCTCTAGAATTATTTTCTTCAATTCTGGATCTTTTCATATTACTATTTTGTTCTATCACTTCGTCTTCTTCTCTATACCTCTTTCTTCGTAGCTGTTCAACTCTTTCTTTCATTTCAGCAATTTCGAGAGTTTTATAATGCCCGCATGGAAGTGTGTCCGAATTATTATCAAAAATACAACGTTTATCATCATGAAGGCTTAATACTGTCTTTTCCTCTCACTCTCTGTTATTACTTGATGTAATTTAGATCAAATATTACATTGAGTACGTTTAATAATTTCCATTTCGGTTAAACACTTTCGATAATCTGAGTGAGTTATTGTATTTTTTACTGTATGTCTTTTCACTCCTTTTACCTTTTTCAAGGGATCCTTATTTATTATTTCGATACTGTATAGTTTACTTCGTGACCCAATATACTCCCTCATAATAGCAGCATTACACTCATCCTTTATAACACCAAAAACTTTTTTGTTAGCTAGAGGCATTCCAAATTGATTATCAGCAGGATAGTCCGATGTGTCAAATTTATCAATATCTACTTTCATGATCTCATACATATCGACATCTTGAATTTCATAAATGAGGCTGTCAGTATCAGTATAAAGTAATTTACATTTTTCACCAATTCGTTGCTTCATGTAACCATAATGAAAGTTATAGACTAGTGTTTTTGAAAGATCTAATACACATAGACCGATGTATATATGTTTTTTAATACTGATAGTTGTCCAGGATAATTGAATAGCAGCTAAATTTTCATGAAAGATGGAACTACTATGGAAATTTGGTTGGGCAATTCGAGCTTCAGCGCCATATCTACCACCCCATTGATTGATCAGTTTGACATCTTTTCGTTTTCTTTCGTCTTCCATTGTTTTTCCATATACTGCATTAATCATAAGCTTGTAAAATAATTTTTCAAACTCATTTTTAGCTTGCTTTCTTTTTTCAGTATTTAAATCAACATATGGTTTCAGCCATTGTTTTTGTTTGAATTCTAGCGCTCTATATATCTTTTTGAGTTTTAGTCCATATTTAAGAGCTTGTTTTAACGCTCTATAATGAATAACATATCGTTCTTTATCATAAAGCGTTGTCAAAAGTTTTTTCTGTTTTGATCCGGGTGGTTTAGTATGTTCAGGATAAAGAGGTAGGTCTTTATGATCATCATGCAGCTCTTGTGGATACTCTAGATCTACTTCTAAAATATAGCCTACGTCGCTATCATCAGAGATATTGAAAAAATTTAACATATCCACATTTGAAACCCATTTGAAGCCCTCAAATGGTAGTGATTGAGTCATAGCCCAACTGTTCGTGTCATTTTCGCTTTGAGAATAAGAGAGACAGAGAAAAAGAGAAAGCGACCGATAACAGAATACAAGGAACGAAGCACGGGCAATAAATCATCGACGTCAGCGTTCGGTCACGTTTACAGACGGGAATACGCGCGCGTCTGTTGTTTATTGCATGTCGCCAATTGCAGCGCGCATTTCCCACATCTGCGCACCACATGTCCCAATGTAGTCATTAGGCCCTTCTCTGGGGGCCTCAAGAGTAGGGAGAATTTTTCCGCCTATTCTTCTCGCGTCTTCGAATGATACGACGAAGAGTTTAGTTACTTCCGGAAACCCGACAGCTACGGTCGACACTCTCTGCTCTCTAACGTGTATTCCGTATCTCTCGAAACGTTGTACACGACCCGTCCTCTTTTCATCTACGGCAAGTGCGTGTCTGCAACACCGAGCCAAAAGAAACTGTGCGCGCTCAACTGTGTGAGTGTGTTTGTGTGCGACTGACTCGCCAGTGTCTCGTGATCCCAGTGACGCATTTCAAGGGGACTGACTACGTCAGTGGAGGACGTTCTCATGTCTCCGGGGTATTACCAGATCTTTCCTGCCCATCAGTCGGCAAACTAGGTGGCATCGCAGCTTTGTGTGCCCAAGATGTTGGGGCTGCGGTGCGCCGATGTATGTATGTGTGTGTGGTAGCACCTTCCCTCCCTCTACCTATGTTGGCGTCGACTGGTAAGCGAACACACGTTTTGCTTTGAATGGCCATTCTACCGTGCGAATTGTACAGGCTCAGCGAGCCTCAGGTAACTTATTGTAAGCGCATTCAATATTTCTCTCTCTATTTCGTATTAGTGTCGTAGCTTTCTATTTTATGATTCAGTTCCACATTGTTTATAGGAAATAATAACTGGAAAAGCTCTGTAATTATTATATCGGAACTCGATGGCTTTTCCCCCACTGACGACTGGGGTTTTTTATGCCGGATGAGTATCCCCTTCTTTAATAATCTCATTAAAGTCATATTTGTGTATTTTTTCATTAATTAAGACTTATCATTTGTAACACGCAATCATCCATTCCTAATTCCGAACTTATTTAGTGCCACGTATTATCTCCTCGGCACCTTCAGCTTGCCCGTCCGGAGAATAATAGGGGAAAGGGTTCGGTTGTGGACACCACTTTTTTTTGGCTCATAACATTTCACCAAGTGCATATTTCTTCGGCATATGGGTATCTGTGGAAAGCTAGAGACCTTAGCTAACTACCAACGAAGGGACAAAATTGATTCCGTCAAATAGAAACATTTTTTTGTTAATATTGTGAAGTGGTCATTTTCGGCCAAAATAGTTTTTTGGTCCGGTTGTGAGCACCCTTGCAAAATCTGCTGAAAATGGGAAAATATGAAGAAAAATCACCAAGAATATAGAAAAAGTGAAAGTTTATTTATTTTAGAATATAACTCTTTTCGAACAATATTGTAGAACAACGTTTTAGACAACTATTTTGCAATTTAGAACAACTATTTAACATTTTAGAACAACTACTTAACATTTTAGAACAAACTATTTTAGAACAACATTTTAAAAATTAGTGACATTATTCTTCGTTTGAAACACAATGTTTGCATGTGAAATACTTGGCGCGCATGCCTGCACATTTCAGATGGACGGGCCGATCGCATTCGCTACAGTTGATGGAGTTGGCGTCCGTCAATTTGCATGGCAAAAGCTTCAAACAAATCAGGCAGAAGTCCACATCGTCGTCAGATAGCGGAGACTCGTTTGGCTTAGCGTGCTTAGCCGCTGTTTTGGCTGGAGTTGGCTTAGCGAGCTTAGCCGATGGTTTAGATGAAGTTGTATTGGCGCGCTTAGCTGGTGGTTTAGATGAAGTTGGATTGGTGCGCTTGCCTGGAGTTAATTTGGCGCGCTTAGATGCTGTCGCTTCTTTGGCTGCTTGTTTAGCATTCCGCTCAGCTTCTTTCCTCTTGAAACCATAAAGAACGTCCGGAGAAGTCAGTATCGAGCTCTCCATTGGTTTGCGGCCACGATTCAATGGCTTCTTCGGCGTCGCACCGCGCAATGGACCGACGTCATCCAAAATCGAAAGATTGCTCACTGACGTTGCACGCGAAGTCGAAGTAGATGGCTCTGGAGTTTGTCCGACGTCTTTAACGTAATCAGCTTCACTGAAAATGTCTGGGTCGAATGGCATGATGCCTGTTGCGCGGAAACCAGACTTGATTGTCTTTGGTGTCAACGCCAGATCAAGCGCTTTGCAGATCAAGCTGGCCAGGTGACGGATTTCCAAGCCCTTATTGGCATTGTTCTTTTGCCAAACCGAACACTGTGACTTGTAAAAAGTCTTCACCGGTCCAAACACAGAAACATCCAAAGGCTGAAGCCGGTGGCTGCAATGCGGTGGAAATGAAAGAATATGCACGTCATTCTCGACGGCAAGGTCTAGCGCTTCTACCGACAGATGGCTGGAGTAATTATCCAGGAGCAGCAAAACAGGAGAAGCTGGCGTTGGCTTGGCAAACGCGATAAAATGCCGCATGTAGCGAACGAATGACGGCTGATCCATCCATCCAGAGCCGTTTGCCAAAGCATCCGTACCCGAAGAGGCATTATCTAGGTAGCAGCTTTGCATGTTTTTCCTTGGATACAAGAAAAACGGCGGCAAACTGTTTCCATTAGCGTCGACTGTCAATGCCATGGTAATCATGGTGCCTCGTTCAGCGGCTTCCACCTTACCAACACGCCGTGTGCCCTTCAAGGTGATCACTCGGCCAATTTTCGTTGGAACGGTAGAAAACCCCGACTCGTCCATATTGTAGACGTGCGTAGCCGGAAAATGATGCTCATCGTACATCGCGCCGAGTTGGTCGAAAAACTTCTGCACCTTAGTTGTGCAGAAAGCCTTTACGCGGTTCAACGATGTTTGCTCCGGGGTGCGCAAAGTCAATTGAGGGTGTTGACGACTGAATTTTTTATACCATTCCATGCCCGGTTTTTCATCCTTGTTCCAACTGTTGGGGAAATCAACGCCAAGCTTCACAGCAAACTGGTATGCCAACTCACGCACCTCATTTATGCTAAGTCCGTAGTAGTGATCGGAACATTTCAAAATGTATGGGACCAAGTCATTCTCCTGGGCTGTCGAGAAGACCTGATTCGATGGCACGTGCTTGTTACGTGCTCGAAGAAAATCCAATAAAGCATCATCCTCGACGGTTTCGATGTCTTCGAAATGTTCTTCCACTTTCTTCACGTAGCGTTGAAGAGTGGTTCGGGAAATGGCATACATTGCGGCAGTCGATTTTATGGACAGCTTATCGACAGAACAACGTTTAATCGCAACAAGTAGCACATTAAAATCCATACCGGACGATTTTTTCGATTTATCTTTGGGCGACATGGCTAAAAAAATCGAAAACTACATGAAAACACCATTAATATTTTAATGTAAAAATACATTGGAACATAAAAAATTATCAACATATGTATATTTCATTAGATATTGTTAACTTAGTAATTAGGTTCAATCAACGTCGATATTTCACCATTTAAAAAAAAAACGGGCGCCCACAACAGAACTAATTTCGGTGCCCACAATTGAACTTGCCAGGTATCTTAAGAAGTGGTGAAAAGAAATTTTTGGTTTTAACATATAAGTTGCAATCGATATTGCATCACAAAGTAGGAGTAACTTCCTACTGAATAAATATGCATTACACTTACCTTCAATGATTCACTTAGATTTCTAATACTATTGAAAAAGTTTAAATAAATTTTTGTAATTTTTTTTCAAGCACAGAAAAATTAAATTACTCACAAAACAAAGCAAACGCGTTTCTTCGATTCAATATTTGGCATAAAAAAAAGGCTGCCATAATACATAAATGACATTTCTTAGACAAACCTCATCTGTTTTCTGTCAGCAGAAACGCAGGGGTGTCCACAACCGAACCGTGCCCACAACAAAACCACTTACCTTACATTGTTAATAATAACATTCGTAACATTAAATTAGAGAATAATCACCAACCATAAAGGTTGTTTACGTCATAATACATTAAAATTTTGTTTGGCTCATCCTTATTGAATTCTTCACCTATATATTTATTGTTTGCTTTTGAAAATCTATTGCAGCATTGATTAATACCTCCACGAATACCTTTTTAAATGAATAAAACCATATCTATATCTGTTAATAGTTCAAGCTTCATATTTGTATATTTTAACATCGCGTCCCATGTTAATCCAGGGGTAGTGTAATAATGAGCAGGATCGAGATCATATGCATTCTTACAGGTTGATCGAAAATTTTCAAAAATATCAGCTAGTAAAAGTACATCAGTTTTTAGATAGATATCAGAATACATTCCTAAATCTATTTTCTTCCAAATACTACCGAAAATATTCCATACGTTTTGAGCATGCTTATATTCTACAGTAGGAATATCCCTATCTGTTAATTAACTATGAAATTTTTCAATAAATGGTAACTGTGTCTTAGTTAGTCTATTTAAATTTTGGATGTATTCATATGGGAAAACTCCTTTTCTTTTGATTAAATTAATCTGTTCTAAAGTGTAATTATCTTTCTGAAATTCTCTCTGTACAATGTCTAGCTGAGGTAAATAATATGCTAATTTATCTAGAGATGTAGGCATAAATCGAAAGGAATCAATGAAACGAAAGCTAATTCGACTGTTTGCAACTTCTTTTGTGAAGGAAAAGAAGATTTCCTTATTTTCAGCGAGAATAGAGATCTTTCCTTCAAATTCTGATTTAGTAGCAATTTCTATTATAATAAAATGTGAGTCATAGCTTGTAAAGTTATAAAATACGACTGGTATGAAGGCAGCATTTTTATAATTCAAATTGCAATGATTGTGAGCTGCACCTCTAAATTTTCCTGTTAAATGACAATGATCACGAACTCGTTTTTGGTTATCGTAAAAATATTGGTTGCAAATATGACATATTCTTGCCGTTTTGAATGCCTGTTCATTAATAAATAATAAATCCATTTTTATTGCATTATTATATATCTTTTCTAACTCAATCACTAGGGACTTCAATTGCTTTATAAACCATAATGCTGGTGATTCGTCTTCATTTAATTTTTTTCTATATGACTTTTATATCGACTTACTATCATCATAACGGCATTTTACATATAATCTAATGCTATAGGCTTCATGTTCTTGGAAACTATGTCTCTTAACATCGAGATTTCTATTCGGATCTTCTGTAGGTTTTAACAGACATTCAAAATCAGCGTATATAATAAATGGATCTTCCTCTTTATGCTAAAAATTTTTAAATTCTAAAGTAGCATCATCAAGTAAATTAATCCGACACTTTTTTATTTTAGAACAGTCAACTTCATGAGATTTCAAATTTTCCTCGTTAGTAAAATAATGAAGGCAACGTTCGCAAAGATACATTTTTTCAGTATGTTGAGTAACTTGTCTACGAAGGAGAGCAGATAAAGTTTTAATCCATACGTAGTGAGTTTCTAATTTGAATTTTTCATCATCTATTGGTATTCGTAGTTTATTAGTATCATTTTCATCAATATATTCGTTTTGTATTAAGAGTAAGTTCACATGTTTAGTTTGTTTTAATTTCGTTATATAGCATGGTGAGACTTCATATTTCAATCCATATTTTTTTAGTATATATAAATTTACACTTATATTATTCAACTTTTCAAATTTAGGTATACTCTTTATTTTTACAGGGAAGCGTATACCATCAAAATTCAGTTCATTCTCATAGGGCTTGTACTTAATTACTCTGTTTGGATTTCTTTCATCTAGATGAAGGCATGAAAGTATAGCCCATTTAAAACATTCATTGTCTTCATTTTTAACATTAACACAGGCTCTTTTATTATCTATGCTTGACGGTAATGGTATATACGAGCATGGTTTAAATGGATTATACTTATTTATATTAATAGTGAGACCAACAATAGTTTTTAACGACCAGCCTGAGTCTCTTTCTTGAAATTCTTCGATTTGTTTAAGTATAATATCTTTAACGTTATTTTGAAACCATCTATCAAGATCAGTAGTCTTATAAATGCAAACATTTTCTGTATTGAAATACTTGATTTGAATATCTTCTTCTTGATTTTTCTTTATGATAAATTGTGATACCATTTCTGTATTTATTTTTAAGTTATTATGGATAGCTAGATATTGAGGTATTTTAATTTGTAATAGTTGATTTGTGGCAAATAGAAATGTTTTTATATCTAAATGATGTTGATTAACTATACAGACTGTATTAATTCGATTTTCAAAGGCTAAATGAATTGGTCTCCAAACAACTCCACCTCCTGGAATTTCATCCTGAATAGCTGTTAATGGTTGTATACTTCCACCAACTTTTATAGTTTTACTTAAATTAACTTCAATAGAATTCAAATGATAAGCACAAGTTTGACACTTTTGTCGAATGGCTCTACTTAAATCAGATCGTTTCATAAATCCATTAATTGAAATTATAGCATTAACTGTTAGATTTCTCCATCTAATACAATCGTCTATATCTAAATCGTCCGAATGATTATAAGCTTTCCATAAATTTTTAACTGTTTCTTCAAAATAGGCGATAGAAGTCATGTTGTTAGTTATCTAGTTTTTATTGTCTTGTAGAGTCACTTGTCTATAGTTGTATAAAGGATTATTATGATAAAAGGATGGAAAAGGTAGTGAACAGCTCTAAAATGAACTTGTTCTCAGTTGGTAATTAATATTGATTTGTTTAACAAATCAATAAGGATTCAACTAACTACTGAGGATCTACTTGCAAATGGTGTAAGGTAAGGCAAGCTTAGCTCGCAGGCTGTCTCGAGAGACTGCGCTCTTTTGCTAGGCCAAAGCTGTTTTTAAAGGTTAAGTGAGGGCGCTGCCAGCAAACTGAGGGCGTTACCTACAAAGTGTGGGTGCTGTAGGCAGTATATGGAAGGGTTAGCTCAAACGAAAGAGTGGGGGTGAACCGACTGTAGCACCATCTAACTTATTAATTTAGTATTAAAGGGTTTAGATATAGATCTTCAGAATAAAAATATAGTCATTATTGCTTTGAGATACGATTCAGCTCCCATATCATAGAGAATAATGGGATTTATACTCTAAGATGGACTATATTTTAGATATTCAAGGCTTTCAGAGTCCTAATAATATTTTTATTTGTAAGGAGTTTGCCTATTTACCAGTATGTTCTAATACTTCACCTACAGTACTACTTTTTAAACCTCCATATCATTGGCTCAAACTGCCTATTGAATATGAAAGTGTTAATAAGTGGTTGGAATTACATCATCATGGTATTTATTTTTATTATCGTTAATTAACATTGATTTTATTTGAAATATTTAATATAATCAATTTTATAGGTATATTATGGAGAAATGGTATTTTATCATATATAAGTGACAATGAAATTCAAAGTCAAGGAGAGAATCGTGTAAAATCGAAGGAAGATAACATCACACAAAACAAAGCACCCCCGATCGTCTATTACGTAGAGAACATACGTCCGCTGGAAAACGTTCTTAACACGGTAGTCAAGGACAGTTACACTTTGAAAGTGTTAGCTAACAACAAAGTGAAAATACAACCGACGACGTCCGAAAAATATCTGCTGATCGTAAACGCATTAAAAGAGAAAAACACTCAATTCTACACTTATCAGCGCAAAGAGGACAAAAGTTTCAGAGTCATCCTGTGAAGTATCCATCAGTCGATATTAATGACATTAAAAAAGCTATTGAAAAATACGGATATAAAGTGATAAGTATTCGCAATATGTTACACCGAGTTACAAATCTTCTGATGCCATTATTTACTGTTGAAATTGAACACAACCACAATAGCCAAGAAATATATAAAATTAACAGATTATTAAATTCAGTAATTAAATTTGAATCACCAAAAGTAAAAAGAGACATCCCTCAATCTCAAAACTGCCAAGAATTCGGGTACACAAAAAACTACTGCTATAAAAGAGCGGTATGTGTCAAATATGTACAAAATCACAAAACAAAGGAGTGTCCAATCAAAGAAAAAATTAAAGAAGTAACATGTCTAAATTGTAAAGGTAACCATACAGCAAGTTACAAAGGATGTCCAATTCGTAAAGAATTACAACAAAAATTATTTCCCAGATTAACCCCTTCACAGGCAGTAGTACAAATATGTACCACCTTTTTTGTCTTAGTTTTCTTTATATTTCCAATAGATTTTGGCATTTGATCTATGCAAATCTATACTTATTAGACTCTCAGGAGTCTAAGTTATTATAATTTGGTGAAATATTGCTTTATTTTATTTATTTATTCGTTAGTTATAAAAAAAACACGAAAAAACTCTTTTTTCAGAAAAAAATCGTTTTTCATGTAACCTGATAAGCTGAACCTCTGTTGATTTTTTTACGTATTCTGTACACTTAGCTTCGCAATATATTTATTTTAAAATTTTTTCGTACGCTAGTTTTTTCAAAAAAATTTTTTTAATATTTCAAAAAATTGATTTTTTTTATAATTCGTAATTTTTTTATTTTTTTAACATTGTTTAAGGGCAATTTATTTATAATTTCATGAATATATTTATTCAGCTTTATAAATCTGAAAAATTATGTCATCATTCAGGTCCTAGTAGTTTTCTCTACACTAAATGGTCAATGTGCCATGTTACACGCACTATTGCTCTGGCCACGCAACAACGGATAAAAGTTATACAATTATTCGTATTTTCTTTTTCATTTAATTTTCAGTATTTTCAATAGTAAAATTTCTCAATTATTTTTTTTCCGTGATTGCTAGGTGAATATTAGTAAAAAGTGCCACTGCGGTCAAACAAAGTGATACGCTCGCAAACGACAAATCTAACATATGTCATTGAAAAAGTACTATTTATATTGAGTACTTTCATTATTAATTTTTGTATGAACAAATTTATGTATCATATTACTTTCTTCGCCAGATGGCAGGCCATTGAAAGTGCTATTTTAGTGAAACTAAAAATTTTTTGAATTTGTAAAAAATAAAATTTATGTTCTAAAATATAATTTTCTCATTTTTTTCGTTTCGTTCTAAAATTTTTTCCGATAGTGTTTCTTTACTGCTATTATCAGTAGAGAAGTCGAATTTCTCAAATTGTTATTTAAGAAACGAAGGTAATTGCAAGTTTTCTCTTTTATAATTTGAGAGCGTTTTTATTTCTACCGAAATAAATGATTTTAGTCACTGGTTATAAAAAAAGTTTATATTATAAAATGAGTGATATGCTCCGCGAAGAGATAGAAATTCCCAGTTATAATGATTCAAATGATGATATTGAAAATAGCGAAGATGAATGCTTTGCCAATGATGATCCGGAAGAAGAAGCTTCTGAAACTGTGAACGATGAAATGGAAGATGCTGTAGACTTAGATGCAAGTGACGAAGATGATGATATTTCTTTGAATATTCGGCTTGCTGAAATGGATGGAATATGGGAAAATAAAAGAAAAAGTCAATTCGATCCACCATTTACTGAACACTGCGGCCCCAAAAATTTACCCGAAAATATCACGAAACCTGGGGAAGTATTTTTATGTTTATTCTCAGACGAAAACTTATGCAGGATTGTAGATCAATCAAACCTTTACTGTGCTAAAAAAAAGTGAAAGATTTTCAGCCTATTACGGGCGAAGCAATAAAAAAATTTTTAGGAATCAATATAATGATGGATATAAAAAGATTACCATCTTATCGTGAATACTGGTTGACAAATATGTAACTCAATGATTCTTATATTAGTTCGGTTATGAGTGTAAAGAGAATTTCTTTTTTATTATATTTGAATGATACTGCTAAAGAACCTAAAAGAGACGATCCAAACTATGATTAATTATACAAAGTGGCACATTATTTGAAAACTCTTTCGGAAACTTATAAAATGTTTTATGATCCAATTAGAAATCAATCGATTGATGAAAGTATGATCAAATTCAAAGGCAGGTGTTCCATAAAGCAATACCTGTCATGAAACTAATCAAGAGAGGCTACAAAGTTTGGATGAGAGCTGATGATTATGGCTATGTATGCGAGTTTCAAATATACACAGAGAAATTGAAGAATTCATCAGAAAATTTTCTCGGAGAAAGAGTGATAACAGATTTGACTCGGGATTTAGTGCAAATGCACTATCATATTTTCTTTGACAATTTTTTCACCACTGTAGATCTAATGATAGCTTTGCTGAGTGATGGAATTTTAGCATGCGGAACGGTAAGGAAAGACAGGAAAAATTTACCAAAAATCCAACAAGCTGATAAAAACATGTTTCGTGGAGATAGCGAATTTCGTACTTCTTATAAAGGAGTTCGATGGCTCAAATGGATTGATAAAAAACCAGTGAATTTCTTGTCAAATTATCATGACCTATCAGTTGCGTCAGATGGTCACCGAAGAGAAAAAGATGGTACTTTAAAAACAGTTACAATTCCACAAGTAGACAAAGATTACAACAACCACATGGGATGCGTTGACAAAGCTGATATGTTCAAATCATATTATGAAATTAGTCGCAAGAGTACGAAATGGTAGCAGAGGACTTTTTTGTGGGCCAATCGTGGTCGATTCTCTAGTAACTCGATTTTCAAACGATCCAATAACGATGAATAATATTCGCCTGTAATGGTTTTACCCTTTTCCAGATAGTCGATGAAGATTATTCCTTGCGAATCCCAAAATACAGTCGCCATAACCTTCCCGGCCGAAGGAATTGTCTTCGCCTTTTTCGGAGCAGATTCCCCCTTGGTAACCCATTGTTTAGACTATTCATTGATCTCAGAAGTGTAGTGATGTATCCATGTTTCATCTACAGTGATGAAACGACGCTTAAAGTCTTGCGGATTTTGCTGGAACAGCTGCAAACCATTCTTGCAACACTTCACACGATCTCGTTTTTGGTCAATCGTGAGCAATCGCGGCACGCATCTAGCGGATAGTTTTTTCATGTCCAAATGTTGGTGCAAAATATTATGTACCCGTTCGCTCGAGATGCCTACAGTACTAGCAATCTCACACACCTTCACTCTTCTGTCAGCCATCATCATATCATGGATTTTATCAATGATTTCTGAAGTGGTAACCTCAACAGGGCGTCCACAACGTTCAGCGTTTTTTGTGCTCATATGGCCACTCCGAAAATTTTGAAACCACTTATAAACCATTCTAATCGAAGGTGCACAATCACCATAATGTTTATCAAGTTTCTGTTTAGTCTCCTGAGGCGTTTTGCTTTTGAAAAAGTAATGTTTAATCAATACACGAAATTCTTTTTCGTCCATTTTTTTACAACCACTCGATTTCTTTGATTGAAACGAATATAAAACGAAAAGTAATTGGCCGATCTGGCTGAAACTTGGTGTGTGCTCTTCCGAGATATGCCACTAACTAAAAATAACCTTGATACGCACTAGTAGCGCCATGTCTCTGACTTTGCACGGACTTTTCAAACGACCCTCGTATTAATAACAGAAACACATTTTACTAACAAAAACTACCTACATATTCCAAATTACACTGTTCATAACACAAATCACCCACTCAACAAAGCCCATGGAGGAACAGCGATATTAATTAAAACGAAAATAAAACATTTTGTTCATGCGCAATCAAGTGAAATTTATCTTCAAGCAACTAGTATCATCATACGCGACAGCAACGGCCCCTTAACAGTATCAGCTGTATACTGTCCTCACAATAAAGCAATAACAAAACAAGACTGGGTAGACTTCTTCAAAACATTAGGAAATCGCTTTATTGCTGGAGGTGATTACAATGCGAAGCACCTGTTGGTGGTTGATGACCTGGTGGGGATTCAGATCATCAACTCCTACTTATAGAGGCAGAATACTTTACAATGCTACACAAAAAAAACAACTGTTTTCTAATATCAACCGGTGAACCAACATACTGACCAACTGATATCAATAATTTACCGGATTTAATTGACTTTGCAATAGTAAAATGTAAAATAAAAAATATTTTGAAACATCTTCATACTTAGACTTAACATAAGATCATTCTCCAGTATTAAGGAAGTATGGTGGGTACGTAGTTAGTTAGTTGAGAGAACGCCTCGACTTTATATTGACTCGCTTAGTATCAATCGTAAGTTTGGCAACGTCGCGCATATACTCCGCTCTAAACGCTCAACGTATGTACGTCTGCTACCGCGTGTATTTATTATGCTTGCGGGCTAACCTATAAAAGGTAACCTGATGTTATACAGACTGAAAAAATGAGTGAGAAAAATAACAAGTGGTTTTCGAAAGGAAAAAGAGTGACAGAAAAAGTTTATCAACAGCGATGCAAGCAAGTACAGATTGGAAAAAATATAAAAAAAGTACGGAGCGAGAACATCGAAAAGAGTAAAGCATCAGTAACAGCATCAGCATTTTTTATTAACATGAACAGAATACTTTTTAATATAAAAGTGAGCTTCGCTGTTCAGAAGTTCGTAGCGTCATTCCGAAATCCGCGCCTATACCGGGGCACATGGAGTACATGCGACGTTGCCACGTCGTCAATTCACTGACGAAAATCGTAAATTTACGATATAAATTAGTAAATATCTTTTGTTACAGGCTCTGATTGATAGTTTTGAAAGCACCAATGGATTCAGTATTTTTTTCTACGTCCCTCAGAATTTTTTCATAATTTTCTCATTTTTGAATATCTTTATAATAAAAAAAAACAGCGTTTTCCCATAAGATCACATGTTAATTTTAAACATTAATTTCTCGGGTTTGAAGCTCTGAAGGGTCACCAAACTTGAACCATAGCTTAAGTGAACCATAATACACATTGTGTCCAAATTACAAGCAATTCTCATTTTTAATAGTCTTAGCCACTATACTCCCTTAATCACTCTACACTCGCAAGTAAATCAAAATAAAAACAACTTCACAATAACTGACTGAACATGGTATGACATGCAATGTTCCACTTAAAACAGCTACTGACATAGAAAGCAGCATTACAACTTAACTGAAGCTATTTGTAAGTACTCCACTACTGCAAATATTAAAAAAATACAGCAAATCATACCGAAAAATATTGCTAAAAAAATAAAAGAAAAGATATCACTCAAAAAAAGGTACCAAATAACAAGATTGACTCAAGACAAAAAGAAACTAAACATAGCAATTAAAGATTTAAAGAAAATATTATACGAAGACAAAAATAACAAATGCAAAATAGTCTAAAAGCTCTCGGTCTAACAGAAATAACGGATTACTTATTATGGAAAGTAACTAAATGACTTATGAGACCAATCTCATTTATACCACCTATCAGAAAAACTTTGGTAATTGGGCCAGATTTGACGAGGAAATAACAGAAATGTTCGCAAAACATCTATACTCCGTCTTTAAATCTCATCAAAGATTAATCACTGAACAAGAAGAAAAAATTCTATTAGAAAACTCAGATATACAAGAAGACATACCAATAAAAACAGTGAAATCAAAGGAAGTATTACAAATAATTAACAATATCAATTGCAAAAAGCTCTCGGATATGATAAAATTACAGGGAAAATGATAAAAAAACTACCCTTAATGCAATAAGATATATAACAATAGTTTTAAATACATGTTTCCGCCTTTGCTATTTTCCCTCTCAATCGAAAATAGCAGAGATTATATTAATACCTAAACCTGGTAAAGAAAACCTGGTACCTAAACCTGGTATACTTCATATAGACCAATCAGTCTATTACCAATACTCGCAAAAGTCTTCGAAAAATTAATCCTAACACAATGGGCTTCTGTATAAACTCAAGGGAATGTTTTCTGAACGTCACTATAAGAAGTGTTTTAGGTCCAACGCTATACCTGCTATACACGTCGCACCCACAAAAGTCCCCAAGCATTATAATAGCAACTTATGCTTGTGATACAGCAATTCTAACAACACATCATGAAGCAAAAAATACAACAGAAATATTACAGGAATACATAAATCAACATTTACATTACTGGCTTAACTCGTGGAGAATAGTAGTAAACGAGAGCATATCATTACACACTACATTTACTCTTCGGAAAGAACACCTGAGCACCTATTGAATAAAATGACAAATACATTCCTCAAAGCGAACAGGTAAAATATTTAAGTATACACTTGCATCGAAGGTTAACACGGAAAGAGCACATATTTACAAAAAGAAAACAGTTAGGATTAAAATGGAAGAAAATGTACTGGCTTATCGGAGAAAAATCGGAGCTGACAATCGAAAACAAACTTTTACTATACACAGCTATACTAAAACCAGTATGGACCTACGGCATTCAATTTTGTTGTGCTTCTTCAAATTCGAACGTTGAAATTCTGGAAAGATTCCAATCAAAAGTACTTCGTAATATTATACGCGCGCCTTGGTTTGTCCTAAACGAAATCATTCAAAAGGATCTAAAGATTCCAACAGTAAAAGAAGAAGTTAAAAATTTTTATGCAAAATATAATACTAGACTCCAAAACCACACAAACGAACTTATCAGCAAATTTCTCAAAGATTCAATCAAAAACACGAGACTCAAGAAACATAAAATAATGAAAGTTTAAATAGATTATTGTAGAATGTCTCTCGATAATGTTAAGAACTAGTAAGAATACTCACTGGAGTAATCTTCTGTATCCATGTAAATTAATCATACAGTTATAAAAATTTACTTATTGTCTTCATGTAGATCGATTGTAAAGTACTGTAGGAGTAAATAAAAAAAACAACAACAAAAATTTTTTTTCAAGTCTACTATACGAGATTTAATATGCGCTTGCTTTTTCAAGCGTGTGTAAATCGAGTTCTCGCGTAAGGAGTATCGAAAAAATACAAGAGCAGTACAACGAATATCATATTTCACTAGCAACATGAAAATAGTACAAGTAATATCATACTTCACTCACGCGTACAAAATCTTGATGTGCGATAACATTTTACTAGAACAAAGTCCGTTGCATTTAAAAAATGTGTACAATCTATCAATTTTATGGTGTGAATCGTGAACGATTCACTAATTATGGTGTATTATTAAATTATTGCGTATATTAAATTATAACTCTCTTTATTCTTGATACGAATGTGTTAATGAGAACAATTCCAGTATTAAAGGTAAGTGAAACATTTTTTAAGTAATGATTACCCTATAAAAGATAGCTAGTTTTTATATAGACTTCGTTATTTATCTTAACATTTTTAATTCTTATCTAACGTAGTATCAATACTAATGTATTAAAATTCGAAAAATCTTTGTTACTTAAAATAACAATTGAATAATGCTGCTAGAACTCACAGTTATATGTAGTTCAGTCCTCTCCTAATAATTCCTTTGTTTAAACCTTTTTATGTTGCCATTTATTAATTTATCGTGTGAACGTGTTAGTATCCGTGGTCATAGTGTGCGTATAATATACCACTGCGGAGTATACCGAGATGGTATTATGCGTTGGTTGGGCAGAAGGTAATCGCGAGCAGGCAGCTCAAGAATACCGTCGTTATTTTGGGGGTATTAGGCAAAATATGCTCACACCTGAAGCTATTGCGGCGACGGAACGGAGGTTACGCGAGACAGGCAGCACGACCGTGCGGAATCTTGATGGTGGACGTGCAAGAGATATATGCCCTTTATAATCCGGTAGTCGAGGCTTTTGACCGTGACCCAACCAACAGCTTGCGCAACGTTGCCTGTGAAATGCATGAAAATTTTGGTATGAGATGCTCGTACAGTACGGCACAGCGTATCATGAAAGACGACGGATGACATCTTTATCTGATGGGTGACTACTCGCGCGAGGCGAGTTTGTCCCGTGCGAAGGCCTTTCAACAGCCGAGCGGCCTTTGACTCTGGCGGCAATCAGGCTCTCGGGCACCTCATCCCGTTCGCGCGTCAATGGGATATTCGATCGGACGTATATATTTATCCGTAATCAGTTATATATAGAATAAACAATGGGGTAGCATATGGATACCCTCGAGTGCGTTTAATAATACTTATAAAATTTATTGTTTAAAGCTCGAGTACATGAATAAATTATAGAGCGAGAATAGAAAAAGATATAAATAAATATAGGCGCGTGTTCTTCGCCTCGCGTTGTCTATAATTTATAAACTATATGGTACTCACTTATTTTTTAAATAGTGTTACTGACAATCGGTCCTTCATATATTAATATTATTTCCTATTTATTGGTCCTCTGTTCAAGCGGTTTCTGTTTTCAAGTGGATCGTATGGTCCGTTATATGTATGTATATTATAAATATGTGTCCAGTGGATTAAGATATTTTTTTCGGTCCTAATAGCGTGAACAAATTTCCTGTATAATGGTTGTGTTTCCTGGGGTTTTATTAACACTAGAATTCTGCTGACGTGATCTGAACTGAAGCTTTCAATTAAACTTTCAATTAACTAAAATAATGACGCCGAATAACACGGACAAATCAAACTTAATTTATATTTTAGTCGGCGAGATAAACTCTATAATGCGGCTTAGTTGCTCTGGCGCGCAGTCCTGGCTGACTATTCCAGCCTCCGTTGTTTTCACCGGTTTATTATATATTCTTTGTCCCTCGTATTCCGTCTCTCTCTCGCACATATGCTTTAGACGTTTACACTTCTCGAATCGGCTCATATTACTTAGCTAAGCACGCTGACTGCAGCATGCTGCGACAGTATGCTGCAGCAGCGAGAATCAACCTCTGCCGCTCATTCCCACCGAGCCGCGCACACGAATACTGCTAGCTATAGTGTTTTATTGCTATGTCCGAACGGAATTCTTGAGAGCGAAATCTTAATCGTAAAATATAATTATAACATAATGGAACGTTACGTAACACTATCATTATAGGCAGGTTCAGGAACTTAGTAAATTATGATATTTCTCATACTGTCTATTCTGCATACTCGACTCGGCGCGTAAAATCCTCGAACGGATCTTGTACGCAAGAATAGAGGTGATAGCTGAGAAACACCTGTCGGACAGACAGTACCTACAGTTTCCGCAAAGGAAAGTTTACCGTCGATGCCATCAACTTGGTGACTAACATTGCAAAAGAAGCGACTACAGAGACCAGATAGAAAAACAGTAAACGAACTACTGCGCAGTAGTGATACTGGACATACAGAATGCGTTCAATTCTGCGAGATGGGACCGCATCATGGGAACTCTCGAAGAGTTCGGCACCTGCAGAAGATCGTAGCTAGCTACTTCAAGGATAGAATCTTGCAGTGCAACATTGACGATGGATTTAAGATCTACATAGTCACTGATGGAGTGCCACATTGTGGATCATAATGTACGAGGTCTGTTCAAAAAGTATCGCGAATTTTGAATTTCCGCGGGCTACGTAAATTTGATTTTTTATTTTTTTCTAGCGTTATGTTGGTACTCATGTCCCTTATTTTGAATGTTTAGTTAATTTTTAACAACTGTTTTGCTTGGATGTTTTTTGGCTCGTCTTCGATTTTTGCCTATCCTAAAAATTGGATCAAAGAATCTGTATCAAATTTTGTGCGAAAAACAAAATAAAGTAAGCGGACGCATTTCGAATGTTGACTGTGGCATATGGTGAAGCTACCTTATACCAAAAGAAACGTTTATCGGTGGTACAAAATTTTCTCAGAGGGACAAGAAGATGTAAACGACGAACAACGTGCCGGATGCCCGAGCACGTCAACAACAGACGAAAACATTAATAAAGTGAAGACAATAGTATTGCCAATTGTCGAATCACCGTTAGAGAAGTTTTTGAGGATCTAAACATATCGATTGGCTCATGCAATTCGATTTTAACAAATGATTTGGGCATGAGTCGGGTCGCCGCGAAATTCGTGCCAAAACTGCTCGATTTCGACCAAAAACAGCATCGCGTTAACATTGCTCAGGACGTGTTGGTCTCGGTTCGTGACGACCTAAATGTGCTCCAGAGGATCATAGCTGGTGATGAATCATGGGTTTATGGTTGTGATATGGAAACCAAAGCTCAATCATCCCAATGAAAGTTGCCGCATGAGCCAAAACCGAAAAAAGCGCGCCAAGTTCGGTCGAACATAAAGGTTTTTCTCACAGTTTTCTTCGATTACAGGGGCTTGGTATATCATGAGTTTTTGCCACAGGGTAGTACATAATTTGTGCGAAGCAATCCGCCAGAAACGTCCGGATTTGTGGAAGAACAAAAACTGACTTTTGCACCATGATAACGCCCCTGCTCACACATCGTTACTTATGCGTGAATATTTGGCCAAAAACAACACAGTAATGGTACCGCAGCCACCGTATTCCTCAGACCTGCCCTCTTGTGACTTTTTCTTATTCCTAAAACTGAAGAAGCCCATGAAAGGACGACGCTACGCCACAATTGAGGAGATAAAGATGGCATCGAAGGAAAAGCTGAACAAGATCACAAAAAATGATTTTTTTAAGTGCTTCGAGGATTGGAAAAAACGTTGGCACAGGTGCACTATAGCCGAGGGGGATGAATTTGAAGGAGATAAAATAGATATTCATGAATAAATAAATGATTTTTGAAAACATATAAAATTCACGATATTTTATGAACAGACCTCGTACAACGGCCTATTGAAACTGTAAATCTCAAGAACAGTAACGCCCGTCGCGTTTGCGGATGTTGTCACCCTAGTAATTGTCGACAAGTATCTTGAGGATATGAAGAACCTACTCAATCAGACATTAAGTATGCTTCCTGGATGGACGAATCAGGACTCAATATGGCCAAACATAAAACACAGTTAACGCTTATAACTAGCAGAAAGGTACGCGAAACAGTGGCACTACAAGTTAAGGAACGTGAAGTAGGATCACAACCATCCATACGTTACCTCGTAACTACTTAACATACAACGTATCTATTCGTAATGATTGATGCGCGCCTTAGTTTCAGTGACCAAGTCTAGCACGTGAGCAGTAAAGCATCTGCAGCCGCGGAAGCGCTATCCCGCTAAATATAGACGAGCCCAAACCGAGACACCGAGCCCTCTTAACGTCAGTAGTGACATCAATACTGTCCTATGGACCAGTGCGCTGGAGAGACACGAATGCCAAAGGAGGATATGCCCAGTGAGCCGGCAAATAGCACTAAGAATTGCTAGTGCGTTCAGAACCGTCTTCAAATATGCGGTACATGTTATCTCAGGTCATTTAAAATCTTGGAAGAACATAAGAAAATGTACCAGCGCCGTAGCCAAAAAGAAATGGTTACAGATGACTGCAAGAAAAGAGAAAGACAGAAAAGCTTTAAACGCTGTCAGATGAAGTGAGATAGTTCTGAAAAGGGCAGACAGACTCACCAGTTCATCTCACGAATAACGGAATAGGTCATCTTTCAAAACGGTGTGAGGTTGGTCTCTCTTAGGAGGAAAGAGCAACACGTCAGAGTCAGACAACGCGAGATCGTCACAGGGATTACCTTCGATGAGGAAAGGGGGTTTTCCTCAAGGTTACCCGTAGTGCACACGGACGCCTTGCCGTGCGGACCGAGGGTGCCACCGAGGGGTAGCGGAGGGACAAATACTAGGTTTTATGGAAGGACGGCTATCCTCGATACCTAACCAGGGCGGCGAGGGGGGCCCGTCTGAGGAAGTTGTGTTAGGTAGGATATGACAGGGGAGTCAGGAAACGAAGAAAGGTCTCGAATACGCCTGATCACCGGTCGCGAACCATGTGCTGGCGGTGGGCGTCGGTATCCGAGTCCTTGTGGTGGGATCCTTGTCGTGGTGCCTTCATTCTTTGTACATTGATTACTTATTAGATATACATGACTACTTCTCTAGCGCGACAGTGGCAAGCGGGGTCTTAGACAAGTGCGACGCAGGCGCGCAGTCCTCAGTCAGTGGAGACGAGAATTAAATTAAATATGTCTATTTACTAGAAGTTCTGCGCGAGGTTGAGTTGTCACAACGCCCCCCACAAACAAAATTGAAAGCTGGTGCTGAAACTTTGTTTGTTAAGCAGAAAGAAGACCAGAGCGGGCGAATTCTCAGCAAGCTATCGTGTATTTACAGATACAGTACATGTTTTCATTGCCTCCCGCTATGGGGCAATGTAGAGGTCATATAAAATCAAGTTTTGTTATATTTAATCATTTAGTTTATTTATGTTCGATTTCGGCGAGCCATTCGTCGATGTCTGCCGTCGGGTCGTCGATATCGTCCCGGCACGCCTCGATACCTCTCATCATCTTGTTTTGGAATTCCCACATATCCAGCTGATGACTTGTCGACGCTGGTTCCAGAACACGTTTCGCCGGTGTCGGTTTTGATCTTCTCGACCATGCTGCTGCTGTCGGAGTTTGGGTGGTCATATTTTTAGCCATGTTGACCTGGGTATCTGTTCCTGCTTCATGCAGGTTGAAGTAACATCTCAGGAACCGCTGGCTTTGACCAAAAATGATACGCTCCGTTCCCGGCGAAGTAGTCTGCTGCAGGGGCACTGGCGAAGATGCGAGTTCTCGCAACTCGCCATTCCGCACCTACACGGATACATTGTATTTTTCTCCTTCAGCACTAGTTTACGTTACCGCACTTTTCTGGCGTTTCGGCATTGTGGCGATGGTTGTCCGGCGCTGGTTGGAAGAATACTGTGGCGTTCTACGATTTTGTATTAGTCTCGTGGTATGTAGATTTGTAGTTGTGTTTATGTGTAAGAGGTATTGAATGTTATCCCCCTCCCATTTAAGTATATAATCCGATTTTTATTTCTCAAAGTCAAGCGCACTGTTTTGGTTACGTAATTGTATATTACATGGGTATGTCGCGCGTTGACTGTTACTTGATTATTACGCTATGTACGGAATGTCACGTCAAGTTTTTGATGAATTTAATTTTGGTTTTGAGATTTTCCGGTTAATCTTCTTCTATGTTTTAGTTTCCGTAAGAGTAGCTACGCCTTTACAAATTAAGATATTTGTGTAATCGCTAGTACAATTATATGCAAGAGAGTTAGAAAATGAAAATTTTAAATTTAATTATTTTCATTGAATGGGCGAAGGTCACGCATGTGAAACTGTCCTTTGTCGTTGTTTTTCTCATCGACGATGATGTATGTGTCCTCGGCGATCTTCTTTTTTATTATGAAGGGACCTATGTAAACGTTAAAAAATTTGTGGATTTTATCGTTTTCCACGCTTGAAACATTGGAGGCTTTAATCATAACTTTATCGTTTACTGTATAGATTTTATGAATTTTATTTTTATTTTTTCTGTTCGCTCTATCTTTTAAACGTTTGTGCATTCTTTCTCTTGCTAGAAATAGCTTTCTCTCATATGAAATTTCGTCCTGAACTGGAATTTTTATATACTTTTCCCATACACGAGTGGGTCATTTGTTGAAATGTAATTCAATCGGAGTAAAGCCCGTTGTGTCATGATGAGTTGCATTGATTATTTTAGAAATGATTTCTGTATACCGAGCCCAACCTTTGTGCGAGTTTTGCGTGTAATATCTAAAGAATCTTGAAAGCTCTTTATGTATATACAATATTTGATTGAGGGTGGCGTATTGAAGAGAATGTTGCTTTTATGTCGTTTTCCGTGAGCTTAGTTTTCCACTTACTCGACGTGAACTGGGTGCCGTGATCCGTGATAATGCCGGACGGTTTTCCGAATTTTATTATGTAATCTTTCAATATTTTGTTTATTACCGCTAGAGTATTAGCTTTTTTTAATTTGTATAAGACTACATATTTACTGAAAATGTCAATTATCGATAAAATATATTTTACACCGCCTATTGAGGTTTGCAACGGGCCGTAAAAATCTATAGATAATAATTGATTTGGCTTGTCTATTAATATTGGTTGAAACATTTCCTCGTAGCGAACTGTCAAGTGTTTTGTTCGTTGACAAATTTTGCATGATTTTAATAATTTTTTAATTCTTTTATGCATTTTTCGTGCGAAAAATGCTTCGCTAATAATTTTGTAGGTTTTAAAAGCCCCTACATGGCCATAAGCTTCATGTATCTCATTAACAAAGTCAAGAAATATTTTATCTAAAATGATTACTTTGTTTATAGAATGTGCAACTTTATAAATTAAATCATTTTGCATTTTATAATTTTCATTGTTTTTAAGTTTTTCTTTAATTTTCATGCAGTAAGGGTCTACGCGTTGGAGACCAACAATACTTTTTATTAATTTGATGGTTTCTTTCTTTAATTCAATTTTATTTATTGCGTGTATCAAAATATCGGTTTCATTACTTTCATTATTTTGAGGGTGCATTTGTCTACTTAAGTAGTCTGCGCTAGAATTTTTATTCCCTGCTATATGTTCTAACTGAAAATTGAAATCTTGTATTGACAAACACCAACGCGTTAATCTTGAATTATTGAATCGGCTTGAATTTAAAAAGGTGATGGCTTCGTGATCCGTGCGTACGAATATATTTCTCGCGCCTCTCAAATATGATTGTAGCTTGTGCAACGACCATACTATTGCCAGTAACTCTTTTTCAGTTGTATAGTAGTTTATTTCACTTCCCTTCAATGTACGACTATGGTTGCAAATTATTTGTTCCTCGTCTTCATCGTTTAATTGAGACAAAATTGCTGCTATCGCATAGTTGCTCGCGTCGGTTGTTAGAATGAACGGTTTATCCTTATCCACGTAGGCTAATATCATGTTTATATCAAACGCGCACAATATTTTATGAAATGCTAATGTATGTTGCTCGTTACATTTGAACTTTGCGTCTTTTTTCAGCAAATCCAGTAGAGGTAAAGTTAATTCAGCGTAATTCTTTACAAAACGCGTATAGAAATTAACGAATCCTAGAAACGATTGCAATTCTTTAATATTTTTTGGTTCCTTGAAACATTTGATAGACGTGATTTTATCGGGATCCGGTATTATCCCATTTGGAGTCAAGAGATATCCCAAAAATTCTATGACTGCATGGTAGAATTTCGACTTTGCAAAATTAAAGGTAATATTGTGTTTTAGCGCTCGTTGAAAGAGTAATTTCAAATGCTGTAAATGTTCTTCGAACGTGCTAGATCTTACATGAACATCATCAACAAAATTTAGTATAAAATCATGAAGGTCATTAATCACTTCACCGAGTACTCTAATTAGTGCTGCGGAACTTGTTTTTATTCCGTACGCTGATACGTTAAATTCGAAAAGTCTATTTAAGATCATGAATGCAGTATATTTTCTACTGTCTTCTATTAAACCGATTTGACAATAACTACTTGTTAAATCAAGGCTTGACATGAAAGGTTTTTTGGTACATCTACTTAAAATTTCAGTAATAGATGAAGGAGATTCATAATCATCGTACAATTTTTCATTTAATTTTCTCGCGTCTAAACATAATCTTATTTCGTCGTTTTTCTTTGGTACGACTATCATTGGATTTATGTATATACTTTGAGACGGTCGAATTATACCCATTTGAAGCATTTTATTTATTTCCGCTTCTACCTTTTTTCTATAATGAATCGGTACAGGGTATTGTTTAGTAAAAAAAGGTTTATCGTCTTTTAAATGGAGTTTGTGAATATAAGTGTTAATCAAACCAGGTTTTTTCAAAAATACAGCTTTATATTTGAGTATGAGATTACCCAATTGCATTTTTTGTTCAAATGAAAGTCTATTACTTATTTCAATTTTTTGCTCAATTTCGGCATTGGAGATATCGAACTCAGAATCAATATAATCCCGGCACTAAAAATCCGTTTCCGAACGCAACATGTGATAGTCATTATCGCCTTTGTTGCGTTCTATCAGGCTCAGTGCCAAAGTATTTGTAACCGAGTTAGTGCCGTATGACATTTCAATTGTGCAATCGTTTACTGTAATTTCAACCCTCTTAGCTTTAATATGAATTACCATTTTTAAAATTTCTTGCGACTCGATACCGAGTGTACAATGTTTTAATAATTTTGGTACTACGATATAGATTAGATTCTTTTTCAAACCGTTAATTGCGGTTGGAATTAACTTTTGTATTTTTAAACGAGTTGATTTGCTACCGGTTGCGGCCTTAATGAATTTTCCGGTCAACGGTAGAGTTGGACAATCTTGAAAAAATTTCAAGTTTTCATTATAAAATCTTTCCGAGACAGCAGTTACTTCACTCCCAGTATCTATGAGTGCTCTCACGTTTTTACCATTCAATTCGATATCAATTTCCGGGCATAACGAATCGATCATTGTTTCTCCTACTGGATTAATTTCGGGCGCTAAATCTTCGTGAATATCTATTAATGCTGCTGATAGCAATTCAATTTTGTTAGGTAGTTTTGATGAAGTTGTATTTTCCAATTTATTGCTATTTTGAACTGCTGTAGTATCCGAGTTTAAAAATGCAACTGTTTCTAGTTTTTTGCGACATTACTCGGGTTTAAGTCGATATTTAAAATATCAATTGACTCATGTGATTCCGTGATTCGTTGATTAGAAACTGGTGGATTCCGTATTTCTTTTTGATTTTTAGTTTTGATAGATTGTAATTGTTGAGTGTTGATAGATTTTTGCCATGGCTTTTTGTTTTCAATTTTGTTTTCACCTTCTTTGGGTTTTTCTTTTTTGTCTTCGGCAGATTTTTGTTCCGTTTTTTGTTGACGCGCTATAGCTTTCTTGTCATCCATATCATAACCGAACAAGATTTGAAGAAGGTTAGCTAAATTTTTCACTTGATAGCCGTTTAATGCGTGCCGAATACCCTTTTCAAAGTGCTCACAAATTTTTTCTGACAACTCAGCCTCGTCGTACGGTAGTTCCAATTCTTTTGCGTACCCGCAAATCGTTGTCGCGTAACTTACTCGGGTGAGTTTGCCCCCCGGAAAATACTGACCAAACTCGATTTTGCGTTTCGTTTGCCGTTGAATTGTGGTATTCCAGAATCTTTCTTTAAATAATTGCTTGAAATGTTGGTATTCCAACTGCTCAGTATTCTGGTTATACCACCACTCTTTGGCGACACACTCATGAGCTTGAGAGACGATCTGAATGCTTTGATCCGGCGTGATATTTTTTAAATTAATATATCCGTCTAACTCATTCAAGAATTTTATAGGTCTCTCTTGATCAGTACCTTTGAAAGTAGGGATTTGTATTTTAATTTTTGACGAAGTGTCAATATTTGCATTGCTGCCGAATCTAGATAAACTGTTTTTTAGTGCTGTGATTTGATTTTCAAATTCTATGCTAATTTCATCGATTTTCTTTATTAGGTCAGATTTTACTTTACAGATTAAGCCGTCGTAATCTGTTTCTTGCACTTCCTGTTAGAGTGCAATTATTTCTTGCTTAATGTTGCTGATAGATTCCGACAAAGCGTCTATTTCGTCTCGACGTGGAGTTTCAAGAAGATGATTTGGCATTGTAGTAAAATCTGCGGGATCGGATAAAATTGCCGCAAAAATTTTATCTATTTTCTTTTCAGTTTCGACTTGCGCGTTGTATAAATCCGTAACTTCGTTAGTTAAGGCTTTAATCAATTCATTTTGCTTGTTTGAATATATGTTCGCGTCGATTTCAAATGACAAATCACGCAATTCATTGCTTAATGTTATAGATCTACGACTCATTTTTGATGGTATTTCAGAAACGGATTTAATTTAAGTTTATACTGACACGCTCTCTCAAATGAAAGACGCTGTTTTAGTTCTGGGCATTTATATAATAGCTTCGAAAAACAATTTCTAGAACTATGATGACTCGCCAAAAATGTATTATACCGAAATACATTTAAATGCAAAATTGTTTATTATTTCAATGAGAAAAATCCATTCCCCAAAAGAAAGAACGTTCCGTAAACAATCCTCAAACGCGTTGTCCCTGTTCGGGCGCCATTTGTGAGGTTGGTCTCTCTTAGGAGGAAAGAGCAACACGTCAGAGTCAGACAATGCGAGATCGTCACAGGGATTACCGTCGATGAGGGAAGGGAGTTTTCCCCAAGGTTACCCGTAATGCACACGGACGCCTTGCCGTGCCGACCGAGAGTACCACCGAGGGGAAGCGGAGGGACAAATACTAGGTTTTATGGAAGGACGGCCATCCTCGATACCTAACCAGGGCGGCGAGGGGGGCCCGTCTGAGGAAGTTGTGTTAGGTAGGATATGACAGGGGAGTCAGGAAACGAGGAAAGGTCTCGAATACGCCTGATCACCGATCGCGAACCATGTGCTGGCGGTGGGCATCGGTATCCGAGTCCTTGTGGTGGGATCCTTGTCGTGGTGCCTTTATTCTTTGTACATTGATTACTTATTAGATATACATGACTACTTCTCTAGCGCGACAGTGGCAAACGGGGTCTTAGACAAGTGCGACGCAGGCGCGCAGTCCTCAGTCAGTGGAGACGAGAACTAAATTAAATATGTCGTAGGTGTCGAGGGCGAGGCTGTCCAGAGGATGATCGGACGATGCCGAAAGAATACGATATGATATTGTAAGAAGACGACACAACAGTACTTAAAGAAGAGACCACCGCTTCCTGAACCTCCAATCAAATAGCAGTGAGTAGAGGACGTATGGAAGAAAAAAGAAGATAAAGCGAATGAGCTCGTGTCTCTCCCGTGAATTAATGCTTAGCGGCGGTTCTGCGGGGAATAAAGGACTACAAAAGATAAAGGTAAAGAGGCTGGAGTTTAGTGGGTAGGGATTCTAACTTGAGAAAATTAGGATCTGGTCCGTCCATCCGACCAGACAAGTTATCTAAACAACTTGGCGAGTCCCGCGCACGGAAAGCTTCGTAAGGCTCCTGGCATGGTACGTAAAAAGCATTCTCCACCTCTTCGAAAAAAAAAAATGCATAACACATACACACGTGCGCACGCGCCTGTGGATATGTACACAGATACGAATACTGTATATTCGATCTCACACACGTAAACTCTCGCACACATGACGTGTAACCGATAAACATACTACCCAATTTATGAGTGTTACGATTGGAATCATTGGAATTAGGTACAGATCCTCCTACCTAGATGCTGAATTGGTTGTAATGGTCCAAATGAATGACCAGCAAAATCTCCAGATTGCTATCCTTGCGATTTCTTATTCTGGGCATCTTCAAAGAAGAAAATTTACCATGGTGAAGTACCTTAGAATATCGATGAATTGCGTCTACGAATAGTGGACTTCGCTGATCATCTTGATCCAGACATCATCGAGAGATCAACGCCAGACGTTGGGCGTAAAGCTACGCTATGTATTCAACAGAACGGCGGACATTTCGAACAATGTTTAAATAGAGAAAATGGCAATGATGACGATGACGATGACGATGATAATGACGATGACGATGACGATGACGATGGTGATCCTGACTTACAAATTGAATGTGAATGTATGCTTGTGGGTGTGTTAGTCTCCGAGCGAATGGCTGAGTGTGTGCGTACGCATCTCTGTATGTGTGTATATATGTATGTGTATGGAAATAATTGTTGTGTTCATTGTTATAAGTAATTGTTCTCTGTTCGTTTTTATAATTATTTGTTGTGTTCGTTGTAATAAGTAAATAATCTTCTGTGTTTGTTGTTTGAAATAATTGTTCTGTGTTCTACTTAAATTTTCTACATTTCTTGTTCTGTTAACACAGTCCGACAAGATTTTTGCACAAGTAAACCATACATGGTTCCCGGAAGAATTTTTGGCGTTGAAACCGAATCCGGCCTCAGAATTTCTCCAAAACATCAGAATTTTGAGATATCCTAACCTAAAAGTGCGAAAATAGCGATTTTTGCCTATATTTGAGGTTATGTAGCACTACGACATTCTCTATACACAAAAAACTATAAACGACATCTTAAAGTAGCAGCCTAGTCCTTTCAAATGCCGTTGAGTTTGCTTAAATAGCTTATTTTTTCTTTGAGATATTGTATTTTAAAGTTTTTCGATTTCATAAATATTGTACCTCTCAGAACATACTCGTACAGCTTTGAAAGTTTCGACGTCGAATTTTATGTCAAACAACTTCAATCAACTACTGTTCTGCAAGAAAATTAAGATATACGAGGTGTGTTCAAAAAGTAAGGTGACTTTGTATTTTTATGAAAAAATATTTATTTATTTATTAATATTTATGTTGTCCCGTTCAAAGTAATCCCCCTCAGATACAATACACTTATGCCAACGGTTTTTCCAATCCTCAAAGCACTTCTCATAAGCACTTTTCGGTATAGCCTTGAGCTCTTCCAGCGATGCAGTCTTTATCTCTTCAATCGTTGCAAATCTCCGTCCTTTCATAGGTCTCTTTAGTTTTGGGAACAAGAAAAAGTCACATGGGGCCAAATCCGGTGAATATGGTGGCTGAGGCATGATTGTGGTGTTGTTTTTGGCCAAAAAATCTCTCACAAGCAAAGATGAGTGAGCAGGGGCATTATTGTGATGCAAAAGCCATGAATTGTTTTTCCACAATTCTGGGCGTTTTCTTCGTATTGCTTCTCGCAAACGGTGCATAACTTCAAGATAATACTGTTTATTGACCGTACGTCCATATGGTAAGAACTCCTGATGCACCACGCCATGGTAATCGAAGAAAACAGTGAGCAAAACTTTGACATTTGATCGAACTTGGCGTGCTTTTTTCGGTCTTGGCTCATTTGGGCTCTTCCATTGGGACGATTGGACTTTGGTTTCGATATCATAACCATATACCCATGATTCGTCAACAGTTATGACCCGTTTGAGTAAATCTGGGTCGTCGTTGACGTCATTCAACAGTTCTTGAGCGATGCTCATGCGACGGTTCTTTTGGTCAAAATTTAGCAATTTCGGAACAAACTTCGCTGACACACGTCTCATGCCCAAAACGTTAGAAAAAATTTCATAGCATGAGCCAAGCGATATACCAACATCCTCAGCAACTTCTCTGATAGTAATTCGACGATTTTCCAGAACAATTTTCTTCACTGCTTAAACGTTTTCATTAGTTGTTGACGTACTTGGGCGTCCAGAGCGAGGCTCGTCATTGGCATCTTCCCGGCCATCTTGGAAGAGTTTGTACCACTTGTAAACATTTTTTTTACTCAGAACAGTTTCACCGTATGCCACCGTCAACATTTCAAGTGTTTCGGAGCACTTTATTTTATTTTTTACACAAAATTTTATGCAAATCCTTTGATCCATATTTTTCGATAGCAAGAAATCGCCGAGCACGCAAAACACTTATAACCTTTACGCCTCTCACAACCAAACAAAAAATGCTATACACTTGAAACTTGGTACAGATGTTCGGGAAGAGTGTACCAACATAACAGAACAAAAAAATCGATAATCGAAAGTACGTTGCCCGTGAAATTTGAAGTCACCTTACTTTTTGAACACACCTCGTATACCATAGACAGGCTAACCTACCTTTAACCTAAATTATATCAGTCCCACAAATCCTTACAACCCTAAAAAATCATGCCTGCCAACCCTCAAACAGGCTAACCTACCTACGATAAATCTGGGTAGAGTGAGTTTAATCGACTGCTTTTCTATGAGGAACCTAAGATCTCAACCACAGATAGGCTTATTTGTTTTCTCCTTGACGTACTCTATCTCCAGATATCCTTACAACCCTCATAAACCGCCCTACTAACCCCCAAGCAAACTAACTCACCTAACCCTTGGTAGAGCGAGTTTAATCAACTGCTTTTCTGTAAAAAAATGAATATCTCATTGACATTGTCTCTGATATACCCCTCCTCAGGTAGGAGTGGTTTATATGGGCTGTAAGGGTTCGTGGGGATGACGTAATTTAGGTTGAAGTTCGGTTAGCCTGTCCATGGTATATATCTTAATTTTGTTGTAGAACAGTAATTGATTGAAGACGATTGACACAAAATTCGACATCGAAACGTTCAAAGCTACGAGTATATGTTCTGAAAGGTACAATATTCATGAAATGAAAAACTTTGAAATTTAATATCTTAAAGAAAAAATAAACAAACTGAGCAAGCTCAACGGCATTTAAAAGGACTAGACTGCTCCTTTAATATGTCGTTTGTAGTTTTTTACGTGTAGATAATGTCGTGGTGCTACATAACCTCAAATATAGGTAAAAATCGCTATTTTCACACTTTTAGATTAAGATATCTCAAAATCCTGACGTGCTGGAGCAATTCTGAGGCCGAATTTGATTTCAGCACTAAAAATTCTTTGGAAAAACATATATGGTTTGCTTGTGCAAAAAATTAAGGTATTTTTGTAGGACTGTGTAATTAAAAATTTGTTATAAATAGAAAAATAATAGTTTTTATGTCCCTCAAAAAACAACATTGAAGACCTATGTAAGTCGTAAAATAGTCTTAGAAAACTCGTAAAACAGTCGTAAAAAAAGACGTAGAATAGTCGCAAAAAAGTTGTTAAAAAGTTGTAAAAATATTTAAAAAATGGCAAAAAAGTTGTAGAAAAGTCGTGGAAAACTAACAGAATAGTAGAAAATTCATAGAACTCTACTTTTTAATAATTAAAGCTTTGTAAAAAAGTGGTAGAAAAGTCGTGGAAAACTCACAAAATCCATGTTATATATTTTTAATATATTATTTTGTAGTGTATTTAAAATATGTAAGATTATTTTAGTAGCATCCTTTCTCATAGTCTTCGATGTGATTTAATAGATTTATATTACACTTTGTATGGAACTAAAATGCCATTGTGCCTTCCCTTATATCTATCATGCAAGATGATGTCGTTTGATTGAATATCAGTATCACTACAAAATGCTTTATAACTTACAGGAAGTCATTACTAATAAACAAAAAAAAAACAATAAATAAATATAACAAATAAATAAATCACAATAGGAGAGGAAAGGTTTGATTAGCTATAATCACAAGAGAGAAACAACTTAGGTATAAGCCAAGTTTATACAATCTCGAGCGCTCACTTTGCATGAGTCTGAAGTTTGGATCGTTCACAGTGAACGAAAATTTCAAAATTTCAAGTTTCAATTTTCAATACGACATAATGATTCTCAGCAATGATATATTGATATGAACAACCATTTTACATCATTATCTTAATTACAACCCCTATAAACTACCCTTACAGTAACTGGCGTAATGAATGTTAATGTATTACGTTGACACCTGTTATTACCAATAAATGAGAGGCAGCATAATGCTTTTCCGTTGAAGTATAATTATAATGAGAATGCGAAAAAAAATTTTCCGGTCGGCGCCGTCACGAACTACCCCTACAGTCCGTCAAATAATCGCTAAACACAGAATTCTATCATTTTTTTGTTCAGGCATCGAACCACCAAGACATATAATGTTGAGCAATGGTTTTTTATATACTTATTGCCCTAAGGAAAGGGCTCGGAAAATATCTCTGGTCGGTGCCCTCGCGAACTACCCTTACAGTCCGTCAAATAACCGCTAAACACAGAATTCTTTCATTAAGAAGAATAAGTCAGTACCTGTATCAAAAGTTATTAAAAAAAATATTAATAAAAATCTTTGTCGCGGCGCAAAGCCTACGTACTAAATTAACATTCTATTTTTTTCTAATCAATATCAAGACTTGGCAATGATAGGTAGATTCTTTAAGTCGTAATAAATAATGTGTAAATGATAACATTTAAATATTTGAAATTTCATAACACACTTTCGTTAAATGAAGTTATAAATTTTGCAAGTTTTGAAGTTATATTTTTTTCAGATAAACAAAAGTACATTTCGAATTCCGACAGAGGCTATTAGAAAGCTGGCCATCCAAGGTATAATTCAAAATTTTCTCTCTTCGAAATATCAATAATTTTCTTAATACGAGCGAGTAAATTACGAAAATCGCTTTTTTAATGCGCGGGAGTTGCAGTTGAGGACCCTGACAATAGGGAATTTCCTTAAGACACGCCGACACGTGAGAAAAAGAGAGAGAGAGAGAGCGCGCGAGAGAGAGAGCAAGAGAGAGAGAGCAAGAGAGAGAGCGAGAGAGAGCGAGAGAGAGCAAGAGAGAGAGAGAGAGCGAGAGAAAGAGAGAGAGAGAGAGAGAGAGAAAAATAGAAATGACGATCACAACACCGGAAACACGTGATATGGCATAGTTCGAGAGAGTGCTCGATTTTCATTTCTTTCCAAACTCTGACAACAGACGCATGGACAGAAAAATAAAAATGGGCCAGAAGCATTCAAAAGACGAGGTAATTATACGATTTCTTTATTTTAATAAATATTAAATAATAAAATTATACGTATAATATGATAATTATATGTATTTCAGGAAAACGAGACCAAAAAGGACGATCGGCAAAAAAATAATTTATAGCAGCCTCCATCACACGGTGAACAATCGCCGCAGCAGTTCTTAGCGCAAGCTCAACAGCCGCCACAGTATCCACCGATATATTTTACCCAGGAGAATAGGCAACTTGTTAGAGGAGCACGGTGGAATCCGAATAGAAATTGAGTTGATTATTATTAAAGAGATACAGTGCGTGTAAAAATGAAATAAGTGAAAAAGGAAAAAAGTGAACGAAACGGAAACACATTATTTATTTTTTTTGAATAAACTCGCTGTTACTCGGTCAATTTTCATCCGATTATATCGATTTCTTGTTTTAAATACGTGTAATTATCTCGCATATACGTTGAATCTGTACAAAAATAACTGTGGAATATGGTTAACTATTTATTTCAATGTAAGTGAACAAATTCGGGTGTTATGGTTTTCGTGCATTCAACGACGAAATGTGTGCGGGGAAGTTTGAGACTTGAATAACGTTCAGCGAGACATTTGTTGGTTAACAGTCAAGAAAGATTTTTGGAAAGTTTCAGATCGATTCTAGTAAAAATCAGTGAAATATAACGATTTCACCAAAACGGCGCGCTCGCGACAATAGCCGCACGGAGTTGCAGAAAACGAGCAGCGTCGCGGCGCCTTGCTGCGCTTAGCAATCAGATAATAAATCATCGAGAACAGTAAATGCAATATGAAAATTATACTGACTGTTATAGAATTTGATATTTCAATATTACTGAAAGCACGAAATTGTCATAGAACATTTTTTTATTAATACATACTTGTAATTTGTTTTAAGCGTCTGTTTTTAATTGCAAGTTGGTATGAAAAAAAAAATGTTTTATCACAATTTCGTAATTTGAATAATATTAAAATATCAATTTTATAACAGTCAGTATAATTTTCATATTGCATTTACTGTCCTCCGTGATTTATTATCTGACTGCTAAGCGCAGCAAGGCGCCGCGCCGCTACTCGTTTTCTACAACTCCGCGCGGCTATTGTCGCGAGCGCGCCGTTTTGGTGAAATCGTTATATTTCACTGATTATTAATGAAATCGATCTGAAACTTTTCAGAAATCTTCCTTGATTGTTAACCAACAAATGTCTCGCTGAACGTTATTCAAGTCTCAAATTTCCTCGCACACATTTCGTTGTTGAACGTTGCGAAAACCATGTGACCCGAATTTGTTCATTTACATCGAAATAAACAATTAATCATATTCTACAGTTATTTCTGTATAGTTTTAACGTGTACGCTAGATAATTACACGCATTAAAAAAAACACCATGTAATCAGGTAGAAATTGATCGAGTAACAGCGAGTTTATTTTTAAAAAATAACTGAAAATGTATTTTGAAATTTTACAGTTATTAATATTTTTTATCGGAAACTTGACATTTTACAATGAAATAGTAAATTTTAAAAAGGTAGCATTTACCATTGGGAACCTAATGGTAAAATTTATTATTTCATTTTTAAAATGTGGATAATCGATGATCGATGAGTCTTGATTCAAAAAGGTCAAGCGCTTAGCCCTTTAGTGCATCCGGCACTTAAGTTAAAAAATAAAAATATAAAAATTCACACGGACATGCTTAATTCATAAATCAAAGAGCGAAAGTTTTGATTATTTATTTATATATATCTATTTTATATAATATTGTCGATTTTTTATTACAGTTTAAACAGCGAGAATAGCGAACAGAACATCATCGCGAGATTGCAGTTTGTGAGTTATATACATACATATATATATACATATATATATAACATTTTTACAATAACAAGATATAATAATTTTTTAAAATATTTTCATTTTTTAGAAACTTTCTGCAGAAAGAAGCACCTCCAGATATTAGAAAAAACAAGCACAATATTAGGAAGGCTAGCACTGGGGCATAGCTAACCAGACAAATTCAAGTGTGAGTATGAATTGTTTATGTGTATAAGTTCATACCCGATAGTGTAAATAATATATTTCATTTCTTTTGGTTTACAGATTATAATTCCATATCGAAAATGATATGAAAATTGATAAAAATAAAAATATTATAAAGTATTTAAAACTATATTTTTTTTATACCTTGACCATGGAAGCAGCACATTGACCAACTCACAAAAAAGGTCAATATGGCGCTTTATAGTTTGCGCTTTACAGGCCGTGTACCGTGTACATTAAATAAATAATATTATAAGATGATAATAATTAATTGATATTTATATTCTATATGAATTAAGGCTAGGAAAAGAGATTGAGGATACGAATTTACACGTATAATTTAGGGGTGTAGGGATAGTTTACTGAGACGACGAGGAGGAAACTTTCAGTTTCCTTCTTATTGAAAATCTTACGGAATGAGTCACTCGGCATTTTTTTTCCTGATAAATATAAATTAAAACGTAAAAATAATCAAAATCAGCGTTGAGCAGTCGTTTGATTGGCTTCAGAGGTGGTTCGCGAGGGCGCCGACCGGAGATATTTTCCGAGCCCTTTCTTTGGAGCAATACTTACGTAAAAAACCATTGCTCAACATTATATTTCTTGGTGGTTTGATGTTTAAACAAAAAAACGATTAAATTTGGTGTTTAGCGGTTGTTTGATGGGCTATATGGGTAGTTCGCGAGGGCACCGACCGGAGATATTTTTCGAGCCCATTCTTTGGAGCAATAATTACATAAAGAACCATTGCTTAACATTATATGTCTTGGTGTTTCGACGTTTGAACAAAAAACGATAAAATTCTGCGTTTAGCCGTTGTTTAACGGGCTGTAGGGGTAGTTCGTGACGGCGCAGACCGGAAAATTTTTTTTCGCATTCTCATTATAATTATATTTTAACGGAAAAGCATTATGTTGCCTCTCATTTATTGGTAATAACAGGTGTCAACGTAATACATTAACATTCATTACGCCAGTTACTGTAAGGGTAGTTTATAGGGGTTGTAATTAAAATATTGATGTAAAATTGTTGTTCATATTAATATAGCATTGCTGAGAAGCAATATGTCCAATTCAAAATTGAGACTTGAAATTTTGAAATTTCCGTTCATTAGGAACGATCCAAACTTCAGACTCATCACTTTGCAAGGCTAGGATAGAATACTTTCACCTGTGCAAAATGAGCCTATTTATACACAAATTTTAAAGCCCCATTTACGCAGGATAGCCCTTTTTACGCTATTTCTCCAAATGTGCAAAATTATTTTCACTTGTTTACAAGAAAATGGATAGCGGTAGAGAAAATTTAAATAGTGTAAAAAATACAGAATGTAATATAGAAAATTTAAGCATCATTTGCACTTATCGCAAAAATCATAGTTGAAAGTTATTAACTATCAAAGTTAGTTAATTCAATAACGCAATTTTTACAATAAAATAATAAAAATTTTTTACATAGAAAAATAACTTATCGCTTATAGACATCATTACTAATAAAAAAAATTGGTTAATAATGTCTAAGTAGTAATTAATTTTCGTTTTTTGCAAAATCTTATAATGTAAACATAAAATCGGCTAACTAAAATTAATAAATACTAACAATTTTGTCAGTAAGTACAAAATCAACGCTTTCGATTACTATACTTTTATTTATGTAAATAAATTATTGATTTATTATTTATTGATAAAAATAATAACTAAGTTGCTATCAATAAAACGAATTCTTACTCATGTTCCTCGGATCGTTATCTCGAGCTCAGAGTATTCGCTTAATTATAATAATTAATATTTGTAAAGTTATAAATAAATTAAGCTTATACATTAAAAATCAATAATATTCAATGTCAAAAGTACTTGAAAATATAATAATCTTGATCTATGCCCTACAATCTATACAAAAAATACTTTGATTTATAGAAATTACTTCTTAATAACACATTTCAATTGAATAATAAAAATTGGCATATCTATATCTATAAGTAGAGTGACGTCACGCTCCTTATATAATCATGAAATTTGACTCTTGCTCTAATACAATCATATAATACGTGAGGTGGCGCCATTTAAAATACTAATTGATAGGTGTAGATTTGCGAGTTTAGCGGGTTGCCGTAATTCAGTGAAAATGAGAAAATAATCTAGGAACTCATAGATAAGACTGTTACAATGATGTTGTTCGATTGAATTAGCATCACTATACAAAATGCTCTATACTTACAAGAAGAACTTACAAGAAGTCATTACTAATAAAATAAAATAAAAACAATATATGCTTATGAATAATATAGAGATCAGCATATGAGTCTGCTTTGCTAGTAGAATTCAAGCCTTAACCCTTTCGTACCTTACGGGTCCTGTAGGATCCACCTTGTTCAAGATGCTGTAGAAAACTGAAATTAAATAAATTTCTTCAATCTACCGATTTAGTGGTGTTCTTTTATCCCCTCTGGTCATTAAAATTAAATTTTTTTGTTTTTTTTCCGTTTCATTGAGTACATTAAAAAATCGCTCAGTGATGAAAATAGGGATTTTATGAAAATTCGAATCTTTGATGGTTTACTTTTGAATAAAAAAAGGGTTAATGGAGATTTTTGTTTATTCTGAGGGGTGGATTTTGTTGATGAGACAATGTTTTGTAACGGGGGGGGTAAAGCTGCAAAAATGAGAAATTTATTTAAGAACAAACTCCCACGATGCAGAACAAACCGCCGCTCCGTTAACGCGTATGTTAATACGTGTATTCGCCTTAACGTCAGCTGACTTAACTTAGTTGTCTTCGATCAAGCAGAGTTGAACTCACCTTAAGTCACGTGCCTTGTGATACTCGATGAGTTTTAAGTGTAATCGACTTTGCTCCTAATCCACTTAATCCCCTAGCTATAATCGGATTAAAACCTAAGCCTTTTTCAATTGTTTAAACTATTAGGAAAAATTATATGACGAAATCGGCGAATAAGTTTAATAGATTTTATTAATAAAAAAATCTCTACAGTCTTTGTCGGGCCGAAAGACTGACGCATGCGAATAGGATTTACAATTAAATAACTTTTGGTGAGAAAGAGAGAGAGAGAGAAGATACGAATATTGGCGCGATCTAACGCTCGGCGCGAATACAAAAAATTAACGCTAATACGGTTGGGCAAAATACCAAATGTATTTTGTCACGCGATAATTAAGGGAGGTGCACCTACCCTGCGGTGCAATTACGGTGATCAGCCGTAATTGTTGAAGCAAATTAAAGGTGCTCCTCAGATCAGAATCAGCTGTGCTGCCTCGTTCGCAAATCTGCTGTATAATAGCTGTTGCTTTTATTGCTGCTTCCGTGATGCTGCTACTGTCGCTGCTTCCTCGCTCACCCTTGCACACGTATCCAAAATCCAAGTAAACTTTTTTATTGGCAAATCGGTGAAACACTGTGCTAAACTATTTTGGCGGTACTACACAAGTAACAGCTGAGGCTTAACTGCTAATTCAAAAGATCGCGCGCCCCCTCTCTCTCTCAATACTTAGAACTAACGCGCGAAAATCAGAATCGCGAACGGTTCGATTAATTGAATCAACTACCGTTGCAGCCCCCTCCAAGTTCTGACTACCCGGGCAGGACGAATACTCGCGATTCGCTGCCATCAGGAACCTGAAAGTAATAAAGAAGGAAAGGAAACAAAATAATAAACTCCCTTCTTTATTTCGGCTAATTTATTTGCCCTCCAGGGCCTACATCATCGTTTGGCTACACCTGGCGCGCGATGTTTCGGGTAGCGCCAGTGTGTAGCCTTCTTCGGGCACCGCTGGGAGTTGGTCACCCCAGGCTCTCCACAGATGTAGCAGCCCCTCAGCTGCGACCGAGATTGAGCAGCCTCCCGATCTTGTGATGGCTGCTCAGCAGCCAGAGGGGACTGCTGGGCACTGACTCCCTGTGAGGTGGTGATAGTCACGCCTCCCACCGTGGCGGTCGCACGTCGAAAAAGTAAAAAGTAAAAAGCTTGACATACTCTGACGCAACAAGACTTTTACCACCTTATCTAGTTGATCAATTTTGGAAAAAGCATCAAGAGATATTTTCTGGAAAAGCTGTAAGTACTACTGAGTTTTTGTACAGCTATTTATTAGATAGAGCTAAGAAAATCAAAGTTTAATTAAAAAACGTATTAAATATTTTACCAATGATTACAGTTTATCAAACTTTTACTAGTTCAATTTGGGTAAAATATTCTAATTTCATAACCTTATCTAAAAAATATATACTATTCTTTTTTAGAATAGTCAACCTCATTCAGCAAAGAGCCAAACAAATGCTATATCTACTTCTCAAAGAAATTATTCACCTTGCACACAAGATGTGGTCGATAAAGAAAACAATTTATCTAATGAAGCTGTAAGTATGGAATCTATATTTATTATTTTTTATTTTATACTATTAAACAGCAATAAAAACATTTTCATTAAAAACGTTCATTTAAAAAGTTAGAAAAATTCTACTAACAAGCAAAATTATAAAACTTTTATTAGTATTAATTATTTCCTGTAAAAAAATTGTCTTATGAAAAATACTATAAATTATTAGAGCAGTCAGCCTCAGCCAGCAATGAGTCAATCAAATCAAATTAGCCAACAAAGGAACTGTTTATCTCCTCCAAGAGCTGTTCTCCAACAAATTAATAATAATCAGCCAAGGATCAATGATATTTTTATAACTGAAAATGTTGATGTATCAGAAATTTTAAATAAATCATTCGAAGGGAAGTTCATAATTGATATATATGCTGCTAAGAATCGATTGACGGTATCACAAAGAAAAAAAGTTGTACACCTCATCATTTGTGCTGTTCTAAGAGATTGTTAAAGGTAACGTAAACGCGCGCGCGTGTGTGTGTGTGCGTGCGTGTGTGCATGTGTGTGTAATTGTGTTTTAAATAAATTTGTTTTAAATAAATATGCGCTTCTAAAAAGTTTAATTGTAATTTTTTTAGAGACTTACAGGAGAGTGATTTTATGATACTACGAAATAAAATTGTTGATGTATTTCCGACGGAATTGCGCAGTATTTATTACTCACCAGCTGTAACTAAAACAAAAGGAAAAGCTCAGAAAGCTTGCGGTAAATTATTAAATAAATATTAGGATTTGAAGAAACTTCCTATTGCAGTATATCAATCAAACCAAAGAAATTTAATTATTTAGAAGATATTGTAATTTCATTAGAAGAACAAGAGAGTCTGGATTGGCTTAATATGCACGAAGAGCCATGGGACATAGCAAAAGTTCATTGGGAAAATACCTTCAATTATAGACACCACCCAAGCGAGTGTGATTGCAATAAACTAGTCAGTATAGTTTTTACTTGGACTGGCCAATTTTAAAGAGCTGTAAAGGATACGAGCTTATAAAAATTGATTTTATTAAAAATGGCATATGCATTAAAAAGAATGCAATAGAAAATTTTGATATTTTTTTTTCAAAAATTTATTTGAAAAAACCATTTCCAAGAGATGAGATATGTAAAAACTTGAAAGATTTATGTGATGATGAGAATGTAAATGCGGGTATGTTCAATTTTATTTGAATGAAATATTATTATTTAAAAATAAAATTTTATAAACTAAGGATGTTTTTTTAGACACAAAAATATTTATCAAGCTCTTATTGCTATCTTTTATGGTTCTATCGACTATCAAAATTTCGCAAGGTTTAAAAAAATTTTGGAAACCTTGTTTAGAAAGTTTTGAGGGTATGATTACTCACGTCAAGGTTTGTAAGCTTGATTTGTAAGCTTGTTTAAGCTTATCTAAAAATGAATTTTGAATTATATTATTACTAAATATTAATCAATTTGACGACTTTTCCTATTTTTATAAAATAAATTTGCAGACTTATGGTGATATTGAAAGGGCCAAAGAAAATAAGAAAACATATTCAATATTAAAAACATCTGATTACAACCATATGTAATCGCTGTAGGTGAAGAAGACTACAAAGTCGAATCGGCGTATTTGATTATTGATGACTACGAATACAAAGTGTCGTCGTTAACTGAAGCTATAGATATTTGTTTTCAATCGTTTCACGGCTTCAGAGCTCAATACCCACCGCAAAGTGATCACCTTTGGCTGTTACTGCAATATGCAATTTATGAGATTCGAACTCGATGGGATCGGTTAGCTTTAAATGTGAAGGAAACCTTGAATGATGCAGGTTATCTTGTGCCAGTTTTAAATGCTAGTTAATTATTAAATCTTATACCTTTATTTGAATGGTTTTATTTAAAATTAAAGTTTATATTTATTCTTACTCTTTAGTTACTTGTGCAAGATAATTTAAATAATTTTTTCAGTATGGTTTTACTGGAATGTCTATCTTGTGATTTAACTTTTAGTTGTTTAAACAGTTTTTCAACTCATTTGAAGGTATGGCATAAGAACTGTGTTACATATAAGTGTAAAATACCTAATTGCATGAGAGTATTTAGTAGAAATAGTGCGTTTATTAAACATTCAAAAGAACATTTTAATATTAATTCACAAAATATAGTAACAGTTGAACCGTACTAAAAAGCTGAAACTAGATATTGAAAAACCATTCTGTTCAGAAAAAACCGATTCAGTAAGTGGAAAAGTATGTTTAGAAATACAAAACGAGTTACAGCAACCATTAAATTTATCAAAAAGTAGTGATGATATGGAAAGAAATAAAAAAGATTTTGAAAGGCAAATTGCAAAAGAAACGGATATTTTTGTATCTCAATTATATGCGAAAAATGGCTTATCGATAAATTTAATTACGTTTTTAAATGCAGCTTTTTCAAATTTTTATAACAAAAATTTTGTTGCAGAGATTGAATCTCTTAATGATAAGACATTTAATTCTAAACCTTTAACAAACATTTTAAACTATATGAAAAATACATTTAATAATTATTCGAATCATCGCAAAGCTTTGAAAAATTTACAGAATCTGTATTATATTGAACCAAAAGTGTTGCATGTCGCTAATGTTTTAAGATGAAAACGATTTGGTAGAAAGAAAAATTACACATCAGTCGAAATTTCTGTTGTAACATACCTATAAAAAATGTTTTGAAACATTTTTTAGAATTACCGCAGGTATTTTCGTCCATAGTTAATTATATTAAAAATAAAGAGAATTGTCATTGCATTTGTTCTGCAACGATTACCGAAAATCGTTAGACTCGCGCGAGGTTAACGAGCGGCTAAGCGAGAGGAGCCGCGTTCGGTTCGCGAGAGAGAGAGAGCGCGTAGGGGCAATGACCGGGAGGGGAGGCTCCGACCGGCAGTATGACTGTGTTACTCAGTCTGTCAGCGTCGCGCTAACCTCCATTTTCGTGAGTTTTTCGTTTCCTGGTGACTTTGAGAACTTGCGTGCTGTGTGCTAACAGCAGCAGCAGCAGTAAGTGCAGCAGCAGCAGCAGTGAGTGCAGCAGAAACAGCAGCAACAACCGTAGTAGCAGCGACAGCAGCAACAACCGTAGTAGCAGCGACAGCAGCAACAACAACAGTAGCAACCGCAGCAACAGTATACAAGGCGGCACAGCGAGCAGCGAAGCGGCGTTTAGCAATTTGTTGTTCGGATACGGTTGGCCACCGTATCCTCGTCGTTCTTGCGGTAGGTGTACCTTTTCCCCCTTTCTATTGTTATTACAATTTGCGTGCGATCCCGCGCAGCGAGCGCGAAGAATTTGTTTGTTGCGCGCGAGCGGTTAGTTCGCGGCATCCGTGGTTTTCTCTCTCTCTCATTTTCAGCGTGTCTTGTCATTCACGCGAGCGTGCGTAAGTCTCTCGGCCAAACCCTCGTGTAAATAAGTTGCATGAATAAAGTGCATATTAACCGTTCCATTTAAATCAAATAGTCGTTATTTAGTCTTTTCTTTGTCCGGAGGTCGCGTCAGTGTTTATTTACGTTCGATTCGAATTCGCCGGTAACGTAGCACGGAGCACGTGAATCGTTAGGCGGGAATCGACAACTTGGGTTCCAGCGGCGGCCGCACGAGCGCTACTAGCAAGGGGCGACAGCGCCGCCAAGCGGTGAGTTGGGGGAACCCAACTTGGAATCGTAAGGAGACTCTGCGTAGGCGCACTCCGAGGCAAGGTAGGTTACTGTGCTTCGAGCACAGAGATAACAAGGCTTCGTCTAGTCGTAATACGGGCACTTTCAAGAGATTATCGACTAGGCGGCAGCCTGTTACAGTTCGATATTTCAAAGTAAAAGGTGTAGAAATATAAAAGAACGATTTTCAAACAAAATTGTATTCCCATTATCATTGTTCGGTGATGATTTTGAAATAAATAATCCTCTCGGCTCGCGAAAGGGATACAACAAGTTGCATAGTTTTTATTGCAATATCACTGCAATACCGCCTGAGTACGCTAGTCAACTCGACAATATATTTTTATTACAAATTTTTCGTTCTCAGCACAAAAAAATTGTTCAGCATAGTAAACTTTATTTTCCAGTAGTTCGACAACTAATAGATTTACAGAAAAATGGCGTGACTATAAATGTAGATAGTAAGAGATTCACAGTATATTTTGATATTTTTAACATAAGTGGTGATAATCTAGAGTTACACAATCTATTAGGTTTTAACGAAAGTTTTAATTCTAATTTTCCATGTAGAATGTATTACATGGATAAAGATCGTTGTAAGATAGCAGTTAAAGAAGATTTGAATCTTTTGCGCTCTACTGAAAAACATACGAACGATATTAAACAAAAAGTAAATGGTGTAAAAACTGATTGCGTATTTAGTAGTATCCCTGGATTGGATATATTTGAATGTGTCTCTTTCGACCCTATGCATGATGTTCTGGAAGGGATTTGCCGATATGAAGTTGCTGAAGTTTTGAATCAATTAATTTTTATGGATAAATTACTCACGTTTAATGTACTTGAAAAAAGAATGGCCAATTATTTGAATATTCACGCGTCAAATGTTTGTCCACCGCTCTTGTTAGATCACATAAGAAATAAATGTTTGGTAATAAGTGCTGCTGAGATCAAATTCTTGATATTCAACTTAACTTTTATAATTGGCGATCTCGTACCGACAAAAAATAAAGCGTGGAAGTTATATTTGTCATTGCGGAAAATAACATTTCTTTAAGGTAGCTCTATAGTTTATTGAGTTATCTTAGAAAACATGAGAACCTATTGATAAATATGCAGGACAGTGTATAGAATACACACAAAAAGTTTAGAAGCCAGTTATCGAATAAAAATAGAAAATAATAATAATCCAAGTCAAGCTATTCAACATTGGTCGCAATGGTAACGGTGCTCTTAAAGAAAGGAAATGAAAGATTTTAGTATCGATAATCGTCTTAGGAATGATTACAAAAATACCTTGTAGTAGATTGATGTTTCAGCTTTTAAAAATATAAAAGATGTCATATGTTATCGTGTAAAATCAAAAGATATTCATAATCAAGAGAAGCAAATTCTCACTTTTATCGCTAGTTCCCACAGCTTATAGAAATGTGGCAACGTCGCATCACGGATTTTACAATTGGCGCAGAATATGGTGTCGTGAATGTTATTGAAAATAAGCTTACATTTATTTTATTTTAATTAAAATGAATAATGCTTTCGGAAATATTTTATTGCGTAAATAATTATTGATACGAATAAAATCTATTGAAAATTTAATTTACAAACTGAAAAAAATAATAGGAAAAATAATAATCCCACGCTCATCTTATGAATATGTTATGATTTAGATACAATGGTACAGTAATAATCAAATTAGACAAATATTGTTTTTTATTACAGTAATATATTTTTTTAGTTTACAGGAAATAAGCTAAAAATTTGTTTTAATGTTTTTGTAGTTAATTTCACTCGAGCCTAACCATTTACACTTTCTTGGAGCAAAAATCTTAAACCAGTATGACCATTATTGATAAACGCTGTTTTAAGAATATGTTTGTTAATACCAGCTGCAGAAATTTTTTTAATTAAATTGTCTGAAATTTTGCCATTGTAAACTTGCAAAGAACCTTTATTCAATTCAATAATCTTCTTATTTTCTTGTTCACCGATAATTCCCTGAATACTTTTAGCGTTTTCTTTGAAAACTAACGAAGTAATATTACAGTAATCAATAATTTTTTTTAATAAAGTTACATCATCAATTGCATTGTGTAGATTATCCAGATTTTAGTTAGGAAGAAAATCTTTCGATAGAGCTTCTACTATGAAACGAAGTTTGTTTTTCTTTCTTTCTGGAAGTGAATTTCTCAAAATCCCCAAAGAATCTGCAAACCCACCTACTACAGATTGAAAATCTTGCATAAAACCGACTCGAAAAATTAATGACAAGATTCTAGGAACATCAAAACTGTAAAAATAGAGTATAATCAATATCAATTAATTAGTATGCACAAAAAAAATAATTTAAAACTTTCTTATACGAAACCATTATGAGCTACGAGTATAATGCTACAAGAATCGTTTTCTCTACTATTTTTCTCCTTTACTCTCTGTAAATACAATATATACTTCTGAATGGCAGATCTGCTCGGAATAGTTGTTACTCGTAATTCATGCACATACATTTCTCCATCTATGATCTACATTCCAGTTTTTTCAGCTGCGCCTTTAGAAATAGGTTTAGATGTTATAATATACGAATTGAAACTTGAATCTCCATCGGATGCTGCTATCTAAAAATTATAAAATTTTATTTTTACATTCTTTATTTTTAGTTTTATTTTTTTTGCATACCTGGCATATTTGATCATCAGATTTCAAACCTGTCGTTTCGATGTCGAAATAAACCACAGCATAGTTACTAACATTTTTTAACTGTTTAGTATCAACTTCTTTCAAATTGTTTGTAGTTTGCTGTGGATGAATATTATCTGGAACATCTAATAATATCCCAGGTTCATATGTAATACCTTCTTGTCGGTGTTTTCTTGTTGTTATTACAGATCGCATTTTTTTTCTAAGATGCCTTTTTTTCTTAATTTCTTTAGTTTTACTGAGTTTTGCTTGCAGTTCTCTTTTTTTATCTTTTTGCAATCGATATGTGCGTGTATAAAAGCCTGGAGACATACTCAGATTCTCATTCATTTTCACGACATATTGGCATCCAATATTTTTTTGACATACTGAGAGAGCTACTCGGAAGTTTAATGATTCAGAACCACTATAATGCCGAGATTTGTGATTTTTACTACATACTACATTATTCATTGACTTATTTCCTTGAGTAGAGGCGCATGGTGCAATTTTATCAGCTGACTTGATAAAACGGGACAAAAGATCTGTAAGTTTTTGTCGCAGGTGTGGATCATCAAGTGGTTTGCCGCCAGGTAGATTTTTATGAACATAACTTTGTAAATTACGTCCATGGCACCATTCTCTACACTGGTCATGCTCACCATAGGCGTGAGGAACTATAGCTTGTAAAGCAGATCTTACTCCATCTATGTTATTTTTATTTGTTTTTATCGCGATAGAAAAGCACCGAGAGAAATATTCCTTTAACGAATCAGATATTTTCATTTGCCATAATGATGATGTAAATAATTTGTATGTGTGATTGAAATCTGATAATTTGGCAATATCATGATTAGCGTTTCTTCGAACAGCTGCTATTGTACTTGAATCTTCGTCCCCGACAATGACTGAAGCATAGACATTTTCTTCTTCAAACAAGAGATTATTAGTAAATAACTGAACAGCCATATCTGCCTCCATACTCTTAGCTGACCCACTGTGATTTGCCCTACAGTGGTGATCTTCTTTAGCGTGTCCAAGTTGACACAACCTACATTGTTTACTTCTTACAGCATATGAAGCTACTTTACCTGAATAAAATCCAATGAGCATAGCTTGTCCTGCAGATAATTACACATTATTTATTTAATACACAGAATAATTTTATTCACAGGTATGTAACTTTTAATGCGAACGATAAACAATATTTTTATTGCAACTCTTAAACATGCAAAAAAATTAACACACGTAACAAAATTGCTACCATAAAATTAATATTATAATAAATAAAAATAACTATTAATATCACCTGATAAACTATTATAAGAACGCCCTGTACCTCGCTTCTGCCAACCATTATCAAAAGAAAATTTCAATGGAACTTTGTTATTTAATTGATTAGCTTCACCTGAGGAGTTTGACAAAATATCTGCAATACTAAAACACCCAATTCAACAAACATGTTCCAAGAAAACCAAATAAAATTTTATTCTTAAGAACATGCTGTTTCACATTTATAACATCGAGTGTTAATTTTAAAGAAAAATTAATTTGAAACTAATAGAGAAATTAACGAGGAAATTATTTAAAGTATTGATAATATTTGTTAGTAATTGGACAATGTTACAAAGAATACATTACAAAGAAAAAAAAAATATCATGTAATCTCCAGGCAATAAAACAAAACATGCATCGCTCTCACTCCATTATCATTTTCAAACGTCAATAGGTTTTTTAAAACTTACATATTACGTACATTTAAAACTTACAAATCATCATATGAAGCTTCGTTTGCAAGTCAATATTTACACATATTTCAGTTTATACATATATTGTCCCAGGTGACATCGTCCGTACCCGGTACGTACCTGGAGGGTGTTTTTTGGTACTTTGGTACCAAAGCGCGATCGAATAGGGAACGTACCAGATGCGTACCCAGCTGGGGGAAATGTCCGTATTCGTACCGAGAAAGCGGTTCCTGGTACGTACCAGATTGAGTGCCCGAAAGATGGTCAGCCACGTACCCAGCACCGAGTTTTGGGGACGTTCTTGATACGTAGCCAGAACGTCCCCAAACGGATCAAAAAATTTTTCACGGCACAGGTTCACCGACAGGGAACGTAGGCGGTACGTACCGAGCATGTAACATTGGTACGTTGCCGCCACGCGAGCGGTACGTGGATGGTTCAATTGTTTTCTACGCTGCAGGAACGTATTGAAACTCCCGGTACGTACCAGCTGCGTACCGGGAAGCCAATAAATTTTAGGTACGTTCCCGCCACGTGTACGGTACGCAGCTGTCTTGCTGCTGGAACGTTGCGGGTACGTACCGAAAAAAATTTTCGAAAATCAACAAGTCCGTACCTTTATTCGAATAAACAAGCCAAGTAATTGAAAATAAGATTATTTTATTTTACTAATGCTTAAAATAAGTACATAAATAAATTTTAAGAAATAAGTACATACAAAGAAAAGCGCAATGATAAACTCGCATACAAAATTCTCTGCCTATTCACTACAGACTCGCGCAAACGACTTGCAAAACCCGTACATCTAGATTGCGTATTCAGTTTTTATTGTACAGAGCTCTATTAAACCATTAAGTCCTGAATGGACAAATTTTCACAACGGTTTTCAACGTATGTACTGTCCCCAAAAATGGTTTGAAAAAACAGTGAGGATACACGTATCCGATGTCAAATTCAATGATCTTTCAGAATCTTTGGTCAGATTTTTCAAAAAAATCTATCTGTCGACGTGTGTATCCGATTTTTCGCAAAAAAACATGGTTTTTTGAAAAACAATTTTTTATTATATCGATTTTTCACATAGAGATCATTGGAGATTTTATATTTGAAGTGAAGAAATTGCGTCCTCCAGACCTCATCTTCAAAACGTGATACCGGGAATTTTGAAAAAACAAGTGAAAGTACACAATATCGCCGCTGAAACACGGGAAAATCGTCATAAACTTTCGGAATTTTTTACTCGAAAACAAATAACTTGACGAAAAATTGTTACTGATGAACAAGTTCTTAGAATTCATCAAAGAACACGCGAACATTCTGATAAGTTTTGAGCGTATTCTCTGATTCATTTTAAGAATTTTCGCATCAGTAAAATTTTTTTCTTAAGTCCATCGTTTTCAAATAAAAAATTTTTGAAGTTTTCAACAATTAATATAAGGTTTCCCTGTTTATTCGAAAACGATGGACTTAAGAAAAAAATTTTACTGATGAAAAAATTCTTAAAATGGATCAGAGAATACGCTCACATTTTTTCAGAATTTTAGCGTGTTCTTTGATGAATTCTAAAAACTTGTTCATCAGTAACAATTTTTCGTCAAGTTATTTGTTTTCGAGTAAAAAATTCCGAAAGTTTATGACGATTTTCCCGTGTTTCAGCGGCGATATTGTGTACTTGCACTTGTTTTTTTTAAATTCCCGGTATCACGTTTTGAAGCTGAGGTCTGGAGGACGCAATCACTTCAAATATAAAATCTTCAATGATCTCTATGTGAAAAATCGATTTAATAAAAATATTTTTTTCTAAAAACCATGTTTTTTTGCGAAAAATCGGATACACACGTCGACAGATAGATTTTTTGAAAAATCTGACCAAAGATTCTGAAAGATCATTAAATTTAACATCGGATACGTGTATTCGCACTTTTTTTTCAAACCATTGTTGGGGAAAGGACATACGTTGAAAACCGTTGTGAAAATTTGTCCATTCAGGACTTAATGGGAACACAATCGTGCCGTGAGCTGTGTAAAATCGTATTGTTTCAACTAGCAACCTTACCGTGTATTAGCAGCGATCTTTCAAAAAGTTAGGAATTTATGCTCTTTTCACGCACAATCCCGGACAGCCTATTTAAAGCCGGACGATTTCCGCTTTACTTACTTTAAATGGTGCCTCTTGGCTAAATATTATCTCTATAACTTTCACTTTCAACAAAAAAAATACGCAATTTTTCAGTCCGAAAGCGACTAACGTCACACGACGCATCTAATTCTCGATTTTTTTTTTTTTTTTTTTTTTTTTTTAACACGCAAACGAAGAAACTTTCTCCAACAAATTTCTATTACGAGGAGAAACGTGAACGAGGTTTCAAATTGTACAAATACGCGAGTTGTAGGTTGGTTTTGTTACAAGAAGTTGAAATGATTACTCGAACGATTACTGAAAACTATTGTATCAATTTTGCTTCGACTGTAAACTATTATGTACAAAAAATGCGTAATTTGGAAGTGACATAGAGATGCATATAGCCTATTTCATTCACTACAAAAGCTCAGCTGTTTTTGAAAACATATTCGTAAGAATCGCTATCAAATTACTCTTCCTCGAAATCGTCGAAGCTCTATTTCTCGTTATCAGTCGCGGAGTGAAAAAAAAAACAAGCGTAAATCGATCGAGTCAAGACTTGAAATGGCAGTTGATTGTAAATTATAATAATACTTTGTCTGTACGGTTTTGTTTCTATCACGGGCTAACCGAACTAGCCTGTACTAATAATAACAATTTGGTTTAATAATACGCAATTTTTCATGCCAAAGTGCACGATCGGAAAGCCGACGATTTCTTTTTTGAATTACCGGATTCCAAACATCACCCGACTTGTTTGTACCGCTTGATCATAAATGAATGAAATTAAAAACTCATCATACTTTTTAACGAAATAAAAAATTTAAACTGCTCAAAAACTGAATAGTTTATCCTTTGGTACAGCAAATCTTGTGAAGTGAGTTGCAGCTCGTAGAAATAGTTCGACATCCTTCAGTTTTTTGCAGTAACAGTAGATACTGAAATTCAAAAAAATTGATTGTAGCACACAGCTTATTGAAAAAAATTTCTATTATTTCGAATGCTATATCCCAGTATTGACGTAAATTTCTTATAGTTAACATACCTATTATTTTTTAGATTTTATAGTGTGCAAAATTGGGAATGCAACTACATTTGTTTTATATGGTAATATGAATAATTTAGCAGTTATTTCATCGATGCTCCAATACTGTAATTGTGCGTCCGATGACTGTGGATTCAAAATGTTGATACCTAATTTACTAGACGAAATCGGACGTTCGTATAACGGACCAATGACTTTCAAAATTCGGCCAATCACGTACACAGCCCCATTTTGTTCAACAAATCTTGAAACCTCCACAGCGTGTGCATTATTGATATAAACGTAACTGTTTTTAACATCATCACAATTTATTTTATAGTTTTTAAATAATGCTACTTTGTACTGTTGTGCATTTTTAAAAATACTTGGTACCTCGCTGCAGTTGTGCGGTTGTCTCAGATCTAAATTTTGTCGAGAATCCAAAGTTTTTTCTTCCAACAACTCTAGTTCTGAACATCTATTGAGTAACTGTTCTGGTATTCTATTGTTACTGTGTAGTAATCGTTGGATTCGAGCTATACAGTTTTCAAATCGGAATGCCGAAAAATTTTCCAGTTCTCCATATCTTCTCACATTATCTGCCAAATGTTGTACGTTATGCACATTATGCGATACGTATCTTGAGCCATACAAGTTTTTAAATTCTCCGACAAAAATTGTTCCAAGTTTCTCTGCGTAGTCAATCCACTGAGGAATATAACACAATATTGGATTGCTATAAATACTGACAGCTACATGAAGAGTAACGAAATTTTCATATATATCCTTGTGAACGTTGTCTTTTAAAGCGACAACACCAGTATACAGTTCTATTTGTCTGAGTAAAGTAGCTTTAAATTTTTTAATATCATCCAGAGACCTTGGTTTCCGTGCAAACTCGTAGGGAACAAATGGTTTGAACTTGAGAAAAGTATTCGATAAGACTTCTACATGCGCAGTAGATAACCTCCACTTGGTGGATGAATATTTCATAATCAAGAAAAATTTTCTTGTGACTCCTAGAAAGATAAGGTGCATCGGGTCCAAAGGTATTTGTTTCACTAAATCAAGCATAGGAATTTTTATAAAAATAGTGAGTTTTTCTTGATATCGTTGTTTGTTGTAACCAAACGATCGAAACTTTTCATCTGTTCGTAACCTTCCAGCTTCTCCAGGAAAACATACACATTCTTTATACACACCTTCAATTTCACACTTGGTACAGCTATAGTAACCACTGTGGCATTTAACTCCTAGCACATAAGCTTTAGCAGGTGCGTCAAGAATAAATCCGTCTATTAAAACGTTATATTTCTTCTCCCCAACAAATATTCCATTATTTACAAAATAAACTGTTTCATCTACGAAGGGACTTAAATATTCATTCACGTCGGCGGGCTTTTTTTTACCAACGTACACACCAATTATGTATACTTTTTTGGTTATTCTGTCGGAAGCCAAGATGGGCCATGGATTTTTTTCAGCGTCGTATCCGGTGGGGCACCGTCGATATTTATTAACAAGGCAATGTTATAATTTGAAACACCCATAGAGATCTGTTCGTAAACTATACTTTCCAAAAGTGACTCCATTCCAAAGTGACAATATTCCCCACCCTCTATTTGATGAATTTCTCCTTTTCTAGGAGCTTTGTATAGAGTCCGTGGATCCACAGGTAAATTTAACATGGGGACATTTTCACGAATTCTTCGCAAAAATCTCTTTTGCCTTGCTTTTGGTATACACGATTCCAGTGACCATTGTGAAAATTCATGTGTAAGTTGAGTTGATATCTTTTTGCAGATTTCCTCGGCAGATTCACGAAATTCTGAAATGCTACCGGAATTATTTTGGTTATTTTCCTCGTCGGAGTCGTCACAGTCGCTATATCGATAACTGAACTCCTCATCTTCCAGAATAATGTTATCATCAGTCGCACTACCTTTTACATTTTCAACTTCGTCGATATTAGCAGTAACTACGTTTTCATAATTTTGCGGGAATTCTTTTATTGCATCACGAGGTTTTTTTTCGGTTAAAGATTGGACCAGGTTTTCTATATTTGCAGAATGGGCACTATTTTCATCTAAAACTTTTGTGGACAAGACACTACTTTGTGGATTATTTTTCGAACAGCCTTGCTTCTCTAACATCAGTTGTTCAATGACCAATTTATTGCGTTTAGCATCTTTTTCATTTGCTTGTTGTACCAATCGCCTTTTATGTCTTGCTGAGTAAGAACAATTAAAAGTCTTCAGTTTTTTTCGTTCCATCTGAAATGATAAAAAAATACATAAGTATTTAGAATACGGTGTAGTATATGAAGAAAATATGGTTTATGTATCAAATTTTGAATATGAGGGTACATCGATTCCTATCAATGACTTATGTTGATAAGTTTTGTAGCTATCTAACAAAAAAAAATTATCATAACATACGCTACACCTACAAAACCTAAAACCCAAGTATTATAACCTAAGGACCCGGTACTCTGCGGGTCACAGAATTGAGATTTTCATAAAGCCCGGTCAGAGAGTTGAAATCCAAGTAGCCTACATGTCTTACGACTCACTTTTAATTATGTTCTAAAAAAAAGTATTGCAAAAATAGTGTTGCGAAATTACACTGCAACCAGCGAGTTTTACGCTCCAAAACTTTACAGTACCATTCTTCAAAAATAAAAAATAAAACCAGCCTTCTCTACAACCTAGACAGGTAAAACTCAAGAGCCTAATCCTAAGTACCCTGCAACTAGCAAATCTTACGCTCCAGATTTTTCCATTTTTTTTTAACAAAGTACTACATAACTGTGGACTAGGTTTTCAAATAAATTATTTTGGCCCGCTCAATCTATATTACCGAGCTGCTTTATTTATGATCATTATCCTCGTTGGAGCAGTCGCTAAGTTGGAATTTTTTCCCGAGTCGTTAAGCAACGTCAATGCTACTCTTCTCTTATACCACTAATTTGGTGGCGCGACTTCATGAGTTGCCTATTTTTTGTTATACAACCTCATTACTACGTCGCACGGTTTTAACAGCTACTTTCCATACGAATAAATAGACGTGAAGGTACAGGTTTTACCTATTCGTGGTTCAGAAAACAGCACCTTACGCACACGTGGGGAGCAGGAGAGGGGACAGTTGCCGACATCGATGAGCCAAAATCTACATTATGTAATTATTTTCTTCATGGTATTGAATACTTCATCAAACCAATTAACAATTAAAAGATAGAAGAATGAAAATAAAATGCATATAACGAAATTATGTAGTAATGCTATTATTTTTGTGAAATAAATCATAACGAAAACTAAAGTACTGTATAACAATTAATTTAATCTAACAATTTCTGGGGATGTAGTACTCAAGAAGTAGATTCCGTTTTACCACTCGGTCGGTACATTGTCGATTTTTTTTTTAATTTTTTGTTTCCGAGTTAAATTGAAAAAAAAAACTGAACGTCAGCTTCTAGATATCAACATAAGAAATGATTCGATGTCATAATTTATTATTTTACTTTTACTACGCAGTTTCAAGTTTAATTCCTCAACAATTTTCTCCATAATTTTTCTACGCTCGTTTATATTATTTTTGAAACAATAACTATTTAAACAATTAAGTTTCATTAAAAACAATTTTTTATATATTTTCGTTGCGCTCGTATGTCAAAGATAAGGCGATAATCCACCATCAGTCCGGCCGAGTCAGGCTGGACCCGATGGGGATCCGTTCGCCATTAATATTGGATCCAGCCAGGGTCAGGATTCAGACTTGGCCGGACTACGTTAATCCGAAAATGGATCCGGACCTGATGTCTGCCTGATTGCAATTTTCAATCGGGAGTGTTGCAATTTTTAAAATAAAAACTTTGATTTTATTAAAAAGAAAAAGGATAATATGATTGGGTTTTATCATTTTCATCAAAGTTGTGATTTTTTTATTTTTATTTATTTTCAAGATTGTGGGTAACCAGGTGAACTTTTAGTTAATGAAACTGTTATTCATTTGGGGATCGAAATGACTTTTTGAAGATATATTCAGAGTCTACTCAGAGCAAATTTTTTAGATAGGGATGTAGGAAATGTTCATGATATATGCTTTTCCTTATAAAAACATATGACATACCTTTACAGTTACAGAAAGCGAGCTCAACTGCTACCGCTTTTTCTATACAAGTATTACTCCTTGCTCAGTTAATCAATATTGCCTTCTTCCAAGGATAATTTATTGTGTATAATTTATATTTTCTATACAGGTTCCTGTCAATTCCATTCTAAAAAAAAAATTATATATGAATAATTCAATTGATAAGTAAGCATGGATACTAGTAAAATTATTCAACTTACAATTTTAACGAGTCTATTGGACATGACACCACAAAGCAAATATTTTTTTATATATGTTAAACTGCCAAATATCTGTATAAAATTAATGATGCTGTGATCCTTGTGAACAACCACAAATTGAGAAAATCTGAAGAAAAAACATCAATATTAGTTAGTTGTAATTTAATACGTTGGATGAATCATACAAATGCACTAAAAATAAAATGAAATTCATTTACCTTGAATTACTTAAACCAGCAACTTGACTTTTATTTTCCGACAGAGCCAATACGAAAACTTTTCCAAATGGTGGTTTGCACAAAAACTGGTCATTCTGACTGCAAATATTAGTGGACTTGCTTTTTCAAGAATCAGCCGTTTGTCATTTTTGTAATTTGTCACATTGCTGTACACGCAAAAACAGTTTTATCCAAGATATTCCCTTGTACGTCTAAAAAAAAAAAAAATAAGAACTTAGGATTTTTTTCTGTAAAAATCATTAGTATACCTTTTCACAATGTATTTCATTCATCTTTGACAAAACTTTAGCAAAACTTAGTCAAAGTATTCCACATTTGTACAGTTACATCTTTATAATATGAGCTGACAAAATCAGTATTTACAAACCTTAAAAAATCTTATTTGACCAGTGGTGCCTCAAAAATTTTCAAAATCCATGATAATGATTGCATGTATTGTGGAAAATAATCATCACGGAACATTGGTTTAACACATAATGCATATAATGTCTTGCAATTCAATTAATCTTCGGTGCCTTTGTTTTTCCAATAAACGTATTATCTTAGAACTATTTCTCAGCAGTTTCTCACCAAGAAAATTCTAAAAATAAAGGTTATGGTATTGAGATAATTTTTATACGGGCATGAATACTGCTAAGATTGTTGAACTTACATTTTCAACAAGTCTCCTAGATAAGAAACGCCAAAGGAAATACTTCTATAAATGCTACAATGCTAAATTAGCTACTAAAAAGGAATGAGACCGAGTAGACTACTCTGGAGGAAAACATAGAATCTGTAAAAAGCCAACAAACTGGTTATGTGCAATGAAGCAATTTGAATGAATGCATATGAATAAAATGATATTCATTTAGATTGACTCAATTAGTGACTATGTCATTGCAAACTTAAAAATTTGTTCAGACGTGCTGTGCAATTACTTAATTTGAAACACGTTTGCTAAAAATATTACTGGTCTCTCCTCTTGAAAAATCAGTCTTCCATTACACTTACATTTTATTGCATAGATGTGCCAAACAAATGTAGAGATCCAAAGCAGCACTGTTCCGAATACTCGCTCAACTGTCAAACAAAGCGTGGTTCTTTTCTGCAAAAATCATAATTATACTTTATGTATGGTGTATTCAGCTAATCTTTTTAGACAACTTAACCAATCACAACAAAATTTAGCATTAAAAATCTTTGTCTTATTCATATATTTGTGATGAGTTGATAAGTAAAAATTACAAACCTTGAAAAATTCTATTCGTTCAGTGATTTCCTAAAACTTCAAATTTTTCAAAACTCATGATGCAAGTTGTATATGTACCATAGAAAATCATCGTCACAGACTGGTATACAGGTTATGACACTGAAAATAATAGTATAATACGGTAATTCTCCAATGACAAAAGAAAATTCTATTCTTTTTCATGTTGCGCAGTAGCATTAATTTTAAGTTATGATAACTGGATGAAAGCATTAATCGTGATACAACTAATGTAAATGCTTATTACAAACACGTATTAATCCTGATGTTTAATGGTATCTAACAAATATTTTTGACTTGTAGAGAGTATAAATGATGACACTGAATTGACTAGCTATATTCGAATAATTACCTATATTCCGATAGGAACTCGTATATGCTTTTTTTTCGTAGAATGTCCATGCCAGTCAATGCTTCTTTGTCTGCATTTTGTCGTGCGCACTGCGCAATTGCATCATCTCCATTATGAGCGTAAACCCCGTCTTGGCTTCGAGTACTTTCGAGCCGACTGCGAGTGAGCCGAGCATGCTTTGAGCACAGTGTACATAAATCCGAGTAGGTAGATAGAGTCGGTTCTCGCTCGCAAAGCTAAACTTGCTCCCGCACAGGTGGGAAGGCACGAAGGCACGCGCGTGCTGGGCACGTGCCACTCTTTTTTCGTCTTCGCCACTTGTTGCGTGAGAGCGCCGGTGAAACAAGTCACGGCGTGTATAGTGTGCCGGAGGTCAGTCCAGTCAGTCTTTTGTCCTCCTCACCGCCCACGGCCACTGCAGTCACTGCTGCTCGCCGCCGACAGTCCGCGATCACAAATTTTCGGTGTTTCACTCTCGATTTACATCGTTTTTCGTATACAATCTTAGTTTTTCAGTCTTTCGTTTCTGCAAAGTGTCGTGCTCGTTTTACTATTATTGATTCATTCGTGACTTAACAATGGCATCTAAAAAATTAAAAAAGTGGAACATTGTTCGATTTGTTGTTGACAATCAGTGTCGTGCGGTTCCTGATAGCTGGGTGTTTGAAACGGATGTGCCCGAAGGAGAAACCGCCGCAAAGCCACAGTATAAATGTTATCTTCCAAAATATACTTTTGAAATAGACTTAACAACAAAGATTGCCTCCTGCAAAAGTCCAAAGACGGCGTGGCCAACTTATCAAGTTCTTTTGGAAACTACAGCAGGTAAGATTTTCATATTTCACAAAAAGACATTTCATGTTCCTTACAAATATGTAACCCCCTTTTATGTTTTTCGAAAAGCTGAAATTTAATTATTTTGTTTCCAATATGAGTGGAAAAAGTCTAACTCGCAAATTTTCAAAAAAGAACACATGTAAACAGACAAGTTTTTTTTTCGTTTTTTTCGCTCTTGTGCCGTGACAACAACACTAAATTCCCCCTCTTTCTCTCACTCTCTGTCTCCCTCTCTCTCTTTCTGTCTCTCCTGATTGCGTCACTGTATGTGTATGTATATTCGTTTAACTTTTTTTGTACGCAGCTTGTCTGTGGAGAGAAAGCGAGAGAGAGAGATTGCATTAAGATATTTCTGGCTTGGGAATGTGCGGCAACTCATTTACGTTGCATTCCTCTTGGGCAAAACTCTTAAATTTTTTTTTCGTTCGATTTTTTTTTATTTTTGCTTTTGAGCCAAAGTGAGAGATAGAGTTGGGATGCAGTAGTCATTGATGTTTGAACTATGATTGATGGCTAATCAGAAATAATTTATTTAACTTGGGGATTTTTTTTATTCTAGAACAGTGCGTTCCTTTCAATGTTGTATTTTACAAGCTTATCTGTACTAGACAAAGAAATCAGTTTGTCAAAAAATATGTAATTCTAGATTCCTACGAAGAAGCACGAAAAAAAGAAGAATTGGCACGCAACCTCAGCGGTAGCGAAATCGACAGCGAGTACGAAAGAGTTTCGAAAAATGAAAAGGACAAAGGCCAACGCAAAAGACGTCACGTGAAAAAGATGTCGGATGAGGAAGACGAGGACGACACTTCCTCCGATGAGGACATAAAAAAGGATGAAAATCAAAGTGTGGAGTATCCTGAAGCTCCTTCAGAAGGCTTGATGATGCCAAACAGCCCTAATGGAAATGTTCAGGTTCCAGACGAGCACTCCATGCTCACCTCCACAGCAAAAGCAAGTGAAAATCGATGGTACAAGTGAGTATATGAAGATTATTATTTTAATTAATTTTTACAACTTTTAATAAAAAACTAAGATGTAAATAATAGGTCATACTCATGCAACTTCGCATTTTCTTTCTAGGCATAGGAAAATCTGGTGACGACGAACAATCTCAAGCTGGAGCGAAATCAAAGTTCCAGGTGAAAGAGCCAAGCGGAGTGTCTGCTCGTAAGTACGGAATGATTTGAAATTGTTTGACTTATATTCAAATACTTTCAAGCATATTCGAATGGGATTTTTTTTCGCAATTTTTGATTCATTACGATAGCTCTCTTTCCAAATTTCGGTCCAAAAAATTTTTCTTTCTACTTTATACAAAATACTTCTGAACAATAATGATAAAAAAACCAATTGATACAGTTACAAAAGTTGTACTCTTTCATTCATCAATTAAAAGTTGATAAAAATGGATTGTATGTACATTTTTATATATACATCTATATGTACAGTTTTTGGAAGACTATTAATTTGGAAGATTATTTAATTCAACCTCGAATTTACCATAGGCCAGCGGCAACTAGCCTAAAATAACGGTGTAGTAACCAGATCATCCTTAGACTACACTATCTATTTTTATGTTTACCAGGTCGTTGAATACGGTCATAAAATTTTTTTATCATGAAATTGAAAGAACATGGTAACAATCGTAATTGCTTAAACAAATAATGATAAAAATATATCTTTTGAGTCAGAACAATTTTTTCTTGAAAATGTGACCTATTTTAAGACAAAAATGTTTCATGTTAATTATTTATGTAATGCTTTCGTCAAAGTTATAAATTTTCAAAGTGCAAATTTTTCATTGACTTTGTAAATGTCTAAATTTTGAAGAAAGCATTTTATCAAAAATTTACGTGACATCTTTTTAACTTGAAACGGGCCATATTTTCAAGAAAAATTTGTTATGGTTCGGAAAACATATTTTTATGATTATTTGTTTAAACATTTACGATTTTTACCATGTTCCTACAATCTTACGATAAAAAAACTTCAAATACGTATTCAGCGTCCTTGAAAACATGAAAATAGACTGTCACTGGAGACTAGGAATAATCTGATCACTTTTTCAATTTCTATGCCTATTTTAGGGGTTTGCCTCGCACCTACCAAACTTGCTAAGAGTCCGCACTCTTTAGATTTAAATGAAACGACTTAAAAATTTATGCGAGGGAAGCTAAAATTAATATTAAACAAGTCTATCGTCATAAAAAGGCTGTGGTTTATTTTTGAATTTCATCGAAGGTTCTTTCATGTTCAGAATTCTACGAGGAAACATTATTTTTCTTGGATGCTTTCTATATGAAAATTGCTGTGCTCATTTTTTCTTCGATCTGCAAATAATATTCCAAAAAATTTTCCTAGTAATTTTCTTAGTTCATGTTCTTAGTAATTACTCTGAAACACATACGAATAATCTAAAAAGTCCTCATTCATATCACTTAAAAGTCGATATGAAATATCACAGACTCGGTAAAATTAAAAGCATGAATACCAATTTTCAGCCAACTTTTAACCTATTAAGTCCTGAATGGACTAATTGTCACAACGGTTTTCAACGTATGTACTTTCCCCAAAAATGGTTTGAAAAAAAAGTGCGAATACACGTATCCAATGTCAAATTTAATGATCTTTCAGAATCTTTGGTCAGATTTTTCAAAAAATTTATCGGTCGACGTGTGTATCTGATTTTTCTAAAAAAACATCGTTTTTTTGAAAAAAAAATTATTTCATATCGATTTTTCAGATGAAGATCATTGAAGATTTTATATTTGAAGTGAAGAAATTGCGTCCTCCAGACCTCAGCTTCGAAACGTGATACCGGGAATTTTGAAAAAAACAAGTGCAAGTACACAATACCGCCGCTGAAACACGGGAAAATCGTCATAAACTTTCGGAATTTTTTACTCGAAAACAAATAACTTGACGAAAAATTGTTACTGATGAACAAGTTCTTAGAATTCATCAAAGAACACGCTAATATTTTTCGGAATTTTTGGAAGACTTTTTTAATTTTTCAAAAATCTGCAATTTTAAAAAATTCAAAAATTCTTCCAAAAATTCTGAAAAAATTTGAGCGTTTCCCTGATCTTTTTTAAGAATTTTTTCATCAGTAAAATTTTTTTCTTAAGTCCATCGTTTTCGAATAAAAAATTTTTGAAGTTTTTCAACAGTTAATATAAGGTTTTCCAGTTTATTTCGAAAGAACTTATTTGTTATAAAACTGACTTGGCAACAATGGTTTTTTTTTATTGACTCTAATGCGATTGTATATTCTTTAGCCGTCAAAAAGATTTTGCCGTTGCCCAGTTTTTACCACGTGGAGGTAAATGTACACGAAGAACCTTTTCGTTTGTTTTTGTATTTTTGTTTGTTTTTTTTTATTATATATTTACTTTTTTGAGAAAAAGGTGAGGTTTAAAATATTTTTCGGAAGACTTTTTTGCTATTAATTACATGTTGCAAGATGCTTTATGCTTTTTTATTAACCGAAATGAAACAAGTATCACAAAAATAAGCATCACACTTCTCATATTGAATTTCCATCTTCCCGCTCTTCAATTTCTATATTTTGCACACACAAAGATTTTTTCTGACGCTTTCGTAACGAATTGTCCTTTTTTCAAGTAGTACGTAAAACTGCATTTGCAAGAAATTTTGCTATATATAACAGTACACGAAAAACATACAATTTTCGAATTGTAATATTATGAAATTCGAAAACTGTGGTGTGTGCATTTGAAAACGATGGACTTTAAACACAAGTTTTACTAAAGAAACTTTTTGACGGCTAAAGAATGTACAATCGCATTTGAGTAAATAAAATAAACCATTGTTGCCAAGTCAGTTTCAAAACAAATAAGTTGTTTCGAAATAAACAGGAAATCCTTATATTAACTGTTGAAAACTTAAAAAAAATTTTATTCGAAAACGATGGACTTAAGAAACAAATTTTACTGATGAAAAAATTCTTAAAATGGATCAGGGAATACGCTCAAATTTTTTCAGAATTTTTGGAAGAATTTTTGAATTTTTCAAAATTGCAGATTTTTGAAAACTTAAAAAAGTCTTCTGAAAATTCTGAAAAAATGTTAGCGTGCTCTTTGATGAATTCTAAGAACTTGTTCATCAGTAACATTTTTTCGTCAAGTTATTTGTTTTCGAGTAAAAAATTCCGAAAGTTTATGACGATTTTCCCGTGTTTCAGCGGCGATATTGTGTACTTTCACTTGTTTTTTCAAAATTCCCGGTATCACGTTTTGAAGCTGAGGTCTGGAGGATGCAATTTCTTCACTTCAAATATAAAATCTCCAATGATCTCTATGTAAAAATCGATATAATAAAAAATTTTTTTTCAAAAAACCATGTATTTTTGAGAAAAATCGGATACACACGTCGACAGATAGATTTTTTGAAAAATCTGACCAAAGATTCGAAAATCCTTAAATTTGACATCGGATACGTGGATTCTCACCTTTTTTTCAAACCATTTTTGGGGAAAGTACATACGTTGAAAACCGTTGTGAAAATTTGTCCATTCAGGACTTAGTAGGTTAAATTAAACAATATAATATGTACTGTCAAATTTGCATAGCTCCATACAGTCGTAAGGTTCTGAGGAAACCGAACATAGAAACCTCATGAGTGCGAGAGAGAGAGAGCGAGAGAGAGCTCGTGGAAATTGTGGGAGTGCGAGTGAGACAAGCTGCTTGCCCCTCCGTCGCTTTTCTGCCCCCACTCCGCTGAATTCAAAACTGACCGCGAGGATGTCATCTCGGCCCAGATGGCCTGACATTTTTTTTTTTGCTCCCTTTTGTTAGCCATTTTCTTTCCTCCCCGTTTTTCAATCTGACTAATTGTAAAATTCTAAATATATATACAGTTTAAAATTGACCAACTTTTACTTGCCTTACAAAAGATTTAATTTTTTCATATTTCCTTAAAAATGGTCGGATTTTTTCGATTTAAACTTTGTTGCAGAGCTCTAAGCATATAGATTTTCGATGTATAACATAATTGGTCATTATTGTTTATTATAAAAAAAAAATTATTGATTGTCCGAAAAAAAAAAAATGACCGCGGGTAATGACCCAAATGCGCGCACTGAAAACAATGGCAGGTATACTTTTGAGACAACCTTTTCTGGCCTTTTTCGATAGTCCCTTTGTTATGGTGTTTGCTGAAATTCTTAAAATTGTCAATTGCATAAATCTTAATATAAAATGTAAAAATTTATAATCTACGACATAAGAGCTTTAAATTGCAACTTTATTTTAAAAAATTGGCCAACTTTGAACTAATAATAGTGTTAATGTTATTAATATAACATAAATCAATCGAATGTATAAGATTAAAAAAAAATTTTTTACAAAATAACATTCTCACACACAACGCTTCAACGTAGACAGTTAAAATCCCAGAGCCAAACCTCAAGAACCCTGTAACCAGCGTGATTTACAGCGGAGTGAGGGCTGAAAAGCGACGAAGAGGCATCTTATTGTTCAGTTTCCTCAGAACCTTACGGTATAAATTACTGGATCAATTATGAAAACAGTTACGATAAATCAAATTTCCTAAACAAATAGTACACTATTTACTAAAAATCATACTGCTGTTGTTTTCAGTATCCTTCTATGACGAAGACCTGCTGGAGGACGACGTGCTGGAGGACGACGCCTTATCGACGCAAATTGAAGCTGGTGCAATGAATCAGCTTCACGTGAAAGCGTGTAATTCCAACGACGCTGAAGGAGACAGTGATGTCGAAGAGTGCGAATTACATAAATCCGACGGTTAGTAAAATAAAACCCCATTCGTTAATAAATGACCTCACATGTTGTAGCTCGTAAAATAATAAATTATGTATGCATATTTCAGATGTTGACAAGTACGCTCTGATCAAGCCGCAAGATCTCGAAGTTCTTCTCGTTCCGCTCAAGTGGTTATCGTTAGACTTCATGTACGTCTACTTGCCACCGGATGAAGAGATTGATAATGACCTTGTGCTGCGTCGGATTCAGCCGAAGACCAATTGGCGAAAAGTAGGCGTCGAAGACAGAATTATGCAGTTAGGTATTCGTATACACCTATTGACTTTTGTGTGACTTACAGACAAAATTGCCACTTGTACACGCTAATACTATCGCTTTCATTGGGGTTTTAAAGATTGTTCATGCAAACCTGCGGATTTTTTCAAAATTTAAACGTATGTGTGCTTTGGAATGTTCAATGTTCTTACTTAATTTTTTGCCAATGAATTCATTTATTTATGATCAAGTAGTAGGCCGTTGAAATTGGGCAAGAAAAAAATACGTCAAAAATCCAATTTTTTTTACATTTTTCGCTGACAAATTTTCTGTAATTATTTAAGCAAGACGCGATCAAGCTCATTCTATTGCAGAATCGTTTATCTTTGATGACATGTAAGTCTCGATTGCACGCGATTTTTTTACCAAGTCATTCGTAAAAAACAAGCTGGCTCTATCATTTACAAACCGATAGTAGATGCCGGGCTTTTTATAAAATCTTCTGTGATTGTTTCAGATACCTACGCCGAAGGAGTGCAGGCGTACCACGCTGCAAACAGTCAGTTTAAAGTTAATCAGCCCCGTATGGTTAAGAGTATAACTTTTCGTAATCAACCATCACTAGCGAATGTATCACAGCTCAAAGGGAGAACCGCGCAGTCGGAGCTTTCGCAGCCCGAGTTCGCAAATCTTAGTCAATCAGACAAGTTGCGATCATTGAACGGTAAAGATCCAGAAAATATTGTTAAAGTCTCGATTTTCTTAAAAATGTATAAACCATTTGTTATTAATACAATATATTATTTTAGAGTCCGTTCAACAAGTTCATGTTAAGCTCAACAGGGTATTAGTCGCAGTCGAAAATATCGGTGTATTAAACAATTCAGGTGGATGCGGTGTGAATGTCAGCGATACTAACAGGCAGCTGGAACAAATTTATAGAGATATTCCTTGCGAAAGTCCAATTCAACTGAGCAAATTGGAAAAAAAATTGGAAAGCAAAACTTACGTAGATCTTTTTGTAAGTGCTTCACATTTTTTCTATTATTTTATCTGTAAATCTTCGAATAAACTGTTGGTTTGATAACTGTTTGCTTGCCATCCAGAAAATGCATATGAAATCTCTATCCAACAAAGGTGGACATGATCTCATAATAAAGATGATTGATGCTTGTATGACCACAAACTTACAAACAAAATTCAGTTTTGCGGGGAAAACAAAAACATGCTTCGAGAACTTGGCTTTATGGAATGTTTTGAAAGGTTGGTAAATGCATTTTTGTCTGTACTGAATACGTATTCACCAAATAATATTTATAATGTTACAGATGCTGCGGTTGAGAAGTTCCTGCAAAAATCATATGCAGGTACCGATGCATCAAATTCAGCATCAGATTGGATAAAAAATGCTTCAAAAAGACTCAAAAGAGTTCGGGAAAGACCAGCGTAAGCTAAAAAAGATGGCTTTATAACAATTATTCGAAACTAATCTGATTTGTATTTGCCTTTCAGAAAAAATACTTTGGAAGATTTGCTCAACAGCGAACAGAACTGAAGAAAAGAAGGTACAAGCAATCGTCGGCTTTCCGGTCGTGCATTTTGTCATGAAAAATTGCGTACTTAATAAACTAAATTTTTGTTATTAGTGTAGGCTACTTACAAGGAGAGTGTCAACCTTGCGGGTGCTAGACTTTGATGAAACTTTACAGGCACTTTCTTCGGTCCAAAATATGAGATACGTATCTCTCAGTTTCTCTGAATAGGCTCTGAGGCCAAATCTGGGGCCCACTTCAGGCAAAAGTACAGAAATAAGGGTGTTTTTTAAATGACCCTAGTTTCGCTAAAAAAAACCCAACAGAGTAATTTGCCAAAAATAAATCATAACTGGTGAAAACTAGGCTAATTTACTTTTTTCCGGGGCCTGCTAGCGTTATTTGTTTAAAAGTGTTGACCAATCATAAATACATCTAAATTTCTAGTGGGAAAACGACTAAAAACTAAGATAGACTTTACACTTGGAATTTTTATGTATTTTTGATTGATCAGAATTATTAAACAAATAACACTACCAGGCCCCGGGAAAAAGCAAATTAAGTCTTGTGTTCTCTAGTTTTGATTCATTTTTTGCAAATTACTCTGTGGTGTTTTTTAGCGGAACCAGGGTAATTCAAAGGACACCCTAATTTTTGTCCTTTTGCCTGAAGTAGGCCCTAAATCCGGCCCCAGAGCCTATTCAGAGAAACTAAGAGACACGTATCTCATATTTTGGACCGAAGAAAGTGTCTGTAAAGTTTCATCAAAATCTAGCACCATCAAGGTTGGCACTCTCCTTGTTAGTTCGATTAACCCGTGATAGAAAAAAAAAACAGTACAAAATTTGAACCTTGTAAATCGATCGACTTTAGACTAGAATGTTATAGCATTATCTCATAGAGTTTTAATTTACAATAGAAAAATAAGTTTCCTAGTCTGCGTATTGAAAAAAATGAGAATTCGATGCGTCGTGTGACGACGACGATACTCGCCCGCGGACTGATATGCGCTAAAAGCACCGTTTAAAGTAAGTAAAGCGGAAATCGTCCGGCTTTAAATAAGCTGTTCGGGATTGTGCGTGAAGAGAGCATAAATGAATGAAAATTGCTGTGCTCATTTTTTCTTCGATCTGCAAATAATATTCCAAAAAATTTTCCTAGTAATTTTCTTAGTTCATGTTCTTAGTAATTACTCTGAAATACATACGAATAATCTAAAAAGTCCTCATTCATATCACTTAAAAGTCGATATGAAATATCACAGACTCGGTAAAATTAAAAGCATGAATACCAATTTTCAGCCAACTTTTAACCTATTAAGTCCTGAATGGACTAATTGTCACAACGGTTTTCAACGTATGTCCTTTCCCCAACAATGGTTTGAAAAAAAAGTGTGAATACACGTATCCGATGTTAAATTTAATAATCTTTCAGAATCTTTGGTCAGATTTTTCAAAAAATCTATCTGTCGTCGTGTGTATCCGATTTTTCGCAAAAAAACATGGTTTTTAGAAAAAAATATTTTTATTAAATCGATTTTTCACATAGAGATCATTGAAGATTTTATATTTGAAGTGATTGCGTCCTCCAGACCTCAGCTTCAAAACGTGATACCGGGAATTTAAAAAAAACAAGTGCAAGTACACAATATCGCCGCTGAAACACGGGAAAATCGTCATAAACTTTCGGAATTTTTTACTCGAAAACAAATAACTTGACGAAAAATTGTTACTGATGAACAAGTTTTTAGAATTCATCAAAGAACACGCTAAAATTCTGAAAAAATGTGAGCGTATTCTCTGATCCATTTTAAGAATTTTTTCATCAGTAAAATTTTTTTCTTAAGTCCATCGTTTTCGAATAAACAGGGAAACCTTATATTAATTGTTGAAAACTTCAAAAATTTTTTATTTGAAAACGATGGACTTAAGAAAAAAATTTTACTGATGCGAAAATTCTTAAAATGAATCAGAGAATACGCTCAAAACTTATCAGAATGTTCGCGTGTTCTTTGATGAATTCTAAGAACTTGTTCATCAGTAACAATTTTTCGTCAAGTTATTTGTTTTCGAGTAAAAAATTCCGAAAGTTTATGACGATTTTCCCGTGTTTCAGCGGCGATATTGTGTACTTTCACTTGTTTTTTCAAAATTCCCGGTATCACGTTGTGACGGGCGAATCGATCATTAGATTCGATCGCCCTGTTCGCCTCTCTCTCTCTTCCGCGTGCCTTCCCCTGAGCCGCTGCCACATCGGTCTTGGTTGAGTAAAACCGAGTATCGACGCACGATGTGGCTTTGTTACAGGTCTGATTCCTGATCGGCGGAGATGCCTGGCGCTGGAGGGATAGGCATAGGCGGAGAGCAGAGGAGGAGAGAGAGAAATAGTGTCGCCGGCATGAGCCGCACATGTGTGCGTAGCCGGCGGCGCTCGGCCGTTGAGTACCTATAGGGAGGGGCGCGTAAGAAAGCGCGGAAGCCGCGAGACCGCGGGCAGTATAGTTCTAACCGGCAATTAATTGCCAGCTATTAGAACTTCGCGACGATAACGGGTTTTTGTGCGGTTAAGTGCTGTTTGGAGACCATCAGCAAGAGGGAAGATCGGCTACATTGAGAATCCTGCCTTGTGAAGACTACATCGCTCGCCCAGAGGACGTGGACTTCCGCAACAGCGCTCCCTCTCAAGGTCAGGTACCCTTTTTAGTTTATCGGTGCGCGCCTCGATTTCTCTCTCTCTCCGAGCATCACATAGGCCGGACGCGGACGAGTGGTTAGATGCGCATCGCCCTCGCGGAATTCGCGGGACGAATTGTAAGGTGACGTTCTGTTTCCTGTGCGTTCACTCGCACGGAGCGAACTTAGCCCGGGCTCGGCCGACGCACACGTCAAGGCCGAATGTATAAAATTGTTGTAATAAAGAGAAAAATATTAGAATTGATGAGTTCATTCTGTTAAACCTGTCTCTCTGTAATTGATTAAATTGCGATTATCAATATTGCCGGACGACACAGCCCTCGTTAAATTTTCGCGACGAAGCGAATGTGCCTTCCGAGCCTTTCCCCCTTAAATAATTTGTGACGCAACGTTGTTCGGGCTTAAATCATTAACGTACGTGTTACATGGCATCCCTTGTGGGGAAATCGCGGAAATCGGGATTGAGATGATCGCGAGAAAGAGAGACAGGACGCGAAATTCTAAATAGAAAAGTAATTCGCGTAGACAAAAGAATTTGAAAAGGTCGGTTGACGCCGAGAGGGGAGGTGATCGAACGATCGGCCGAGCTGCGTTGAGCCGCGGCTCGAGCGGTGTTTGTTTACATTCCTCATCTCGGGTTCACAGAGAGCGCCGATCGAGAGAGAGATACGAGGCCGAAATTGTAGCATAGTTGTGTTGCCGTCGCTATACTCAGGCACGGGCGAGTGAGTCATCGACCTAACGTGTCGAAGGCCACTATTCATCATACCCACGGTATACGGCCAGTAAAAGGACGGATAGACAAGTCCATTTAAGAAGCGGGTGTTGTTAGCGTAGTTAGATACTTATGCGATATGGCCACTGGGTACTAATCTGTTTGATCAGCGGATTAGAAAGGTGCGCCCTTGCCTGGGAGCCGCGACGAGAGTGAGAGTAGTTAGTCTTTGTGTTTTTATTTTGAGTTTTATTTTGAAATTAAGGACGCAGAGCAGTGCGTATAATTCGCACTGCCTGAAAGTTTATTTTATATTGTTGATTGAGTAACGGCCGAACGAAAGAAAGCGAATGCGTAGAAGTCGCATTCGCCGTTGATGAGAATTGGCCGGACGATAATTTAGGGCAAGTTAGTGTTGGTCGCTAGTGTTTTTTTTTTGTTTGTTTAATTTCATTTTATTATTTGGACAGTTGCGCGACGCGGTCGTCGGTTGTGCCCACATCGCGAGCGTGATATTGGATCGAGCGTTCGGGCGGTGTGAGAAGCAGAGGGGCTTGTAGGGATGCCGCCAAGCGGGACGGCAGGCGCGATTATGCGCGAAATATTAAAAGATAGGTCGGTGCGGGCTCTTAAGCGGCGGATCAACGAAACGCCGCCCGCGGAGTTGCTGAGTCTCCTTAAGAGCTATGGCCTTAGCGTGACGGGTAGCTTCGGGGTACTTCAGGAGCGCATGCTGCGCTACATGATCTCGCGTGAGAGGCCGGAGCTTAATCCGCCCCTGAGTCCGGGTGACTTTGAGTCGGGCGTTATGCCGGGCCCGCCGGAGGCTATTCTGCGGGAGGAGTCGCGCGAGGTCAACATGGACCTGCAGCCTGATAGAGACGAGGTGAGCCGCGGACGTCTGGAGGGCCAGATCGAGCCTGCGTTAATTCGCAGGCGAGAAAGCTTGGCATCCTCAGACGAGCGGCCGCCGCCGGTAGCAGCGCAGAGAAGCGGGCCAGAGCATAGGAGCGAAGACGGGCAGGATAGCGTCCGGGTTGCGTCACATGAGGGGGCGACGGCGCTCGCCGATGCGAGGAGAGAGTTGGCGTCTCACGGAGAGGTGGCGTTCCAGGGTGCCGCGGGAGGGCCGAACGTTTTCGGACAGGCGTGGAACATCGTCGCAAGCCTGCCTGGCTTAGTTATGCGGAGGGAAGTACGTGCGGCATTATCGGAAAGCGCGAATAACTTATATCGCGTAGAAGAGGCCGCGTTGGAGATGCAGGCGGGTAGGCGGGATGCGCCGCGCGCCGAGGACATGACGACGACTCGGACACCACATAGACGGGCGCGAGAGGAGCGACGATCTCGCTCGGCGTCGCGCCGGCGGAGGGAAAGTAGCTCGCGGGAGCCGGTTTCGGAAGACGAATTTTTCTCCGAAGTGGAAAGCGACGCCACCGAGGAGAGAGTATTGGGGTCGTTCGACCGGAGAACGAGCACCCCGCACTGCCACGCGAGGTTGGAGAGGCCATGAAGAATTGGGAGGATTTAGTTAGGAAACTGTTGAAGGACGGCGCGCGAGAAAATTACGCTGTGAAAACCGAGGGAACGTCGCCGCGGGCCAGGCCACGGTTTGCCAACCCAGGGGAATTTGGGGAGAGGTATAGGCCGAGGTGCCCATCGGCAAGCGAATGGGAAGATAGTTGGAGCGAGTCCCCGAGTTCGGATGAGGACGGGCCGGATGGGGCGGGGTTGGTCAGTCGCAGACCGAAGCGCCGGAGTACTTGCAGGCGCTCAGGTCTGCGTCAGCCCCGACGTTATAAACCGGTGGACGCGGTGAAGGCCTTTCGTTCTTGGTCGCTGAAGTTTTCGGGTGACGGGGGAGCGGATGTGGACGGTTTCGTAAGTGATATTAGGAAATGCCAGGATTTTTACAGGTTGAGAAATGAGGAAGTACTCCGGGCGGTAGGCATAATATTAACAGGGAAGGCGGCGCTCTGGTACCGTAACAATGAAAATACTTGGCGAACCCTCGGGGAGTTTCTTACCGATTTAAAGGAGGAATTCGGAAGGCATTATAAGCGGGAGGATTTATATCAGGAGTTACGATTAAGGACGCAGGCAGAGGGAGAGACGCTGGGTGACTACCTAACCGCCTTCCAATGTATCGTTCGCCGTTTTGATAGGCCTCCTTCGGAGAGAAGGCAGGTGGCGATTTGCAAAGAAGGTTTGCATCCCACCTTCGCGAGGTATTTGTACGGGAAGTCGTTTGCTACGCTCAAGGAACTGAAGAGGGTAGGCTGCGAATTCGAGCGTCAGCGGGCAAGGGAGAAGAGGTGGCGGCCACCTCCGGCGGCCGACAGCATGCTGGTTCAGGACGCGGCGTATCGGAGCTCGGCGGGACCAGCGATAAAGGTGGCAAGGACCGCTGTGTTATAGGCGGAAAAGGGCGCCGAGGTGACAACAGAGGACGGATCGGGTACGCGACGTTCTAAGAGGCGGTCAAAGGGAAAGAGTGGCGACGCGTCCAAGAGCGAGGTACTCACGGCTGCCGCGCAGCCCGGTGGGGGCGGGGGGCCGACCTCGGGTTCCGGAACCGGCGGGGGAATCAGTGCGAATAATTCCGCAACCTCGGCCGTTCCGGCGGATCCGGGTGCGGCACGGACACAGACCCCGGTTCCGCCAAGTTTAGTTCCCCAGCAGAGGGGCGCGCAGCGAGGCGGTGATGGCGCTGGCGCGAGTTCGCGCGCGTTCGGAGGTAATTGTTTCACGTGTGGAGGCAAGGGACATAGGAGTTCGCAGTGTCCGAATCGCGTTAATCGCGACGGAGGTAGGCCGCCCCCCACTTGTTATCGGTGTAGGCAGGCCGGACACTTTGCTAATGCGTGTCCGGGGGCCGTGGTTAGTTGCCAGGTTTGCGGGACCGCGGGGGCGGTCTTCCAGAACTGCCCCACGTGTGCGGCTGGCCTGGCGCAACAGGGAAACTCGCAGGCGGGGGCCGAAACTCGCTCGTCGACCCCTGCTTGAGTCGGCTCGGGCGAGCGCGGTTGGCGCTTGAGCTGCACCGGAATAGGGTGGCTCGCGCAACCAGAACCGGTAACGGGGAAATCAATGGGGGCGAGAAGGTCGGGCCTGGGGAGGCTGCGTTGTTATTCGCGGCCGAGGCGCCGGACCAGAATAAGAGTGCCGCGATTGAGGGAACGGCGCGCGGAGTTGGAGGCGTATATCCGGAAATAGCTAAGAGTAGGTCAGAGGAATTCTGGGATAGTCTGTCGCGCCGTTATGAGCGGTTGAACGTGTCGGATCTCGAAGATGTCCAGTTCGGGAAAGCGATAGGAAGCGAAAGAAAGGAAGATTGCACCGTCGGGAAAGGGAAGTTAGGAGTAGTGAGAGAGCGATCCGATCGAGCGCAGGATGAGCGCGTGGCTGAAGAGTCACCACGACGCTCCCCGCTGCTCTCGGATGCGCCAAAAATGAGTGAGCGATCCGATCGAGCGCAGGTTGAGCCCGTGGCTGGGGAGTCACCACGACGCTCCCCGCTGCTCTCGGATGCGCTAAAGATGAGTGAGCGATCCGAGCGAGCGCAGGTTGAGCGCGTGGCCGACGAGCCGCCGCGACGCTCCCTGGAGCCCTCGGGTGCGCCTCAGGTAGGAGAGGGGTCCGATGGAGCGCGAGGGGGGTGCGGAGAAGCAGAACCACCGCGAGCCTCGCCAAGGCTCTCGGACACCGGTGAGCGGTACAGTGGAGTGATGCGACAGGGATCGGTGGGCGAGGATCCGGCGAGCCGTGCGAGGGTGGCGGAGACGCCTTCCGTAGTAACGGAGGGAAGAGCCGAGCCAGGCTCAGATGATCGGTTAGCGAGCCCGCGCGAGAATGACGACGTGGCCCAGGTGGCCGTAGTAGAGAACAGATTTTTTCTAGCTATCAAAATAAATGGGAAAAATTATCTCGCGTTATTGGATTCAGGTGCGCAGGTTACGGTGGTGGGCCCAGGATTGGCAAATAGGTTTAGGTCACGGTTGAGGCCGCCAACGATATTTGTAAGAGGAGTGTCGGGTGAGGAACCGGACCCGTTGGGCGATCTGAAATTGTACCTCGAGATAGGGGGAAAGAGCGGGACGCTGATCGCGTGTGCCGTGGCGCAGTGCGCGCACGACCTAATCTTGGGCGCGGATTTTTGGAATGCGTGGATGCAAGATATCAGCATCGAGAGACGGGAATGGCGACCGAGGGGCTCGCGAGAATGGATTCCTTTCGTGAATAATGAGGACGGGACGGCGCATGTATTCGCTGAGTGTGCGGGACTCGTGAGTTACGTGAGCGCGCAACGTGAGCGAGTGTTGGTGCACCGCATCGTACCGGAACCCGGAATTGCTCCGGCTGTGACGAATTTGATTAGGCACGTAATAGATGTGGGGGATGCGAGACCGATCAAAACGCCTATACGCCGGATGTCGCCGCCGATCTTAAAGCTTACCCAGTTGCGATTATCAATATTGCCGGACGACATAGCCCTCGTTAAATTTTCGCGACGAAGCGAATGTGCCTTCCGAGCCTTTCCCCCTTAAATAATTTGTGACGCAACGTTGTTCGGGCTTAAATCATTAACGTACGTGTTACAACGTTTTGAAGATGAGGTCTGGAGGACGCAATTTCTTCACTTCAAATATAAAATCTCCAATGATCTCTATGTGAAAAATCGATATAATAAAAAATTGTTTTTCAAAAAACCATGTTTTTTGCGAAAAATCGGATACACACGTCGACAGATAGATTTTTTTGAAAAATCTGACCAAAGATTCTGAAAGATCATTGAATTTGACATCGGATACGTGTATCCTCACTGTTTTTTCAAACCATTTTTGGGGACAGTACATACGTTGAAAACCCTTGTGAAAATTTGTCCATTCAGGACTTAATGGTTTAATAGAGCTCTGTACAATAAAAACTGAATACGCAATCTAGATGTACGAGTTTTGCAAGTCGTTTGCGCGAGTCTGTAGTGAATAGGCAGAGAATTTTGTATGCGAGTTTATCATTGCGCTTTTCTTTGTATGTACTTATTTCTTAAAATTTATTTATGTACTTATTTTAAGCATTAGTAAAATAAAATAATCTTATTTTCAATTACTTGGCTTGTTTATTCGAATAAAGGTACGGACTTGTTGATTTTTGAAAATTTTTTTCGGTACGTACCCGCAACGTTCCAGCAGCAAGACAGCTGCGTACCGTACACGTGGCGGGAACGTACCTAAAATTTATTGGCTTCCCGGTACGCAGCTGGTACGTACCGGGAGTTTCAATACGTTTCTGCAGCGTAGAAAACAATTGAACCATCCACGTACCGCTCGCGTGGCGGCAACGTACCAATGTTACATGCTCGGTACCGTACCGCCTACGTTCCCTGTCGGTGAACCTGTGCCGTGGAAAATTTTTTGATCCGTTTGGGGACGTTCTGGCTACGTATCAAGAACATCCCCAAAACTCGGTGCTGGGTACGTGGCTGACCATCTTTCGGGCACTCAATTTGGTACGTACCAGGAACCGCTTTCTCGGTACGAATACGGACATTTCCCCCAGCTGGGTACGCATCTGGTACGTTCCCTATTCGATCGCGCTTTGGTACCAAAGTACCAAAAAACACCCTCCAGGTACGTACCGGGTACGGACGATGTCACCTGGGGTATATTTTTCCAGACAATTTACATGATTCTTGATATCATTTACATGAAAATTAATTGCTGTATTACGACGCACTGATTAAACAATAAGTACAATTTTATTATACACACTATTCTATAAGTAATCTACTGTAAACATGATTCATTTTACATAGTTCCAGTTACCACTTTTTAGTTAGGTACTTACACTTCCTTTTGTAACGTTAAATTTTTTTCTAACTGAATAGTTTCTCTACAACTTTGTTTAGCAAGATCTTCAGCTACTAAACCTACTACTCTCTCATGACGTTTCAGTACAGGTGCATTGATAGGTGGTATATTCAAAGCAGAAAATAGAGTATTCATATGAGTTTCTCCCATTCCAGCATCAAGCATTCCTAAAACATAATTAATTTACTGTCAATTACTGTCGTATTAAAAGTTGAAAAATATGTATATATAAAGTCTAACCGATAACAGCTTTCAAATTAATTGAATAAGTATGACCATCCAAATTTGCATCATTCTGAGGCATTACTTTATTTGTGTGAACAACTTTCAGACCACCACATTTAGTGCATTTGACAGTGATATTGCTTGCTAAT